>NW_026892690.1:0-616736 GCF_033815535.1 Pezoporus flaviventris | reverse complement strand
TGGCACCTTTTCATCCTGGTATTTAACTCCCCAGGCACTACCTTCACTAAAACTGACCATTCCCCTCAGCCACCCCCTCCCAAGCGTCTTCTCAGACATTCTGGACTCAAACACTACATTGGAATGATACAATCTCAAACACCTTCCCTGCCATTCTGACGCTGTCTCCCACCCCCTTGCCTCCTAAAGCGGTCCCCTCTACTTAGCTTGCATAGTTCCATGCGTCTCGAAGCAACCTCACTGCTCAGAACTCCCACGGCAGACGCCAGCCATGCTGCAGACGTTGACAAGTTCCTCTTCATCATCTGCAGAAACAAACCAAAAACAGGGAACAGCTGTGGTGGCCCTCATCTCCACCACCCCAGCCATCCCGCCCGGCCTGTTCCTTACCAAACCTCGGCCTCCTCCAAAGCTCCTCAACGCTGCGCTTGCCTGTCCCAAGCCGTTCCACAGAGTGACCTGGGTCTCTCCTGCCCCTCCGTGCTCTAGGAGTGCAACAGAAGACAATGACCACGGTTCTTGCAAAAGTGACAGACCCCACAATCCTTCTTCTTACCTCCCTCACTCAACTCAAGCACTCGTCCTACTCCAAAGATCCAGGCAAGACCTGCAATACCAAACACAAATACTAAAAGCACTGAACATTGTTCTTCCTCGATTCTAAGCTACCGCACACACACGCAAACCCCTTACCACCTCACAGCCCTCCAACATTGGCCCCTTTACCTCGCCTGAGTTGTCTGCAGCACCTGAAACACCAAGGCAAACAGATAAACCCTGAAGAAAGTTCAAAGTAACACCCTCCCCTCACCAAGTCCCCCGCTCCCTCTCCCATCACTCTGCTACTCCTCCGCTGGACTTTGCACGCCTTCCCTTCTCCTCTTGAGCCCGGGCACCGCCTGCAGACACAACATGAAGAGTCGGTTTTCATTTCACAAAACCCATAAGACGCTCCACCAATTGCCTGCTTCACTCTGCCAAGCAGAACTCACCGAGTCCAGGACAGCTCTGGGGCACCCAGCTCGCTTCGCACCTCCAAATTTAAAACACACAGCAAGTCATAATCCCACCAGGAGAATAAACTGGAATTTGCTTCTGACACCACAGATTGACTCACCTGGTTCCATCACTCGGCTCAACCCTCCTCCATCAGCCTCTCACACGTGGCTAACCATCTCACATCTGCAAGAGCAACCAGGCCTTATTCACAGCAATGCCAAGCAAAAGCTTATTCTGCCTCTAAGTCTCAGCCCAAGCTCACACTGACCCTTAGGTTGACGGGCATACACAGGCTCTGATTCAGACAGTCTCAACCCAGACCCTCACACCCTCTGCCTCAGACACTAACTCTACGTAGACTATCCCACCCACTCCCAAGCAGGCTCTCTGGGCCTGCGTTCATTAATTACAAGCTTATTCTCAGACCTCTCCTCTCCATTCACACAGCTCATCAAGAGGAGAGAGCTGCACTGTGATTATAAAACCCCACCACATACGTTCCACAGTTCAAGAAATCTACGTGACAGAAAACCAGAGACAAGCAGAAAACTCACAGCTAGCTTATTAAGACAAAAAAAACTATAGAGATAGCAAAGCATGCTTCTCATGGTTCCTTATCTTACCAACCCAAAGGACCCGAGGAAGACCATCAGCAAACCAGCTCCGACAATCGTCATGGCAGTGCGAGGTGGCAGGCCCAACCTTAGCGGGCGTCCCCGCGCAGGCAACCTTCACCTGGCTGGCATGAGCTTCTGCCTCCCTCACACAGCATGAGGCTCGGCCTTTCATACTCACAAAAACGCACGCTCGTTGCTACGCAGGGGGCCAGCCCACGTCGCAAGAAGCGGCCAACCGTATCTAGGAAGGTCTCCCAGGGTCAGGACTTCTCCAGGCATCTTCTAAAGCACAACTCTCGGGCTAGGAACCAAGCTGGACCTCGCCTGAAGCAGCCACAGCACAACTCTCTGCGAGGAGCCAAAGGCAACAAACACTACTTTCCCATCCTTGCCTGCTTCACCAAGGACCCTTACCTACTGTCCCTGACACGACACCCCAGACTTAAGCCCCACAAATGGCACCTTTTCATCCTGGTATTTAACTCCCAGGCACTACCTTCACTAAAACTGACCCATTCCCTCCCAGCCACCTCCAAGCGTCTTCTCAGACATTCTGGATCAAACACTACATTGGAATGATACATCTCAAACACCTTCCTGCCATTCTGACGCTGTCTCCCACCCCCTTGCCTCCTAAAGCGGTCCCTCTACTTAGCTTGCATAGTTCCATGCGTCTCGAAGCAACCTCACTGCTCAGAACTCCCCACGGCAGACGCCAGCCATGCTGCAGACGTTGACAAGTTCCTCTTCATCATCTGCAGAAACAAACCAAAAACAGGGAACAGCCTGTGGTGGCCCTCATCTCCACCACCCCAGCCATCCCGCCCGGCCTGTTCCTTACCAAACCTCGGCCTCCTCCAAAGCTCCTCAACGCTGCGCTTGCCTGTCCCAAAGCCGTTTCCACAGAGTGACCTGGGGTCTCTCCTGCCCTCCGTGCTCTAGGAGTGCAACAGAAGACAATGACCACGGTTCTTGCAAAAGTGACAGACCCCACAATCCTTCTTCTTACCTCCCTCACTCAACTCAAGCACTCGTCCTACTCCAAAGATCCCAGGGCAAGACCTGCAATACCAAACACAAATACTAAAAGCACTGAACATGTTCTTCTCGATTCTAAGCTACCGCACACACACGCAAACCCCTTACCACCTCACAGCCCTCCAACATTGGCACCTTTACCTCGCCTGAGTTGTCTGCAGCACCTGAAACACCAAGGCAAACAGATAAACCCTGAGAGAAGGTTCAAAGTAACACCCTCCCCTCACCAAGTCCCCGCTCCCTCTCCCATCACTCTGCTACTCCTCCGCTGGACTTTGCACGCCTTCCCTTCTCCTCTTTGAGCCCGGGCACCGCCTGCAGAACACAACATGAAGAGCTGGTTTTTCATTTCACAAAACCCATAAGACGCTCCACCAATTGCTGCTTCACTCTGCCAAGCAGAACTCACCGAGTCCAGGACAGCTCTGGGGCACCCAGCTCGCTTCGCACCTCCAAATTTAAAACACACAGCAAGTCATAATCCCACCAGGAGAATAAACTGGAATTTGCTTCTGACACCACAGATTGACTCACCTGGTTCCATCACTCGGCTCAACCCTCCTCCATCAGCCTCTCACACGTGGCTAACCATCTCACCATCTGCAAGAGCAACCAGGCCTTATTCACAGCAATGCCAAGCAAAAGCTTATTCTGCCTCTAAGTCTCAGCCCAAGCTCACACTGACCCTTAGGTTGACAGGCATACACAGGCTCTGATTCAGACAGTCTCAACCCAGACCCTCACACCCTCTGCCTCAGACACTAACTCTACGTAGACTATCCCACCCACTCCCAAGCAGGCTCTCTGGGCCTGCGTCATTAATTACAAGCTTATTCTCAGACCTCTCCTCTCCATTCACACAGCTCATCAAGAGGAGAGAGCTGCACTGTGATTATAAAACCCCACCACATACGTTCCACAGTTCAAGAAATCTACGTGACAGAAAACCAGAGACAAGCAGAAAAACTCACAGCTAGCTTATTAAGACAAAAAAAAACTATAGAGATAGCAAAGCATGCTTCTCATGGTTCCTTATCTTACCAACCCCAAGGACCCGAGGAAGACCATCAGCAAACCAGCTCCGACAATCGTCATGGCAGTGCGAGGTGGCAGGCCCAACCTTAGCGGGCGTCCCCGCGCAGGCAACCTTCACCTGGCTGGCATGAGCTTCTGCCTCCCTCACACAGCATGAGGCTCGGGCTTTCATACTCACAAAAACGCACGCTCGTTGCTACGCAGGGGGCCAGCCCACGTCGCAAGAAGCGGCCAACCGTATCTAGGAAGGTCTCCCAGGGTCAGGGACTTCTCCAGGCACTTCTAAAGCACAACTCTCGGGCTAGGAACCAAAGCTGGACCTCGCCTGAAGCAGCCACAGCACAACTCTCTGCGAGGAGCCAAAGGCAACAAACACTACTTTCCCATCCCTTGCCTGCTTCACCAAGGACCCTTACCTACTGTCCTGACACGACACCCCAGACTTAAGCCCCACAAATGGCACCTTTTCATCCTGGTATTTAACTCCCAGGCACTACCTTCACTAAAACTGACCATTCCCCTCCCAGCCACCTCCAAGCGTCTTCTCAGACATTCTGGATCAAACACTACATTGGAATGATACATCTCAAACACCTTCCTGCCATTCTGACGCTGTCTCCCACCCCCTTGCCTCCTAAAGCGGTCCCTCTACTTAGCTTGCATAGTTCCATGCGTCTCGAAGCAACCTCACTGCTCAGAACTCCCACGGCAGACGCCAGCCATGCTGCAGACGTTGACAAGTTCCTCTTCATCATCTGCAGAAACAAACCAAAAAACAGGGAACAGCCTGTGGTGGCCCTCATCTCCAACCACCCCAGCCATCCCGCCCGGCCTGTTCCTTACCAAACCTCGGCCTCCTCCAAAGCTCCTCAACGCTGCGCTTGCCTGTCCCAAAGCCGTTCCACAGAGTGACCTGGGGTCTCTCCTGCCCTCCGTGCTCTAGGAGTGCAACAGAAGACAATGACCACGGTTCTTGCAAAAGTGACAGACCCCACAATCCTTCTTCTTACCTCCCTCACTCAACTCAAGCACTCGTCCTACTCCAAAGATCCAGGGCAAGACCTGCAATACCAAACACAAATACTAAAAGCACTGAACATGTTCTTCTCGATTCTAAGCTACCGCACACACACGCAAACCCCTTACCACCTCACAGCCCTCCAACATTGGCACCTTTACCTCGCCTGAGTTGTCTGCAGCACCTGAAACACCAAGGCAAACAGATAAACCCTGAGAGAAGGTTCAAAGTAACACCCTCCCCTCACCAAGTCCCCGCTCCCTCTCCCATCACTCTGCTACTCCTCCGGCTGGACTTTGCACGCCTTCCCTTCTCCTCTTTGAGCCCGGGCACCGCCTGCAGAACACAACATGAAGAGCTGGTTTTCATTTCACAAAACCCATAAGACGCTCCACCAATTGCTGCTTCACTCTGCCAAGCAGAACTCACCGAGTCCAGGACAGCTCTGGGGCACCCAGCTCGCTTCGCACCTCCAAATTTAAAACACACAGCAAGTCATAATCCCACCAGGAGAATAAACTGGAATTTGCTTCTGACACCACAGATTGACTCACCTGGTTCCATCACTCGGCTCAACCCTCCTCCATCAGCCTCTCACACGTGGCTAACCATCTCACCATCTGCAAGAGCAACCAGGCCTTATTCACAGCAATGCCAAGCAAAAGCTTATTCTGCCTCTAAGTCTCAGCCCAAGCTCACACTGACCCTTAGGTTGACAGGCATACACAGGCTCTGATTCAGACAGTCTCAACCCAGACCCTCACACCCTCTGCCTCAGACACTAACTCTACGTAGACTATCCCACCCACTCCCAAGCAGGCTCTCTGGGCCTGCGTCATTAATTACAAGCTTATTCTCAGACCTCTCCTCTCCATTCACACAGCTCATCAAGAGGAGAGAGCTGCACTGTGATTATAAAACCCCACCACATACGTTCCACAGTTCAAGAAATCTACGTGACAGAAAACCAGAGACAAGCAGAAAACTCACAGCTAGCTTATTAAGACAAAAAAAAACTATAGAGATAGCAAAGCATGCTTCTCATGGTTCCTTATCTTACCAACCCCAAGGACCCGAGGAAGACCATCAGCAAACCAGCTCCGACAATCGTCATGGCAGTGCGAGGTGGCAGGCCCAACCTTAGCGGGCGTCCCCGCGCAGGCAACCTTCACCTGGCTGGCATGAGCTTCTGCCTCCCTCACACAGCATGAGGCTCGGGCTTTCATACTCACAAAAACGCACGCTCGTTGCTACGCAGGGGGCCAGCCCACGTCGCAAGAAGCGGCCAACCGTATCTAGGAAGGTCTCCCAGGGTCAGGACTTCTCCAGGCACTTCTAAAGCACAACTCTCGGGCTAGGAACCAAAGCTGGACCTCGCCTGAAGCAGCCACAGCACAACTCTCTGCGAGGAGCCAAAGGCAACAAACACTACTTTCCCATCCTTGCCTGCTTCACCAAGGACCCTTACCTACTGTCCCTGACACGACACCCCAGACTTAAGCCCCACAAATGGCACCTTTTCATCCTGGTATTTAACTCCCAGGCACTACCTTCACTAAAACTGACCATTCCCCTCCCAGCCACCTCCAAGCGTCTTCTCAGACATTCTGGATCAAACACTACATTGGAATGATACATCTCAAACACCTTCCTGCCATTCTGACGCTGTCTCCCACCCCCTTGCCTCCTAAAGCGGTCCCTCTACTTAGCTTGCATAGTTCCATGCGTCTCGAAGCAACCTCACTGCTCAGAACTCCCACGGCAGACGCCAGCCATGCTGCAGACGTTGACAAGTTCCTCTTCATCATCTGCAGAAACAAACCAAAAACAGGGAACAGCCTGTGGTGGCCCTCATCTCCACCACCCCAGCCATCCCGCCCGGCCTGTTCCTTACCAAACCTCGGCCTCCTCCAAAGCTCCTCAACGCTGCGCTTGCCTGTCCCAAAGCCGTTCCACAGAGTGACCTGGGGTCTCTCCTGCCCTCCGTGCTCTAGGAGTGCAACAGAAGACAATGACCACGGTTCTTGCAAAAGTGACAGACCCCACAATCCTTCTTCTTACCTCCCTCACTCAACTCAAGCACTCGTCCTACTCCAAAGATCCAGGGCAAGACCTGCAATACCAAACACAAATACTAAAAGCACTGAACATGTTCTTCTCGATTCTAAGCTACCGCACACACACGCAAACCCCTTACCACCTCACAGCCCTCCAACATTGGCACCTTTACCTCGCCTGAGTTGTCTGCAGCACCTGAAACACCAAGGCAAACAGATAAACCCTGAGAGAAGGTTCAAAGTAACACCCTCCCCTCACCAAGTCCCCGCTCCCTCTCCCATCACTCTGCTACTCCTCCGCTGGACTTTGCACGCCTTCCCTTCTCCTCTTTGAGCCCGGGCACCGCCTGCAGAACACAACATGAAGAGCTGGTTTTCATTTCACAAAACCCATAAGACGCTCCACCAATTGCTGCTTCACTCTGCCAAGCAGAACTCACCGAGTCCAGGACAGCTCTGGGGCACCCAGCTCGCTTCGCACCTCCAAATTTAAAACACACAGCAAGTCATAATCCCACCAGGAGAATAAACTGGAATTTGCTTCTGACACCACAGATTGACTCACCTGGTTCCATCACTCGGCTCAACCCTCCTCCATCAGCCTCTCACACGTGGCTAACCATCTCACCATCTGCAAGAGCAACCAGGCCTTATTCACAGCAATGCCAAGCAAAAGCTTATTCTGCCTCTAAGTCTCAGCCCAAGCTCACACTGACCCTTAGGTTGACAGGCATACACAGGCTCTGATTCAGACAGTCTCAACCCAGACCCTCACACCCTCTGCCTCAGACACTAACTCTACGTAGACTATCCCACCCACTCCCAAGCAGGCTCTCTGGGCCTGCGTCATTAATTACAAGCTTATTCTCAGACCTCTCCTCTCCATTCACACAGCTCATCAAGAGGAGAGAGCTGCACTGTGATTATAAAACCCCACCACATACGTTCCACAGTTCAAGAAATCTACGTGACAGAAAACCAGAGACAAGCAGAAAACTCACAGCTAGCTTATTAAGACAAAAAAAAACTATAGAGATAGCAAAGCATGCTTCTCATGGTTCCTTATCTTACCAACCCCAAGGACCCGAGGAAGACCATCAGCAAACCAGCTCCGACAATCGTCATGGCAGTGCGAGGTGGCAGGCCCAACCTTAGCGGGCGTCCCCGCGCAGGCAACCTTCACCTGGCTGGCATGAGCTTCTGCCTCCCTCACACAGCATGAGGCTCGGGCTTTCATACTCACAAAAACGCACGCTCGTTGCTACGCAGGGGGCCAGCCCACGTCGCAAGAAGCGGCCAACCGTATCTAGGAAGGTCTCCCAGGGTCAGGACTTCTCCAGGCACTTCTAAAGCACAACTCTCGGGCTAGGAACCAAAGCTGGACCTCGCCTGAAGCAGCCACAGCACAACTCTCTGCGAGGAGCCAAAGGCAACAAACACTACTTTCCCATCCTTGCCTGCTTCACCAAGGACCCTTACCTACTGTCCCTGACACGACACCCCAGACTTAAGCCCCACAAATGGCACCTTTTCATCCTGGTATTTAACTCCCAGGCACTACCTTCACTAAAACTGACCATTCCCCTCCCAGCCACCTCCAAGCGTCTTCTCAGACATTCTGGATCAAACACTACATTGGAATGATACATCTCAAACACCTTCCTGCCATTCTGACGCTGTCTCCCACCCCCTTGCCTCCTAAAGCGGTCCCTCTACTTAGCTTGCATAGTTCCATGCGTCTCGAAGCAACCTCACTGCTCAGAACTCCCACGGCAGACGCCAGCCATGCTGCAGACGTTGACAAGTTCCTCTTCATCATCTGCAGAAACAAACCAAAAACAGGGAACAGCCTGTGGTGGCCCTCATCTCCACCACCCCAGCCATCCCGCCCGGCCTGTTCCTTACCAAACCTCGGCCTCCTCCAAAGCTCCTCAACGCTGCGCTTGCCTGTCCCAAAGCCGTTCCACAGAGTGACCTGGGGTCTCTCCTGCCCTCCGTGCTCTAGGAGTGCAACAGAAGACAATGACCACGGTTCTTGCAAAAGTGACAGACCCCACAATCCTTCTTCTTACCTCCCTCACTCAACTCAAGCACTCGTCCTACTCCAAAGATCCAGGGCAAGACCTGCAATACCAAACACAAATACTAAAAGCACTGAACATGTTCTTCTCGATTCTAAGCTACCGCACACACACGCAAACCCCTTACCACCTCACAGCCCTCCAACATTGGCACCTTTACCTCGCCTGAGTTGTCTGCAGCACCTGAAACACCAAGGCAAACAGATAAACCCTGAGAGAAGGTTCAAAGTAACACCCTCCCCTCACCAAGTCCCCGCTCCCTCTCCCATCACTCTGCTACTCCTCCGCTGGACTTTGCACGCCTTCCCTTCTCCTCTTTGAGCCCGGGCACCGCCTGCAGAACACAACATGAAGAGCTGGTTTTCATTTCACAAAACCCATAAGACGCTCCACCAATTGCTGCTTCACTCTGCCAAGCAGAACTCACCGAGTCCAGGACAGCTCTGGGGCACCCAGCTCGCTTCGCACCTCCAAATTTAAAACACACAGCAAGTCATAATCCCACCAGGAGAATAAACTGGAATTTGCTTCTGACACCACAGATTGACTCACCTGGTTCCATCACTCGGCTCAACCCTCCTCCATCAGCCTCTCACACGTGGCTAACCATCTCACCATCTGCAAGAGCAACCAGGCCTTATTCACAGCAATGCCAAGCAAAAGCTTATTCTGCCTCTAAGTCTCAGCCCAAGCTCACACTGACCCTTAGGTTGACAGGCATACACAGGCTCTGATTCAGACAGTCTCAACCCAGACCCTCACACCCTCTGCCTCAGACACTAACTCTACGTAGACTATCCCACCCACTCCCAAGCAGGCTCTCTGGGCCTGCGTCATTAATTACAAGCTTATTCTCAGACCTCTCCTCTCCATTCACACAGCTCATCAAGAGGAGAGAGCTGCACTGTGATTATAAAACCCCACCACATACGTTCCACAGTTCAAGAAATCTACGTGACAGAAAACCAGAGACAAGCAGAAAACTCACAGCTAGCTTATTAAGACAAAAAAAAAACTATAGAGATAGCAAAGCATGCTTCTCATGGTTCCTTATCTTACCAACCCCAAGGACCCGAGGAAGACCATCAGCAAACCAGCTCCGACAATCGTCATGGCAGTGCGAGGTGGCAGGCCCAACCTTAGCGGGCGTCCCCGCGCAGGCAACCTTCACCTGGCTGGCATGAGCTTCTGCCTCCCTCACACAGCATGAGGCTCGGGCTTTCATACTCACAAAAACGCACGCTCGTTGCTACGCAGGGGGCCAGCCCACGTCGCAAGAAGCGGCCAACCGTATCTAGGAAGGTCTCCCAGGGTCAGGACTTCTCCAGGCACTTCTAAAGCACAACTCTCGGGCTAGGAACCAAAGCTGGACCTCGCCTGAAGCAGCCACAGCACAACTCTCTGCGAGGAGCCAAAGGCAACAAACACTACTTTCCCATCCTTGCCTGCTTCACCAAGGACCCTTACCTACTGTCCCTGACACGACACCCCAGACTTAAGCCCCACAAATGGCACCTTTTCATCCTGGTATTTAACTCCCAGGCACTACCTTCACTAAAACTGACCATTCCCCTCCCAGCCACCTCCAAGCGTCTTCTCAGACATTCTGGATCAAACACTACATTGGAATGATACATCTCAAACACCTTCCTGCCATTCTGACGCTGTCTCCCACCCCCTTGCCTCCTAAAGCGGTCCCTCTACTTAGCTTGCATAGTTCCATGCGTCTCGAAGCAACCTCACTGCTCAGAACTCCCACGGCAGACGCCAGCCATGCTGCAGACGTTGACAAGTTCCTCTTCATCATCTGCAGAAACAAACCAAAAACAGGGAACAGCCTGTGGTGGCCCTCATCTCCACCACCCCAGCCATCCCGCCCGGCCTGTTCCTTACCAAACCTCGGCCTCCTCCAAAGCTCCTCAACGCTGCGCTTGCCTGTCCCAAAGCCGTTCCACAGAGTGACCTGGGGTCTCTCCTGCCCTCCGTGCTCTAGGAGTGCAACAGAAGACAATGACCACGGTTCTTGCAAAAGTGACAGACCCCACAATCCTTCTTCTTACCTCCCTCACTCAACTCAAGCACTCGTCCTACTCCAAAGATCCAGGGCAAGACCTGCAATACCAAACACAAATACTAAAAGCACTGAACATGTTCTTCTCGATTCTAAGCTACCGCACACACACGCAAACCCCTTACCACCTCACAGCCCTCCAACATTGGCACCTTTACCTCGCCTGAGTTGTCTGCAGCACCTGAAACACCAAGGCAAACAGATAAACCCTGAGAGAAGGTTCAAAGTAACACCCTCCCCTCACCAAGTCCCCGCTCCCTCTCCCATCACTCTGCTACTCCTCCGCTGGACTTTGCACGCCTTCCCTTCTCCTCTTTGAGCCCGGGCACCGCCTGCAGAACACAACATGAAGAGCTGGTTTTCATTTCACAAAACCCATAAGACGCTCCACCAATTGCTGCTTCACTCTGCCAAGCAGAACTCACCGAGTCCAGGACAGCTCTGGGGCACCCAGCTCGCTTCGCACCTCCAAATTTAAAACACACAGCAAGTCATAATCCCACCAGGAGAATAAACTGGAATTTGCTTCTGACACCACAGATTGACTCACCTGGTTCCATCACTCGGCTCAACCCTCCTCCATCAGCCTCTCACACGTGGCTAACCATCTCACCATCTGCAAGAGCAACCAGGCCTTATTCACAGCAATGCCAAGCAAAAGCTTATTCTGCCTCTAAGTCTCAGCCCAAGCTCACACTGACCCTTAGGTTGACAGGCATACACAGGCTCTGATTCAGACAGTCTCAACCCAGACCCTCACACCCTCTGCCTCAGACACTAACTCTACGTAGACTATCCCACCCACTCCCAAGCAGGCTCTCTGGGCCTGCGTCATTAATTACAAGCTTATTCTCAGACCTCTCCTCTCCATTCACACAGCTCATCAAGAGGAGAGAGCTGCACTGTGATTATAAAACCCCACCACATACGTTCCACAGTTCAAGAAATCTACGTGACAGAAAACCAGAGACAAGCAGAAAACTCACAGCTAGCTTATTAAGACAAAAAAAAACTATAGAGATAGCAAAGCATGCTTCTCATGGTTCCTTATCTTACCAACCCCAAGGACCCGAGGAAGACCATCAGCAAACCAGCTCCGACAATCGTCATGGCAGTGCGAGGTGGCAGGCCCAACCTTAGCGGGCGTCCCCGCGCAGGCAACCTTCACCTGGCTGGCATGAGCTTCTGCCTCCCTCACACAGCATGAGGCTCGGGCTTTCATACTCACAAAAACGCACGCTCGTTGCTACGCAGGGGGCCAGCCCACGTCGCAAGAAGCGGCCAACCGTATCTAGGAAGGTCTCCCAGGGTCAGGACTTCTCCAGGCACTTCTAAAGCACAACTCTCGGGCTAGGAACCAAAGCTGGACCTCGCCTGAAGCAGCCACAGCACAACTCTCTGCGAGGAGCCAAAGGCAACAAACACTACTTTCCCATCCTTGCCTGCTTCACCAAGGACCCTTACCTACTGTCCCTGACACGACACCCCAGACTTAAGCCCCACAAATGGCACCTTTTCATCCTGGTATTTAACTCCCAGGCACTACCTTCACTAAAACTGACCATTCCCCTCCCAGCCACCTCCAAGCGTCTTCTCAGACATTCTGGATCAAACACTACATTGGAATGATACATCTCAAACACCTTCCTGCCATTCTGACGCTGTCTCCCACCCCCTTGCCTCCTAAAGCGGTCCCTCTACTTAGCTTGCATAGTTCCATGCGTCTCGAAGCAACCTCACTGCTCAGAACTCCCACGGCAGACGCCAGCCATGCTGCAGACGTTGACAAGTTCCTCTTCATCATCTGCAGAAACAAACCAAAAACAGGGAACAGCCTGTGGTGGCCCTCATCTCCACCACCCCAGCCATCCCGCCCGGCCTGTTCCTTACCAAACCTCGGCCTCCTCCAAAGCTCCTCAACGCTGCGCTTGCCTGTCCCAAAGCCGTTCCACAGAGTGACCTGGGGTCTCTCCTGCCCTCCGTGCTCTAGGAGTGCAACAGAAGACAATGACCACGGTTCTTGCAAAAGTGACAGACCCCACAATCCTTCTTCTTACCTCCCTCACTCAACTCAAGCACTCGTCCTACTCCAAAGATCCAGGGCAAGACCTGCAATACCAAACACAAATACTAAAAGCACTGAACATGTTCTTCTCGATTCTAAGCTACCGCACACACACGCAAACCCCTTACCACCTCACAGCCCTCCAACATTGGCACCTTTACCTCGCCTGAGTTGTCTGCAGCACCTGAAACACCAAGGCAAACAGATAAACCCTGAGAGAAGGTTCAAAGTAACACCCTCCCCTCACCAAGTCCCCGCTCCCTCTCCCATCACTCTGCTACTCCTCCGCTGGACTTTGCACGCCTTCCCTTCTCCTCTTTGAGCCCGGGCACCGCCTGCAGAACACAACATGAAGAGCTGGTTTTCATTTCACAAAACCCATAAGACGCTCCACCAATTGCTGCTTCACTCTGCCAAGCAGAACTCACCGAGTCCAGGACAGCTCTGGGGCACCCAGCTCGCTTCGCACCTCCAAATTTAAAACACACAGCAAGTCATAATCCCACCAGGAGAATAAACTGGAATTTGCTTCTGACACCACAGATTGACTCACCTGGTTCCATCACTCGGCTCAACCCTCCTCCATCAGCCTCTCACACGTGGCTAACCATCTCACCATCTGCAAGAGCAACCAGGCCTTATTCACAGCAATGCCAAGCAAAAGCTTATTCTGCCTCTAAGTCTCAGCCCAAGCTCACACTGACCCTTAGGTTGACAGGCATACACAGGCTCTGATTCAGACAGTCTCAACCCAGACCCTCACACCCTCTGCCTCAGACACTAACTCTACGTAGACTATCCCACCCACTCCCAAGCAGGCTCTCTGGGCCTGCGTCATTAATTACAAGCTTATTCTCAGACCTCTCCTCTCCATTCACACAGCTCATCAAGAGGAGAGAGCTGCACTGTGATTATAAAACCCCACCACATACGTTCCACAGTTCAAGAAATCTACGTGACAGAAAACCAGAGACAAGCAGAAAACTCACAGCTAGCTTATTAAGACAAAAAAAACTATAGAGATAGCAAAGCATGCTTCTCATGGTTCCTTATCTTACCAACCCCAAGGACCCGAGGAAGACCATCAGCAAACCAGCTCCGACAATCGTCATGGCAGTGCGAGGTGGCAGGCCCAACCTTAGCGGGCGTCCCCGCGCAGGCAACCTTCACCTGGCTGGCATGAGCTTCTGCCTCCCTCACACAGCATGAGGCTCGGGCTTTCATACTCACAAAAACGCACGCTCGTTGCTACGCAGGGGGCCAGCCCACGTCGCAAGAAGCGGCCAACCGTATCTAGGAAGGTCTCCCAGGGTCAGGACTTCTCCAGGCACTTCTAAAGCACAACTCTCGGGCTAGGAACCAAAGCTGGACCTCGCCTGAAGCAGCCACAGCACAACTCTCTGCGAGGAGCCAAAGGCAACAAACACTACTTTCCCATCCTTGCCTGCTTCACCAAGGACCCTTACCTACTGTCCCTGACACGACACCCCAGACTTAAGCCCCACAAATGGCACCTTTTCATCCTGGTATTTAACTCCCAGGCACTACCTTCACTAAAACTGACCATTCCCCTCCCAGCCACCTCCAAGCGTCTTCTCAGACATTCTGGATCAAACACTACATTGGAATGATACATCTCAAACACCTTCCTGCCATTCTGACGCTGTCTCCCACCCCCTTGCCTCCTAAAGCGGTCCCTCTACTTAGCTTGCATAGTTCCATGCGTCTCGAAGCAACCTCACTGCTCAGAACTCCCACGGCAGACGCCAGCCATGCTGCAGACGTTGACAAGTTCCTCTTCATCATCTGCAGAAACAAACCAAAAACAGGGAACAGCCTGTGGTGGCCCTCATCTCCACCACCCCAGCCATCCCGCCCGGCCTGTTCCTTACCAAACCTCGGCCTCCTCCAAAGCTCCTCAACGCTGCGCTTGCCTGTCCCAAAGCCGTTCCACAGAGTGACCTGGGGTCTCTCCTGCCCTCCGTGCTCTAGGAGTGCAACAGAAGACAATGACCACGGTTCTTGCAAAAGTGACAGACCCCACAATCCTTCTTCTTACCTCCCTCACTCAACTCAAGCACTCGTCCTACTCCAAAGATCCAGGGCAAGACCTGCAATACCAAACACAAATACTAAAAGCACTGAACATGTTCTTCTCGATTCTAAGCTACCGCACACACACGCAAACCCCTTACCACCTCACAGCCCTCCAACATTGGCACCTTTACCTCGCCTGAGTTGTCTGCAGCACCTGAAACACCAAGGCAAACAGATAAACCCTGAGAGAAGGTTCAAAGTAACACCCTCCCCTCACCAAGTCCCCGCTCCCTCTCCCATCACTCTGCTACTCCTCCGCTGGACTTTGCACGCCTTCCCTTCTCCTCTTTGAGCCCGGGCACCGCCTGCAGAACACAACATGAAGAGCTGGTTTTCATTTCACAAAACCCATAAGACGCTCCACCAATTGCTGCTTCACTCTGCCAAGCAGAACTCACCGAGTCCAGGACAGCTCTGGGGCACCCAGCTCGCTTCGCACCTCCAAATTTAAAACACACAGCAAGTCATAATCCCACCAGGAGAATAAACTGGAATTTGCTTCTGACACCACAGATTGACTCACCTGGTTCCATCACTCGGCTCAACCCTCCTCCATCAGCCTCTCACACGTGGCTAACCATCTCACCATCTGCAAGAGCAACCAGGCCTTATTCACAGCAATGCCAAGCAAAAGCTTATTCTGCCTCTAAGTCTCAGCCCAAGCTCACACTGACCCTTAGGTTGACAGGCATACACAGGCTCTGATTCAGACAGTCTCAACCCAGACCCTCACACCCTCTGCCTCAGACACTAACTCTACGTAGACTATCCCACCCACTCCCAAGCAGGCTCTCTGGGCCTGCGTCATTAATTACAAGCTTATTCTCAGACCTCTCCTCTCCATTCACACAGCTCATCAAGAGGAGAGAGCTGCACTGTGATTATAAAACCCCACCACATACGTTCCACAGTTCAAGAAATCTACGTGACAGAAAACCAGAGACAAGCAGAAAACTCACAGCTAGCTTATTAAGACAAAAAAAAACTATAGAGATAGCAAAGCATGCTTCTCATGGTTCCTTATCTTACCAACCCCAAGGACCCGAGGAAGACCATCAGCAAACCAGCTCCGACAATCGTCATGGCAGTGCGAGGTGGCAGGCCCAACCTTAGCGGGCGTCCCCGCGCAGGCAACCTTCACCTGGCTGGCATGAGCTTCTGCCTCCCTCACATAGCATGAGGCTCGGGCTTTCATTCTCACAAAAACGCACGCTCGTTGCTACGCAGGGGGCCAGCCCACGTCGCAAGAAGCGGCCAACCGTATCTAGGAAGGTCTCCCAGGGTCAGGACTTCTCCAGGCACTTCTAAAGCACAACTCTCGGGCTAGGAACCAAAGCTGGACCTCGCCTGAAGCAGCCACAGCACAACTCTCTGCGAGGAGCCAAAGGCAACAAACACTACTTTCCCATCCTTGCCTGCTTCACCAAGGACCCTTACCTACTGTCCCTGACACGACACCCCAGACTTAAGCCCCACAAATGGCACCTTTTCATCCTGGTATTTAACTCCCAGGCACTACCTTCACTAAAACTGACCATTCCCCTCCCAGCCACCTCCAAGCGTCTTCTCAGACATTCTGGATCAAACACTACATTGGAATGATACATCTCAAACACCTTCCTGCCATTCTGACGCTGTCTCCCACCCCCTTGCCTCCTAAAGCGGTCCCTCTACTTAGCTTGCATAGTTCCATGCGTCTCGAAGCAACCTCACTGCTCAGAACTCCCACGGCAGACGCCAGCCATGCTGCAGACGTTGACAAGTTCCTCTTCATCATCTGCAGAAACAAACCAAAAACAGGGAACAGCCTGTGGTGGCCCTCATCTCCACCACCCCAGCCATCCCGCCCGGCCTGTTCCTTACCAAACCTCGGCCTCCTCCAAAGCTCCTCAACGCTGCGCTTGCCTGTCCCAAAGCCGTTCCACAGAGTGACCTGGGGTCTCTCCTGCCCTCCGTGCTCTAGGAGTGCAACAGAAGACAATGACCACGGTTCTTGCAAAAGTGACAGACCCCACAATCCTTCTTCTTACCTCCCTCACTCAACTCAAGCACTCGTCCTACTCCAAAGATCCAGGGCAAGACCTGCAATACCAAACACAAATACTAAAAGCACTGAACATGTTCTTCTCGATTCTAAGCTACCGCACACACACGCAAACCCCTTACCACCTCACAGCCCTCCAACATTGGCACCTTTACCTCGCCTGAGTTGTCTGCAGCACCTGAAACACCAAGGCAAACAGATAAACCCTGAGAGAAGGTTCAAAGTAACACCCTCCCCTCACCAAGTCCCCGCTCCCTCTCCCATCACTCTGCTACTCCTCCGCTGGACTTTGCACGCCTTCCCTTCTCCTCTTTGAGCCCGGGCACCGCCTGCAGAACACAACATGAAGAGCTGGTTTTCATTTCACAAAACCCATAAGACGCTCCACCAATTGCTGCTTCACTCTGCCAAGCAGAACTCACCGAGTCCAGGACAGCTCTGGGGCACCCAGCTCGCTTCGCACCTCCAAATTTAAAACACACAGCAAGTCATAATCCCACCAGGAGAATAAACTGGAATTTGCTTCTGACACCACAGATTGACTCACCTGGTTCCATCACTCGGCTCAACCCTCCTCCATCAGCCTCTCACACGTGGCTAACCATCTCACCATCTGCAAGAGCAACCAGGCCTTATTCACAGCAATGCCAAGCAAAAGCTTATTCTGCCTCTAAGTCTCAGCCCAAGCTCACACTGACCCTTAGGTTGACAGGCATACACAGGCTCTGATTCAGACAGTCTCAACCCAGACCCTCACACCCTCTGCCTCAGACACTAACTCTACGTAGACTATCCCACCCACTCCCAAGCAGGCTCTCTGGGCCTGCGTCATTAATTACAAGCTTATTCTCAGACCTCTCCTCTCCATTCACACAGCTCATCAAGAGGAGAGAGCTGCACTGTGATTATAAAACCCCACCACATACGTTCCACAGTTCAAGAAATCTACGTGACAGAAAACCAGAGACAAGCAGAAAACTCACAGCTAGCTTATTAAGACAAAAAAAAACTATAGAGATAGCAAAGCATGCTTCTCATGGTTCCTTATCTTACCAACCCCAAGGACCCGAGGAAGACCATCAGCAAACCAGCTCCGACAATCGTCATGGCAGTGCGAGGTGGCAGGCCCAACCTTAGCGGGCGTCCCCGCGCAGGCAACCTTCACCTGGCTGGCATGAGCTTCTGCCTCCCTCACACAGCATGAGGCTCGGGCTTTCATACTCACAAAAACGCACGCTCGTTGCTACGCAGGGGGCCAGCCCACGTCGCAAGAAGCGGCCAACCGTATCTAGGAAGGTCTCCCAGGGTCAGGACTTCTCCAGGCACTTCTAAAGCACAACTCTCGGGCTAGGAACCAAAGCTGGACCTCGCCTGAAGCAGCCACAGCACAACTCTCTGCGAGGAGCCAAAGGCAACAAACACTACTTTCCCATCCTTGCCTGCTTCACCAAGGACCCTTACCTACTGTCCCTGACACGACACCCCAGACTTAAGCCCCACAAATGGCACCTTTTCATCCTGGTATTTAACTCCCAGGCACTACCTTCACTAAAACTGACCATTCCCCTCCCAGCCACCTCCAAGCGTCTTCTCAGACATTCTGGATCAAACACTACATTGGAATGATACATCTCAAACACCTTCCTGCCATTCTGACGCTGTCTCCCACCCCCTTGCCTCCTAAAGCGGTCCCTCTACTTAGCTTGCATAGTTCCATGCGTCTCGAAGCAACCTCACTGCTCAGAACTCCCACGGCAGACGCCAGCCATGCTGCAGACGTTGACAAGTTCCTCTTCATCATCTGCAGAAACAAACCAAAAACAGGGAACAGCCTGTGGTGGCCCTCATCTCCACCACCCCAGCCATCCCGCCCGGCCTGTTCCTTACCAAACCTCGGCCTCCTCCAAAGCTCCTCAACGCTGCGCTTGCCTGTCCCAAAGCCGTTCCACAGAGTGACCTGGGGTCTCTCCTGCCCTCCGTGCTCTAGGAGTGCAACAGAAGACAATGACCACGGTTCTTGCAAAAGTGACAGACCCCACAATCCTTCTTCTTACCTCCCTCACTCAACTCAAGCACTCGTCCTACTCCAAAGATCCAGGGCAAGACCTGCAATACCAAACACAAATACTAAAAGCACTGAACATGTTCTTCTCGATTCTAAGCTACCGCACACACACGCAAACCCCTTACCACCTCACAGCCCTCCAACATTGGCACCTTTACCTCGCCTGAGTTGTCTGCAGCACCTGAAACACCAAGGCAAACAGATAAACCCTGAGAGAAGGTTCAAAGTAACACCCTCCCCTCACCAAGTCCCCGCTCCCTCTCCCATCACTCTGCTACTCCTCCGCTGGACTTTGCACGCCTTCCCTTCTCCTCTTTGAGCCCGGGCACCGCCTGCAGAACACAACATGAAGAGCTGGTTTTCATTTCACAAAACCCATAAGACGCTCCACCAATTGCTGCTTCACTCTGCCAAGCAGAACTCACCGAGTCCAGGACAGCTCTGGGGCACCCAGCTCGCTTCGCACCTCCAAATTTAAAACACACAGCAAGTCATAATCCCACCAGGAGAATAAACTGGAATTTGCTTCTGACACCACAGATTGACTCACCTGGTTCCATCACTCGGCTCAACCCTCCTCCATCAGCCTCTCACACGTGGCTAACCATCTCACCATCTGCAAGAGCAACCAGGCCTTATTCACAGCAATGCCAAGCAAAAGCTTATTCTGCCTCTAAGTCTCAGCCCAAGCTCACACTGACCCTTAGGTTGACAGGCATACACAGGCTCTGATTCAGACAGTCTCAACCCAGACCCTCACACCCTCTGCCTCAGACACTAACTCTACGTAGACTATCCCACCCACTCCCAAGCAGGCTCTCTGGGCCTGCGTCATTAATTACAAGCTTATTCTCAGACCTCTCCTCTCCATTCACACAGCTCATCAAGAGGAGAGAGCTGCACTGTGATTATAAAACCCCACCACATACGTTCCACAGTTCAAGAAATCTACGTGACAGAAAACCAGAGACAAGCAGAAAACTCACAGCTAGCTTATTAAGACAAAAAAAAACTATAGAGATAGCAAAGCATGCTTCTCATGGTTCCTTATCTTACCAACCCCAAGGACCCGAGGAAGACCATCAGCAAACCAGCTCCGACAATCGTCATGGCAGTGCGAGGTGGCAGGCCCAACCTTAGCGGGCGTCCCCGCGCAGGCAACCTTCACCTGGCTGGCATGAGCTTCTGCCTCCCTCACATAGCATGAGGCTCGGGCTTTCATTCTCACAAAAACGCACGCTCGTTGCTACGCAGGGGGCCAGCCCACGTCGCAAGAAGCGGCCAACCGTATCTAGGAAGGTCTCCCAGGGTCAGGACTTCTCCAGGCACTTCTAAAGCACAACTCTCGGGCTAGGAACCAAAGCTGGACCTCGCCTGAAGCAGCCACAGCACAACTCTCTGCGAGGAGCCAAAGGCAACAAACACTACTTTCCCATCCTTGCCTGCTTCACCAAGGACCCTTACCTACTGTCCCTGACACGACACCCCAGACTTAAGCCCCACAAATGGCACCTTTTCATCCTGGTATTTAACTCCCAGGCACTACCTTCACTAAAACTGACCATTCCCCTCCCAGCCACCTCCAAGCGTCTTCTCAGACATTCTGGATCAAACACTACATTGGAATGATACATCTCAAACACCTTCCTGCCATTCTGACGCTGTCTCCCACCCCCTTGCCTCCTAAAGCGGTCCCTCTACTTAGCTTGCATAGTTCCATGCGTCTCGAAGCAACCTCACTGCTCAGAACTCCCACGGCAGACGCCAGCCATGCTGCAGACGTTGACAAGTTCCTCTTCATCATCTGCAGAAACAAACCAAAAACAGGGAACAGCCTGTGGTGGCCCTCATCTCCACCACCCCAGCCATCCCGCCCGGCCTGTTCCTTACCAAACCTCGGCCTCCTCCAAAGCTCCTCAACGCTGCGCTTGCCTGTCCCAAAGCCGTTCCACAGAGTGACCTGGGGTCTCTCCTGCCCTCCGTGCTCTAGGAGTGCAACAGAAGACAATGACCACGGTTCTTGCAAAAGTGACAGACCCCACAATCCTTCTTCTTACCTCCCTCACTCAACTCAAGCACTCGTCCTACTCCAAAGATCCAGGGCAAGACCTGCAATACCAAACACAAATACTAAAAGCACTGAACATGTTCTTCTCGATTCTAAGCTACCGCACACACACGCAAACCCCTTACCACCTCACAGCCCTCCAACATTGGCACCTTTACCTCGCCTGAGTTGTCTGCAGCACCTGAAACACCAAGGCAAACAGATAAACCCTGAGAGAAGGTTCAAAGTAACACCCTCCCCTCACCAAGTCCCCGCTCCCTCTCCCATCACTCTGCTACTCCTCCGCTGGACTTTGCACGCCTTCCCTTCTCCTCTTTGAGCCCGGGCACCGCCTGCAGAACACAACATGAAGAGCTGGTTTTCATTTCACAAAACCCATAAGACGCTCCACCAATTGCTGCTTCACTCTGCCAAGCAGAACTCACCGAGTCCAGGACAGCTCTGGGGCACCCAGCTCGCTTCGCACCTCCAAATTTAAAACACACAGCAAGTCATAATCCCACCAGGAGAATAAACTGGAATTTGCTTCTGACACCACAGATTGACTCACCTGGTTCCATCACTCGGCTCAACCCTCCTCCATCAGCCTCTCACACGTGGCTAACCATCTCACCATCTGCAAGAGCAACCAGGCCTTATTCACAGCAATGCCAAGCAAAAGCTTATTCTGCCTCTAAGTCTCAGCCCAAGCTCACACTGACCCTTAGGTTGACAGGCATACACAGGCTCTGATTCAGACAGTCTCAACCCAGACCCTCACACCCTCTGCCTCAGACACTAACTCTACGTAGACTATCCCACCCACTCCCAAGCAGGCTCTCTGGGCCTGCGTCATTAATTACAAGCTTATTCTCAGACCTCTCCTCTCCATTCACACAGCTCATCAAGAGGAGAGAGCTGCACTGTGATTATAAAACCCCACCACATACGTTCCACAGTTCAAGAAATCTACGTGACAGAAAACCAGAGACAAGCAGAAAACTCACAGCTAGCTTATTAAGACAAAAAAAAACTATAGAGATAGCAAAGCATGCTTCTCATGGTTCCTTATCTTACCAACCCCAAGGACCCGAGGAAGACCATCAGCAAACCAGCTCCGACAATCGTCATGGCAGTGCGAGGTGGCAGGCCCAACCTTAGCGGGCGTCCCCGCGCAGGCAACCTTCACCTGGCTGGCATGAGCTTCTGCCTCCCTCACACAGCATGAGGCTCGGGCTTTCATACTCACAAAAACGCACGCTCGTTGCTACGCAGGGGGCCAGCCCACGTCGCAAGAAGCGGCCAACCGTATCTAGGAAGGTCTCCCAGGGTCAGGACTTCTCCAGGCACTTCTAAAGCACAACTCTCGGGCTAGGAACCAAAGCTGGACCTCGCCTGAAGCAGCCACAGCACAACTCTCTGCGAGGAGCCAAAGGCAACAAACACTACTTTCCCATCCTTGCCTGCTTCACCAAGGACCCTTACCTACTGTCCCTGACACGACACCCCAGACTTAAGCCCCACAAATGGCACCTTTTCATCCTGGTATTTAACTCCCAGGCACTACCTTCACTAAAACTGACCATTCCCCTCCCAGCCACCTCCAAGCGTCTTCTCAGACATTCTGGATCAAACACTACATTGGAATGATACATCTCAAACACCTTCCTGCCATTCTGACGCTGTCTCCCACCCCCTTGCCTCCTAAAGCGGTCCCTCTACTTAGCTTGCATAGTTCCATGCGTCTCGAAGCAACCTCACTGCTCAGAACTCCCACGGCAGACGCCAGCCATGCTGCAGACGTTGACAAGTTCCTCTTCATCATCTGCAGAAACAAACCAAAAACAGGGAACAGCCTGTGGTGGCCCTCATCTCCACCACCCCAGCCATCCCGCCCGGCCTGTTCCTTACCAAACCTCGGCCTCCTCCAAAGCTCCTCAACGCTGCGCTTGCCTGTCCCAAAGCCGTTCCACAGAGTGACCTGGGGTCTCTCCTGCCCTCCGTGCTCTAGGAGTGCAACAGAAGACAATGACCACGGTTCTTGCAAAAGTGACAGACCCCACAATCCTTCTTCTTACCTCCCTCACTCAACTCAAGCACTCGTCCTACTCCAAAGATCCAGGGCAAGACCTGCAATACCAAACACAAATACTAAAAGCACTGAACATGTTCTTCTCGATTCTAAGCTACCGCACACACACGCAAACCCCTTACCACCTCACAGCCCTCCAACATTGGCACCTTTACCTCGCCTGAGTTGTCTGCAGCACCTGAAACACCAAGGCAAACAGATAAACCCTGAGAGAAGGTTCAAAGTAACACCCTCCCCTCACCAAGTCCCCGCTCCCTCTCCCATCACTCTGCTACTCCTCCGCTGGACTTTGCACGCCTTCCCTTCTCCTCTTTGAGCCCGGGCACCGCCTGCAGAACACAACATGAAGAGCTGGTTTTCATTTCACAAAACCCATAAGACGCTCCACCAATTGCTGCTTCACTCTGCCAAGCAGAACTCACCGAGTCCAGGACAGCTCTGGGGCACCCAGCTCGCTTCGCACCTCCAAATTTAAAACACACAGCAAGTCATAATCCCACCAGGAGAATAAACTGGAATTTGCTTCTGACACCACAGATTGACTCACCTGGTTCCATCACTCGGCTCAACCCTCCTCCATCAGCCTCTCACACGTGGCTAACCATCTCACCATCTGCAAGAGCAACCAGGCCTTATTCACAGCAATGCCAAGCAAAAGCTTATTCTGCCTCTAAGTCTCAGCCCAAGCTCACACTGACCCTTAGGTTGACAGGCATACACAGGCTCTGATTCAGACAGTCTCAACCCAGACCCTCACACCCTCTGCCTCAGACACTAACTCTACGTAGACTATCCCACCCACTCCCAAGCAGGCTCTCTGGGCCTGCGTCATTAATTACAAGCTTATTCTCAGACCTCTCCTCTCCATTCACACAGCTCATCAAGAGGAGAGAGCTGCACTGTGATTATAAAACCCCACCACATACGTTCCACAGTTCAAGAAATCTACGTGACAGAAAACCAGAGACAAGCAGAAAACTCACAGCTAGCTTATTAAGACAAAAAAAAACTATAGAGATAGCAAAGCATGCTTCTCATGGTTCCTTATCTTACCAACCCCAAGGACCCGAGGAAGACCATCAGCAAACCAGCTCCGACAATCGTCATGGCAGTGCGAGGTGGCAGGCCCAACCTTAGCGGGCGTCCCCGCGCAGGCAACCTTCACCTGGCTGGCATGAGCTTCTGCCTCCCTCACACAGCATGAGGCTCGGGCTTTCATACTCACAAAAACGCACGCTCGTTGCTACGCAGGGGGCCAGCCCACGTCGCAAGAAGCGGCCAACCGTATCTAGGAAGGTCTCCCAGGGTCAGGACTTCTCCAGGCACTTCTAAAGCACAACTCTCGGGCTAGGAACCAAAGCTGGACCTCGCCTGAAGCAGCCACAGCACAACTCTCTGCGAGGAGCCAAAGGCAACAAACACTACTTTCCCATCCTTGCCTGCTTCACCAAGGACCCTTACCTACTGTCCCTGACACGACACCCCAGACTTAAGCCCCACAAATGGCACCTTTTCATCCTGGTATTTAACTCCCAGGCACTACCTTCACTAAAACTGACCATTCCCCTCCCAGCCACCTCCAAGCGTCTTCTCAGACATTCTGGATCAAACACTACATTGGAATGATACATCTCAAACACCTTCCTGCCATTCTGACGCTGTCTCCCACCCCCTTGCCTCCTAAAGCGGTCCCTCTACTTAGCTTGCATAGTTCCATGCGTCTCGAAGCAACCTCACTGCTCAGAACTCCCACGGCAGACGCCAGCCATGCTGCAGACGTTGACAAGTTCCTCTTCATCATCTGCAGAAACAAACCAAAAACAGGGAACAGCCTGTGGTGGCCCTCATCTCCACCACCCCAGCCATCCCGCCCGGCCTGTTCCTTACCAAACCTCGGCCTCCTCCAAAGCTCCTCAACGCTGCGCTTGCCTGTCCCAAAGCCGTTCCACAGAGTGACCTGGGGTCTCTCCTGCCCTCCGTGCTCTAGGAGTGCAACAGAAGACAATGACCACGGTTCTTGCAAAAGTGACAGACCCCACAATCCTTCTTCTTACCTCCCTCACTCAACTCAAGCACTCGTCCTACTCCAAAGATCCAGGGCAAGACCTGCAATACCAAACACAAATACTAAAAGCACTGAACATGTTCTTCTCGATTCTAAGCTACCGCACACACACGCAAACCCCTTACCACCTCACAGCCCTCCAACATTGGCACCTTTACCTCGCCTGAGTTGTCTGCAGCACCTGAAACACCAAGGCAAACAGATAAACCCTGAGAGAAGGTTCAAAGTAACACCCTCCCCTCACCAAGTCCCCGCTCCCTCTCCCATCACTCTGCTACTCCTCCGCTGGACTTTGCACGCCTTCCCTTCTCCTCTTTGAGCCCGGGCACCGCCTGCAGAACACAACATGAAGAGCTGGTTTTCATTTCACAAAACCCATAAGACGCTCCACCAATTGCTGCTTCACTCTGCCAAGCAGAACTCACCGAGTCCAGGACAGCTCTGGGGCACCCAGCTCGCTTCGCACCTCCAAATTTAAAACACACAGCAAGTCATAATCCCACCAGGAGAATAAACTGGAATTTGCTTCTGACACCACAGATTGACTCACCTGGTTCCATCACTCGGCTCAACCCTCCTCCATCAGCCTCTCACACGTGGCTAACCATCTCACCATCTGCAAGAGCAACCAGGCCTTATTCACAGCAATGCCAAGCAAAAGCTTATTCTGCCTCTAAGTCTCAGCCCAAGCTCACACTGACCCTTAGGTTGACAGGCATACACAGGCTCTGATTCAGACAGTCTCAACCCAGACCCTCACACCCTCTGCCTCAGACACTAACTCTACGTAGACTATCCCACCCACTCCCAAGCAGGCTCTCTGGGCCTGCGTCATTAATTACAAGCTTATTCTCAGACCTCTCCTCTCCATTCACACAGCTCATCAAGAGGAGAGAGCTGCACTGTGATTATAAAACCCCACCACATACGTTCCACAGTTCAAGAAATCTACGTGACAGAAAACCAGAGACAAGCAGAAAACTCACAGCTAGCTTATTAAGACAAAAAAAAACTATAGAGATAGCAAAGCATGCTTCTCATGGTTCCTTATCTTACCAACCCCAAGGACCCGAGGAAGACCATCAGCAAACCAGCTCCGACAATCGTCATGGCAGTGCGAGGTGGCAGGCCCAACCTTAGCGGGCGTCCCCGCGCAGGCAACCTTCACCTGGCTGGCATGAGCTTCTGCCTCCCTCACACAGCATGAGGCTCGGGCTTTCATACTCACAAAAACGCACGCTCGTTGCTACGCAGGGGGCCAGCCCACGTCGCAAGAAGCGGCCAACCGTATCTAGGAAGGTCTCCCAGGGTCAGGACTTCTCCAGGCACTTCTAAAGCACAACTCTCGGGCTAGGAACCAAAGCTGGACCTCGCCTGAAGCAGCCACAGCACAACTCTCTGCGAGGAGCCAAAGGCAACAAACACTACTTTCCCATCCTTGCCTGCTTCACCAAGGACCCTTACCTACTGTCCCTGACACGACACCCCAGACTTAAGCCCCACAAATGGCACCTTTTCATCCTGGTATTTAACTCCCAGGCACTACCTTCACTAAAACTGACCATTCCCCTCCCAGCCACCTCCAAGCGTCTTCTCAGACATTCTGGATCAAACACTACATTGGAATGATACATCTCAAACACCTTCCTGCCATTCTGACGCTGTCTCCCACCCCCTTGCCTCCTAAAGCGGTCCCTCTACTTAGCTTGCATAGTTCCATGCGTCTCGAAGCAACCTCACTGCTCAGAACTCCCACGGCAGACGCCAGCCATGCTGCAGACGTTGACAAGTTCCTCTTCATCATCTGCAGAAACAAACCAAAAACAGGGAACAGCCTGTGGTGGCCCTCATCTCCACCACCCCAGCCATCCCGCCCGGCCTGTTCCTTACCAAACCTCGGCCTCCTCCAAAGCTCCTCAACGCTGCGCTTGCCTGTCCCAAAGCCGTTCCACAGAGTGACCTGGGGTCTCTCCTGCCCTCCGTGCTCTAGGAGTGCAACAGAAGACAATGACCACGGTTCTTGCAAAAGTGACAGACCCCACAATCCTTCTTCTTACCTCCCTCACTCAACTCAAGCACTCGTCCTACTCCAAAGATCCAGGGCAAGACCTGCAATACCAAACACAAATACTAAAAGCACTGAACATGTTCTTCTCGATTCTAAGCTACCGCACACACACGCAAACCCCTTACCACCTCACAGCCCTCCAACATTGGCACCTTTACCTCGCCTGAGTTGTCTGCAGCACCTGAAACACCAAGGCAAACAGATAAACCCTGAGAGAAGGTTCAAAGTAACACCCTCCCCTCACCAAGTCCCCGCTCCCTCTCCCATCACTCTGCTACTCCTCCGCTGGACTTTGCACGCCTTCCCTTCTCCTCTTTGAGCCCGGGCACCGCCTGCAGAACACAACATGAAGAGCTGGTTTTCATTTCACAAAACCCATAAGACGCTCCACCAATTGCTGCTTCACTCTGCCAAGCAGAACTCACCGAGTCCAGGACAGCTCTGGGGCACCCAGCTCGCTTCGCACCTCCAAATTTAAAACACACAGCAAGTCATAATCCCACCAGGAGAATAAACTGGAATTTGCTTCTGACACCACAGATTGACTCACCTGGTTCCATCACTCGGCTCAACCCTCCTCCATCAGCCTCTCACACGTGGCTAACCATCTCACCATCTGCAAGAGCAACCAGGCCTTATTCACAGCAATGCCAAGCAAAAGCTTATTCTGCCTCTAAGTCTCAGCCCAAGCTCACACTGACCCTTAGGTTGACAGGCATACACAGGCTCTGATTCAGACAGTCTCAACCCAGACCCTCACACCCTCTGCCTCAGACACTAACTCTACGTAGACTATCCCACCCACTCCCAAGCAGGCTCTCTGGGCCTGCGTCATTAATTACAAGCTTATTCTCAGACCTCTCCTCTCCATTCACACAGCTCATCAAGAGGAGAGAGCTGCACTGTGATTATAAAACCCCACCACATACGTTCCACAGTTCAAGAAATCTACGTGACAGAAAACCAGAGACAAGCAGAAAACTACAGCTAGCTTATTAAGACAAAAAAAAACTATAGAGATAGCAAAGCATGCTTCTCATGGTTCCTTATCTTACCAACCCCAAGGACCCGAGGAAGACCATCAGCAAACCAGCTCCGACAATCGTCATGGCAGTGCGAGGTGGCAGGCCCAACCTTAGCGGGCGTCCCCGCGCAGGCAACCTTCACCTGGCTGGCATGAGCTTCTGCCTCCCTCACACAGCATGAGGCTCGGGCTTTCATACTCACAAAAACGCACGCTCGTTGCTACGCAGGGGGCCAGCCCACGTCGCAAGAAGCGGCCAACCGTATCTAGGAGAGGTCTCCCAGGGTCAGGACTTCTCCAGGCACTCCTAAAGCACAACTCTCGGGCTAGGAACCAAAGCTGGACCTCGCCTGAAGCAGCCACAGCACAACTCTCTGCGAGGAGCCAAAGGCAACAAACACTACTTTCCCATCCTTGCCTGCTTCACCAAGGACCCTTACCTACTGTCCCTGACACGACACCCCAGACTTAAGCCCCACAAATGGCACCTTTTCATCCTGGTATTTAACTCCCAGGCACTACCTTCACTAAAACTGACCATTCCCCTCCCAGCCACCTCCAAGCGTCTTCTCAGACATTCTGGATCAAACACTACATTGGAATGATACATCTCAAACACCTTCCTGCCATTCTGACGCTGTCTCCCACCCCCTTGCCTCCTAAAGCGGTCCCTCTACTTAGCTTGCATAGTTCCATGCGTCTCGAAGCAACCTCACTGCTCAGAACTCCCACGGCAGACGCCAGCCATGCTGCAGACGCTGACAAGTTCCTCTTCATCATCTGCAGAAACAAACCAAAAACAGGGAACAGCCTGTGGTGGCCCTCATCTCCACCACCCCAGCCATCCCGCCCGGCCTGTTCCTTACCAAACCTCGGCCTCCTCCAAAGCTCCTCAACACTGCGCTTGCCTGTCCCAAAGCCATTCCACAGTCTGATTCCAAGCGTCTCCTGCTCTCCATGCCCTAGAAGAGCAAAAAAATCCAATGACCATGGTTCTTGCAAAACTGACCCAGCCTACAATCCTTCTCCTTACTTCCGTGACTCACCACAAGCTCTCATCTGACTCCAAAGGTCCAGGGCAAGACCTGCAATACCAAACCCAAAACTGAACCCCTTTGCTGTGTTCTTCTAAACACTGAGACAACACGCTCCAAAATAAACCCTCACCTTTTCACAACTGGAAAAGGAAACTGGAGCAGTGCCCCAGAAGACTATTGCTGAGGTGTCTGAAACAAAGTATGTTCTTTCCTGAACTATTACAAGTACTGAAAACAAATACTTACCCCACTTTTAAATAACCAATGTAATCAGTCTGAATAGAAAGAACGAGTCCAAACAACAGGCTTACCACCTTTAGTTTTAGCAGTGATGTGGAAGCGCCAACACAGATCACAATCAAATGCACTCATTGAAACAGTCAAGCTGTATTACTTTGCCCACTGTGAGATGGTGCTATAAAACAGCCCATTTTGGTTTTGTCATCTTTATGGCACATTTCAGACCTATTCCTGCTCTTCTGAGGCTGTTCCCCACCCCTCTTCTGCCAAAAAGTAGTCTTCCTGCTTTGTTTTTATAGTGACTTAAGTCTCAAATAATACTTATTGCTCAGGTGTCTCATACTAGACACCTGGGTGTTAAAAGCATCCACCCAATTCATTTCTCTCATCTGCAATAGGAAAAAAACCCAAACAAAAAAGTAGGCATATAACATTTTAAAGGCAAACAATTAAAAAGAAATACTCTGAAATCTTAACTACATGCAGAGTGTAAAGAACCAGCGTCTCCTATACTTTAGACTTTTAACATAACAAATGAGCTAACTAAAAAACATTCTTAGACCTTTCTCTGCCAAATACCACCATTGCTTTAACAGCCTCATCCCAAAACAATAATAATATTCCCTTTTGGTCTTCTGTAAACCTAAGCATCCAACTTAGATTTTGTAATACCACAGACCCAAAAGCACTCTTACAAAAGCTCTTAACCACATAACCTGTATGTTTGTTCAGTAACCACAGCCATGACCACTATATACAAAAAAGAACAGAAACAAAATCCCATTAACAAGAACATAAACCAAAAACAACTTCTGCCATTACTTCTGTGGCTGAAAGCAACAAAAGAAAAACACTTAGCTTAGTACCAGCAATAACAATAACACCTCAAAGAAAATCACAGCACAAAAGACTTCAGTGGCACATGGACACATAAACATTCTGGCAGCTTAAAACTTAGACCTAAAGAAAAAAAATTTTTAAAAATTACAAAAACAAAACAAAACATTAAAAACACAAAACACCCCAGAGACCTTACCTTGGAAAGAGCCAAAGTTTAAAGAAGCTCCTTTGTTTCGAAGCTCTGCCTTATATACCCCAGGCCCTACCCACAACCCCTCCCTCAATTCCCTGGCCCAGGGGTGGGGCAAATCACCAGCTAGGATAAAAACAGCCTGACAAGGTACAGCTGGGTCTTTTTTATCTGGGTTTGGTTTCTTGGTTGCTTTCTGGCTTTAACTTTTTGGCTTTCTTTTTTTGCTTTAGATTTGCATTCAAATTTCACAGACTACACAGCTTCGCTTTTATTCAGTTAGATTTTGAACTATATTTGGTTTCAGAGCACATAGGGTTTTTGTGTCTCAGATTCTGGGGCTCAGACTCACATGGGTTTCTTTCCACACAGGCTGGTTCAGTCTCATGTATTTAAACTGCACAGACACTCCAGCTCAGACTTAGGCTCAACCTAGCATTCACTGACTCACACATCCACACAAATCATACATTGAGGCTAACACAGACTCCCTGGCTCAGACTTGCTTTCACGTTTTAAGTGAAAAAAAGACATTCAGGTTATTTAGCCAAGGTGAGCCATGCTTAGAACACCCAAGTAACAACTTATTTCATGGCCTTGTTATTTTCATAAAACTGTATTTTTTCTTTCTTGTTAGTGTTTTCCAAGGGGTGTACATGTTAGAATAAAGGGATGGAAAACCTTTGAAGTTTAGTGGATGAGTAGTGAAACGACAGGAGAGAGAAATGACAGTTGCTGAGGCAAGGGTGCAGCTTCTGTATCTCTTTGTGTGTCCTTGTTTCCATTTCTTTTGTAGGTGCTGCAGGTAACTCCAGAGAGGTGAAGCTGACAACTGAGGAGGGCCGTGAGAAGGTAAGGGGGTTGTGTGTGTGGGTTTGGTGGTTTAGAGTTGAGAAGAGCATGGCAAAGGGGTTCAGTATTTGTGTTTGGTGTTGCAGGGGCTGCCTCCTACCACTGGAGTCAGATGAGTGCTTGAGGTGAGTCAGGGAGATAAGGAGAAAGATTGCGAGGTCGGTCACTTTTTCCAAGCACTGTGGTCATTTGTCTCTATTGCACTCCTAGGACCTGGAGAGAAGGAGAGGCTCAGTGCTGGACTCTACTATGGGATTGGAACAGGAAAACATAATGTTGAGGAGCTTTGAAGGAGGAAGAGGGCTGTTACAGACTGGGCCAGTATTGGTGGGTGGGGTGGTGATGATGATGATGGCCAGCACATGGTGTTCCTCTTGGTTCCTTTGTTTGTTGCAGGTTATACAGAGGAACTTGGCAGCTGTGGCAAGATCCCAAGACTTTGATGTGGGTGTTCTGTGCATCTAGGGCAGCTTGAGACCCATGGCACTATGGAAGTTAAGTAGAAGGATTGCTGCTTGGGACTGGAGGATGAGAGACAAGGTCAGGAGGGCAGGAAGGGGTATGAAGTGTAGCATGGGGCTGAGGGGAAGGCAGGGGGTTACTTTGCAGCATGAGCTTATGTGGGTAGGGCAGCTACAGCTTGACTGTGTTATAGAGTGAGGGTGTCCCCCACAACCCTTCCCTCAGTGACCTGGGTTAGGGGTGGGGCAAACCCCCAGCTGGGATAAAAACACCCTGACAATCCACAGCTAGGTCTTATTTTACCTGCCTCTGGTTCATTGGCTGCTCCCCAGCTTTCATTTTTGGCTTTCTTTCTGTGGTTTAATTCACATTCAAGACTCCCTAGACCATACAGGTTCCCTCTCACACAGACAGGTTCACACTCATACTTGCATTTAAACTGCATGGACACTCTCTGGCTCAGATTTTGCCTCACACTCACTTAGGCTCAGTCTGACACTGACTGGCTCATACATCCACATAAATCTTACTGATTGTATCATAGAATTTCTGGTTCCAACTACTTGGATAAGGCTCAAACTCACTCTCGCTGTCTAGCTGAAAACTAACATTCAGAGGACTCAGTCAAGGTGAGCTATGCTTGAAACACCCAAGTAGTAACTTATTTCAGGGTCGGCTGCAGCTTCTATTTTTTTCTCAATGTGTGCCTGTTTCAATTATGTTTTTAGGTGCCACAAGTAACTCGAGAGTGGTGAAACTCCCAGCCGAGGAGAGCTGTGAGAAGGTAGAAGGCTTGTCTGCGTGAGTGGTGGCTCAGAGCTGAGAATAACATGGCAAAGGGTTCAGTACTTATGTTTGTTATTGCAGGTCCTCCCTTCTATCTCTGAAGTCAGATGAGTGTTAGAGGTGAGGCAGAGAGGTAATAATAGTGGTTTTGGGGGTCCGTCACTTTTTGCAAGCACCATGGTCGATTCTCTCTATTGTACTCCTAGGTCCTGGAGGGGAGGAAAAGCCCAGCATCGTATTTTGCAATGCATTAGTAGAAGGTGAATGTAATATTAAGAAGGCAAAGTAGACTTACAGAAGAGGCTGGCATCGATGGCTGGGGTGGTGGAGATGACGGCCTGCGCAGCATGTTACCATTTTTTTCTTTGTTTCTGGCGGATGATGAAAAGGAACTTGGCAGTGGCTGAAACATAGCTGGTGTCTGCTGTGGGAGTTCTGAGAATGGAGGCTGCCTTGAGACGCATGGCACTACACACGCTAAGTAGAGGGACTCTTTTGCGAGGCGAGGGGATGGGGGACAATGTCAGAATGGCAGGAAGGGTTTGAGACGTAGCATTCCTATGTAGTATTTGAGCCAGAATGTCTGAGAAGACACTTGGGAGGTGCCTGGGAGGGGAATGGTCAGTTTCAGCATAGGTAGCGCGTGGGAGTTAAATGCCAGGGGGAAAAGGTGCCATTTGTGGGGCTTAAGTCAGGGGCAATAGTTAATGGTCCTTGGTGAACCAGGCAATGGTGGGAAAGTAGTGTTTGTTGCCTTTGGCTCCTTGCAGAGAGTTGTGCTGTGGCTGCTTCAGGCGAGGTCCAGCTTTGGTTCCTAGCCAGAGAGTTGTGCTTTAGAACTACCTGGAGAAGTCCTGACCCTGGGAGACCTTCCTAGATACGGTTGGCCGCTTCTTGCGACGTGGGCTGGCCCCCTGCGTAGCAAGGAGCGTACGTTTTTGTGAGAATGAAAGCCCGAGCCTCATGCTGTGTGAGGGAGGCAGAAGCTCATCCCAGGCAGGTGAAGGTTGCCTGCGCGGGGACGCCCACTAAGGTTGAGCCTGCCACCTCGCACTGCCATGATGATTGTCGGAGCTGTTTGCTGATGGTCTTCCTCGGGTCCTTGGGGTTGGTAAGATATCCCTCACCTGGAATTCTTGAACTCTGGAACATGTGTAGTGAGTTTTTATAATCACAGTGTAGCTCTCTCTCTTGATAATCTGTGTGAATGGGCAGAAGAGCTCTGGGAATAAGCTTGTAATTAGTGTGTCAGGGCCAGAGAGTCTACTTGGGGGTGGGTATGATAGTATATCTGGAGTTTTAATGTCTGAGCCAGAGGGTGTGAGGGTCTGTGTTGAGATTGTCTGAATGTCAGTCTGTGTATGCATGTTAACCTAAGTGTCGGTGTGAATCTGGCCTGAGACACAGAGGCAGAATTAACTTTTGCTTGGCACTGTGGTGACTAATGCCAAGTTGTTCTTGGAAATGGCGAGATGGTTAGCCACGTATGAGAGGCTGATGTAGGAGGGTTGTGCAGAGTTGAAGGTACCAGGTGGCTAAACTTGTTGTGTCAGAAAGAAGTTATGCCTTATTCTCCTGGTGGGATTATGACTTCCTGTGTATTTTTAATTTGGAGGTCCACAACAAGGACCTAAGTGGCACCTGTGTCCTAGAGCTGACTTGAGCAAGGTGAGCTATATTTTGCAGACTGAATCAGCAACTGGGTGACTTATAATTTTCATGAAATTACAACATCCCTCGTTATTGTTTTCTGTAGGCAGTGCTCAGGTGTGGAGAACTGCAGATCTGCAGATCAGAGAACTCCAGCTCAGTTTAATTTAGCCCAGGACAGTTTAGTCCAGTCTAGCCCAGTTTAATCCAGTCAAGCTCACTTTAATCCAGGCAAGCCCACTTTAATTCAGCCCAGCCCAGTTTAACTCAGTTCAGCACATTTTAGTCCTCTCCAGCCCCGTATAAGCAAGTCCAGCTAAGTTTAATACAGTCAAGACCAGTTTAACTCAGTCCAGTCAAGTTTAATGCAGTCCAGAGAACTTTACTCCACACCAGCCCTCTGTAGTCCAGTCCAGATCAGTTTAATCAAGGACAACGCAGTTAATCCCCCTCCAGCTCAGTTTAACCTAGTCCAGCCATATTTAATACACTCCAGCTCTGTATAATCCAGTCCAGCCCAGTTAAAACCAGTCCAGCCCACTTTAATCCAGTCCATCTCAGTTCAATCCAGCCCAGTTTAACCCAGTCAAGCCCAGTCTGATACAGCCCAGCCAAGTTTAACCCAATCCAGCCATATTCAATACAGACCACCTCAGTATAATCCAGTCAACCCCAGTTTAACCCAGTCCAGACCAGTTTAAACCGGGCCAGCCCAGTTTGATACAGCCCAGCTCAGTTTAACCCAGTCCAGCTCAGTTTCATCCAGCCCAGCCCACTTCAGTTCATTCTAGCACAGTTTAACCCACTCCAGCCCAGTTTAACCCACTACAGCTCAGTTTAAACACAGTCCACCTCAGTTTGATCCAGCCCGGTCCACTTGAACCCAGTCCAGCTCACTTTAATCCAGCCCAGCCCAGTTCAGTTCACTCTAGCACAGTTTAACCCTGTCCAGCCCAGTCTGATCCAGCCCAGCCCAGCTTAACCCAGGCCAGCCCAGTTTGATACAGCTCAACACAGTTTAACACAGGCCAGCCCAGTTTAACCCAGTCCAGACATATTTAATACCCTCCAGCCCAATTTAAACCAGGCCTGCCCCGTTTAACACAGGCCAGCTCAGTTTGATACAGCCCAACCCCGTTTAACTCAGTCCAGCCATTTTTAATACACTCCAGCTCAGTATAATCCAGTCCAGCCTAGTTTAACTTACAGACCAGTTTAATCCAGTCCATCTCACTTCAATCCAGCCCAGCCCACTTTAACCCAGTCCAACAAAGCCTGATACAGCCCAGCCCAGTTTAACCCAGTCCAACCATACTTAATACACACCAGCTCAGTATAATCCAGTCCACCACACTTTAACACAGCCCAGTTTAACCTAGTCCAGCTCAGTTTGATAAGCCCAGCCCAGTTCAGTTCACTCTAGCACAGTTAAACGATGTCCACCCCACTTTAATCCAGGCCAGATCAGTTCAGTCCAGCCCAGTTTAACCCAGTCCAGCCCAGTCTGATACACCCCAGCCCAGTTTAACCCAGTCCAACCATATTTAATACACTCCAGCTCAGTATAATCCACTCCAGCCCAGTTTAACCCTGTCCAGCCCAGATTGATACAGCCCACCCCAGTTTAAACCAGGCCAGCCCAGTTTGATACAGCCCACCCCAGTTTAACCCACTCCAGCCAAGTTTAACCCAGTCCAGCCCACTTTGTTACAGCCCAGCCCAGTTTAACCCAGGCCAGCCATATTTAATACACACCAGCTCAGTATACTGCAATCCACTCCAGTTTAACCCAGACCAGCCCTGTTTCATCCAGCCCAGCCCAGTTCAGTTCACTCTAGCACAGTTTAACCCTGTCCAGCCTAGTTTAATCCACTCCAGATCAGTTCAATCCATCCCAGCCCAGTGTAACCCAGTCCAGCCCAGTTTAACCCAGTCCAGCCACATTTAATACACTCCAGCCCAGTTTAACCCAGTCCAGCCCAATTTGATAAAGCCCACCCCACTTTAACCCAGTACAGCACAGTTTTACCCCAGTACAGCCCAGTTTTACCCTAGGCAAGCCCAGTTTAATCCAGGCCAGCACAGTTTGATACAACCCAGCCCAGTTTAACCCAGGCCAGCTCACTTTCATCCTGCCCAGCCCACTTCAGTTCACTCTATCACTGTTTAACTCGGTCAAACCCACTTTAACCCAGTCCACCTCAGTTCAATCCAGCCCAGCCCACTTCAGTTCAATCCAGCCCAGCCCAGTTTAACCCAGTCCAGCCCAGTCCAGCTCAATTTAACCCAGCGCAGCCAAGTTTAACCCAGTCCAGTTCAGTTTAATCCAGGCCAGCCCACTTTAGTCCAGGCCAGCCCAGTTTAATACACTCCATCTCAGTTTAATCCAGTCCAGCCCAGCTTCACCCAGTCCAGCTCAGTTTAATCCAGCCCAACTCAGTTTGACACACTCCAGCCCAGTTTAATCCAGACAAGCCCAGTTTAACCCAGTCCAGCCCACTTTAATCCACTCCAGCTAAATTTAATCAAACCCAGCGCAGTTTAACACAGTCCAGCCCAGTTTAGTTCACAGCAGCAGAGTTTGACCCAGCCCAGTCATGTTTAACCCAGTCCAGCTGTGTTTAATCCAGGCCAGCTCAGTTTGATCCAGTCCAGCTCAATTCAATCCAGCTCAACCCAGTTTGATCCAGTCCAGCTCAATTCAATCCAGCTCTACCCAGTTTAATCCAGTCCAGCTCAATTCAATCCAGCCCAGCCCACTTTAACCAAGTCCAACCCAGTTGGATCCAGCCCAGCCCAGTTTAACCCAGGCCAGCCATTTTTAATACACACCAGCTCAGTATACTGCAATCCACCCCAGTTTAACGCAGCCCAGCCCTGTTTCATCCAGCCCAGCCCAGTTCAGTTCACTCTAGCACAGTTTAACCCTGTCCAGCCTAGTTTAATCCACTCCAGATCAGTTCAATCCATCCCAGCCCAGTGTAACCCAGTCCAGCCCAGTTTAACCCAGTCCAGCCACATTTAATACACTCCAGCCCAGTTTAACCCAGTGCAGCCAAGTTTAACCCAGGCCAACCCACTTTGATACAGCCCAGCTCAGTTTGGTCCTCCCCAGCCCAGTTCAGTTTACTCCAGCACATTTTAACCCAGTCCAGCTCACTTTGATCCAGCCCAGCCCACTTCAGTTCACTCTAGCAAACTTTAACCCAGTCCAGCCCAATTTAACACAGTCCAGCTCAGTTTGATCGAGCCCAGCCCAGTTTATCCCTGTCTAGCTCACTTTCATCCTGCCCAGCCCACTTCAGTTCACTCTAGCACAGTTTAACCCTGTCCAGCCCAATTTAATTCAGTCCAGCTCAGTTCAATCCATCCCAGCCCAGTTTAACCCGGGCCAGCCCACCTTGATACAGCCCAGCCCAGTTTAACCCAGTCCAGCCATATTTAACCCCGTCCATCCCAGTTTGTTATAGCCCAGCCCAGTTTAACCCAGTCCAGCCATATTTAATACACTCCAGCTCAGTATAATCCAGCCCAGCCAAGTTTAACCCAGTCCAACCCAGTTTAAACCAGCCCAGCCCAGTTTGTTACAGCCCAGCACAGTTTAACCCAGTCCAACCATATTTAATACACTCCAGCTCAGTATAATCCACTCCAGCACAGTTTAACCCTGTCCAGCCCAGTTTGATACAGCCCACTCCAGTTTAACCCAGTCCAGCCATGTTTAACCCAGGCCAGCACAGTTTGATACAGCCCAGCCCAGTTTAATCCGGGCCAGCACAGTTTGAAACAGCCCAGCCCATTTTAACCCAGTCCAGCCATATTTAATATACTCCAGCTCAGTATAATCCACTCCAGCCCAGTTTAACCCAGTCCAGCCCAATTTGATAAAGCCCACCCCACTTTAACCCAGTACAGCACAGTTTTACCCCAGTACAGCCCAGTTTTACCCTAGGCAAGCCCAGTTTAACCCAGGCCAGCACAGTTTGATACAACCCAGCCCTGTTTAACCCAGTACAGCTCACTTTCATCCTGCCCAGCCCACTTCATTTCACTCTATCACTGTTTAACTCAGTCAAGTCCACTTTAACCCAGTCCACCTCAGTTCAATCCAGCCCAGCCCACTTCAGTTCAATCCAGCCCAGCCCAGTTTAACCCAGTCCAGCTCAATTTAACCCAGCGCAGCCAAGTTTAACCCAGTCCAGTTCAGTTTAATCCAGGCCAGCCCACTTTAGTCCAGGCCAGCCCAGTTTAATACACTCCATCTCAGTTTAATCCAGTCCAGCCCAGCTTCACCCAGTCCAGCTCAGTTTAATCCAGCCCAACTCAGTTTGACACACTCCAGCCCAGTTTAATCCAGACAAGCCCAGTTTAACCCAGTCCAGCTCAGTTTAACCCAGTACAGCCCACTTTAATCCACTCCAGCTAAATTTAATCAAACCCAGCGCAGTTTAACACAGTCCAGCCCAGTTTAGTTCACAGCTGCAGAGTTTAACCCAGCCCAGTCATGTTTAACCCAGTCCAGCTGTGTTTAATCCAGGCCAGCTCAGTTTGATCCAGTCCAGCTCAATTCAATCCAGCTCAACCCAGTTTGATCCAGTCCAGCTCAATTCAATCCAGCTCAACCCAGTTTAATCCAGTCCAGCTCAGTTCAATCCAGCCCAGCCCACTTTAAACAAGTCCAACCCAGTTGGATCCAGCCCAGCCCAGTTTAACCCTGTCCAGCCCAGATTGATACAGCCCACCCCAGTTTAAACCAGGCCAGCCCAGTTTGATACAGCCCACCCCAGTTTAACCCACTTCAGCCAAGTTTAACCCAGTCCAGCCCACTTTGTTACAGCCCAGCCCAGTTTAACCCACTCCAGCCATATTTAATGCACTCCAACTCAGTATAATCCACTCCAGTCCAGTTTAACCCAGCCCAGCCCAGTTTAACCCAGTCCAGCTATATTTAATACACACCAGCTCAATCTACTCCAGTCCACCCCAGTTTAACCCAGGCCAGACCAGTTTAACTCAGTCCAGCTCACTTTAATCCAGCCCAGCCCAGTTCAGTTCACTCTAGCACAGTTTAATCCACTCCAGATCAGTTCAATCAATCCCAGCCCAGGTTAACCCAGTCCAGCCAAGTCTAACCCAGTCCAGCCCATTTGATCCAGCCCAGCCCAGTTTAACCCAGTCCACCCATATTTAATATAGTCCAGCTCAGTATAATCCACTCCAGCCCAGTTTAACCCAGTCCAGCCCAATTTGATAAAGCCCACCCCACTTTAACCCAATCCAGCCCAGTTTAACCCAGTACAGCCCAGTTTTACCCCAGTCCAGCCCAGTTTAACCCCAGTCCAGCCCAGTTTAACCTAGTCCAGCTCACTTTCATCCTGCCCAGTCCACTTTCATCCTGCCCAGCCCACTTCAGTTCACTCTAGCGCTGTTTAACCCAGTCAAGCCCATTTTAACCCAGTCCACCTCAGTTCAATCCAGCCCAGCCCAGTTTAACCCAGTCCAGCCCAGTCCAGCCCAATTTAACCCAGCGCAGCCAAGTTTAACCCAGTCCAGTTCAGTTTAATCCAGGCCAGCCCACTTTAGTCCAGGCCAGCCCAGTTTAATCCAGTCCAGCTCAGTTTAATCCAGCCCAACTCAGTTTGACACTGAGTTTAATCCAGTCCAGCCCAGTTTAATCCAGCCAAGCCCAGTTTAACCCAGTCCAGCTCAGTTTAACCCAGTCCAGCCCAGTTTAATGAACTCCAGCTAAATTTAATCAAACCCAGCGCAGTTTAACACAGTCCAGCTCAATTCAATCCAGCTCAACCCAGTTTAATCTAGTCCAGCTCAGTTCAATCCAGCCCTGCCCACTTTAACCAAGTCCAACCCAGTTGGATCCAGCCCAGCCCAGTTTAACCCAGGCCAGCCATTTTTAATACACACCAGCTCAGTATACTGCAATCCACCCCAGTTTAACCCAGCCCAGCCCTGTTTCATCCAGCCCAGCCCAGTTCAGTTCACTCTAGCACAGTTTAACCCTGTCCAGCCTAGTTTAATCCACTCCAGATCAGTTCAATCCATCCCAGCCCAGTGTAACCCAGTCCAGCCCAGTTTAACCCAGTCCAGCCACATTTAATACACTCCAGCCCAGTTTAACCCAGTGCAGCCAAGTTTAACCCAGGCCAACCCACTTTGATACAGCCCAGCTCAGTTTGATCCTCCCCAGCCCAGTTCAGTTTACTCCAGCACAGTTTAACCCAGTCCAGCTCACTTTGATCCAGCCCAGCCCACTTCAGTTCACTCTAGCAAACTTTAACCCAGTCCAGCCCAGTTTAACACAGTCCAGCTCAGTTTAAACACAGTCCAGCTCAGTTTGATCGAGCCCAGCCCAGTTTATCCCTGTCTAGCTCGCTTTCATCCTGCCCAGCCCACTTCAGTTCACTCTAGCACAGTTTAACCCTGTCCAGCCCAATTTAGTTCAGTCCAGCTCAGTTCAATCCATCCCAGCCCAGTTTAACCCGGGCCAGCCCACCTTGATACAGCCCAGCCCAGTTTAACCCAGTCCAGCCATATTTAATACACTCCAGCTCAGTATAATCCAGCCCAGCCAAGTTTAACCCAGTCCAACCCAGTTTAAACCAGCCCAGCCCAGTTTGTTACAGCCCAGCACAGTTTAACCCAGTCCAACCATATTTAATACACTCCAGCTCAGTATAATCCACTCCAGCACAGTTTAACCCTGTCCAGCCCAGTTTGATACAGCCCACCCCAGTTTAACCCAGTCCAGCCATGTTTAACCCAGGCCAGCACAGTTTGATACAGCCCAGCCCAGTTTAATCCGGGCCAGCCCAGTTTGAAACAGCCCAGCCCATTTTAACCCAGTCCAGCCATATTTAATATACTCCAGCTCAGTATAATCCACTCCAGCCCAGTTTAACCCAGTCCAGCCCAATTTGATAAAGCCCACCCCACTTTAACCCAGTACAGCACAGTTTTACCCCAGTACAGCCCAGTTTTACCCTAGGCAAGCCCAGTTTAACCCAGGCCAGCACAGTTTGATACAACCCAGCCCTGTTTAACCCAGTACAGCTCACTTTCATCCTGCCCAGCCCACTTCATTTCACTCTATCACTGTTTAACTCAGTCAAGCCCACTTTAACCCAGTCCACCTCAGTTCAATCCAGCCCAGCCCACTTCAGTTCAATCCAGCCCAGCCCAGTTTAACCCAGTCCAGCCCAGTCCAGCTCAATTTAACCCAGCGCAGCCAAGTTTAACCCAGTCCAGTTCAGTTTAATCCAGGCCAGCCCACTTTAGTCCAGGCCAGCCCAGTTTAATACACTCCATCTCAGTTTAATCCAGTCCAGCCCAGCTTCACCCAGTCCAGCTCAGTTTAATCCAGCCCAACTCAGTTTGACACACTCCAGCCCAGTTTAATCCAGACAAGCCCAGTTTAACCCAGTCCAGCTCAGTTTAACCCAGTACAGCCCACTTTAATCCACTCCAGCTAAATTTAATCAAACCCAGCGCAGTTTAACACAGTCCAGCCCAGTTTAGTTCACAGCAGCAGAGTTTAACCCAGCCCAGTCATGTTTAACCCAGTCCAGCTGTGTTTAATCCAGGCCAGCTCAGTTTGATCCAGTCCAGCTCAATTCAATCCAGCTCAACCCAGTTTGATCCAGTCCAGCTCAATTCAATCCAGCTCAACCCAGTTTAATCCAGTCCAGCTCAGTTCAATCCAGCCCAGCCCACTTTAACCAAGTCCAACCCAGTTGGATCCAGCCCAGCCCAGTTTAACCCAGGCCAGCCATTTTTAATACACACCAGCTCAGTATACTGCAATCCACCCCAGTTTAACCCAGCCCAGCCCTGTTTCATCCAGCCCAGCCCAGTTCAGTTCACTCTAGCACAGTTTAACCCTGTCCAGCCTAGTTTAATCCACTCCAGATCAGTTCAATCCATCCCAGCCCAGTGTAACCCAGTCCAGCCATATTTAATATACTCCAGCTCAGTATAATCCACTCCAGCCCAGTTTAACCCAGCCCAGCCCAGTTTAACCCAGTCCAGCTTTATTTAATACACACCAGCTCAATCTACTCCAGTCCACCCCAGTTTAACCCAGGCCAGACCAGTTTAACTCAGTCCAGCTCACTTTAATCCAGCCCAGCCCAGTTCAGTTCACTCTAGCACAGTTTAATCCACTCCAGATCAGTTCAATCAATCCCAGCCCAGGTTAACCCAGTCCAGCCAAGTCTAACCCAGTCCAGCCCATTTGATCCAGCCCAGCCCAGTTTAACCCAGTCCACCCATATTTAATATACTCCAGCTCAGTATAATCCACTCCAGCCCAGTTTAACCCAGTCCAGCCCAATTTGATAAAGCCGACCCCACTTTTACCCAATCCAGCCCAGTTTAACCCAGTACAGCCCAGTTTTACCCCAGTCCAGCCCAGTTTAACCAAGGCCAGCCCAGTTTGATACAACCCAGCCCAGTTTAACCTAGTCCAGCTCACTTTCATCCTCCCAGTCCACTTTCATCCTGCCCAGCCCACTTCAGTTCACTCTAGCACTGTTTAACCCAGTCAAGCCCATTTTAACCCAGTCCACCTCAGTTCAATCCAGCCCAGCCCAGTTTAACCCAGTCCAGCCCAGTCCAGCTCAATTTAACCCAGCGCAGCCAAGTTTAACCCAGTCCAGTTCAGTTTAATCCAGGCCAGCCCACTTTAGTCCAGGCCAGCCCAGTTTAATCCAGTCCAGCCCAGTTTAATCCAGTCCAGCTCAGTTTAATCCAGCCCAACTCAGTTTGACACTGAGTTTAATCCAGTCCAGCCCAGTTTAATCCAGCCAAGCCCAGTTTAACCCAGTCCAGCTCAGTTTAACCCAGTCCAGCCCAGTTTAATGAACTCCAGCTAAATTTAATCAAACCCAGCGCAGTTTAACACAGTCCAGCTCAATTCAATCCAGCTCAACCCTGTTTAATCTAGTCCAGCTCAGTTCAATCCAGCCCAGCCCACTTTAACCAAGTCCAACCCAGTTGGATCCAGCCCAGCCCAGTTTAACCCAGGCCAGCCATTTTTAATACACACCAGCTCAGTATACTGCAATCCACCCCAGTTTAACCCAGCCCAGCCCTGTTTCATCCAGCCCAGCCCAGTTCAGTTCACTCTAGCACAGTTTAACCCTGTCCAGCCTAGTTTAATCCACTCCAGATCAGTTCAATCCATCCCAGCCCAGTGTAACCCAGTCCAGCCCAGTTTAACCCAGTCCAGCCACATTTAATACACTCCAGCCCAGTTTAACCCAGTGCAGCCAAGTTTAACCCAGGCCAACCCACTTTGATACAGCCCAGCTCAGTTTGATCCTCCCCAGCCCAGTTCAGTTTACTCCAGCACAGTTTAACCCAGTCCAGCTCACTTTGATCCAGCCCAGCCCACTTCAGTTCACTCTAGCAAACTTTAACCCAGTCCAGCCCAGTTTAACACAGTCCAGCTAAGTTTAAACACAGTCCAGCTCAGTTTGATCGAGCCCAGCCCAGTTTATCCCTGTCTAGCTCACTTTCATCCTGCCCAGCCCACTTCAGTTCACTCTAGCACAGTTTAACCCTGTCCAGCCCAATTTAGTTCAGTCCAGCTCAGTTCAATCCATCCCAGCCCAGTTTAACCCGGGCCAGCCCACCTTGATACAGCCCAGCCCAGTTTAACCCAGTCCAGCCATATTTAATACACTCCAGCTCAGTATAATCCAGCCCAGCCAAGTTTAACCCAGTCCAACCCAGTTTAAACCAGCCCAGCCCAGTTTGTTACAGCCCAGCACAGTTTAACCCAGTCCAACCATATTTAATACACACCAGCTCAGTATAATCCACTCCAGCCCAGTTTAACCCTGTCCAGCCCAGTTTGATACAGCCCACCCCAGTTTAACCCAGTCCAGCCATGTTTAACCCAGGCCAGCACAGTTTGATACAGCCCAGCCCAGTTTAATCCGGGCCAGCCCAGTTTGAAACAGCCCAGCCCATTTTAACCCAGTCCAGCCATATTTAATATACTCCAGCTCAGTATAATCCACTCCAGCCCAGTTTAACCCAGTCCAGCCCAATTTGATAAAGCCCACCCCACTTTAACCCAGTACAGCACAGTTTTACCCCAGTACAGCCCAGTTTTACCCTAGGCAAGCCCAGTTTAACCCAGGCCAGCACAGTTTGATACAACCCAGCCCTGTTTAACCCAGTACAGCTCACTTTCATCCTGCCCAGCCCACTTCAGTTCACTCTATCACTGTTTAACTCAGTCAAGCCCACTTTAACCCAGTCCACCTCAGTTCAATCCAGCCCAGCCCACTTCAGTTCAATCCAGCCCAGCCCAGTTTAACCCAGTCCAGCCCAGTCCAGCTCAATTTAACCCAGCGCAGCCAAGTTTAACCCAGTCCAGTTCAGTTTAATCCAGGCCAGCCCACTTTAGTCCAGGCCAGCCCAGTTTAATACACTCCATCTCAGTTTAATCCAGTCCAGCCCAGCTTCACCCAGTCCAGCTCAGTTTAATCCAGCCCAACTCAGTTTGACACACTCCAGCCCAGTTTAATCCAGACAAGCCCAGTTTAACCCAGTCCAGCTCAGTTTAACCCAGTACAGCCCACTTTAATCCACTCCAAATAAATTTAATCAAACCCAGCGCAGTTTAACACAGTCCAGCCCAGTTTAGTTCACAGCTGCAGAGTTTAACCCAGCCCAGTCATGTTTAACCCAGTCCAGCTGTGTTTAATCCAGGCCAGCTCAGTTTGATCCAGTCCAGCTCAATTCAATCCAGCTCAACCCAGTTTGATCCAGTCCAGCTCAATTCAATCCAGTTCAACCCAGTTTAATCCAGTCCAGCTCAGTTCAATCCAGCCCAGCCCACTTTAAACAAGTCCAACCCAGTTGGATCCACTCCAGCCCAGTTTAACCCTGTCCAGCCCAGATTGATACAGCCCACCCCAGTTTAAACCAGGCCAGCCCAGTTTGATACAGCCCACCCCAGTTTAACCCACTCCAGCCAAGTTTAACCCAGTCCAGCCCACTTTGTTACAGCCCAGCCCAGTTTAACCCACTCCAGCCATATTTAATGCACTCCAACTCAGTATGATCCACTCCAGTCCAGTTTAACCCAGCCCAGCCCAGTTTAACCCAGTCCAGCTATATTTAATACACACCAGCTCAATCTACTCCAGTCCACCCCAGTTTAACCCAGGCCAGACCAGTTTAACTCAGTCCAGCTCACTTTAATCCAGCCCAGCCCAGTTCAGTTCACTCTAGCACAGTTTAATCCACTCCAGATCAGTTCAATCAATCCCAGCCCAGGTTAACCCAGTCCAGCCAAGTCTAACCCAGTCCAGCCCATTTGATCCAGCCCAGCCCAGTTTAACCCAGTCCACCCATATTTAATATAGTCCAGCTCAGTATAATCCACTCCAGCCCAGTTTAACCCAGTCCAGCCCAATTTGATAAAGCCCACCCCACTTTAACCCAATCCAGCCCAGTTTAACCCAGTACAGCCCAGTTTTACCCCAGTCCAGCCCAGTTTAACCAAGGCCAGCCCAGTTTAACCTAGTCCAGCTCACTTTCATCCTGCCCAGTCCACTTTCATCCTGCCCAGCCCACTTCAGTTCACTCTAGCGCTGTTTAACCCAGTCAAGCCCATTTTAACCCAGTCCACCTCAGTTCAATCCAGCCCAGCCCAGTTTAACCCAGTCCAGCCCAGTCCAGCTCAATTTAACCCAGCGCAGCCAAGTTTAACCCAGTCCAGTTCAGTTTAATCCAGGCCAGCCCACTTTAGTCCAGGCCAGCCCAGTTTAATCCAGTCCAGCTCAGTTTAATCCAGCCCAACTCAGTTTGACACTGAGTTTAATCCAGTCCAGCCCAGTTTAATCCAGCCAAGCCCAGTTTAACCCAGTCCAGCTCAGTTTAACCCAGTCCAGCCCAGTTTAATGAACTCCAGCTAAATTTAATCAAACCCAGCGCAGTTTAACACAGTCCAGCTCAATTCAATCCAGCTCAACCCAGTTTAATCTAGTCCAGCTCAGTTCAATCCAGCCCAGCCCACTTTAACCAAGTCCAACCCAGTTGGATCCAGCCCAGCCCAGTTTAACCCAGGCCAGCCATTTTTAATACACACCAGCTCAGTATACTGCAATCCACCCCAGTTTAACCCAGCCCAGCCCTGTTTCATCCAGCCCAGCCCAGTTCAGTTCACTCTAGCACAGTTTAACCCTGTCCAGCCTAGTTTAATCCACTCCAGATCAGTTCAATCCATCCCAGCCCAGTGTAACCCAGTCCAGCCCAGTTTAACCCAGTCCAGCCACATTTAATACACTCCAGCCCAGTTTAACCCAGTGCAGCCAAGTTTAACCCAGGCCAACCCACTTTGATACAGCCCAGCTCAGTTTGATCCTCCCCAGCCCAGTTCAGTTTACTCCAGCACAGTTTAACCCAGTCCAGCTCACTTTGATCCAGCCCAGCCCACTTCAGTTCACTCTAGCAAACTTTAACCCAGTCCAGCCCAGTTTAACACAGTCCAGCTCAGTTTAAACACAGTCCAGCTCAGTTTGATCGAGCCCAGCCCAGTTTATCCCTGTCTAGCTCACTTTCATCCTGCCCAGCCCACTTCAGCTCACTCTAGCACAGTTTAACCCTGTCCAGCCCAATTTAGTTCAGTCCAGCTCAGTTCAATCCATCCCAGCCCAGTTTAACCAGGGCCAGCCCACCTTGATACAGCCCAGCCCAGTTTAACCCAGTCCAGCCATATTTAATACACTCCATCTCAGTATAATCCAGCCCAGCCAAGTTTAACCCAGTCCAACCCAGTTTAAACCAGCCCAGCCCAGTTTGTTACAGCCCAGCACAGTTTAACCCAGTCCAACCATATTTAATACACTCCAGCTCAGTATAATCCACTCCAGCCCAGTTTAACCCAGTCCAGCCCAATTTGATAAAGCCCACCCCACTTTAACCCAGTACAGCACAGTTTTACCCCAGTACAGCCCAGTTTTACCCTAGGCAAGCCCAGTTTAACCCAGGCCAGCACAGTTTGATACAACCCAGCCCTGTTTAACCCAGTACAGCTCACTTTCATCCTGCCCAGCCCACTTCATTTCACTCTATCACTGTTTAACTCAGTCAAGCCCACTTTAACCCAGTCCACCTCAGTTCAATCCAGCCCAGCCCAGTTTAACCCAGTCCAGCCCAGTCCAGCTCAATTTAACCCAGCGCAGCCAAGTTTAACCCAGTCCAGTTCAGTTTAATCCAGGCCAGCCCACTTTAGTCCAGGCCAGCCCAGTTTAATACACTCCATCTCAGTTTAAACCAGTCCAGCCCAGCTTCACCCAGTCCAGCTCAGTTTAATCCAGCCCAACTCAGTTTGACACACTCCAGCCCAGTTTAATCCAGACAAGCCCAGTTTAACCCAGTCCAGCTCAGTTTAACCCAGTACAGCCCACTTTAATCCACTCCAGCTAAATTTAATCAAACCCAGCGCAGTTTAACACAGTCCAGCCCAGTTTAGTTCACAGCTGCAGAGTTTAACCCAGCCCAGTCATGTTTAACCCAGTCCAGCTGTGTTTAATCCAGGCCAGCTCAGTTTGATCCAGTCCAGCTCAATTCAATCCAGCTCAACCCAGTTTGATCCAGTCCAGCTCAATTCAATCCAGCTCAACCCAGTTTAATCCAGTCCAGCTCAGTTCAATCCAGCCCAGCCCACTTTAACCAAGTCCAACCCAGTTGGATCCAGCCCAGCCCAGTTTAACCCAGGCCAGCCATTTTTAATACACACCAGCTCAGTATACTGCAATCCACCCCAGTTTAACCCAGCCCAGCCCTGTTTCATCCAGCCCAGCCCAGTTCAGTTCACTCTAGCACAGTTTAACCCTGTCCAGCCTAGTTTAATCCACTCCAGATCAGTTCAATCCATCCCAGCCCAGTGTAACCCAGTCCAGCCCAGTTTAACCCAGTCCAGCCCAGTTTAACCCAGTCCAGCCAAGTTTAACCCAGGCCAACCCACTTTGGCACAGCCCAGCTCAGTTTGATCCTCCCCAACCCAGTTCAGTTTACTCCAGCACAGTTTAACCCAGTCCAGCTCACTTTGATCCAGCCCAGCCCACTTCAGTTCACTCTAGCACAGTTTAACCCAGTCCAGCCATGTTTAACCCAGGCCAGCCCAGTTTGATACAGCCCAGCCCAGTTTAATCCGGGCCAGCCCAGTTTGAAACAGCCCAGCCCAGTTTAACCCAGTCCAGCCATATTTAATATACTCCAGCTCAGTATAATCCACTCCAGCCCAGTTTAACCCAGTCCAGCCCACTTTGTTACAGCCCAGCCCAGTTTAACCCAGGCCAGCCGTATTTAATACACACCAGCTCAGTATACTGCAATCCACTCCAGTTTAACCCAGACCAGCCCTGTTTCATCCAGCCCAGCCCAGTTCAGTTCACTCTAGCACAGTTTAACCCTGTCCAGCCTAGTTTAATCCACTCCAGATCAGTTCAATCCATCCCAGCCCAGTGTAACCCAGTCCAGCCCAGTTTAACCCAGTCCAGCCACATTTAATACACTCCAGCCCAGTTTAACCCAGTGCAGCCCAATTTGATAAAGCCCACCCCACTTTAACCCAGTACAGCACAGTTTTACCCCAGTACAGCCCAGTTTTACCCTAGGCAAGCCCAGTTTAATCCAGGCCAGCACAGTTTGATACAACCCAGCCCAGTTTAACCCAGGCCAGCTCACTTTCATCCTGCCCAGCCCACTTCAGTTCACTCTATCACTGTTTAACTCGGTCAAACCCACTTTAACCCAGTCCACCTCAGTTCAATCCAGCCCAGCCCACTTCAGTTCAATCCAGCCCAGCCCAGTTTAACCCAGTCCAGCCCAGTCCAGCTCAATTTAACCCAGCGCAGCCAAGTTTAACCCAGTCCAGTTCAGTTTAATCCAGGCCAGCCCACTTTAGTCCACTCCAGCCCAGTTTAATACACTCCATCTCAGTTTAATCCAGTCCAGCCCAGCTTCACCCAGTCCAGCTCAGTTTAATCCAGCCCAACTCAGTTTGACACACTCCAGCCCAGTTTAATCCAGACAAGCCCAGTTTAACCCAGTCCAGCTCAGTTTAACCCAGTACAGCCCACTTTAATCCACTCCAGCTAAATTTAATCAAACCCAGCGCAGTTTAACACAGTCCAGCCCAGTTTAGTTCACAGCAGCAGAGTTTAACCCAGCCCAGTCATGTTTAACCCAGTCCAGCTGTGTTTAATCCAGGCCAGCTCAGTTTGAGCCAGTCAAGCTCAATTCAATCCAGCTCAACCCAGTTTGATCCAGTCCAGCTCAATTCAATCCAGCTCTACCCAGTTTAATCCAGTCCAGCTCAATTCAATCCAGCCCAGCCCACTTTAACCAAGTCCAACCCAGTTGGATCCAGCCCAGCCCAGTTTAACCCAGGCCAGCCATTTTTAATACACACCAGCTCAGTATACTGCAATCCACCCCAGTTTAACCCAGCCCAGCCCTGTTTCATCCAGCCCAGCCCAGTTCAGTTCACTCTAGCACAGTTTAACCCTGTCCAGCCTAGTTTAATCCACTCCAGATCAGTTCAATCCATCCCAGCCCAGTGTAACCCAGTCCAGCCATATTTAATATACTCCAGCTCAGTATAATCCACTCCAGCCCAGTTTAACCCAGCCCAGCCCAGTTTAACCCAGTCCAGCTTTATTTAATACACACCAGCTCAATCTACTCCAGTCCACCCCAGTTTAACCCAGGCCAGACCAGTTTAACTCAGTCCAGCTCACTTTAATCCAGCCCAGCCCAGTTCAGTTCACTCTAGCACAGTTTAATCCACTCCAGATCAGTTCAATCAATCCCAGCCCAGGTTAACCCAGTCCAGCCAAGTCTAACCCAGTCCAGCCCATTTGATCCAGCCCAGCCCAGTTTAACCCAGTCCACCCATATTTAATATACTCCAGCTCAGTATAATCCACTCCAGCCCAGTTTAACCCAGTCCAGCCCAATTTGATAAAGCCGACCCCACTTTTACCCAATCCAGCCCAGTTTAACCCAGTACAGCCCAGTTTTACCCCAGTCCAGCCCAGTTTAACCAAGGCCAGCCCAGTTTGATACAACCCAGCCCAGTTTAACCTAGTCCAGCTCACTTTCATCCTCCCAGTCCACTTTCATCCTGCCCAGCCCACTTCAGTTCACTCTAGCACTGTTTAACCCAGTCAAGCCCATTTTAACCCAGTCCACCTCAGTTCAATCCAGCCCAGCCCAGTTTAACCCAGTCCAGCCCAGTCCAGCTCAATTTAACCCAGCGCAGCCAAGTTTAACCCAGTCCAGTTCAGTTTAATCCAGGCCAGCCCACTTTAGTCCAGGCCAGCCCAGTTTAATCCAGTCCAGCCCAGTTTAATCCAGTCCAGCTCAGTTTAATCCAGCCCAACTCAGTTTGACACTGAGTTTAATCCAGTCCAGCCCAGTTTAATCCAGCCAAGCCCAGTTTAACCCAGTCCAGCTCAGTTTAACCCAGTCCAGCCCAGTTTAATGAACTCCAGCTAAATTTAATCAAACCCAGCGCAGTTTAACACAGTCCAGCTCAATTCAATCCAGCTCAACCCTGTTTAATCTAGTCCAGCTCAGTTCAATCCAGCCCAGCCCACTTTAACCAAGTCCAACCCAGTTGGATCCAGCCCAGCCCAGTTTAACCCAGGCCAGCCATTTTTAATACACACCAGCTCAGTATACTGCAATCCACCCCAGTTTAACCCAGCCCAGCCCTGTTTCATCCAGCCCAGCCCAGTTCAGTTCACTCTAGCACAGTTTAACCCTGTCCAGCCTAGTTTAATCCACTCCAGATCAGTTCAATCCATCCCAGCCCAGTGTAACCCAGTCCAGCCCAGTTTAACCCAGTCCAGCCACATTTAATACACTCCAGCCCAGTTTAACCCAGTGCAGCCAAGTTTAACCCAGGCCAACCCACTTTGATACAGCCCAGCTCAGTTTGATCCTCCCCAGCCCAGTTCAGTTTACTCCAGCACAGTTTAACCCAGTCCAGCTCACTTTGATCCAGCCCAGCCCACTTCAGTTCACTCTAGCAAACTTTAACCCAGTCCAGCCCAGTTTAACACAGTCCAGCTAAGTTTAAACACAGTCCAGCTCAGTTTGATCGAGCCCAGCCCAGTTTATCCCTGTCTAGCTCACTTTCATCCTGCCCAGCCCACTTCAGTTCACTCTAGCACAGTTTAACCCTGTCCAGCCCAATTTAGTTCAGTCCAGCTCAGTTCAATCCATCCCAGCCCAGTTTAACCCGGGCCAGCCCACCTTGATACAGCCCAGCCCAGTTTAACCCAGTCCAGCCATATTTAATACACTCCAGCTCAGTATAATCCAGCCCAGCCAAGTTTAACCCAGTCCAACCCAGTTTAAACCAGCCCAGCCCAGTTTGTTACAGCCCAGCACAGTTTAACCCAGTCCAACCATATTTAATACACACCAGCTCAGTATAATCCACTCCAGCCCAGTTTAACCCTGTCCAGCCCAGTTTGATACAGCCCACCCCAGTTTAACCCAGTCCAGCCATGTTTAACCCAGGCCAGCACAGTTTGATACAGCCCAGCCCAGTTTAATCCGGGCCAGCCCAGTTTGAAACAGCCCAGCCCATTTTAACCCAGTCCAGCCATATTTAATATACTCCAGCTCAGTATAATCCACTCCAGCCCAGTTTAACCCAGTCCAGCCCAATTTGATAAAGCCCACCCCACTTTAACCCAGTACAGCACAGTTTTACCCCAGTACAGCCCAGTTTTACCCTAGGCAAGCCCAGTTTAACCCAGGCCAGCACAGTTTGATACAACCCAGCCCTGTTTAACCCAGTACAGCTCACTTTCATCCTGCCCAGCCCACTTCATTTCACTCTATCACTGTTTAACTCAGTCAAGCCCACTTTAACCCAGTCCACCTCAGTTCAATCCAGCCCAGCCCACTTCAGTTCAATCCAGCCCAGCCCAGTTTAACCCAGTCCAGCCCAGTCCAGCTCAATTTAACCCAGCGCAGCCAAGTTTAACCCAGTCCAGTTCAGTTTAATCCAGGCCAGCCCACTTTAGTCCAGGCCAGCCCAGTTTAATACACTCCATCTCAGTTTAATCCAGTCCAGCCCAGCTTCACCCAGTCCAGCTCAGTTTAATCCAGCCCAACTCAGTTTGACACACTCCAGCCCAGTTTAATCCAGACAAGCCCAGTTTAACCCAGTCCAGCTCAGTTTAACCCAGTACAGCCCACTTTAATCCACTCCAAATAAATTTAATCAAACCCAGCGCAGTTTAACACAGTCCAGCCCAGTTTAGTTCACAGCTGCAGAGTTTAACCCAGCCCAGTCATGTTTAACCCAGTCCAGCTGTGTTTAATCCAGGCCAGCTCAGTTTGATCCAGTCCAGCTCAATTCAATCCAGCTCAACCCAGTTTGATCCAGTCCAGCTCAATTCAATCCAGTTCAACCCAGTTTAATCCAGTCCAGCTCAGTTCAATCCAGCCCAGCCCACTTTAAACAAGTCCAACCCAGTTGGATCCACTCCAGCCCAGTTTAACCCTGTCCAGCCCAGATTGATACAGCCCACCCCAGTTTAAACCAGGCCAGCCCAGTTTGATACAGCCCACCCCAGTTTAACCCACTCCAGCCAAGTTTAACCCAGTCCAGCCCACTTTGTTACAGCCCAGCCCAGTTTAACCCACTCCAGCCATATTTAATGCACTCCAACTCAGTATGATCCACTCCAGTCCAGTTTAACCCAGCCCAGCCCAGTTTAACCCAGTCCAGCTATATTTAATACACACCAGCTCAATCTACTCCAGTCCACCCCAGTTTAACCCAGGCCAGACCAGTTTAACTCAGTCCAGCTCACTTTAATCCAGCCCAGCCCAGTTCAGTTCACTCTAGCACAGTTTAATCCACTCCAGATCAGTTCAATCAATCCCAGCCCAGGTTAACCCAGTCCAGCCAAGTCTAACCCAGTCCAGCCCATTTGATCCAGCCCAGCCCAGTTTAACCCAGTCCACCCATATTTAATATAGTCCAGCTCAGTATAATCCACTCCAGCCCAGTTTAACCCAGTCCAGCCCAATTTGATAAAGCCCACCCCACTTTAACCCAATCCAGCCCAGTTTAACCCAGTACAGCCCAGTTTTACCCCAGTCCAGCCCAGTTTAACCAAGGCCAGCCCAGTTTAACCTAGTCCAGCTCACTTTCATCCTGCCCAGTCCACTTTCATCCTGCCCAGCCCACTTCAGTTCACTCTAGCGCTGTTTAACCCAGTCAAGCCCATTTTAACCCAGTCCACCTCAGTTCAATCCAGCCCAGCCCAGTTTAACCCAGTCCAGCCCAGTCCAGCTCAATTTAACCCAGCGCAGCCAAGTTTAACCCAGTCCAGTTCAGTTTAATCCAGGCCAGCCCACTTTAGTCCAGGCCAGCCCAGTTTAATCCAGTCCAGCTCAGTTTAATCCAGCCCAACTCAGTTTGACACTGAGTTTAATCCAGTCCAGCCCAGTTTAATCCAGCCAAGCCCAGTTTAACCCAGTCCAGCTCAGTTTAACCCAGTCCAGCCCAGTTTAATGAACTCCAGCTAAATTTAATCAAACCCAGCGCAGTTTAACACAGTCCAGCTCAATTCAATCCAGCTCAACCCAGTTTAATCTAGTCCAGCTCAGTTCAATCCAGCCCAGCCCACTTTAACCAAGTCCAACCCAGTTGGATCCAGCCCAGCCCAGTTTAACCCAGGCCAGCCATTTTTAATACACACCAGCTCAGTATACTGCAATCCACCCCAGTTTAACCCAGCCCAGCCCTGTTTCATCCAGCCCAGCCCAGTTCAGTTCACTCTAGCACAGTTTAACCCTGTCCAGCCTAGTTTAATCCACTCCAGATCAGTTCAATCCATCCCAGCCCAGTGTAACCCAGTCCAGCCCAGTTTAACCCAGTCCAGCCACATTTAATACACTCCAGCCCAGTTTAACCCAGTGCAGCCAAGTTTAACCCAGGCCAACCCACTTTGATACAGCCCAGCTCAGTTTGATCCTCCCCAGCCCAGTTCAGTTTACTCCAGCACAGTTTAACCCAGTCCAGCTCACTTTGATCCAGCCCAGCCCACTTCAGTTCACTCTAGCAAACTTTAACCCAGTCCAGCCCAGTTTAACACAGTCCAGCTCAGTTTAAACACAGTCCAGCTCAGTTTGATCGAGCCCAGCCCAGTTTATCCCTGTCTAGCTCGCTTTCATCCTGCCCAGCCCACTTCAGCTCACTCTAGCACAGTTTAACCCTGTCCAGCCCAATTTAGTTCAGTCCAGCTCAGTTCAATCCATCCCAGCCCAGTTTAACCAGGGCCAGCCCACCTTGATACAGCCCAGCCCAGTTTAACCCAGTCCAGCCATATTTAATACACTCCAGCTCAGTATAATCCAGCCCAGCCAAGTTTAACCCAGTCCAACCCAGTTTAAACCAGCCCAGCCCAGTTTGTTACAGCCCAGCACAGTTTAACCCAGTCCAACCATATTTAATACACTCCAGCTCAGTATAATCCACTCCAGCCCAGTTTAACCCAGTCCAGCCCAATTTGATAAAGCCCACCCCACTTTAACCCAGTACAGCACAGTTTTACCCCAGTACAGCCCAGTTTTACCCTAGGCAAGCCCAGTTTAACCCAGGCCAGCACAGTTTGATACAACCCAGCCCTGTTTAACCCAGTACAGCTCACTTTCATCCTGCCCAGCCCACTTCATTTCACTCTATCACTGTTTAACTCAGTCAAGCCCACTTTAACCCAGTCCACCTCAGTTCAATCCAGCCCAGCCCAGTTTAACCCAGTCCAGCCCAGTCCAGCTCAATTTAACCCAGCGCAGCCAAGTTTAACCCAGTCCAGTTCAGTTTAATCCAGGCCAGCCCACTTTAGTCCAGGCCAGCCCAGTTTAATACACTCCATCTCAGTTTAAACCAGTCCAGCCCAGCTTCACCCAGTCCAGCTCAGTTTAATCCAGCCCAACTCAGTTTGACACACTCCAGCCCAGTTTAATCCAGACAAGCCCAGTTTAACCCAGTCCAGCTCAGTTTAACCCAGTACAGCCCACTTTAATCCACTCCAGCTAAATTTAATCAAACCCAGCGCAGTTTAACACAGTCCAGCCCAGTTTAGTTCACAGCTGCAGAGTTTAACCCAGCCCAGTCATGTTTAACCCAGTCCAGCTGTGTTTAATCCAGGCCAGCTCAGTTTGATCCAGTCCAGCTCAATTCAATCCAGCTCAACCCAGTTTGATCCAGTCCAGCTCAATTCAATCCAGCTCAACCCAGTTTAATCCAGTCCAGCTCAGTTCAATCCAGCCCAGCCCACTTTAACCAAGTCCAACCCAGTTGGATCCAGCCCAGCCCAGTTTAACCCAGGCCAGCCATTTTTAATACACACCAGCTCAGTATACTGCAATCCACCCCAGTTTAACCCAGCCCAGCCCTGTTTCATCCAGCCCAGCCCAGTTCAGTTCACTCTAGCACAGTTTAACCCTGTCCAGCCTAGTTTAATCCACTCCAGATCAGTTCAATCCATCCCAGCCCAGTGTAACCCAGTCCAGCCCAGTTTAACCCAGTCCAGCCCAGTTTAACCCAGTCCAGCCAAGTTTAACCCAGGCCAACCCACTTTGGCACAGCCCAGCTCAGTTTGATCCTCCCCAACCCAGTTCAGTTTACTCCAGCACAGTTTAACCCAGTCCAGCTCACTTTGATCCAGCCCAGCCCACTTCAGTTCACTCTAGCACAGTTTAACCCAGTCCAGCCATGTTTAACCCAGGCCAGCCCAGTTTGATACAGCCCAGCCCAGTTTAATCCGGGCCAGCCCAGTTTGAAACAGCCCAGCCCAGTTTAACCCAGTCCAGCCATATTTAATATACTCCAGCTCAGTATAATCCACTCCAGCCCAGTTTAACCCAGTCCAGCCCACTTTGTTACAGCCCAGCCCAGTTTAACCCAGGCCAGCCGTATTTAATACACACCAGCTCAGTATACTGCAATCCACTCCAGTTTAACCCAGACCAGCCCTGTTTCATCCAGCCCAGCCCAGTTCAGTTCACTCTAGCACAGTTTAACCCTGTCCAGCCTAGTTTAATCCACTCCAGATCAGTTCAATCCATCCCAGCCCAGTGTAACCCAGTCCAGCCCAGTTTAACCCAGTCCAGCCACATTTAATACACTCCAGCCCAGTTTAACCCAGTGCAGCCCAATTTGATAAAGCCCACCCCACTTTAACCCAGTACAGCACAGTTTTACCCCAGTACAGCCCAGTTTTACCCTAGGCAAGCCCAGTTTAATCCAGGCCAGCACAGTTTGATACAACCCAGCCCAGTTTAACCCAGGCCAGCTCACTTTCATCCTGCCCAGCCCACTTCAGTTCACTCTATCACTGTTTAACTCGGTCAAACCCACTTTAACCCAGTCCACCTCAGTTCAATCCAGCCCAGCCCACTTCAGTTCAATCCAGCCCAGCCCAGTTTAACCCAGTCCAGCCCAGTCCAGCTCAATTTAACCCAGCGCAGCCAAGTTTAACCCAGTCCAGTTCAGTTTAATCCAGGCCAGCCCACTTTAGTCCACTCCAGCCCAGTTTAATACACTCCATCTCAGTTTAATCCAGTCCAGCCCAGCTTCACCCAGTCCAGCTCAGTTTAATCCAGCCCAACTCAGTTTGACACACTCCAGCCCAGTTTAATCCAGACAAGCCCAGTTTAACCCAGTCCAGCTCAGTTTAACCCAGTACAGCCCACTTTAATCCACTCCAGCTAAATTTAATCAAACCCAGCGCAGTTTAACACAGTCCAGCCCAGTTTAGTTCACAGCAGCAGAGTTTAACCCAGCCCAGTCATGTTTAACCCAGTCCAGCTGTGTTTAATCCAGGCCAGCTCAGTTTGAGCCAGTCAAGCTCAATTCAATCCAGCTCAACCCAGTTTGATCCAGTCCAGCTCAATTCAATCCAGCTCTACCCAGTTTAATCCAGTCCAGCTCAATTCAATCCAGCCCAGCCCACTTTAACCAAGTCCAACCCAGTTGGATCCAGCCCAGCCCAGTTTAACCCAGGCCAGCCATTTTTAATACACACCAGCTCAGTATACTGCAATCCACCCCAGTTTAACCCAGCCCAGCCCTGTTTCATCCAGCCCAGCCCAGTTCAGTTCACTCTAGCACAGTTTAACCCTGTCCAGCCTAGTTTAATCCACTCCAGATCAGTTCAATCCATCCCAGCCCAGTGTAACCCAGTCCAGCCATATTTAATATACTCCAGCTCAGTATAATCCACTCCAGCCCAGTTTAACCCAGCCCAGCCCAGTTTAACCCAGTCCAGCTTTATTTAATACACACCAGCTCAATCTACTCCAGTCCACCCCAGTTTAACCCAGGCCAGACCAGTTTAACTCAGTCCAGCTCACTTTAATCCAGCCCAGCCCAGTTCAGTTCACTCTAGCACAGTTTAATCCACTCCAGATCAGTTCAATCAATCCCAGCCCAGGTTAACCCAGTCCAGCCAAGTCTAACCCAGTCCAGCCCATTTGATCCAGCCCAGCCCAGTTTAACCCAGTCCACCCATATTTAATATACTCCAGCTCAGTATAATCCACTCCAGCCCAGTTTAACCCAGTCCAGCCCAATTTGATAAAGCCGACCCCACTTTTACCCAATCCAGCCCAGTTTAACCCAGTACAGCCCAGTTTTACCCCAGTCCAGCCCAGTTTAACCAAGGCCAGCCCAGTTTGATACAACCCAGCCCAGTTTAACCTAGTCCAGCTCACTTTCATCCTCCCAGTCCACTTTCATCCTGCCCAGCCCACTTCAGTTCACTCTAGCACTGTTTAACCCAGTCAAGCCCATTTTAACCCAGTCCACCTCAGTTCAATCCAGCCCAGCCCAGTTTAACCCAGTCCAGCCCAGTCCAGCTCAATTTAACCCAGCGCAGCCAAGTTTAACCCAGTCCAGTTCAGTTTAATCCAGGCCAGCCCACTTTAGTCCAGGCCAGCCCAGTTTAATCCAGTCCAGCCCAGTTTAATCCAGTCCAGCTCAGTTTAATCCAGCCCAACTCAGTTTGACACTGAGTTTAATCCAGTCCAGCCCAGTTTAATCCAGCCAAGCCCAGTTTAACCCAGTCCAGCTCAGTTTAACCCAGTCCAGCCCAGTTTAATGAACTCCAGCTAAATTTAATCAAACCCAGCGCAGTTTAACACAGTCCAGCTCAATTCAATCCAGCTCAACCCAGTTTAATCTAGTCCAGCTCTGTTCAATCCAGCCCAGCCCACTTTAACCAAGTCCAACCCAGTTGGATCCAGCCCAGCCCAGTTTAACCCAGGCCAGCCATTTTTAATACACACCAGCTCAGTATACTGCAATCCACCCCAGTTTAACCCAGCCCAGCCCTGTTTCATCCAGCCCAGCCCAGTTCAGTTCACTCTAGCACAGTTTAACCCTGTCCAGCCTAGTTTAATCCACTCCAGATCACTTCAATCCATCCCAGCCCAGTGTAACCCAGTCCAGCCCAGTTTAACCCAGTCCAGCCACATTTAATACACTCCAGCCCAGTTTAACCCAGTGCAGCCAAGTTTAACCCAGGCCAACCCACTTTGATACAGCCCAGCTCAGTTTGATCCTCCCCAGCCCAGTTCAGTTTACTCCAGCACAGTTTAACCCAGTCCAGCTCACTTTGATCCAGCCCAGCCCACTTCAGTTCACTCTAGCAAACTTTAACCCAGTCCAGCCCAGTTTAACACAGTCCAGCTCAGTTTGATCGAGCCCAGCCCAGTTTATCCCTGTCTAGCTCGCTTTCATCCTGCCCAGCCCACTTCAGTTCACTCTAGCACAGTTTAACCCTGTCCAGCCCAATTTAGTTCAGTCCAGCTCAGTTCAATCCATCCCAGCCCAGTTTAACCCGGGCCAGCCCACCTTGATACAGCCCAGCCCAGTTTAACCCAGTCCAGCCATATTTAATACACTCCAGCTCAGTATAATCCAGCCCAGCCAAGTTTAACCCAGTCCAACCCAGTTTAAACCAGCCCAGCCCAGTTTGTTACAGCCCAGCACAGTTTAACCCAGTCCAACCATATTTAATACACTCCAGCTCAGTATAATCCACTCCAGCCCAGTTTAACCCTGTCCAGCCCAGTTTGATACAGCCCACCCCAGTTTAACCCAGTCCAGCCATGTTTAACCCAGGCCAGCACAGTTTGATACAGCCCAGCCCAGTTTAATCCGGGCCAGCCCAGTTTGAAACAGCCCAGCCCATTTTAACCCAGTCCAGCCATATTTAATATACTCCAGCTCAGTATAATCCACTCCAGCCCAGTTTAACCCAGTCCAGCCCAATTTGATAAAGCCCACCCCACTTTAACCCAGTACAGCACAGTTTTACCCCAGTACAGCCCAGTTTTACCCTAGGCAAGCCCAGTTTAACCCAGGCCAGCACAGTTTGATACAACCCAGCCCTGTTTAACCCAGTACAGCTCACTTTCATCCTGCCCAGCCCACTTCAGTTCACTCTATCACTGTTTAACTCAGTCAAGCCCACTTTAACCCAGTCCACCTCAGTTCAATCCAGCCCAGCCCACTTCAGTTCAATCCAGCCCAGCCCAGTTTAACCCAGTCCAGCCCAGTCCAGCTCAATTTAACCCAGCGCAGCCAAGTTTAACCCAGTCCAGTTCAGTTTAATCCAGGCCAGCCCACTTTAGTCCAGGCCAGCCCAGTTTAATACACTCCATCTCAGTTTAATCCAGTCCAGCCCAGCTTCACCCAGTCCAGCTCAGTTTAATCCAGCCCAACTCAGTTTGACACACTCCAGCCCAGTTTAATCCAGACAAGCCCAGTTTAACCCAGTCCAGCTCAGTTTAACCCAGTACAGCCCACTTTAATCCACTCCAGCTAAATTTAATCAAACCCAGCGCAGTTTAACACAGTCCAGCTCAATTCAATCCAGCTCAACCCAGTTTAATCTAGTCCAGCTCAGTTCAATCCAGCCCAGCCCACTTTAACCAAGTCCAACCCAGTTGGATCCAGCCCAGCCCAGTTTAACCCAGGCCAGCCATTTTTAATACACACCAGCTCAGTATAATGCAATCCACCCCAGTTTAACCCAGCCCAGCCCTGTTTCATCCAGCCCAGCCCAGTTCAGTTCACTCTAGCACAGTTTAACCCTGTCCAGCCTAGTTTAATCCACTCCAGATCAGTTCAATCCATCCCAGCCCAGTGTAACCCAGTCCAGCCCAGTTTAACCCAGTCCAGCCACATTTAATACACTCCAGCCCAGTTTAACCCAGTGCAGCCAAGTTTAACCCAGGCCAACCCACTTTGATACAGCCCAGCTCAGTTTGATCCTCCCCAGCCCAGTTCAGTTTACTCCAGCACAGTTTAACCCAGTCCAGCTCACTTTGATCCAGCCCAGCCCACTTCAGTTCACTCTAGCAAACTTTAACCCAGTCCAGCCCAGTTTAACACAGTCCAGCTCAGTTTAAACACAGTCCAGCTCAGTTTGATCGAGCCCAGCCCAGTTTATCCCTGTCTAGCTCACTTTCATCCTGCCCAGCCCACTTCAGTTCACTCTAGCACAGTTTAACCCTGTCCAGCCCAATTTAGTTCAGTCCAGCTCAGTTCAATCCATCCCAGCCCAGTTTAACCAGGGCCAGCCCACCTTGATACAGCCCAGCCCAGTTTAACCCAGTCCAGCCATATTTAATACACTCCAGCTCAGTATAATCCAGCCCAGCCAAGTTTAACCCAGTCCAACCCAGTTTAAACCAGCCCAGCCCAGTTTGTTACAGCCCAGCACAGTTTAACCCAGTCCAGCCATATTTAATACACTCCAGCTCAGTATAATCCACTCCAGCCCAGTTTAACCCAGTCCAGCCCAATTTGATAAAGCCCACCCCACTTTAACCCAGTACAGCACAGTTTTACCCCAGTACAGCCCAGTTTTACCCTAGGCAAGCCCAGTTTAACCCAGGCCAGCACAGTTTGATACAACCCAGCCCTGTTTAACCCAGTACAGCTCACTTTCATCCTGCCCAGCCCACTTCATTTCACTCTATCACTGTTTAACTCAGTCAAGCCCACTTTAACCCAGTCCACCTCAGTTCAATCCAGCCCAGCCCAGTTTAACCCAGTCCAGCCCAGTCCAGCTCAATTTAACCCAGTCCAGTTCAGTTTAATCCAGGCCAGCCCACTTTAGTCCAGGCCAGCCCAGTTTAATACACTCCATCTCAGTTTAAACCAGTCCAGCCCAGCTTCACCCAGTCCAGCTCAGTTTAATCCAGCCCAACTCAGTTTGACACACTCCAGCCCAGTTTAATCCAGACAAGCCCAGTTTAACCCAGTCCAGCTCAGTTTAACCCAGTACAGCCCACTTTAATCCACTCCAGCTAAATTTAATCAAACCCAGCGCAGTTTAACACAGTCCAGCCCAGTTTAGTTCACAGCTGCAGAGTTTAACCCAGCCCAGTCATGTTTAACCCAGTCCAGCTGTGTTTAATCCAGGCCAGCTCAGTTTGATCCAGTCCAGCTCAATTCAATCCAGCTCAACCCAGTTTAATCCAGTCCAGCTCAGTTCAATCCAGCCCAGCCCACTTTAACCAAGTCCAACCCAGTTGGATCCAGCCCAGCCCAGTTTAACCCAGGCCAGCCATTTTTAATACACACCAGCTCAGTATAATGCAATCCACCCCAGTTTAACCCAGCCCAGCCCTGTTTCATCCAGCCCAGCCCAGTTCAGTTCACTCTAGCACAGTTTAACCCTGTCCAGCCTAGTTTAATCCACTCCAGATCAGTTCAATCCATCCCAGCCCAGTGTAACCCAGTCCAGCCCAGTTTAACCCAGTCCAGCCCAGTTTAACCCAGTCCAGCCAAGTTTAACCCAGGCCAACCCACTTTGGCACAGCCCAGCTCAGTTTGATCCTCCCCAACCCAGTTCAGTTTACTCCAGCACAGTTTAACCCAGTCCAGCTCACTTTGATCCAGCCCAGCCCACTTCAGTTCACTCTAGCACAGTTTAACCCAGTCCAGCCATGTTTAACCCAGGCCAGCCCAGTTTGATACAGCCCAGCCCAGTTTAATCCGGGCCAGCCCAGTTTGAAACAGCCCAGCCCAGTTTAACCCAGTCCAGCCATATTTAATATACTCCAGCTCAGTATAATCCACTCCAGCCCAGTTTAACCCAGTCCAGCCCACTTTGTTACAGCCCAGCCCAGTTTAACCCAGGCCAGCCGTATTTAATACACACCAGCTCAGTATACTGCAATCCACTCCAGTTTAACCCAGACCAGCCCTGTTTCATCCAGCCCAGCCCAGTTCAGTTCACTCTAGCACAGTTTAACCCTGTCCAGCCTAGTTTAATCCACTCCAGATCAGTTCAATCCATCCCAGCCCAGTGTAACCCAGTCCAGCCCAGTTTAACCCAGTCCAGCCACATTTAATACACTCCAGCCCAGTTTAACCCAGTGCAGCCCAATTTGATAAAGCCCACCCCACTTTAACCCAGTACAGCACAGTTTTACCCCAGTACAGCCCAGTTTTACCCTAGGCAAGCCCAGTTTAATCCAGGCCAGCACAGTTTGATACAACCCAGCCCAGTTTAACCCAGGCCAGCTCACTTTCATCCTGCCCAGCCCACTTCAGTTCACTCTATCACTGTTTAACTCGGTCAAACCCACTTTAACCCAGTCCACCTCAGTTCAATCCAGCCCAGCCCACTTCAGTTCAATCCAGCCCAGCCCAGTTTAACCCAGTCCAGCCCAGTCCAGCTCAATTTAACCCAGCGCAGCCAAGTTTAACCCAGTCCAGTTCAGTTTAATCCAGGCCAGCCCACTTTAGTCCACTCCAGCCCAGTTTAATACACTCCATCTCAGTTTAATCCAGTCCAGCCCAGCTTCACCCAGTCCAGCTCAGTTTAATCCAGCCCAACTCAGTTTGACACACTCCAGCCCAGTTTAATCCAGACAAGCCCAGTTTAACCCAGTCCAGCCCACTTTAATCCACTCCAGCTAAATTTAATCAAACCCAGCGCAGTTTAACACAGTCCAGCCCAGTTTAGTTCACAGCAGCAGAGTTTGACCCAGCCCAGTCATGTTTAACCCAGTCCAGCTGTGTTTAATCCAGGCCAGCTCAGTTTGATCCAGTCCAGCTCAATTCAATCCAGCTCAACCCAGTTTGATCCAGTCCAGCTCAATTCAATCCAGCTCTACCCAGTTTAATCCAGTCCAGCTCAATTCAATCCAGCCCAGCCCACTTTAACCAAGTCCAACCCAGTTGGATCCAGCCCAGCCCAGTTTAACCCAGGCCAGCCATTTTTAATACACACCAGCTCAGTATACTGCAATCCACCCCAGTTTAACGCAGCCCAGCCCTGTTTCATCCAGCCCAGCCCAGTTCAGTTCACTCTAGCACAGTTTAACCCTGTCCAGCCTAGTTTAATCCACTCCAGATCAGTTCAATCCATCCCAGCCCAGTGTAACCCAGTCCAGCCCAGTTTAACCCAGTCCAGCCACATTTAATACACTCCAGCCCAGTTTAACCCAGTGCAGCCCAATTTGATAAAGCCCACCCCACTTTAACCCAGTACAGCACAGTTTTACCCCAGTACAGCCCAGTTTTACCCTAGGCAAGCCCAGTTTAATCCAGGCCAGCACAGTTTGATACAACCCAGCCCAGTTTAACCCAGGCCAGCTCACTTTCATCCTGCCCAGCCCACTTCAGTTCACTCTATCACTGTTTAACTCGGTCAAACCCACTTTAACCCAGTCCACCTCAGTTCAATCCAGCCCAGCCCACTTCAGTTCAATCCAGCCCAGCCCAGTTTAACCCAGTCCAGCCCAGTCCAGCTCAATTTAACCCAGCGCAGCCAAGTTTAACCCAGTCCAGTTCAGTTTAATCCAGGCCAGCCCACTTTAGTCCACTCCAGCCCAGTTTAATACACTCCATCTCAGTTTAATCCAGTCCAGCCCAGCTTCACCCAGTCCAGCTCAGTTTAATCCAGCCCAACTCAGTTTGACACACTCCAGCCCAGTTTAATCCAGACAAGCCCAGTTTAACCCAGTCCAGCCCACTTTAATCCACTCCAGCTAAATTTAATCAAACCCAGCGCAGTTTAACACAGTCCAGCCCAGTTTAGTTCACAGCAGCAGAGTTTAACCCAGCCCAGTCATGTTTAACCCAGTCCAGCTGTGTTTAATCCAGGCCAGCTCAGTTTGATCCAGTCAAGCTCAATTCAATCCAGCTCAACCCAGTTTGATCCAGTCCAGCTCAATTCAATCCAGCTCTACCCAGTTTAATCCAGTCCAGCTCAATTCAATCCAGCCCAGCCCACTTTAACCAAGTCCAACCCAGTTGGATCCAGCCCAGCCCAGTTTAACCCAGGCCAGCCATTTTTAATACACACCAGCTCAGTATACTGCAATCCACCCCAGTTTAACCCAGCCCAGCCCTGTTTCATCCAGCCCAGCCCACTTCAGTTCACTCTAGCACAGTTTAACCCAGTCCAACCATATTTAATACACTCCAGCTCAGTATAATCCACTCCAGCCCAGTTTAACCCTGTCCAGCCCAGTTTGATTCAGCCCACCCCAGTTTAACCCAGTCCAGCCATGTTTAACCCAGGCAAGCCCAGTTTGATACAGCCCAGCCCAGTTTAACCCAGTCCAGCCATATTTAATATACTCCAGCTCAGTATAATCCACTCCAGCCCAGTTTAACCCAGTCCAGCCCAATTTGATAAAGCCCACCCCACTTTAACCCAGTACAGCACAGTTTTACCCCAGTACAGCCCAGTTTTACCCTAGGCAAGCCCAGTTTAACCCAGGCCAGCACAGTTTTACCCCAGTACAGCCCAGATTAACCCAGTCCAGCTCAATTTAACACAGCGCAGCCAAGTTTAACCTAGTCCAGTTCAGTTTAATCCAGGCCAGCCCACTTTAGTCCAGGCCAGCCCAGTTAAATACACTCCATCTCAGTTTAATCCAGTCCAGCCCAGCTTCACCCAGTCCAGCTCAGTTTAATCCAGCCCAACTCAGTTTAACCCAGTCCAGCCCAGTTTAATCCAGTCCAGCCATATTTAATATACTCCAGCTCTGTATAATCCACTCCAGCCCAGTTTAACCCAGTACAGCCCAGTTTTACCCCAGTCCAGCCCAGTTTAACCCAGGCCAGACCAGTTTAACTCAGTCCAGCTGAGTTTAATCCAGCCCAGTTTAGTTCAGTTCACTCTAGCACAGTTTAATGCACTCCAGATCAGTTCAATCAATCCCAGCCCAGGTTAACCCACTCCAGACAAGTCTAACACAGTCCAGCCCAGTTTGATCCAGCCCAGCCCAGTTTAACCCAGTCCAGCCATATTTAATATACTCCAGCTCAGTATAATCCACTCCAGCCCAGTTTAGTTCAGTTCACTCTAGCACAGTTTAATGCACTCCAGATCAGTTCAATCAATCCCAGCCCAGGTTAACCCACTCCAGCCCAGTTTAACCCAGGCCAGCCCAGTTTAACCCCACTACAGCCCAGTTTAACCCAGGCCAGCCCAGTTTAACTCAGTACAGCTCACTTTCATCCTGCCCTGCCCACTTCAGTTCACTCTAGCACTGTTTAACCCAGTCAAGCCCACTTTAACCCAGGCCACCTCAGTTCAATCCAGCCCAGCCCAGTTTAACCCAGTCCAGCCCAGTCCAGCTCAATTTAACCCAGCGCAGCCAAGTTTAACCCAGTCCTGTTCAGTTTAATCCAGGCCAGCCCACTTTAGTCCAGGCCAGCCCAGTTTAATACACTCCATCTCAGTTTAATCCAGTCCAGCCCAGCTTCACCCAGTCCAGCTCAGTTTAATCCAGCCCAACTCAGTTTGACACACTCCAGCCCAGTTTAATCCAGACAAGCCCAGTTTAACCCAGTCCAGCTCAGTTTAACCCAGTCCAGACCTGTTTAATACAGTCCAGCTAAATTTAATCAAACCCAGCGCAGTTTAACACAGTCCAGCCCACTTTAGTTCACAGCAGCAGAGTTTAACCCAGCCCAGTCATGTTTAACCCAGTCCAGCTGTGTTTAATCCAGGCCAGCTCTGTTTGATCCAGTCCAGCTCAATTCAATCCAGCTCAATCCAATTTAATCCAGTCCAGCTCACTTCAATCCAGCCCAGCCCACTTTAACCACGTCCAACCCAGTCTGATCCAGCCCAGCCCAGTTTAACCCAGGCCAGCCATATTTAATACACACCAGCTCAGTATAATGCAATCCACCCCAGTTTAACCCAGCCCAGCCCTGTTTCATCCAGCCCAGCCCAGTTCAGCTCACTCTAGCACAGTTTAACCCTGTCCAGCCTAGTTTAATCCACTCCAGATCAATTTAATCCATCACCAGCCCAGTGTAACCCACTCCAGCCCAGTGTAACCCACTCCAGCCACATTTAATACACTCCAGCCCAGTTTAACCCAGTGCAGCCCAGTCTAACACAGGCCAACCCACTTTGATACAGCCCAGCTCAGTTTGATCCTCCCCAGCCCAGTTCAGTTTACTCCAGTACAGTTTAACCCAGTCCAGCTCACTTTGATCCAGCCCACTTCAGTTCACTCTAGCACAGTTTAAGCCAGTCCATCCCATTTTAACACAGTCCAGCTCAGTTTAAACACAGTCCAGCTCAGTTTGATCGAGCCCAGCCCAGTTTATTCCAGTCTAGCTCACTTTCATCCTGCCCAGCCCACTTCAGTTCACTCTAGCACAGTTTAACCCTGTCCAGACCAATTTAATTCAGTCCAGCTCAGTTCAATACATCCCAGCGCAGTTTGATACAGCCCAGCCCAGTTTAACCCAGTCCAGCCATGTTTAAACCAGTCCAGCCCAGTTTGTTATAGCCCAGCCATGTTTAACCCATTCCAGCCCAGTTTGTTATAGCCCAGCCCAGTTTAACCCAGTCCAGCCATATTTAATACACTCCAGCTCAGTATAATCCAGCCCAGCCAAGTTTAAGCCAGTCCAACCCAGTTTAACCCAGTCCAGCTTTATTTAATACACACCAGCTCAATCTACTCCAGTCCACCCCAGTTTAACGCAGGCCAGCCCAGTTTAACTCAGTCCAGCTCAGTTTAATCCAGCCCAGACTAGTTCAGTTCACTCTAGCACCGTTTAATCCACTCCAGATCAGTTCAATCAATCCCAGCCCAGTTTAACCCTGTCCAGCCAAGTCTAACCCAGTCCAGCCCAGTTTGATCCACTCCAGTCCAGGTTAACCCAGTCCAGCCATATTTAATATACTCCAGCTCAGTATAATCCACTCCAGCCCAGTTTAACCTAGTCCACCCATATTTAATATACTCCAGCTCAGTATAATCCACTCCAGCCCAGTTTAACCCAGTCCAGCCCAGTTTTACCCCAGACCAGCCCAGTTTGATACAACCCAGCCCAGTTTAACCCAGTCCAGCTCACTTTCATCCTGCCCAGCCCACTTCAGTTCACTCTAGCACTCTTTAACCCAGTCAAGCCCACTTTAACCCAGTCCACCTCAGTTCAATCCAGCCCAGCCCAGTTTAACCCAGTCCAGCCCAGATTAACCCAGTCCAGCTCAATTTAACCCAGCGCAGCCAAGTTTAACCCAGTCCAGTTCAGTGTAATCCAGGCCAGCCCAGTTTAATACACTCCATCTCAGTTTAATCCGGTCCAGCCCAGCTTCACCCAGTCCAGCTCAGTTTAATCCAGCCCAACTCAGTCTGACACAGTCCAGCCCAGTTTAATCCAGCCAAGCCCAGTTTAACCCAGTCCAGCTCAGTTTAACCCAGTCCAGACCTGTTTAGTTCACAGCAGCAGAGATTAACCCAGTCCAGCTCAATTCAATCCAGCTCAACCCAGTTTAATCCAGTCCAGCTCAGTTCAATCCAGCCCAGCCCACTTTAACCAAGTCCAACCCAGTTGGATCCAGCCCAGCCCAGTTTAACCCAGTCCAGCCATATTCAATACACTCCAGCTCAGTATAATCTACTCCAGCCCTGTTTAACCCAGTCCAGCCCAGTTTAACCCAGGCCAGCCAAGTTTGATACAGCCCAGCCCAGTTTAACCCCATCCAGCCCAGTTTAACCCAGTCCAGCCACATTTAATACACTCCACCTCAGTATAATCCAGTCCAGCCTAGTTTAACTTAGTCCAGACCAGTTTAATCCGGTCCATCTCAGTTCAATCCAGCCCAGCCCAGTTTAACCCAGTCCAGCTCACTTTGACCCAGCCCAGCCCACTTCAGTTCACTCTAGCACAGTTTAACCCAGTCCAGCCCAGTTTAACCCAACCCAGCCCAGCCCAGTTTAACTTAGTCCAGCTCACTTTCATCCTGCCCAGCCCACTTCAGTTCACTCTAGCACTGTTTAACCCTGTCCAGCCCAATTGAATTCACTCCAGCTCAGTTCAATTGAGCCCAGCCCAGTTTAGCCAGTCCAGCTATATTTAATACACTCCAACTCAGTATAATCCAGTTCAGACCCTTTTAACCCACTCCAGCCCCCTTTAAACACAGTCCAGCTCAGTTTGATCCAACCCAGCCCAGTTTAACCCAGTCCAGCTCACTTTAATCTAGCCCAGCCCAGTTCAGTTCACTCTAGCACAGTTTAAACCTGTTCAGCCCAGTTTGATCCAGCCCAGCCCAGTTTAACCCTGTCCAGCCATATTTAACCCACTCCAGTCCAGTTTAATCCAGCCCAGCCAAATTCAGTTCACTCTAGCACAGTTTAACCTTGTCCAGCTCAGTTCAATCCAGATCAGGCCAGTTTAACCCAGTCCAGACCAGTCTAATCCAGTCCATCTTAGTTCAGCCCAGCCCAGTTTAACCCAGTCCAGCCGAGTTTAACCCAGTCCAGCCCAGTTTGATACAGCCCAGCCAAGTTTAACCCTGTCCAGCCTAGTTTAATCCACTCCCAATCAGTTCAATCCTTCCCAGCCCAGTTTAACCCAGTCCAGCCATCTTTAACCCAGTCCAGCCCAGTTTGATCCAGCCCAGCACAGTTTAACCCAGTCCAGCCATATATAATACACTCCAGCTCAGTATAATCCACTCCAGCTCACTTTAATCCAGTCCAGATCAGTTCAATCCAGCCCAGCCCTGTTTAACCCAGTCCAGCTCAGTTTTACCCCAGTACAGCCCAGTTTAACCCAGTACAGCCATATTTAATACACTCCAGCTACATATAATCCACTCCAGCCCAGTTTAACCCAGTCCAGCTCAGTTTGATCCAACACAGCCCAGTTTAACCCAGTCCAGCCCACTATTAATCCAGTCTGGCTCAATTTAACCCAGTCCAGCCCCGTTTAACTCAGTCCAGCCCAGTTTAACCTAGTCCAGCTCAGTTTGATCCAGCCCAGGCCAATTTAATCCAGTCCAGCTCAGTTTAATGCAGCCCAGCCCACTTCAGTTCACTGTAGCACTTTTTAACCCAGTTCAGCCCTATTTAATTCAGTCCAGCTCAGTTCAATCCAGCACAGCCCAGTTTAACCTTGTCCAGCCATATTTAATGCACTCCAACTCAATATAATTCAGGCCAGCCGAGTTTAATCCAGGCCTGCTCAGTTCAATCCAGCCCAGCCCAGTTTAACCCAGTCCAGCCCAGTCTGATACAGCCCAGCCTAATTTAACGCAGTCCAGCCCGTTTTAATCCAGTCCAGCTCACTTCAATCCAGCCCAGCCCACTTTAACCCAGTCCAGCCCAGTTTGATACAGTCCAGCCCAGTTTAACCCACACCAGCTCAGTATAATCCAATCCACCCCAGTTAACCCCACTCCAGACCAGTTTAACCCAGTCTATATCAGTTTGATCCAGCCAAGCCCAGTTTAGTTCACTCTAGCACAGTTTAACCCTGTCCAGCCCAGTTTAATCCAGTCCATCTCTCTTCAGTCCAGCCCAGCCCAGTTTAACCCAGTCAAGCCCACTTTAAACACAGTCCAGCTCAGTTTGATCCAGGCCAGCCCTGTTTAAACTAGTCCAGCCCACTTCAATGCCTTCCAGCCCGGTTTAATCCATTCCAGCTCAGTTACATCCAGTCCAGCGCATTTTAACCCAGTCCAGCTCAGTTTAATGCAGTCCAGCCCAATTTAATCCAGTCCAGCTAAATTTAATGAAGTGCAGCCCAGTTTAATCCAGAGCAGATAAATTTAATCCAGCCCAAGACAGTTTAACCCAGTCCAGCACAGTTTAACAGAGTCTAGCCTAATTTAACAGAGTCCAACCCAGTTTAATCCAGTCCATCTCAGTTTAATTCAGCCCAGTTTAGTTCACTCAAGCCCACTCTAATCCAGTCTGTCTCACTTTAACCCAGTCTAGCCCAGTTTAACCCAGTCCAGCTCAGTTTAATCCAGACAAGGCCAGTTTAACCCTGTCCAGTCCGTTTTAATCCAGTCTAGCTCAGTTAGATCTAGCCCAGCGTAGTTCAGTTCACTGTAGCACAGATTAACACTGTCCAGCCCAGTTCAATCCAGTCCAGCCCAGTTTAGTTCACTCCAGCACAGTTTAATCCAGTCCAGCCCAGTTTAATCTAGCCCAGCCAAGTTTAACCCAGTCTGGCTGTTGCAGATTAGTGTATTTTAGGGATAAGGATTAGGGAGACTTCTTTGGTGAGGGGTAGTGTTAGGTTAGGTAGGAGTTTGGTTTAGGATTAGGTTTATGGTTAGGATTAGGGTCAGATTTTTCTAAACCGGAGTAAGCCGGGCCAGATTAAGCCGGGCCAGATTAAGCCGGGCCAGATTAAGCCGGGCCAGATTAAGCCGGGTCAGATTAAGCCGGGTCAGATTAAGCCGGGTCAGATTATCCCGGGTCAGATTATCCCGGGTCAGATTATCCCGGGTCAGATTATCCCGGGTCAGATTATCCCGGGTCAGATTATCCCGGGTCAGATTATCCCGGGTCAGATTATCCCGGGTCAGATTATCCCGGGTCAGATTATCCCGGGTCAGATTATCCCGGGTCAGATTATCCCGGGTCAGATTATCCCGGGTCAGATTATCCCGGGTCAGATTAGCTTAGCCGGCCTTAGATTATCCTGGGTTAGACGCCATTGAAACGCTAAATTCTCCATTAAGACACTACATTCTCCATTGAAACGCCAAGTTCTCCAGTGAAACGATAAATTCTTCAGTGAAACGTTAAATTCAGAAATGAAACAAGAAATTATCTATTGAAACACTCAGTTTTGTATTGAAATGGTAATTTATCCATCGAAACGCTGAGTTCTGCACCGAAATACTAAGTTCGGCATTCAAATGCGAAGTTCCGCATTCAAACGCCAAGATCTGCATTGAAATGCTATGTTCTGCTTTGAAACGCTATGTTCTCCATTGAAACTATAACTTGTCCATTGAAATACTACCTTCTCCAAGCACACACAAAGTACTCCAGTTAGACACAAGGTTCTGCAATTAGACACAAGGATCACCAAGTAGACACAAGGATCTCCACTTAGACACCAGGATCACCAATTAGACACTACAGTCACCCTTTAGACACTAAGTTCTCCTTTGAGACAGTACTTTCTCCAATTAGACACTAATTTCTAAAAACTTTTAAGTTGTAAAAGCATCCAAGTTCTAAAAACATTTTAAATTGACAACCCACGTTCGATGCAAAGACAAAAGCCCAAAGCCTAGAACTGCCCACACACGCTTGCACGCATCTATATACGCTCACACACATACCAAACGCATTCCCCTTCTGCCGGCCTCACTGCTCCAAAACCCACCTCTGCTCTTCCCTTCCGATGCCTACCCCTGCCTCGCTGAGAATAAATACACGGGCACCGCGCTCCTGGGAACATCCTGAAAACCCTGCCTGCCAAAATCCCGTCCCTGCACCCAACATTGCTCAAACAGAAGCGTTGACAAATGTCGCCTCGCAGACCAGCCGGGATTGGGGAAAAAATCCCCTGCCGGTAGAGGGAGAAAAACAACACCCCCCATCTGCGACTTTTTGTTTCTAAATATCTCAAAATCTAAAAAGGGAAAACATTTTAAATCGACAACCCACATCCCACCCATACACACAAGCCCTAAACAGACAACAACCCACAAACTAACATGCGTTCTAAAACTACCACCACCATTCAGAGACTAAGACCGGCATTCTAACCCTAAGTCATGCATTCTAAGACTGATACGCACCCTAAGACTAACACCAGCACTCTAAGACAAACACTAGAATTCTGTGACTAAGACATCCATTTTAAGACTAACACCAACATTCTAGCACTAAGACATCCATTTTAAGACTAGCACCAGCATTTTAAGGTGAACACCAGCTTTCCAAGCCTAACACCGGCATTCGAAGTCTAACACCAGCATTCCAAGGCCTATACCAGTAACATTTACTAATTAACCAAGTTCATGTAAGGTCACATCATACATTTCATTTAAAGGCATTTACATACATAAATGACATCATTCACATTTTACAATGCATCCTCAGAAATCCAACAACGCTTTACTACTTACACAAGATGCTCGACAGGTAGCATGCTTTGTCACATAACCATCATCATACGTCCTTTACACACGGCAATGCAGCCTTCCATTTGACACCGACAGCTTTCCTGCCTCTGGAATCTTCTACATGCTGCCAATCGCCATCCAGAAACAGAAGGAGCTCCTCTGCAATCTACAGGTCCTCTACACACTAACCTGCAGACAAAAATACATTTCTCTCAGTATCATTACAATATGACCTCTAAACATCCTCCCCTCACTTTATTTTTCTCTCTGTCTGCAAAGCTAACTACGTGCACCCAACAGACAACACTCACTGCACCGAAACATACTTAACCACCACCTCCACCCCTATATGAGACAGCGACTTAAGGGCTGCCACACCAACTCTCACATTTTCTTTCCTAATACAAAACACCCCCCAGCCTGGCATCAGGAATTCTCAGCAACTAAATCACCTGAAGCCTCAAAATTACCCTGCCTGAAAACCTCGTACCTGCACCGACCGCCGCTCAACCGTAGGCAGTGACGAACGTCACGTCACAGACTGGCTGGAAGCACCAAAAAAACCCAACTTGGGGAGGAAAACAAAAATAAAAATCCCATGGCTGCCATTTGAGTTTCTAAACATCTAAAGACCTGGAAAAGAAAAATATTTCAAGTCTACATCCCACGTCCACGCACACACACAAGCCCTAAACCTAGAAATGCCCACACACGCTTCCACTGATCTACATGTGCTCAGACGCGTGCCAAATGCAACACCCTGATGCCCTTCACATAGGCCCAAACTCGGCCTCCGCTCGTCCCTGCCAAGCCTACCTCTGCCTCCCTGGAATAAATCACCGGGAACTGTCTTCCCAGGAGAATCCTAAACACCTGTGGCTGCCAAATGTACGGCCCTGCACAGACTGTTGCTCAAACATAAGCAATGAGAAATGTTATCAGTCACACACATGATCCAAGGTAGAAAACTACACTGCGATTATAAAAAACCACCACAGATGTTCAAAAGTTCAAAAATTCCAGGTGACAGAAAAGCAGACACAAACATAGAACTCTCCACAAGCTTAATAATATCAGAAACGATAGAACTAGTAAAGCATACAGTAAAGGACATTTCTCATGTTCTCTTATCTCACCAAGCCCAAGGACCCTGGGAAGACCATCAGCAACCGGGCTCCAACAATCCTCATGGCAGGGCGAGGAGGCAGGCTCAACCTTAGCGGGCGTCCACCAGTTGCTGCTTCACTCTGCCAAGCAGAACTCACCGAGTCCAGGACAGCTCTGGGGCACCCAGCTCGCTTCGCACCTCCAAATTTAAAACACACAGCAAGTCATAATCCCACCAGGAGAATAAACTGGAATTTGCTTCTGACACCACAGATTGACTCACCTGGTTCCATCACTCGGCTCAACCCTCCTCCATCAGCCTCTCACACGTGGCTAACCATCTCACCATCTGCAAGAGCAACCAGGCCTTATTCACAGCAATGCCAAGCAAAAGCTTATTCTGCCTCTAAGTCTCAGCCCAAGCTCACACTGACCCTTAGGTTGACAGGCATACACAGGCTCTGATTCAGACAGTCTCAACCCAGACCCTCACACCCTCTGCCTCAGACACTAACTCTACGTAGACTATCCCACCCACTCCCAAGCAGGCTCTCTGGGCCTGCGTCATTAATTACAAGCTTATTCTCAGACCTCTCCTCTCCATTCACACAGCTCATCAAGAGGAGAGAGCTGCACTGTGATTATAAAACCCCACCACATACGTTCCACAGTTCAAGAAATCTACGTGACAGAAAACCAGAGACAAGCAGAAAACTCACAGCTAGCTTATTAAGACAAAAAAAAAAACTATAGAGATAGCAAAGCATGCTTCTCATGGTTCCTTATCTTACCAACCCCAAGGACCCGAGGAAGACCATCAGCAAACCAGCTCCGACAATCGTCATGGCAGTGCGAGGTGGCAGGCCCAACCTTAGCGGGCGTCCCCGCGCAGGCAACCTTCACCTGGCTGGCATGAGCTTCTGCCTCCCTCACACAGCATGAGGCTCGGGCTTTCATACTCACAAAAACGCACGCTCGTTGCTACGCAGGGGGCCAGCCCACGTCGCAAGAAGCGGCCAACCGTATCTAGGAAGGTCTCCCAGGGTCAGGACTTCTCCAGGCACTTCTAAAGCACAACTCTCGGGCTAGGAACCAAAGCTGGACCTCGCCTGAAGCAGCCACAGCACAACTCTCTGCGAGGAGCCAAAGGCAACAAACACTACTTTCCCATCCTTGCCTGCTTCACCAAGGACCCTTACCTACTGTCCCTGACACGACACCCCAGACTTAAGCCCCACAAATGGCACCTTTTCATCCTGGTATTTAACTCCCAGGCACTACCTTCACTAAAACTGACCATTCCCCTCCCAGCCACCTCCAAGCGTCTTCTCAGACATTCTGGATCAAACACTACATTGGAATGATACATCTCAAACACCTTCCTGCCATTCTGACGCTGTCTCCCACCCCCTTGCCTCCTAAAGCGGTCCCTCTACTTAGCTTGCATAGTTCCATGCGTCTCGAAGCAACCTCACTGCTCAGAACTCCCACGGCAGACGCCAGCCATGCTGCAGACGTTGACAAGTTCCTCTTCATCATCTGCAGAAACAAACCAAAAACAGGGAACAGCCTGTGGTGGCCCTCATCTCCACCACCCCAGCCATCCCGCCCGGCCTGTTCCTTACCAAACCTCGGCCTCCTCCAAAGCTCCTCAACGCTGCGTTTGCCTGTCCCAAAGCCGTTCCACAAAGTGACCTGGGGTCTCTCCTGCCCTCCGTGCTCTAGGAGTGCAACAGAAGACAATGACCACGGTTCTTGCAAAAGTGACAGACCCCACAATCCTTCTTCTTACCTCCCTCACTCAACTCAAGCACTCGTCCTACTCCAAAGATCCAGGGCAAGACCTGCAATACCAAACACAAATACTAAAAGCACTGAACATGTTCTTCTCGATTCTAAGCTACCGCACACACACGCAAACCCCTTACCACCTCACAGCCCTCCAACATTGGCACCTTTACCTCGCCTGAGTTGTCTGCAGCACCTGAAACACCAAGGCAAACAGATAAACCCTGAGAGAAGGTTCAAAGTAACACCCTCCCCTCACCAAGTCCCCGCTCCCTCTCCCATCACTCTGCTACTCCTCCGCTGGACTTTGCACGCCTTCCCTTCTCCTCTTTGAGCCCGGGCACCGCCTGCAGAACACAACATGAAGAGCTGGTTTTCATTTCACAAAACCCATAAGACGCTCCACCAATTGCTGCTTCACTCTGCCAAGCAGAACTCACCGAGTCCAGGACAGCTCTGGGGCACCCAGCTCGCTTCGCACCTCCAAATTTAAAACACACAGCAAGTCATAATCCCACCAGGAGAATAAACTGGAATTTGCTTCTGACACCACAGATTGACTCACCTGGTTCCATCACTCGGCTCAACCCTCCTCCATCAGCCTCTCACACGTGGCTAACCATCTCACCATCTGCAAGAGCAACCAGGCCTTATTCACAGCAATGCCAAGCAAAAGCTTATTCTGCCTCTAAGTCTCAGCCCAAGCTCACACTGACCCTTAGGTTGACAGGCATACACAGGCTCTGATTCAGACAGTCTCAACCCAGACCCTCACACCCTCTGCCTCAGACACTAACTCTACGTAGACTATCCCACCCACTCCCAAGCAGGCTCTCTGGGCCTGCGTCATTAATTACAAGCTTATTCTCAGACCTCTCCTCTCCATTCACACAGCTCATCAAGAGGAGAGAGCTGCACTGTGATTATAAAACCCCACCACATACGTTCCACAGTTCAAGAAATCTACGTGACAGAAAACCAGAGACAAGCAGAAAACTCACAGCTAGCTTATTAAGACAAAAAAAAACTATAGAGATAGCAAAGCATGCTTCTCATGGTTCCTTATCTTACCAACCCCAAGGACCCGAGGAAGACCATCAGCAAACCAGCTCCGACAATCGTCATGGCAGTGCGAGGTGGCAGGCCCAACCTTAGCGGGCGTCCCCGCGCAGGCAACCTTCACCTGGCTGGCATGAGCTTCTGCCTCCCTCACACAGCATGAGGCTCGGGCTTTCATACTCACAAAAACGCACGCTCGTTGCTACGCAGGGGGCCAGCCCACGTCGCAAGAAGCGGCCAACCGTATCTAGGAAGGTCTCCCAGGGTCAGGACTTCTCCAGGCACTTCTAAAGCACAACTCTCGGGCTAGGAACCAAAGCTGGACCTCGCCTGAAGCAGCCACAGCACAACTCTCTGCGAGGAGCCAAAGGCAACAAACACTACTTTCCCATCCTTGCCTGCTTCACCAAGGACCCTTACCTACTGTCCCTGACACGACACCCCAGACTTAAGCCCCACAAATGGCACCTTTTCATCCTGGTATTTAACTCCCAGGCACTACCTTCACTAAAACTGACCATTCCCCTCCCAGCCACCTCCAAGCATCTTCTCAGACATTCTGGATCAAACACTACATTGGAATGATACATCTCAAACACCTTCCTGCCATTCTGACGCTGTCTCCCACCCCCTTGCCTCCTAAAGCGGTCCCTCTACTTAGCTTGCATAGTTCCATGCGTCTCGAAGCAACCTCACTGCTCAGAACTCCCACGGCAGACGCCAGCCATGCTGCAGACGTTGACAAGTTCCTCTTCATCATCTGCAGAAACAAACCAAAAACAGGGAACAGCCTGTGGTGGCCCTCATCTCCACCACCCCAGCCATCCCGCCCGGCCTGTTCCTTACCAAACCTCGGCCTCCTCCAAAGCTCCTCAACGCTGCGCTTGCCTGTCCCAAAGCCGTTCCACAGAGTGACCTGGGGTCTCTCCTGCCCTCCGTGCTCTAGGAGTGCAACAGAAGACAATGACCACGGTTCTTGCAAAAGTGACAGACCCCACAATCCTTCTTCTTACCTCCCTCACTCAACTCAAGCACTCGTCCTACTCCAAAGATCCAGGGCAAGACCTGCAATACCAAACACAAATACTAAAAGCACTGAACATGTTCTTCTCGATTCTAAGCTACCGCACACACACGCAAACCCCTTACCACCTCACAGCCCTCCAACATTGGCACCTTTACCTCGCCTGAGTTGTCTGCAGCACCTGAAACACCAAGGCAAACAGATAAACCCTGAGAGAAGGTTCAAAGTAACACCCTCCCCTCACCAAGTCCCCGCTCCCTCTCCCATCACTCTGCTACTCCTCCGCTGGACTTTGCACGCCTTCCCTTCTCCTCTTTGAGCCCGGGCACCGCCTGCAGAACACAACATGAAGAGCTGGTTTTCATTTCACAAAACCCATAAGACGCTCCACCAATTGCTGCTTCACTCTGCCAAGCAGAACTCACCGAGTCCAGGACAGCTCTGGGGCACCCAGCTCGCTTCGCACCTCCAAATTTAAAACACACAGCAAGTCATAATCCCACCAGGAGAATAAACTGGAATTTGCTTCTGACACCACAGATTGACTCACCTGGTTCCATCACTCGGCTCAACCCTCCTCCATCAGCCTCTCACACGTGGCTAACCATCTCACCATCTGCAAGAGCAACCAGGCCTTATTCACAGCAATGCCAAGCAAAAGCTTATTCTGCCTCTAAGTCTCAGCCCAAGCTCACACTGACCCTTAGGTTGACAGGCATACACAGGCTCTGATTCAGACAGTCTCAACCCAGACCCTCACACCCTCTGCCTCAGACACTAACTCTACGTAGACTATCCCACCCACTCCCAAGCAGGCTCTCTGGGCCTGCGTCATTAATTACAAGCTTATTCTCAGACCTCTCCTCTCCATTCACACAGCTCATCAAGAGGAGAGAGCTGCACTGTGATTATAAAACCCCACCACATACGTTCCACAGTTCAAGAAATCTACGTGACAGAAAACCAGAGACAAGCAGAAAACTCACAGCTAGCTTATTAAGACAAAAAAAAACTATAGAGATAGCAAAGCATGCTTCTCATGGTTCCTTATCTTACCAACCCCAAGGACCCGAGGAAGACCATCAGCAAACCAGCTCCGACAATCGTCATGGCAGTGCGAGGTGGCAGGCCCAACCTTAGCGGGCGTCCCCGCGCAGGCAACCTTCACCTGGCTGGCATGAGCTTCTGCCTCCCTCACACAGCATGAGGCTCGGGCTTTCATACTCACAAAAACGCACGCTCGTTGCTACGCAGGGGGCCAGCCCACGTCGCAAGAAGCGGCCAACCGTATCTAGGAAGGTCTCCCAGGGTCAGGACTTCTCCAGGCACTTCTAAAGCACAACTCTCGGGCTAGGAACCAAAGCTGGACCTCGCCTGAAGCAGCCACAGCACAACTCTCTGCGAGGAGCCAAAGGCAACAAACACTACTTTCCCATCCTTGCCTGCTTCACCAAGGACCCTTACCTACTGTCCCTGACACGACACCCCAGACTTAAGCCCCACAAATGGCACCTTTTCATCCTGGTATTTAACTCCCAGGCACTACCTTCACTAAAACTGACCATTCCCCTCCCAGCCACCTCCAAGCATCTTCTCAGACATTCTGGATCAAACACTACATTGGAATGATACATCTCAAACACCTTCCTGCCATTCTGACGCTGTCTCCCACCCCCTTGCCTCCTAAAGCGGTCCCTCTACTTAGCTTGCATAGTTCCATGCGTCTCGAAGCAACCTCACTGCTCAGAACTCCCACGGCAGACGCCAGCCATGCTGCAGACGTTGACAAGTTCCTCTTCATCATCTGCAGAAACAAACCAAAAACAGGGAACAGCCTGTGGTGGCCCTCATCTCCACCACCCCAGCCATCCCGCCCGGCCTGTTCCTTACCAAACCTCGGCCTCCTCCAAAGCTCCTCAACGCTGCGCTTGCCTGTCCCAAAGCCGTTCCACAGAGTGACCTGGGGTCTCTCCTGCCCTCCGTGCTCTAGGAGTGCAACAGAAGACAATGACCACGGTTCTTGCAAAAGTGACAGACCCCACAATCCTTCTTCTTACCTCCCTCACTCAACTCAAGCACTCGTCCTACTCCAAAGATCCAGGGCAAGACCTGCAATACCAAACACAAATACTAAAAGCACTGAACATGTTCTTCTCGATTCTAAGCTACCGCACACACACGCAAACCCCTTACCACCTCACAGCCCTCCAACATTGGCACCTTTACCTCGCCTGAGTTGTCTGCAGCACCTGAAACACCAAGGCAAACAGATAAACCCTGAGAGAAGGTTCAAAGTAACACCCTCCCCTCACCAAGTCCCCGCTCCCTCTCCCATCACTCTGCTACTCCTCCGCTGGACTTTGCACGCCTTCCCTTCTCCTCTTTGAGCCCGGGCACCGCCTGCAGAACACAACATGAAGAGCTGGTTTTCATTTCACAAAACCCATAAGACGCTCCACCAATTGCTGCTTCACTCTGCCAAGCAGAACTCACCGAGTCCAGGACAGCTCTGGGGCACCCAGCTCGCTTCGCACCTCCAAATTTAAAACACACAGCAAGTCATAATCCCACCAGGAGAATAAACTGGAATTTGCTTCTGACACCACAGATTGACTCACCTGGTTCCATCACTCGGCTCAACCCTCCTCCATCAGCCTCTCACACGTGGCTAACCATCTCACCATCTGCAAGAGCAACCAGGCCTTATTCACAGCAATGCCAAGCAAAAGCTTATTCTGCCTCTAAATCTCAGCCCAAGCTCACACTGACCCTTAGGTTGACAGGCATACACAGGCTCTGATTCAGACAGTCTCAACCCAGACCCTCACACCCTCTGCCTCAGACACTAACTCTACGTAGACTATCCCACCCACTCCCAAGCAGGCTCTCTGGGCCTGCGTCATTAATTACAAGCTTATTCTCAGACCTCTCCTCTCCATTCACACAGCTCATCAAGAGGAGAGAGCTGCACTGTGATTATAAAACCCCACCACATACGTTCCACAGTTCAAGAAATCTACGTGACAGAAAACCAGAGACAAGCAGAAAACTCACAGCTAGCTTATTAAGACAAAAAAAAACTATAGAGATAGCAAAGCATGCTTCTCATGGTTCCTTATCTTACCAACCCCAAGGACCCGAGGAAGACCATCAGCAAACCAGCTCCGACAATCGTCATGGCAGTGCGAGGTGGCAGGCCCAACCTTAGCGGGCGTCCCCGCGCAGGCAACCTTCACCTGGCTGGCATGAGCTTCTGCCTCCCTCACACAGCATGAGGCTCGGGCTTTCATACTCACAAAAACGCACGCTCGTTGCTACGCAGGGGGCCAGCCCACGTCGCAAGAAGCGGCCAACCGTATCTAGGAAGGTCTCCCAGGGTCAGGACTTCTCCAGGCACTTCTAAAGCACAACTCTCGGGCTAGGAACCAAAGCTGGACCTCGCCTGAAGCAGCCACAGCACAACTCTCTGCGAGGAGCCAAAGGCAACAAACACTACTTTCCCATCCTTGCCTGCTTCACCAAGGACCCTTACCTACTGTCCCTGACACGACACCCCAGACTTAAGCCCCACAAATGGCACCTTTTCATCCTGGTATTTAACTCCCAGGCACTACCTTCACTAAAACTGACCATTCCCCTCCCAGCCACCTCCAAGCGTCTTCTCAGACATTCTGGATCAAACACTACATTGGAATGATACATCTCAAACACCTTCCTGCCATTCTGACGCTGTCTCCCACCCCCTTGCCTCCTAAAGCGGTCCCTCTACTTAGCTTGCATAGTTCCATGCGTCTCGAAGCAACCTCACTGCTCAGAACTCCCACGGCAGACGCCAGCCATGCTGCAGACGTTGACAAGTTCCTCTTCATCATCTGCAGAAACAAACCAAAAACAGGGAACAGCCTGTGGTGGCCCTCATCTCCACCACCCCAGCCATCCCGCCCGGCCTGTTCCTTACCAAACCTCGGCCTCCTCCAATGCTCCTCAACACTGCGCTTGCCTGTCCCAAAGCCATTCCACAGTCTGATTCCAAGCGTCTCCTGCTCTCCATGCCCTAGAAGAGCAAAAAAATCCAATGACCATGGTTCTTGCAAAACTGACCCAGCCTACAATCCTTCTCCTTACTTCCGTGACTCACCACAAGCTCTCATCTGACTCCAAAGGTCCAGGGCCAGACCTGCAATACCAAACCCAAAACTGAACCCCTTTGCTGTGTTCTTCTAAACACTGAGAGAACACGCTCCAAAATAAACCCTCACCTTTTCACAACTGGAAAAGGAAACTGGAGCAGTGCCCCAGAAGACTATTGTTGAGGTGTCTGAAACAAAGTATGTTCTTTCCTGAGCTATTACAAGTACTGAAAACAAATACTTACCCCACTTTTAAATAACCAATGTAATCAGTCTGAATAGAAAGAGCGAGTCCAAACAACAGGCTTACCACCTTTAGTTTTAGCAGTGATGTGGAAGCGCCAACACAGATCACAATCAAATGCACTCATTGAAACAGTCAAGCTGTATTACTTTGCCCACTGTGAGATGGTGCTATAAAACAGCCCATTTTGGTTTTGTCATCTTTATGGCACATTTCAGACCTATTCCTGCTCTTCTGAGGCTGTTCCCCACCCCTCTTCTGCCAAAAAGTAGTCTTCCTGCTTTGTTTTTATAGTGACTTAAGTCTCAAATAATACTTATTGCTCAGGTGTCTCATACTAGACACCTGGGTGTTAAAAGCATCCACCCAATTCATTTCTCTCATCTGCAATAGGAAAAAAACCCAAACAAAAAAGTAGGCATATAACATTTTAAAGGCAAACAATTAAAAAGAAATACTCTGAAATCTTAACTACATGCAGAGTGTAAAGAACCAGCGTCTCCTATACTTTAGACTTTTAACATAATAAATGAGCTAACTAAAAAACATTCTTAGACCTTTCTCTGCCAAATACCACCATTGCTTTAACAGCCTCATCCCAAAACAATAATAATATTCCCTTTTGGTCTTCTGTAAACCTAAGCATCCAACTTAGATTTTGTAATACCACAGACCCAAAAGCACTCTTACAAAAGCTCTTAGCCACATAACCTGTATGTTTGTTCAGTAACCACAGCCATGACCACTATATACAAAAAAGAACAGAAACAAAATCCCATTAACAAGAACATAAACCAAAAACAACTTCTGCCATTACTTCTGTGGCTGAAAGCAACAAAAGAAAAACACTTAGCTTAGTACCAGCAATAACAATAACACCTCAAAGAAAATCACAGCACAAAAGACTTCAGTGGCACATGGACACATAAACATTCTGGCAGCTTAAAACTTAGACCTAAAGAAAAAAAATTTTTAAAAATTACAAAAACAAAACAAAACATTAAAAACAAAAAACACCCCAGAGACCTTACCTTGGAAAGAGCCAAAGTTTAAAGAAGCTCCTTTGTTTCGAAGCTCTGCCTTATATACCCCAGGCCCTACCCACAACCCCTCCCTCAATTCCCTGGCCCAGGGGTGGGGCAAATCACCAGCTAGGATAAAAACAGCCTGACAAGGTACAGCTGGGTCTTTTTTATCTGGGTTTGGTTTCTTGGTTGCTTTCTGGCTTTAACTTTTTGGCTTTCTTTTTTTGCTTTAGATTTGCATTCAAATTTCACAGACTACACAGCTTCGCTTTTATTCAGTTAGATTTTGAACTATATTTGGTTTCAGAGCACATAGGGTTTTTGTGTCTCAGATTCTGGGGCTCAGACTCACATGGGTTTCTTTCCACACAGGCTGGTTCAGTCTCATGTATTTAAACTGCACAGACACTCCAGCTCAGACTTAGGCTCAACCTAGCATTCACTGACTCACACATCCACACAAATCATACATTGAGGCTAACACAGACTCCCTGGCTCAGACTTGCTTTCACGTTTTAAGTGAAAAAAAGACATTCAGGTTATTTAGCCAAGGTGAGCCATGCTTAGAACACCCAAGTAACAACTTATTTCATGGCCTTGTTATTTTCATAAAACTGTATTTTTTCTTTCTTGTTAGTGTTTTCCAAGGGGTGTACATGTTAGAATAAAGGGATGGAAAACCTTTGAAGTTTAGTGGATGAGTAGTGAAATAACAGGAAAGAGAAATGGTAGTTGCTGAGGCAAGGGTGCAGCTTCTATATCTCTTTGTGTGTCCTTGTTTCCATTTCTTTGTTTCCATTTCTTTTGTAGGTGTTGCAGGTAACTCCAGAGAGGTGAAGCTGCAAATTGAGGAGGGCCGTGAGAAGGTAAGGGGGTTGTCTGGGTGTGTTTGGTGGTTTAGATTTGAGAAAAGCATGGCAAAGGGGTTCAATATTTGGTGTTGCAGGGGCTGCCTTCTTCCATTGGAGTCAGATGAGTGCTTGAGGTGAGTTGGGGAGGCAAGGAGAAGGGTTGTGAGGTTGGGCACTTTTTCTAAGCACTGTGGTCATTTGTCTCTATTGCACTCCTAGGACCTGGAGAGAAGGAGAGGCTCAGTGTTGGACTCTACTATGGGATTGGAACAGGAAAACATAATGTTGAGGAGCTTTGAAGGAGGAAGAGGGCTGTTACAGACTAGGTCAGTATTGGTGGGTGGGGTGGTGGTGATGGTGATGGCCAGCACATGGTGTTCCTCTTGGTTCCTTTGTTGCAGGTTAGACAGAGTAACTTGGTAGCTGTGGCAAGATCCCAAGACTTTGATGTGGGTGTCCTGAACATCCATGAGACCCATGGCACTATGGAAGTTAAGTAGAAGGATTGCTGCTTGGGACTGGAGGGTGAGAGACAAGGTCAGGAGGGCAGGAAGGGGTATGAAGTGTAGCATGGGGCTGAGGGGAAGACAGGGGGTTACTTTGCAGCATGAGCTTATGTGGGTAGGGCTGCTACAGCTTGACTGTGTTATAGAGTGAGGGTGTCCCCCACAACCCTTCCCTCAGTGCCCTGGGTTAGGGGTGGGGCAAACCCCCAGCTGGGATAAAAACACCCTAACAATCCACAGCTGGGTCTTATTTTACCTGCCTCTGGTTCATTGGCTGCTCCCCAGCTTTCATTTTCTGGCTTTCTTTCTGTGGTTTAATTCACATTCAAGACTCCCTAGACCATGCAGGTTCCCTCTCACACAGACTGGTTCACACTCATTCTCGCGTTTAAATTGCACAGACACTCTCTGGCTCAGATTTTGCCTCACACTCAGGCTCAGTCTGACACTGACTGGCTCATACATCCACATAAATCTCTTACTGACTGTATCACAGAAGTTCTGGTTCAAACTACTTGGATAAGGCTCCCTGGCTCAAACTCACTCTCACTGTCTAGCTGAAAACTACCATTCAGAGGACTCAGTCAAGGTGAACTATGCTTGAAATACCCAAGTAGTAACTTATTTCAGGGTCGCTTGCAGCTTCTATTTTTCTATCTGTGTGTGCCTGTTTCAATTTTGTTTTTAGGTGCCTCAAGTAACTCGAGAGAGGTCAAGCTGCCAACTGCGGAGGGCTGGGAGAAGGTAGAAGGCTTGTCTGCGTGAGTGGTGCCTCAGAGCTGAGAATAACATGGCACAGGGTTCAGTACTTATGTTTGTTATTGCAGGTCCTCCCTTCTATCTCTGAAGTCAGATGACTGTTTGAGGTGAGGCAGAGAGGTAACAATAGTGGTTTTGGGGGTCCGTCACTTTTTGCAGGCACCATGGTCGATTCTCTCTATTGTACTTCTAGGTCCTGGAGGAGAGGAGAAGCCCAGCATCGTATTTTGCAATAGATTAGTACAAAGTGAACGTAATACTAAGAAGGCAGAGTTGCAGAAGAGGCTGGCATCGATGGCTGGGGTGGTGGAGATGACGGCCTGCGCAGCATGTTACCCTTTATTTCTTTGTTTCTGGCAGATGATGAAGAGGAACTTGGCAGTGGCTGAAACATGGCTGGTGTCTGCCATGGGACTTCTGAGCAGGGAGGCTGCCTCGAGACCCATGGCACTATGGACGCTTAGTAGAGGGACTCCTTTAAGAGGCGAAGGGGTGGGGGACAATGTCAGAATGGCAGGAAGGGTTTGAGATGTATCATTCCAATGTAGTATTTGAGCCAGAATGTCTGAGAAGATGCTTGGAGGTGCCTGGGAGGAGAATGGTCAGTTTTAGCAGAGGTAGTGCCTGAGAGTTACATGCCACGATGAAAAGGTGCTATTTGTGGGGCTCAAGTCTGGGGTGTCGTGTCAGGGACTATAGGTAATGGTCCTTGATGAAACACTCAAAGATAGAAAGTACTGTTTGTCCTCTTTGGCTCCTTCTTGCAGTGTTCTGCTTTGGCTGCTCCCCAAAAATTCCAGCTTTGGTTCCTAGCCCGAGAGTTGTGCTTTAGAAGTGCCTGGAGAAGTCCTGACCCTGGGAGACCTTCCTAGATACGGTTGGCCGCTTCTTGCGCCGTGGGCTGGCCCCCTGCGTAGCAACGAGCGTGCGTTTTTGTGAGTATGAAAGCCCGAGCCTCATGCTGTGTGAGGGAGGCAGAAGCTCATGCCAGCCAGGTGAAGGTTGCCTGCGCGGGGACGCCCGCTAAGGTTGGGCCTGCCACCTGGCATTGCCATGACGATTGTCGGAGCTGGTTTGCTGATGGTCTTCCTAGGGTCCTTGGGGTTGGTAAGATAAGGAACCATGAGAAGCATGCTTTGCTATCTGTACAGTTTTCTGCAATAATGAACTAGTTAAGTGTTCTCCATTTGTCTCTAGTTATCCCTCACCTGGAATTCTTGAACTCTGGAACATGTGTAGTGAGTTTTATAATCACAGTGTAGCTCTCTATCTTGATAATTCCTGTCAATGGGCAGAAGAGCTCTGGGAATGAGCTTGTAATTAATGTGTCAGGGCCAGAGAGTCTACTTGGGAGTGGGTATGATAGTATATCTGGAGTTTTAATGTCTGAGCCAGAGGGTGTGAGGGTCTGTGTTGAGATTGTCTGAATGTCAGTCTGTGTATGCATGTTAACCTAAGTGTCGGTGTGAATCTGGCCTGAGACATAGAGGCAGAATTATCTTTTGCTTGGCATTGTGGTGATTAATGCCAGGTTGTTCTTGGAAATGGCGAGATGGTTAGCCACGTGTGAGAGGCTGATGGAGGAGGGTTGTGCAGAGTTGAAGGTACCAGGTGGGTAAACTTGTTGTGTCAGAAGGAAGTTAGGCCTTATTCTCCTGGGGGGGCTATTGACTTGCTGTGTATTTTTAATTTGGAGGTGCAGAACAAGGACCTAAGTGAGACCTGTGACCTAGAGCTGACTTGAGCAAGGTGAGCTATATTTTGCAGACTGAATCAGCAACTGAGTGTCTTATAATTTTTATGAAATTAAAACATCCCTTGCTGTTGTTTTCTGTAGGCAGTGCTCAGGCTTGAAGAAGACCTGCAGACCTGCGAATGTCAGTGCATGAGCAGTAAAGTGACCGGAGAGGGAGATGGGACTTGGAGAGGCATGGCTGCAGTTTGGAACCTTATCTGTGTGCTTCTACATGTTTTTCAGGTGCTGCAGCCAACTCGGGAGAGGTGAAGACCTAAACCAAGGAGGGCTGTGAGAAGATAAAAGGGTTGTGTGTGGGGGTGGCTGCTCAAAGTTGAGAATATCATGGCAGAGGGGTTTAGTATTTGTGTTTGGTATTGCAGGTTCTGCCTTCTAAATCTGGAGTCACGTGAGTGTGTGAGGTGAGGCATGGTGGTAACAATAGGGGTTGTGGGTTAGCATGCAAGCACCATGGTAATTTGTCTCTCTCGTACTCCTAGGTTGTGGAAGGCAAGAGAAAGCCCGGCATCAGACTCTGCAATCAATTTGGAGCATGAGAGCACAATGTTGAGGAGCATAGGAGGAGGAAGAGGGTTGTTATGGAACAGGCTGGTGGTGTTGGCTGGGATGGGGCTACTGACAGCCAGCGTGGTGTGTTCCCATTTGTTTGTTGTTGCAGATGTTGAAGAGAAACTCGGCAACTGTGGCAAGATCTCAGGACTTCGATGTGCGAGTTTGCAACATTGGGCCTGTCTGGAGACCACGGCACTATGGAAACTAAGTAGAGGAACTCTTCTTTGGGATAAGAAGATTGAGGTACACTGTCAAGATAGTAGGAAGGGGTTTGAAATGTGGCATGGGGCCGAGGGAAAGGCAGTGGGCTACTCAGCAGTATAACTGTGGGCAGGGCAGCTCCAGCTTGACTGTTAAATAGTACAAGAGGTCTGTGTTCTGTATCAGCACCTCTTCAGGTCTTGATATACTCATTGCTCATTGAGCACAAGGTGCTCAGGGCATTCCTCTGGCACTGTTGTTTGGATCCTGACCCCTTGCATCAGTCAACTAAGTGACGGCTAGAAAATTCCTTTCCAGTTTTACAAGCATAAAGCACAGTAGGGCTTGTACCTGGTATCATCAATTGGTTAACAGTAGTGAAGGTAGTGCCTGAGAGTTAAATGCCAGGATGAAAAGGTGCCATTTGTGGGGCTCAAGTCTGGGGTTTCATGTCAGGAACAATAGGTAATGGTCCGTGGTGAAACACAGAAAGACAGGCAAGCACTGTTTTTTGTCTTTGGCTCCTTCCTGGAGTGCTCTGCTTCAGATTTTCCAGAAAAGTCTAGCTTTGGTTCCTACCCAGAAATTTCTGCTTTAGAACTGCCTGGAAAAGTTCAGACCCTTCAAGACCTTTCTAGATAGTGCTCACTACTTCTTCTGACATAGGCTGGCCCCCTGTGTCAGAATGAGCGTGCATTTTTGTGAGTATGAAAGCCCGAGTCTCATGCTATGTGAGGGAGGCAGAAGCTCATCCCAACCAGGTGAACGTTGCCTGCGCGGGGACGCCCGCTGAGGTTGGGCCTGCCACCTCGCACTGCCATGATGATTGTCGGAGCTGGTTTGCTGATGGTCTTCCCAGGGTCCTTGGGGTTGGTAAGATAAGCAACCATGAGAAGTATCCTTTAGTGTATGCTTCACTATCTCTGTAGCTTCCTATGTTAATGGACTAGTTAAGAGTTCTCTGTTGGTCTGTGGTTTTCTCTTATCTGGAGTTCTTGAACTCTGTAACATATGTAATGGGTTTTCCTCCTGACAGTGTAGTTCTCTCCTCTTGATGATCTGTGTGAATGGACAGAAGAGCTCTGGGAATAAGCTTGTAATTAATGAGACAGGCCCAGAGAGTCTGCTTGGGAGTGGGTGTGATAGTATATGTAGAGTTAGTGTCTGAGTCAGAGTGTCTGAGTGTCTCCAGACTGCTTTTGTGTCTCTGTTCTCTTGGCATCCCATTTCCCTGGTTAGGACATTGTGTGTGTATTTTCATGTTTGTAGGTCTTGAAGCTGGGCTTTTTGCATGTCCATCCTGTCAGGTTTTGTGGTTGATTTTGGAATTACGTGGACATTTCGGGCCCTGTTCTCGGGCTCCTGAGGATCCCTGTTGAGTTGCTCGTGGGGCTGTGCTGGTGATCTGGGCAGATGCTGTGTTCCTTCTGGGAGGCAGTCTGCCTCTCTAGTTTTTTCTCTATTTTCCGTGTCACGGATTCTGTAGTGTTCTTTGTGTGTGTGCGGGGGTGTGTGTGTGTTTGCCTTGGGGTTGCTCTGCTCATGCCCTGTAGCTGGGCCAGCTGGAGTATCTATAATGCAAGTCTATGTGTACTATGATTAGAGGTACAGCTTGTGCGTTTTCTTGGGATGGAGGTTACAAGTTCTGCGCTCATCAATTGTCTTTAGAGATATAAAGTTGCGTGGGTATTAACTGAGTTGGTTTTTAGCAATTCAGTGACAATTTTGCAGTTGTTTTTTCAGATATCCCTTATGAAGCAGTTGTCAACGTGATGGAAGTAGCCTTGCATCAAGGAGCCTTGGCAGAGATGGGCAGCAGTCGGCAGACGCTCATAGAGACCCCCCAGTGATCCCGTAACGATCACACTATGATGGGCTGGGGGGGGCGGTGTGGCGCCGGCGCTCTCGCTGCTGCCATCCTGTGTCCAGAGCTGGGTACTGCAGCCCGGGCTCCGCGCATGAGCCGTGCTGCTCCCTTTGTCCCCGCAGCTGTCCCCGGAAGTGGGCTGTGTCAGGTGGTGGCTGCTGGCTTCCGGTGAGCAATGGCCGGCAGGGCCGCAGGTTGGGGTGCTCGTGGCCGCAGCCCGGTGTTCGCGCGCCGGCTCCGGTCCCCCCGGCGCCGTGTCGGTGCCGCATGCGCAGCGCCCGGGAGCAGCATGGCGGCGGGCAGGGTCCGGTCCCGGCAGCGGCGGCAGCGGGTGAGATCCGAGCCCACCGGGGGTCCGGGGCGAGCGGGGAGGCCTTGGGCGGGCGCAGAGGGACGTCTCCTGCCCGCTGGGAGCCCGGCGCGGGAAGCCTCACAGCGCCCGGTGCTCGGTGCCGGGGGGAGTAAAGACACGGGGTGGGGGGCGTGATTCACACTGTGCCTTCATGAGTGGGGAAAGGGGCGAAGAGAGAAATACCCGTTTAGAAAGTAGCCAAGGAATTCCCTGTTTATTTCCTCTGATCTAAAGTTGCCGTTGTTTTGGAAATGAGGCTGTTCAACGTAGCTTTAAGGTGCTGAAACACCTGGAGCCTGCGGTCCTCTCTCCACGAAATGAGTGAGGTCTGCAGCAGGGCAAGGCTCATTGCTCTCCTTTTGTTCTGCTAATAGACCTTGCCGCGTTGTGCTCTAGGGGAGCCCACCCAGCTCATCACAGCCTTCCTGTTGAGTCGGCCAGCGAGGACATCGGTTGCTGCTGCTCCCCTGGTTTCCTCCTGTTTGGATACCGGCCTTGCTCCAGTAAATGCATCAGGTTTCTTCATAACTGCTTGGTGTTCTAGACGCAGAGACAGCATTGTGAGGGAGCTGATCCTGATCCCGATCTGTGTTGCAGGGTGCTTGTAACAGGAGGTGCATAGAGTTACCAGAGTGGGTATCTTAAGGGCTTCTCTGTTTATGCTAAATGATTTTAAGTCTCAACCTGTTGAGAACAGGCAGAATCTTTATGTGCTCTGCTGCTATTTCTGAACAATTGCTGGTCAGTCTTATTTTTGCCCATTTCTTACCAGTTTTAAGACTGTTTTGGCTGTTTCTAACCCATTTTTCCTATTGCTAACCCATTTTAAGTCTTTTTTTTGGCTATTTCTAAAAAATTGATGGCCACCTCCATCTTATTTTTCCCCTTTTCTCACTAGCTTTAAGCCATTTTGGCTTATTTCTGAGCACTTCCTGGCCATTTCTAGGCTGTTTTAAGCTTTTCTTAACTCCTTCTAAACTGGCTTGAGCTATTTTTAACCCTTTTCTGCCCAATTCTAACTTTTTTTAAGCCCTTTTGGCCATTTCCAAACCTTTTTTGTCCTGTTCTTACCAATCTCTTGCCATTTCTAACCCATTTTTGCCCTTGCCTATGTGGACAGGCTCCTGGCCGTGTGCTGTCTGTGCAGGTGTCCAGCAGGCCCCTTCCTCTTCTTGCTTTACTTATGTCTTTTTAGGGTTCGGTTTCAGAACTCTCTGGTAGGTACATGCTACCCCGACTTACTGTGTAACTACAGCAGCCGTTTGCAGCGGCTTAGTTTCTAACCCATTTTTGCCTTTTCCTAACTTGGTTTAACCCATTTTTGGCCATTTCTAACCCTTTTTTGCCCATTTCTAACCCATTTCAAGGGTTTTTTTTGGCTATTACTAATCAACTCATGGACATTTCTATTTCATATTTGACCTTTTCTTACCAGTTTTAAGCCTCTTTTTGCTATTGATAAAAATTGGGAATTTCGAACCCATTTTATGTCTTCTTATGTTGCTATTTCTAAACAGTTGATGGCCACTTATATCTTACTTTTGATTGCTTCTTACCCTTTTTAAGTCTTTTTTTGGCTATTTCTGAACAGTTCCTTGCCACTTCTAGCCTCTTTTAAGCTTTGCTTAGCTCTTTCTAAACTGCCTTGGCCTATTTCTAACTGTTTTTTTGCCCAATTCTAAGTCTTTTTAAGCCACTTTGGCCATTCCCAAACCATTTCCGTCCAGTTCTTGCCACTTCTAATCCTTTCTTGCCCTATCCTGCTTACCTTTGAAACATTTTTATCCATTTCTAACCCATTTTATCTGCTTTGTGCTCTTTCTAAACAATTGTTGGTCATTCCTATCTTTCTTTTGCCCATTTCTTACCAGGCTTAAGCCATTTTGGGCTATTTCTGAACAGTTCCTTGCCATTTCTAGCTGCTTTTAAGCTTTTCTTAGCTCTTTCTAAGCTGGTTTGGCCTATTTCTAACCCTTTTTTGCCCAATTCTAAGTCTTTTTAAGCCCTTTTGGCTGTTTCCAAACCGGTTTTGTCCTGTTCTTACCAATCTCTTTCCGTTTCTAACCCCTTTTTGCCCTTTCCCAACTTGGTTTAAACCATTTTTGTCCTTTTCTCACCCATTTGAAGTCTTTTGGCTATTTCTGAACAATTGCTGGTCAGTCCTATCTTATTTTTGCCCATTTCTTACCAGTTTTAAGACTCTTTTGGCTGTTTTTACCCCATTTTTTTCCCATTGCTAACCCATTTTAAGTCTTTTTTTTTTGCTATTTCTAAACAGTTGATGGCCAGTTCAATCTTATTTTGGTCCGTTCTTATTAGTTGTAAGCCACTTTGCTCTATTTCTGAACAGTTCCTTGCCATTTCTAGCCTCTTTTAAGTTTTTCTTAGCTATTTCTAAACTGTCTTGAGCTATTTCCAACCCTTTTTTTGCCCAGTTCTAAGTCTTTTTAAGCCACTTTGGCCATTCCCAAACCATTTCCGTCCAGTTCTTGCCACTTCTAACCCATTTTTACCCTATCCTGACTACCTTTGAAACATTTGTATCCATTTCTAACCCATTTTATCTCAGTTGTGCTATTTCTAAACAATTGCTGATCATTCCTATCTTATTTTTGCCCATTTCTTACCAGGCTTAAGGCATTCTGGGCTATTTCTGAACAGTTCCTTGCCATTTCTAGCTGCTTTTAAGCTTTTCTTAGCTCTTTCTAAGCTGGTTTGGCCTATTTCTAACCCTTTTTTGCCCAATTCTAAGTCTTTTTAAGCCCTTTTGGCTGTTTCCAAACCGGTTTTGTCCTGTTCTTACCAATCTCTTTCCGTTTCTAACCCCTTTTTGCCCTTTCCCAACTTGGTTTAAACCATTTTTGTCCTTTTCTCACCCATTTGAAGTCTTTTGGCTATTTCTGAACAATTGCTGGTCAGTCCTATCTTATTTTTGCCCATTTCTTACCAGTTTTAAGACTCTTTTGGCTGTTTTTACCCCATTTTTTTCCCATTGCTAACCCATTTTAAGTCTTTTTTTTTTGCTATTTCTAAACAGTTGATGGCCAGTTCAATCTTATTTTGGTCCGTTCTTATTAGTTGTAAGCCACTTTGCTCTATTTCTGAACAGTTCCTTGCCATTTCTAGCCTCTTTTAAGTTTTTCTTAGCTATTTCTAAACTGTCTTGAGCTATTTCCAACCCTTTTTTTGCCCAGTTCTAAGTCTTTTTAAGCCACTTTGGCCATTCCCAAACCATTTCCGTCCAGTTCTTGCCACTTCTAACCCATTTTTACCCTATCCTGACTACCTTTGAAACATTTGTATCCATTTCTAACCCATTTTATCTCAGTTGTGCTATTTCTAAACAATTGCTGATCATTCCTATCTTATTTTTGCCCATTTCTTACCAGGCTTAAGGCATTCTGGGCTATTTCTGAACAGTTCCATGCCATTTCTATCCTCTTTTAAGCTACTCTTACCTATTTCTAAACTGGCTTGGCCTATTTCCAACCCTTTTTGCTCAATTCTAAGTCTTTTTCAGCCTTTATGGCCAATTTTATACCATTTTTGTCCTGGTCAGTCCTATCTTATTTTTGCCCATTTCTTACCAGTTTTAAGACTCTTTTGGCTGTTTTTAACCCATTTTTTCCCATTGCTAACCCATTTTAAGTCTTTTTTTTTTTGGCTATTTCTAAACAATTGATGGCCTGTTCGATCTTATTTTGGTCCAGTTCTTATTAGTTGTAAGCCACTTTGCTGTATTTCTGAACAGTTCCTTGCCATTTCTAGCCTGTTTTAAGCTTTTCTTAGCTCTTTTTAAACTGGCTTGGCCTATTTCTAACTCTTTTTTGCCCATTTCGAAGTCTCTTTAAGCCCTTTTGGCCGTTTCCAAACCGGTTTTGTCCTGTTGTTACCAATCTCTTGCCGTTTCTAACCGCTTTTTGCCCTTTCCCTACTTGGTTTAAACCATTTTTGGCCCTTTCTCACCCATTTGAAGTCTTTGGCTATTTCTGAACAATTGCTGGTCAGTCCTATCTTATTTTCGCCCATTTCTTACCAGTTTTAAGACTCTTTTGGCTGTTTCAAACCCATTTCTCCCATTGCTAACCCGTTTTAAGTCTTTTTTTTTGGCTGTTTTTAAACAATTGATTGTCCTTTCTATCTTCTTTTGCCTGTTTCTGATTAGTTGTAAGCCATTTTGCTCTATTTCTGAACAGTTCCTTGCCATTTCTAGCCTCTTTTAAGATTTTTCTTAGCTATTTCTAAACTGGCTTGGCCTATTTCCAACCCTTTTTTTGCCCAGTTCTAAGTCTTTTTAAGCCACTTTGGCCATTCCCAAACCATTTCCTTCCAGTTCTTGCCACTTCTAACCCATTTTTGCCCTATCCTGACTACCTTTGAAACATTTGTATCCCTTTCTAACCCATTTTATCTCGGTTGTGCTATTTCTAAACAATTGTTGGTCATTCCTATCTTATTTTGGCCTATTTCTTGCCAGGCTTAAGCCATTCTGGGCTATTTCTGAACAGTTCCATGCCATTTCTAGCCTGTTTTCAGCTTCTCTTACCTATTTCTAAACTGGCTTGGCCTATTTCCAACCCCTTTTGCTCAATTCTAAGTCTTTTTCAGCCTTTATGGCCAATTTTATACCATTTTTGTCCTGTTCTTACCAATCTCTTGCCGTTTCTAACCCCTTTTTGCCCTTTCCCCACTTGGTTTAAACCATTTTTGTCCCTTTCTCACCCATTTGAAGTCTTTTGGCTATTTCTGAACAATTGCTGGTCAGTCCTATCTTATTTTTGCCCATTTCTTACCAGTTTTAAGACTCTTTTGGCTGTTTCAAACCCATTTCTCCCATTACTAACCCGTTTTAAGTCTTTTTTTTTTGCTGTTTTTAAACAATTGATTGTCCTTTCTATCTTATTTTGCCTGTTTCTGATTAGTTGTAAGCCATTTTGCTCTATTTCTGAACAGTTCCTTGCCATTTCTAGCCTCTTTTAAGTTTTTCTTAGCTATTTCTAAACTGTCTTGAGCTATTTCCAACCCTTTTTTTGCCCAGTTCTAAGTCTTTTTAAGCCACTTTGGCCATTCCCAAACCATTTCCGTCCAGTTCTTGCCACTTCTAACCCATTTTTGCCCTATCCTGACTACCTTTGAAACATTTGTATCCATTTCTAACCCATTTTATCTCAGTTGTGCTATTTCTAAACAATTGCTGATCATTCCTATCTTATTTTTGCCCATTTCTTACCAGGCTTAAGGCATTCTGGGCTATTTCTGAACAGTTCCATGCCATTTCTATCCTCTTTTAAGCTACTCTTACCTATTTCTAAACTGGCTTGGCCTATTTCCAACCCTTTTTGCTCAATTCTAAGTCTTTTTCAGCCTTTATGGCCAATTTTATACCATTTTTGTCCTGGTCAGTCCTATCTTATTTTTGCCCATTTCTTACCAGTTTTAAGACTCTTTTGGCTGTTTTTAACCCATTTTTTCCCATTGCTAACCCATTTTAAGTCTTTTTTTTTGGCTATTTCTAAACAATTGATGGCCTGTTCGATCTTATTTTGGTCCAGTTCTTATTAGTTGTAAGCCACTTTGCTGTATTTCTGAACAGTTCCTTGCCATTTCTAGCCTGTTTTAAGCTTTTCTTAGCTCTTTCTAAACTGGCTTGGCCTATTTCTAAGTCTTTTTTGCCCAATTCGAAGTCTTTTTAAGCCCTTTTGGCCGTTTCCAAACCGGTTTTGTCCTGTTGTTACCAATTTCTTGCCGTTTCTAACCGCTTTTTGCCCTTTCCCTACTTGGTTTAAACCATTTTTGGCCCTTTCTCACCCATTTGAAGTCTTTTGGCTATTTCTGAACAATTGCTGGTCAGTCCTATCTTATTTTCTCCCATTTCTTACCAGTTTTAAGACTCTTGGCTGTTTCGAACCCATTTTTCCCATTGCTAACCCGTTTTAAGTCTTTTTTTTTGGCTGTTTTTAAACAATTGATTGTCCTTTCTATCTTCTTTTGCCTGTTTCTGATTAGTTGTAAGCCATTTTGCTCTATTTCTGAACAGTTCCTTGCCATTTCTAGCCTCTTTTAAGATATTTCTTAGCTATTTCTAAACTGGCTTGGCCTATTTCCAACCCTTTTTGCTCAATTCTAAGTCTTTTTCAGCCTTTATGGCCAATTTTATACCATTTTTGTCCTGTTCTTACCAATCTCTTGCCATTTCTAACCCCTTTTTGCCCTTTCCCAACTTGGTTTAAACCAGTTTTGTCCTTTTCTCACCCATTTGAAGTCTTTTGGCTATTTCTGAACAATTGCTGGTCAGTCCTATCTTATTTTTGCCCATTTCTTACCAATTTTAAGACTCTTTTGGCTGTTTTTAACCCATTTTTCCCCATTGCTAACCTATTTTAAGTCTTTTTTTTTTTGCTATTTCTAAACAATTGATGGCCTGTTCAATCTTATTTTTGTCCAGTTCTTATTAGTTGTAAGCCACTTTGCTCTATTTCTGAACAGTTCCTTGCCATTTCTAGCCTCTTTTAAGTTTTTCTTAGCTATTTCTAAACTGTCTTGAGCTATTTCCAACCCTTTTTTTGCCCAGTTCTAAGTCTTTTTAAGCCACTTTGGCCATTCCCAAACCATTTCCGTCCAGTTCTTGCCACTTCTAACCCATTTTTACCCTATCCTGACTACCTTTGAAACATTTGTATCCATTTCTAACCCATTTTATCTCAGTTGTGCTATTTCTAAACAATTGCTGATCATTCCTATCTTATTTTTGCCCATTTCTTACCAGGCTTAAGGCATTCTGGGCTATTTCTGAACAGTTCCATGCCATTTCTATCCTCTTTTAAGCTACTCTTACCTATTTCTAAACTAAACTAAACTTTTAAGCTACTCTTACCTATTTCTAAACTAAACTTTATGGCCAATTTTATACCATTTTTGTCCTGTTCTTACCAATCTCTTGCCATTTCTAACCCCTTTTTGCCCTTTCCCCACTTGGTTTAAACCATTTTTGGCCCTTTCTACCCATTTGAAGTCTTTTGGCTATTTCTGAACAATTGCTGGTCAGTCCTATCTTACTTTTGCCCATTTCTTACCGGTTTTAAGACTCTTTGGCTGTTTTTAACCCATTTTTTCCCATTGCTAACCCATTTTAAGTTTTTTCTTTTGGCTATTTCTAAACAATTGATGGCCTGTTCGATCTTATTTTTGTCCAGTTCTTATTAGTGTTAAGCCACTTTGCTGTATTTCTGAACAGTTCCTTGCCATTTCTAGCCTGTTTTAAGCTTTTCTTAGCTCTTTCTAAACTGGCTTGGCCTATTTCTAACTCTTTTTTGCCCAATTCTAACTTTTTTTAAGCCGTTTTGGCCTTTTCCAAACCTTTTTTGTCCTGTTCTTACCAATCTCTTGCCATTTCTAACCCGTTTTTGCCCTTGCCTATGTGGACCGGCTCCTGGCCGTGTGCTGTCTGTGCAGGTGTCCAGCAGGCCCCTTCCTCTTCTTGCTTTACTTATGTCTTTTTAGGGTTCGATTTCAGAACTCTCTGGTAGGCACATGGTACCCCAACTTACTGTTTTAACTACAGCAGCAGTTTGCAGCGGCTTAGTTTCATAGGTTCTACAAAGGTAGGGAAACAGTTGTGCAAGCCTGGTGTTAACAGTCCTCGCAAGGTCTCTATGTATCAGGAGGTGATGGAATGCTTCCATGTGGTTGTGGTATTGTGGCAAGTATCCTTTAGGACTTAAGTACTCCACAGCAGTAGAGGGGAGTGTCTCGAACCAGTTCTTAAGGCTCCTGAGTTACGTGCTTAATGAGTTATGTGCTGAGTTAGGTACTGCTTAATTTGGGGCACGGAAAGTAAGGGATTACATGAGTTAGATGCTGTAGTTGGGAGAACTAGTGCCTGGGTTTAGACCCAGTTAAGGGAGAAGGACTTAAATGGCAGCGAAATTTAGTAAGAATCCAGCTGTGCTGAAACTTGGCACCACATGTAGCACCCTGAACTATCCAATCACGGTGTGCTTAGTCCACATGCACTTGTACCGATCTTGCTTTTCTATAGATGTGATGTTGTAGCTGACTAGTCTGGCAGTAATGCGTGTTTGGGTTTCGCTTACCTGACGTGCTGAGGGCAAAACACTTCACTCGTCAAGGTTTCAAACAACCCCAGCATGGTCTTTGCACTCTTCAGAAGCACTCATTGGAGCTTGACTGTTTCTTAACAGGCGTGTGGCATTGTTACGAGCATCTCGAAGGAATACCTTGGGTCTGACCTCACTGTTTCTGATGCTGGATTCCAGAGAGACTTCAGAGTGTACCTGCAGCCGAGGCAAACGTGGGTCGCAGTGAGTAAGTGCCCTTTCAACTTGGTATCTGTTAATAGATATTCAGGAGGTTCAGTCGCTGTCTTGCTCCAGTTTCTGCCTTGGTAAATCTCCTCCTCTGCATATGCTGCTCACAGAAGGAAGCACAATTCTCTTTATGCTTTTTCTGCAAGGCTGGCAGTGTCTGTGTAAGGGGCCATAATGCGGTCGCAGTAGTGATGAGAGTGAAAAAGGCTGGTGTTACTAGCAATCTGCTTGCTCTGTAGCAATTTCTTGCTATTTCTAACCCATTTTTGCCTTTTCCTAACTTGGTTTAACCCATTTTTGGCCATTTCTAACCCTTTTTTGCCCATTTCTAACCCATTTCAAGGGTTTTTTTTTTGGCTATTACTAAACAACTCATGGACATTTCTATTTCATATTTGCCCTTTTCTTACCGGTTTTAAGCCTCTTTTTGCTATTGATAAAAATTGGGAATTTCGAACCCATTTTATGTCTTTTTATTTTGCTATTTCTAAACAGTTGATGGCCACTTATAACTTACTTTTGATTGCTTCTTACCCTTTTTAAGTCTTTTTTTGGCTATTTCTGAACAGTTCCTTGCCACTTCTAGCCTCTTTTAAGCTTTGCTTAGCTCTTTCTAAACTGCCTTGGCCTGTTTCTGTTTTTTTGCCCAATTCTAAGTCTTTTTAAGCCACTTTGGCCATTCCCAAACTATTTCCGTCCAGTTCTTGCCACTTTTAATCCTTTGTTGCCCTATCCTGCTTACCTTTGAAACATTTTTATCCATTTCTAACCCATTTTATCTCCTTTGTGCTCTTTCTAAACAATTGTTGGTCATTCCTATCTTCTTACCAGGCTTAAGCCATTTTGGGCTATTTCTGAACTGTTCTGTGCCATTTCTAGCCTGTTTTAAGCTTTTCTTAGCTATTTCTAAACTGCCTTGAGCTATTATTTATGGTTTTTTTTACCCAATTCTAAGTCTTTTTAAGCCTTTTGGCCATTTCCAAAGCTGTTTTGTCCTGTTCTTACCAATTTCTTTCCGTTTCTAACCCCTTTTTGCCTTTCCCAACTTGGTTTAAACCATTTTTGGCCCTTTTTAATATATTTCAAGTCTTTTCTGGCTATTTCTAAACAATTGCTGGTCATTCCTATCTTATTTTCTCCCTTTTCTTACCAGTTTTAAGACTCTTTTGGCTGTTTCTAACCCTTTTTTCCCATTGCTAACCCATTTTAAGTTGTTTGCCAATTTTAAACAATTGATGGCCACTTGTATCTTACTTTTGCCCACTTTTTACCTTTTTTTAAGTGTTTTTTGGCTATTTTTGAACAGTTCCTTGCTATTTCTAACCTGTTTTAAGGTTTTCTCAGCTGTTTCTAAAATGGCTTGACCTATTTCTAACCCTTTTTTAGCAAGTTCTAAGTCTTTTTAGGATGTTTTGCTCATTTCCAAACCCTTTTCATCCTGTTCTTAGCAATTTCTTGCCATTTCTGACCCATTTTTGCGCTTTCCTAACTTGGTTCAAACCATTTTTGGCCATTCTTAACCCTATTTTGTCCATTTCTAACCCATTTTAAGTCTTTTTTTGTTATTTTTAAGAAAATTATCACCACTTCTATTTTTGCCTATTTCCCGCCAGTTTTAAGCCAGTTTTGGCTATTTCTTATGTATTCTTGCCCATTTGTACCCCATTTGTACCGTGCCGATTCATGCTGTGCTGTGCCAAGCAGTGCAGTAAAAATTCTGGCTCTGCCCATGGGAGGGTGCTTGAAAGTGCATGAGCCTAAGGTGCTTTCCAACCCTAACTCTTCTGTGATTCTGTGGTTCTAATACAGGGCAGTGGGGAAATGGTGGGGCAATGGGGGGGTAATGGGAGGCATGTGGTCGCGCACCAGTTCTGGTCCCTCCGCCGCCGCCCTCTTCTCCTTCATCCCTGACTGTCGCCATCGCTCCCTCACACCGGGGGACACCGCTAATTGGCCGCCCGTCGCTAGGCGAGAAAGCGTCCCCTCAGGTGCGCGCTGTCGCTAAGGGAGAGGCGTCCAGGGATTGGACGACGGTGACCCTCCGTCTCCAGGTCCCGCCCTCGCTGTGAGGCGGACGGCGCCGTGATTGGCTGGGAGGCGGGACAGGGCGAGGTTATAAAAGGGGGGGGGGGTGGCAGCCATTTTTTCGTCAGCAGTGGCAGGGGTGTGGGAAACGGCGGCAGCGGCGGCGACGGACGAGGTAGTAAAAGCCGGGGCGGGAGCGGCGCTGGGAAGCCTGTAGGGGCGGGAGCGGCGCGGGGGAGTTTCGGGAGGCGGCGGCAGGAACGGTGGGGAAGGGCCGGTGGCAGCGCCGGAAGGGGCAGTTGCGGCGGCCGTGGCGAGGGAGTAAAAGAGCGGCGGGAGTAGCCGAGGTGGGGGGGGGGGGGGGGGGGGTGTCGCTCAGCGGCGGCGGTTGCCGGAGCTGTGGTAGCAGGAGCGGCAAAGGAGGAGGGCGGCCGGAGCGGCAGCGGCTGTGGGGGGGGGGGGGGGGAGGAACTGGGTGACTTCGGGATCATCAGTGCATTTAACCACATTTTACTTATTTCATGTTTATATACAATTGTATAAATTTCTTTGAGTTTTAGTCGAGGTTTTGACACTTTTGCTGACTTTTATTCCCTTACTCAGTTTTTTTATTGAGTTATATTCACTTAATACTGACTTTTAGCCACTTTAAACTTTTTCCCTTTTTATTCACTTTATATTCCCTTTTTAGTCACACTTCCCAGGTTTTGTTTCTGTGTTTTCCAGTTATTAATCACTTCTGTTTGTATTTTTTTACTTTTTATTGAGGCATGTTCACTTTTGCTCAATTTTTCTCAGTTTTTTGTTCTGTTCTATTTACTTTTAATCACTCTTTATTCAGCTTTGTTGGGAAAACCTGCTTTTGATAACAGCTCGTGTGTCAGAGTGAAGTTTAAAGCTTTATTTGGATAAAGTGAAATAGAATAGAATCATGGAATAGTTTGGGTTGGAAAGGACCTTAAGATCATCCGGTTCCAACCCCCCTGCCGTGGGCAGGGACACCTCCCACTAAACCATGTCACCCAAGGCTTTGTCCAACCTGGCCTTGAACACCGCCAGGGATGGAGCATTCATAACCTCCCTGGGCAACCCATTCCAGTGCCTCACCACCCAAACAGGAAAGAATTTCTTCCTTATATCCAATCTAAACTTCCCCCATTTAAGTTTTAACGTGTTACTCCTTGTCCTGTCAATACAGTCCCTAATGAAGAATCTCTCCCTAGCACCACACAGCTTTTCTCCACAGCTTTATTCAGGCTTTTTATTCACTTGTGTTTAGCTTTGAACTCATGTGTGTTAGCTTTTGATTCACTTTTAATTCACCTTTATGCAGTTTTTATTCAGATTTATTTGCTTTTTAGTTACTTTGAGTGGTCTTCAGTTCACTTCTATTCGCTTTTCTTGGAGATTTATTCAGGCTTATTCCCTTTTGTTCTTTTTCATTGACATTTAATTCACTTTTATTGACTCTCATTGGTGTTTATTGACTCTCATTGGTGTTTATTGACTCTCATTGGTGTTTATTGACTCTCATTGGTGTTTATTCACTTTTCAGCTTGATTCCTGTTTCATTTAACTGCAGTCCAGTTTAATCGAGCTGGAGCGACTGCACCAGGCCCAGCCTTAGGATCGAACTGAGCCCCCCGCAGAGGTGAGACCCACAGTGACCCCCACACTGCCTCATGGTGCCCCAGTGACATCCAATGGGTACCCTACAGCGACCGGTAGACACCCCAACACCAGCCCCATAGTGCCCTATAGACCCACAACACGTGTCCCTCAGCTTTTATTGACTCCTGGCTTCATGATGTCACCAGCACCATGATGACATCATCAGCATCACCAATGAGATATAGTGTCTTGTAGGGCCCCCAAGTGCCCCATAGGGCCCGAGCTGCTCTCCTCCGCAACCCAGAAGTGCCCCAGCACCAGCTGATTTTTTTTTATTCCCTTTCTTTCATTCATTTTTTCTTTTTCACTCTCATTCACTTTTAACCGGATTTTACTCAGGTTTGCTTGCTTTTGGTTATTCTTTTATGTTCATAGACACCCCATAGCCATCCTCAGCACGCCACGGACATTCAAAGAAAACCTGTATAGCCCCATAGACTGGCCCCTCAGTTCCCCAGTAGGGCCCCCCTCAGCCTGATAGACAGCCTATAAACATCCCATAGAGACCCACAGCGACTGACGTGGGTCTTTTTTAAAGATTCTGGAGTTTTTCTGCGTCCTCAGTAGGTTGTGTACTTTTGGCAAGGCCACAGCTTTTGTCCACAAACTTTATGCAGGTTTCTTCAGGCTTTTTATTCACCTTTATTCACTTTGGAACTCACATGTACTTTCCTTTGATTTGCTTTTAATTCACTTTTATGTGGTTTTATTCAGATTTATTTGCTTTTTAGTTACTTCGGGTGGTCTTCAGTTTACTTCTAGTCACTTTTCTTGGAGATTTATTCAGGTTCATTCCGTTTGATTCTTTTTAATTCACGTTTATTTCACTTTTATTGAGTTTTATTCAGGTTGATTTTCATTGATGTTTATTCCCTTTTCAGCTTTATTCCTGTTTTAACTGCAGTCCAGTTCAATAGGGACATATGCGACCTATTGATACTTCACAACCACCCTATAGGGAGCTCTGAAAGCCCCATAGTGAGCCACGACCCCCATAAACACCCCACAGAAATCTACTGCAACTGCTTCATACCTATTGACCCACACATGGCCCCATGACAATACATAGAGCCGTGCAGACACTCTGCACTGCCACCTAGCACCCCACAGGCCCCCTCCCCACTGCCCCATAGTTCCTTATAGATGCATAACACACGCCCCATGGCTTTTATTGACCAAAAGTGTCGTAATTTCACCTGGACGGTGATGACATCATCGGTGACATGGTCCCCTGTAGGAAGCCCCATGGAAGGTCCCTAAGTGCCCCAAAGTGTTTTTCAGTTATCTTTAAATTGGATTTAGTCACTTACATTAACTTTTTTTTCCTTTTTAGGATATCCCATACCAGCGCAGAGCAATCCCTGGATGCCCCATAGAGCCCCATAGACTGCAGTAGATCCTGTACGGCCCCCCCAGCCTTGGAGATTCCCTGTAGACATCCTATAGGATCCCAGAGAGTCCCATGGACACTCCAGAGCAAATGTGAGCAAACCATGGACACACCGTAGTGACCCCCAGACAGGTGTTCTGACATCACCAGGACTGCAAGGACACCATCATCAGCCACTGTGGTACCGCGTAGGCCCTTTACTGCCCCGTTGTACCCCTTAAGTACCTCAGGAACGATTTTTTTAATTGACTTTCACTTTTTTCTTAATGAACTTTCTTTCACTGTTATTTGCAATTTGTTCAGTCTTGTTCACTTTTATTCCTTTTTATTTGCTTTGTAATCACGTTATTCTTTTTTGTTGTCTTTACTCAGTTTTATTTATTTGATTTCTTACTAATCTTTTTTCTTCTACTGTCTTTGCTTTTCATCTACCTTTAGTAACATTCTTGGGGTTTAAATGCCCTTACGGACCTAGAGGAAGTGATAGAGCCCCCAGCCCCTATAACCCCGCAGCAGGGGTACGCAGCAGTTGCTAGAGACTCCTAGGGCCCCTATGGTCATCACGTCACGATGACATGATGATGAGGGTGGGCTGGTTCTGGGGTTAATAAAGTCCTAACCGTGTGGTCTTTGATGTGGGCGGGGCTAATGGGGGATTGTGCAGGGTTGGGGGGGGCAAGAGGGCATGAGGCCTCTGTTGGGGTGGATGGAGGTGGGAGAAGGGGTGTGGATTCTGGTGCAGGTGTGCTCCAGGCTGGGGGTGGCCGTGGTGAGGGGTGGAGGTGTGGTCAAGGCAGGGGCGCAGGTCTAAAGCATGTGTGGGGTGTGGACTGCTGCGGTCTTGGGGTTGGGTTCGGGGGGGGGGGGGGGGGGTGTCCAGGGGTGTTCCACCTCAGACCTAGGAGCAGCCACTGGCCCGCCCCCTGCGGTGACGCCAGCCTCAGCTGCAGGTAGGTTCCGCCCACCCTCTCATGTGACCATGCAAACCCCAGCCCAAGGGGCTGGTGACCCCCACCCTGGCCACGCCCCCAGCCGCACACTAGCCCCACTCATATGCCTTGGTATCGCTGACCGTGGCCACGCCCTTACTATGGACACACCCACGGCCTTTTACTAGCCCCGCCCAGACCATGGCCACGCCCCTAGCCAAGCCACACCTCCCCATCCCACCCAGCACCATCGGCCATCCTGCCCCAAGCTGAGACCCCATGCGCATGCACCCCCCCCTACTCCAAAGGAACCCCCCCCACACACACCCCTATATAGGCTAACAGGAGCCCGCACACGACCCCCGCACGCACCCCCACTCTCACACACCCACCTCCACACACACGCGTGCATGCACACACCCCTCCCAAGGCCCCCCTACTCATGCACCCCCACCTCCCCACACACACTCTTCACAAAGAAGCCCCCCCTCACACACACCCCCCCACACACACCCCCACTTGCACTCCTCCACACAAACACCAACCCCGACTCACCCCACACACGTGAACACCCCCACATACAAACATGCTCACACATGCCCCGCACATGCACACCCCCATTCATCACCATGCACATACGTGCGCCCACACACACAACCTGCACAAACACCCCCCCCACACACATGCACACCCCGAGCACATGCTTTCCACTCACACTCCCCACACACGCACACACCCCACTCACACAAATACATATACACACACTCCACATGCAAACGCACTACACACCCAAACACCCCCACACACCATACACTTGTACACACACCCCACAAGCACACACCCCTCCACACACACCCCCGCTCAAATACACACAAAAATGCCAGACACAACCCCCTACACACACCCCCACCAACACCCCCCTACACACCATACGCACACAAACTCCACACACACCTCGCCTACGCACCTTTCCCTCACACCCCTCCACACACAAACACGCACACACACACCCCTACAACCACCCTCAAATGCACAACCCCGACTAACATGCACCCACCCACAGAGATGCCCCCACACACTGCCCCACTCTCACAACACCCACAAACACCCCCCCGAAACAGATGCCTCCCCACTCACACAGCCCTCAGACACACAACCCCTACAAACACGCCCCCCTACCCCACATACAAACATGCACCCACACCCCACATGCACGCCCCCTGAACACACAGCCTCCACTGACACATGCTCCATACGCATGCACTCACGCATGCACCCGCATACAAACACACACCCCCACACACACACTTCCCACGCACACCCTGTAAACAGACACACCCCCCTACTCACACCCCTACACCCCTGCCATGCACACCCCCCAGGCAGAAACATGCACACTCAACTCAGACCACCCCCCAGACACAGCCCCATGCACACCCCCTTTTACCACAATACACACACATGCCCCCCACTCACACAACCCCCACAAACACCCCCACACACACTCACACGCACCCCCCACAAGCATACACCCCACCCCATCTCTCCAACATGCACACCCCCCATGCACACACAAGCAGATGCACCCACCACAAACGCACACACACACACCCCCTACACACACCCTGCCCACACACACCCCAATCACACAATCTCCAAAACCAGCCCCCTAACTCACACACCCCGAGAAACACCCCCCCACACCAATCGCACACAAACTGCACACCCACCCCTGCCACACATCTCACCCACGCACACCATTCTCTCACACCCCTCCACACACGAACACACACACACCCTCTACAAACAACCCCCAAATGCACAACCCCCACTCACAAAAATGCGCACTGCCCCACTCTCACAACACCCACAAACACCCCCCAACTCACGAACCCACCCCCTACACAAACACCCCGCCAAGAAACACCCCCCACACACACATGCACACACATCCCCTCCGAAACAGAGGCGCCCCCCCCACTCACACAGCCCTCAGACACACAACCCCTAGAAACACCCCCCAACCCCACATACACACAAACATGCACACGCGCCCCCACACACGCACACCCCCTTAACACACAGCCCCCACTCACACATGCCCCATACACGCATGCACCCCCACACAAACACCCCCCCCACACACACACACACACTTCCATGCACACAAGCACACGCACCTCCCACCCACGCCCGACAGAAACATGCACAACCCAGACACCCCCCTTGCACAGCCCCACACACAACCCCCCTAGAGACATCCCCCACTCACACAAATGGACACATTCCCCCCCACTCAACACACAACCACACCCCCCTCCCCACACAAGATTCCCCCTTCACGAAGATGCCCCCAGTCACACACACCCCCAAACACACACTAACATAGGCACATCCACTCCACACGAACGCCACCTGCCACTCACCACAAACACCCCCCCCGCACAGCTGCACATACACACAAACATGCTCACACATCCCCCACACGCACCCTCCCCAGACACCCCGTTCATCCCCACACACACGCACCCCCACTCACAATTCCCACAAACACCCCCCCGCACTCACACCCTTACACGCACACCACCCCCCGCACATGCAAACACATCCCCAGACCATACATGCACACACCCTCCACGCACACACTGCCCCACACACATCCCTCCGCACACAAACACTCCCCCAAACATAGTCCCGCCCCCCCCCACATACCATACAAACTCCACATGCAGACCCCTGCTACACACACCCCACCCATGCATACTCCCACATGCACATCCTCACATGTCATACACGCGAACAGCCACTCACATACACACAAATATGCATTCAGACCCCACACACAAACACACCCCCCCCATCACATACACAATCTGCACAACCCCCCAGTCACACTCCCCACACACACAGCACACAAACTGCACACGCACACAGCCCTGTCACACACCCCCCCATAAACAATTCCCACCCGCCCACCCCCCCCACTCACTAACACCCCGCACCCACGCAGCCCCTCTTACACACTCCTCCCACCTGCCCCACCAACACACCCACACCCACCCGAAACACACAGACGCCCCCACACACACTCTCCATACACAAAAACACATACACACAACTCCCACTCACACATGCCCCATACATGCATGCACACACGCACTTCCACACACCCCTCACATGTATCCCGACACACACTCTTCCATGCCCACACACACCTCCCCCACAGACAACCCCCCCAACACCCCCCCCACCCCTAGACACACCCCATAGACACAAACATGCACAGCCCACTCCCCCCCTCCGCTCAACCCCCCCGGCACAGCCTCACACACAGCCCCCACTCACACCCCTCCACGCATGCACACCCCCGGACACAACCCCCTGAAGCATTCCCCGAACACACACACCGCCCCACACACGCATTCACTCAAACACCCCACACCCCCAAACGCGCACACACACCCCCCCCCATAGACAGAAACGTGAACACACCACCCAGACACAACCTTCTGCACAACACCCCCAGACACAGCCCCACACACACACCCCCCTCCACACACGAACACGCACACCACCCCCCAGACACACACCCCCACCCCTCACCCCCCTACACACATCCCCCAGTCAGACACACCCCGACACACACCCCATACTCACCCACAAGCAGACGCACCCCCTACAAACTAACACACCCCCCATAGACACAAACATGCACACCAGCCAGACACAACCTCCTCCACACCCCCCCCCAGACACAGCCCCAAGCACACAGCCTTCTACACCACACATGCAAAGAAACCCCCACGCACACATCCCCCCAGACACACCACCTGACACACACCCCACACTCACCCCCCAAACACACAAACACCCTCTACATACACCCCCCCCGTCACACACACCTCCCCACTCATACATCCCCCCCCACTCAGTCACCCCCCCCACACACGCGTGCACACCACCATTCACATGTCCCATACAAACACCCACCCACACACCCTCCCACTCACACAAACATCCCCCCACACACACTTGCACCCCGACACACACATACCCTGCTCACACACCCCCCAAACACACCCCACACACCCCACTCACACGCCCCTCACTCACACACACAAACATGCACGCACACACATCCCCACTCACAGACCCCCCTATACACACACATGCACACCCCCACCCCCACTCAAATAAACTCACACACCAACACCCCCCCTCCCATTCACTCTACTCTCTCCCTACCCACACCCCGTGGACACGTCACCAGCACAGCCCCCACCCGCTTTTTATGCAATTCATTAATTTTGCTGAAAGAATAAATTTTCTCAGTGAAAAAAACATTTCCTGCTCCTGTGTGTGTGTACGTTGGGAAAAAACGAAAACTTTTAAAGTCGGAAAACGCTTTTTAGGTGAGGGGCATCATCATTTTGCTGCATTCATTACTGAGGGTCAGTGACTACTGAGTGTTTTGTTCTCTTCAGTGATTATTTTAATTGAATTGTTTATGCAATCAGTGATTTGGGGGCAGGAGTTTGGGCTGCGTGGGCAGGGCCGAGCAGAGGGGGCTGGGGGAGGGGCTTGGGCTGGGGGCGTGACCAAGAAACAAAAGAATGTAGGTGAAAACAAAAGATTTTGGCTAATTAGCATAATCAGTAGCTCATTCATTGGCTTAATTAGGTGAACTGATAATGAGCTTTACTCATCAAGTTATTCATTTAATTTGTTTGCTTAACCAATTAAATAACAGAATTATTTTGAGCTAACAAGATTTTTCTCAAGAAAAAAAAAATTTTCCTGGTCCTGCGGGCACATCAGCAAAAAACGGAAAAAAAAAAAAGAAATTAAAACTATTTTTTTACAATTATAATTATTTTGCTTAATATATTAATTAGGTTCATTGACATTGTACTATTTTGTTTCCTTAGTTGATTATTTTAAATAGATTTTTATTCTAATTAACCTTTTGGGGGGAGGGGGGTGAGCCGAAAAACAAACAAAAAAAGCTAATTAGCATAATAATGGATGGATGAGGTGAATTAATGAGCTTAATCAATTTATCAGTTTGCTTAACTGAGTAACAGAATTTTTGAGCTAATTAGTTTTTTTCAGGAAAAAAATAATTATCCTGGTCTTGCAGGCATGGCAGGAAAAACCTAAAAAGTATTTTTTTTTTAATAAAAAAATTTTAGGCAATTAGCATTATTTTGCTTAATTAATTAGGGTCATTGACTGCTCATCTGAAGTCATTATTTTGTTTACTTAGACCATTACTTTAAATATTTTTTTAATCTTTTTTTTTTTTTTTCTGGAGGAGGCCTTTATTAACCCCACACCTCCCACAGCTCCCCCACAGCACAGACAACACTTCCAGGCCTTTATTAACCCCACACCTCCCACAGCTCCCCCACAGCACAGACAACACCCCGAGGCCTTTATTAACCCCACACCTCCCACACCACAGACAACACCTCCAGGACTTGCATTCTCCCCCCCCGGCCCCATATCCAGCCCAGACCAATCATATCACTAAAAACAGAATAAAAAGGCAAGCAACCTGAATACAACTTGTATAAAAGTCAGCAAAAAGTGACTAAAAACTAAATACAAAGTGAATTAAACTGAAGAAATTCAAAGAAAAGTGAGTAAAAGTGATTACACCTTATGAAAAGGGGGAAAAAAAAAGAACAAAAGAGAATAAAAAACTTTATGGGTCGTGAGTTGTGGGTCTATAGGACATCACGGGGAAGTGGAGGGTGCCCATGGGGTGCTACAGGCAGCCATGGGGCAGTGGGGGGGGTCACTCTGGGGTCTCTTTGTGTCACTGGGGGTTGTTTCAGGCATCCCTGGGTCACAAGGTCCATATGGGTCTCTGTGAAGGGTCCATGGATTGCTGTTGGGTGTCTATTGGTTGCCATACATGCCCATGGGATGCCTATAGGGTGTATGGGGCTCTATGCAGTGTCCATGGGTTTCTCTGTGGCGCTATGGGGCATCTAAAAAAAAAAAACCACCCAAAACCCAACACCGAGTTACTAAAAAGGACTACAAAGTAAATAAATCTGGAGAACAAAAATGAACACACAGCAAATAAAGCTGACTAAAACTGCATAAAGTCAGTAAAAAGCAAAGTGAATAAAGTGATTATAAAAAGTAAAGTAAACACAAAGGAATAGAAGTGAATAAGCCTGAATGAATGTCAAATAGAAGCGAATGAAATTTCATAAAAATGAATGCACATGAAAACCCTGGGGTACATATGGGGGGCACGTGGGGAGCGGGGGCCCTGTGGGGTGCCATGGGGGTTGATGATGATGTCATCCCAGTCCTAGTGACATCACGACACCGTAAGTCACAACGGCAGTCATGGGGCCATATGCGGGTGGCTATGGGCTCTGTAAGGGTTGCTCTGGGTGTCTACAGGTCACTATGTGGTGCCTGGGGGTCACTGTAGGGCACTGTGACATGTCCACGGTGTGCTAAGAGTTGCTGTGGCGTGTCTATGGGTCGCTCTGGGACCCTATGGGATGTCTGCAGGGAGTCTCTGAGGTCGCTATAGGGGATCTACTGGGGTCTACGGGATGTCCACGGGTTGCTCCGGGTTAACTGGAAAAAAAAGTTACTGAAAGTGACTAAATCAGAAGAAAACTGAATCAAAACTGAAAGAAAACTGAAGAAAAAAGTCAATAAAATGTCAATAAAGCGATTAAAAAGTAAAAAAAAAAAAGAATAAAACTGAATAAACCTGAATAAACCTGAATGAAATGCAAATCAAATGAAATAAAAATGAAAGTGCATCAAAGAGTCAACTGGTGTTGGGGTACTTATGGGCTGTGGGGGCCCTAGGGGGTACTTCGGGGTCCCTACGTGGCTCGCTGTGTTGGGTGGGCCGCCTGTCCCCTGGGGAGTATGGGCTGCCGGGCATGGAGGGCCAGGAATACTGGGAATGTCGCTGGGATCAGCACCGGCAGCCGCTGCCTCAGGTGCTGCTGCAGCCTCTGGACCTCACTGGCACTGTGGGGCGGCTGCTGCTGGGCTGCACCCCAGGGTGCTACCGGCCATCACCCACTGAGAGATTTCCTGCGCCTCCGGGATGAATCCGGGATGATGGCAATGACGACAGGAACGCTGGAGGTTCGCTGCTGAGCACCACACACCTTGGGGCTGCCACTGCAGCGCAGGGAGCTGGTGCCCGCCTTCGATGCGCAGAGGTTTCGGCAGGGTGAAGGTTAATCTATCTTCATCCTGACCCACGGGCTCTTCCTCATCATCCTCCTCATCATCTCCACCCCCACAGAGGTGCAGCAGCACCGGGTGACGCCGGCGCTGAAGCAGGAGCTGGGGCTCCACGATGGAGCCCACAACAGCAGTCTGGTCCTGCAAGTACAAGTGTCCAACATCACCACCTGGTGGCCACCACCCGATATTCCATATTAGAGGGATGGAGTCTGGGACGTGGCGACGGAGAACATGTCCTCACCCACCGTGTGCTGCACCACCCCATTCCTCATCTTGTCCCCCTATGCGCCGTCTGCTTTTCCCCACCGTCGACATTTTGTTTCACCCACCACCACCATTCCCCTCCCTTCTTCTATCCCGTATCCCACTACCCACCCCTTTCTCATCATCTATCCCATTTAACTGCCATTATCCCCCCCCCTTCACACCATCTCTCCCCCCTAACAGCCATTCTCCCCCCTTCTCCATCATCTCTCCCATTTAAACCACTTTCCTCCCTCATCACCCCCATCTTCCCGCCCACCAAAGCCGGAACAAACCTTCGCCCAGCAACTCCTGGACGTTCCCCCCGCCGACCTAAACCCCGCTAATCTTCATAACCGCGCATATACAGAAAAGAAAACCGCGTTTCAGCCCTCGCTGCCTTCTCCTCCTTCCTTCCCGGCTCCCGCCATCGCTCCCTCACACGAAAGGACACCGCTGATTGGCCGCCGGTCTCTAGGCGGGAAAGCGGCCCCTCAGCAGCGGGCTGTAGCTAACGGAGAGGCGGACAGGAACTGGCCGACGCTGACCCTCCGACCCCTTCGGAAGGCTTCGGCTCCGTCCCCTTCGGAAGGCTTCGGCGGCTCCGCTCGGCTCCGCCCCCTTCGGGAAGCTTCGGCTCCGCTCGGCTCCGTCCCCTTCGGGAGGCTTCGTCTCCGCTCGCCTCCCTTCGGGCAGAAGCGGGTATTCCCTCACTTTTGCCTTAGGATGTGCTGGGAAAAAGGGAATTCCGTCACTTTTACCTCACGAAGCAATGGAAAAGAGGGAATTCCATCACTTTTACCGCATAAAGCATTTGGGGGGTGTGTAACGTTTGAACGGCCCACCGTGCCTCCGACGTCGCCATTTTTCGTCCCAAGATGGCGCTGGCGAGCGTGGTGCGGGCGGATGCTCTGCTCCGTCCCGTTCCCTTCTTCCGGGGCTCGCAGCGCCTCGGGACCCGGCCGGGCACCTCCCGCTCTGGCATCGCCGCCCCCCTCCTCCGGGAGCTGCTGCACAGACGCGGCATCTACCTCCTGCCTCCACCACCCTGGCCTTCGAGGTACGGAGATGGGGGGGGGAGACGGACACTGGGGGGTGCTGCTGATGCGCGGATTGACTCCACAACTCGTTAAAAGTTGTAAAGTAGGTATGCTTTTTATTCAGCGCTGAGACGCACGGGGATAATTCCTCAAAGTCATGCGTACCTCAGTGTTGTTTCCCTCTACATTTATTCTCTAAAGTTATATATATTCATAAGGTTGCACAATACGCCTATACATATTCATGTCCTATCCCCGCTTCCTATTATAATGAGCCAGAAGGTCCTCTGCGCCTGCGCAGTGCCCCCTCTGGTCATGGGCAGGGGTCTCAAGATGAAGTAAATGAGTCTTCCTCCTCTGGGTAGGGGTCTTCAAGATGAAGTAAATGAGTCTTCCTCTTCTTGCACTTTTCATCTTTTTTAGTCTTTACGTGTGGCCTTAGAGTTTGGTCAGTGTCCTAGCCGTAAATCCTCTACTTCTCCCCTTTATCAATAGAGTTTGATCAGTGTCCCAGCCGTAAATCCTCTGCTTCTCCCCTTTATCAGTAGATTCAGGCGTCTGCTTATTAACAGGACCGGAGGTCTCTGTTCTGCTTAGCAGGCATTTACAACAGATAGTCCTTTTGTTTAAACAAATTCCTCTAACCCGCTTGTACAACCCCCCTGTACAACCCCCTTGTACAACCCCCCTGTACTACCCCCCTGTACAACCCCCCTGTACAATGGTCAACCCTCTGTATCACTGCGACCCATGGAGAGCCCATAGAAACAGGTTGCCAGGCCCTCCCACAGCTATTTGATGTTTTTTTTCTGTGTGCAGGATCTTTCTCCTCACACCCCAAAGCTTTTCCAGCAGTCAAACACATCGGTTTCCCTCTCTTCCCCCAACAAAGGGGAAGTTTGTGACCGGTTGCAGTGATAGCACATGGAGAGGTGCTCCCCTGAAACAGGATGAAATGGCTGCATCCTCCCAGGAGGCTGTCTCCGAAAGGAGATGTCGTGGTTTAAACCCAGTCAGGTAATTCGTTCACTCACTTCCCCCCCTTTCGTGCCCTCCCCCTGCTCCCGGAGGGACGGAGAGGAGAATCAAAAAGAATGCAACTCCCACGGGTTGAGATAAGAACAGTTTAGTAACTAAGGTATAACACAGATCACTACTGCTACCATCAATGATAATAATGATAAAGGAAATAACAAGGGAAGAGAATACAACACCTCAGCACCAGCTGACCGATCACTCGCCCCCCAAGCCCGACCAAGCTCCGACCGATACCTCCTCCAACCCTGCAGTCCCCCAGCCCTTCTGGTTAACTCCCAGTTACCTCCTGGGCATGACGTGTGGTATGGAATACCTCTTTGGTCAGTTTGGGTCAGGTGTCCTGTCTCTGCTTCCTCCTGGCTTCCCCTCCTCCCTGGCAGAGCATGAGGCTCACAAAGTCCTTGGCCAAACCAAAACATCCTTGTTATCAGCTCTGTTCCTGAGCTGAAAGTCAAAACACTGCACTGCACCAGCTACCAAGAAGGAGAAAAAATGACTGCTACTGCTGAACCCAGGACAGGAGAATTGCCCTGTGAGCTGGAGAGCTGCCCCTGCAGTGAGTGCCCACCCCCAGAGAGGGAGGGGGAGCTGGGGACTTAGCACCTTCCTGCCTATCACCGGGGATGGAAAAATGTCCTGATCTGAAATGGTTTGGGTTGGGAGGGGCCTTAAAGCTCATCCAGGTCCAACCCCCTGCCTCAGGCAGGGACACCTTTCAGTAGAGCAGCTTGCTCCAAGCCCCTGTGTCCAACCTGGCCTTGAGCACTGCCAGGGATGGGGCAGCCACAGCTTCTCTGGGCACCCTGTGCCAGCGCCTCAGCACCCTCACAGGGAAGAATTTCTTCTAATCTCAGTCTCTCCTCGGCTGGCTTAAAGCCATTCCCCTTGTTCTATCCCTACAGGCCCTTGTCCAAAGCCCCTCTCCAGGTTTCCTGGAGCCCCTTTAGGCACTGGAGCTGCTCTAAGGTCTCCCCTTCAGGAGCCTTCTCTTCTCCAGGCTGACCCAGCCCATCTCTCTCTCTGTCTGGCTCCAGAGCAGAGCTGCTCCAGCCCTCACACCACCACCATGTCTGTGAGAATTGTTCTTCTGAGCCCTCTGCAGCTGAATGGGAATTCCACTGAAAAAAAGACATTTCTTGTTTAAATAAGTCCCTGCTTCCTGTCCTGCTGCCACGGAAGTGACCAGAGTGCGAACATGAGTACTAGTTATTTCAGTGGAGCTGAAGGCATTTCAAAAGTACCAGAACTGACACTCATGCTTAGTTTGCCTCACTCCTGTTTCTTTCCTCCCTCCCTTTCATTTAACCCCAGTTTGTGTTTCCTTCCTCCTCCATCCCCCTTGTTTGGCTTCGAGTTGAGCTCAGGTCCGGTTTCACTCTAGTGCTTTGGCATGTTCTGTGCAGCCCTGAAGTGGAGCAGAGCTGGGGCCTTTTGAGGTTCCAGAGCAATCTCAACAGCAGGGGAAAATGCTCGGGCCTCTGTTTTGAGCCAGACTCAGATCCTGCAGCTAGGAGTTACGTGAGCTGTTACAACCAGGTGATAATGGAAAAGGGATGCCTAAACCCAGCTCTTATCCTTTCCCCTTATAGTGGTGCTCAGGAGAAGGCAGCCAGCATCCTTGCAGCTCAGAATGCTTTTGGAGATACGCCTCAAAAGGACACCTGTCCTCTTCTTCATTCCTGAGCTGTCTCCGCATCATTTCTCATGAGTGATCAGAGCGATCATTAGTACATCTCTTACTAGTTTCAGCTGCCACTGAATGATGCCCTTGGTGGTAGCATTTAGTGGTCTGCAGCAAGAACCAGAGTCAGGGGTCTGCATGTTGCCTTTCAAGGATTGAGAAAGCTGGTTTGTGTCTCAGCAGCGTTACAGCTTCTGCCACAGTTCCAGGCTCAGCGATGCCGTGGCAGGAAATGGGATCAGCAGCCATGTAAAATAAAGAGGAGAGCTGTGTCCAGTCTAGGGAGTGATTTGATCGCCCTGGCGCTAAGGTCAGTGTTGCTGTTTGCCCTCCTGTTTTGGAGGAGTTAATGCAGAAGTATATTCCAGGTGCAATTGTTCATGGACAGAAAAGACCTGGGAGGTTTGAGGTGTCTTGTTTTTTCCCTGCAAGGGGAGCATGGCTCCATGGGTGCAGGTTCCTGAGGCTCGAAAGCATCCTGAGCAAGCAAACCCTAGGACAGTGCTTGCAGCATCTGTGTGCATCTGCAGCTCTTGGCTAGCTTTGAAAACAATGCTGCTGCAGGAATCATGCCAGGAGACCTCTTCAGAGGTGAGGGAATGTGCTGCAGCTAATACCTGGGGCAGCTTTGTGATTTGGACACAAGGAGGAAGTTAAGAGCCCAGAAGATACAATAATCAACCACAACAGACAACAGGGAGAACTGGCAAAGGCTGGGACAAGCCTTAAGTGTACAAAACATGCCTAATGGGGCCAGTATGAAAATGAGCCTTTGAAAATACACCAGCTCCAGCCCTCTCTGTTTCTCCACCACAGCTGGGGAGAGGGAGTTTGTCTTGGGCAATCTTATTTCCCCTTCCTGCTTTCCAGGTTGTCTTAAAGTAGCTTCAGAAGTGATTCTGCATTGTCTGTCTGTGCGTTACAAACCAGCCTTTGAGATTAATTCCTTGTTATTAGAGTATACTCAGCATAGAGCTTGGTTTCAATGCTTCTCTTGCATTTCCAGGGACTGATTTTGCTTTTCTTAGGCTGCTTGTTGGTGGAAGCTCACTGGAAATAGGACAAGGTGCCCCACGTCAACAGGCAGAAACCAGGAACGTGACAGGGGTTGCAGAGCAAGTAAGTCGTTTGCTTTCTGAGTTAACAGTAGGAGAGCAGGTTGATACGGCTCAACCTTCATCTCTCTACAAAGGAATGAACATTTTCGTGGTCATCTGTTTGGGACAGGCATTCATTGTAACCAATGAGATGCAGAAGCCCAGAAGGGGATCCTACAGGAAAGAGCATTTTTGAAGGCTCTCTGTGCTGTTTGTGAAAGCAGAAGATGCCTTCCTTGCTGACCACCTCTTGCCTGGACATGTAAGTGTTGCCTGTCGTGAGCATTGACAGCACACCATAAAGGAGAACGGGCTAAGAGGGACCCTAAGCCTTTTGCTTTCCAAGAGTAGTTAATAGCAGTGTGTTTGCTGACAGCTACGAGGGTGACAACACTCACGCACCGCCTTAAGCAATGGATGATTTTTAAGTTCAGGCCCAATTTGTGTCTGGTTTCTTTCGCTCTCTTTGAAAAGAGACTTTAAAAGGCAGAATGAGGACCAAGCAGTGTGTGCTGCTGTGATTAAGTTGGTGACGTGTGCTCTGCTTGCAGTGAAAGACCATTAATGTCAGAGCGTTGGATAACCCGTCGAAGAAAACTGGGACAGAAATGATCAACCGAGTGACCTGAATGGTTTCATCCGTTTCTCTGCTGAGCTTCCATCATACTGGGTCCTGTGCCAAGGTGTTGACACAAAGCAGTCAGATCTAATGTTCGGGTGAGGAGTGTTTTCTGTGATGGGAGTGGTTGTTTCCTATGTTGTTTGGCTGGTGTCTTCAGCCAGTGTCTTCAGCGTGTGACCTGCAGACACTAGAAGGTGACAGGACACTTTTAGGGGAACTGTTTGTAAGCTGTCACCAAGAAACTTAGTTGTCTGTAGGTTTAAATGAGCACAATATGGATTTGCATTCCCTGGAAGAATGTTTTAGGTGTTGACAAGTCAGAAGAGGCTCAGAGTCAAGGCCCGTGAAGCCAAAGGAGATACAGCTATCACATGCATTTCAACAACTCTCTAATGTTTCCCATGCTGACTCTGGGGGGCACTTCCTTCTAGTGCCCAAGATTTCCATTTGTGGCTTAACTGTTTTGAGCTGCTCTGTTGTCACTTCCCTGTGGGGTTGGAGGATACATGATGCATAGTCAGCAAGCGCAGGTATTATAGAGATTTGTAGTCGGAAAGCCAGCCATGTACATCAATGCGTGGTCCGGGATCCAGCTAGGAAGATCCCATCTGCGCAGATTTATGTCTGATAGGCACAACGAAACATTCTGTTCTGGGGTCTACAGTGCTTTGCAGGGCTCTGTTTTTTCCATGCAGTAATGGCTTTATTTATACCCGCAATGGTTTTAGTCTCACAAATGCCAGGGTGTTGCCACAAGCTGATACAAGTGTTAATGGGCAGGAATGGGGCAGTAATCTCAGGCCAGTGTCTTTAGTCCATGCACAACAATAGCTGTGTCCCGGTAATAGCTGCAAGCTTTGAAATTATACTGGCTGGCAGGAAGCTACCAGTGTATGGTCTGGTGTGAGGAGCACAGATGTATTAGGTTTGGCATTGTAGTACATGGTTTTTTTCTTGTTTTAAGTGACCCTCTGTATAGCAGCACCAGAAGTGGATTTGTGTACTGCTGTGTGGGTGCTCAGTTTCCTGTGTTTAATTGCATGTTATGTACCAATAAGTGCATGGTGGAAACAGTGGCCTTAGCATCTATTCTCCATCCCACATGGCTCTCCCTCATGAAGCTGCAATACAATGATCTAAGATCATAGTCAAAGCTGGAGTCAAGTCACGGAGGGCAGAAGGACAAAATTCAAGTTAATATCAGACCCTTTGGAGAGGGTTGCCCCTTTTTAGCAGGTACGCCTGCACCTACGATCATTGCAAGTACTGTAGAATGTCCCATTTCCTCTGCCTCAAAACTTCAGCAGCACTGCTGGCTCTTAACACTTACACTGTGCATCACCTTGTTTATGTCGTGATTTGATCTGGTGGTTGGGATGGTGGGCTAGATGAGCTTTGTAGGCCCTTTCCAGCCCAGACTATTCTCTGACTGTGTGATCTCTCCAGAGAGAAAGAGAGACAGCCCAGTAACACTGAAGATGTCTTATCCTGATGTTGCAGAGATGTTTTTCTTTGCAGGGGTTGCTGTTTTTCATCCCTCTTGCCTCCTCCTTCCACCCCGTACTTTCCTTTAGCAAGTGTATGTCTGCAAAGGATGAAGGTGATCTGTTTTTTCACTGCTGGTTTTGGACAATAGAAGGGCTTCATGGAACTCCTTGGTCACAAAGTAGTGGCAGACACTATCCAGGCAGCAGTTAGATGTGGCAACACATGGGGGAGATGTTCTTCATAACGTGGAGCATGAAACAGGTAGCTGCAACGCTATCCATTACAAACCTGGCAAGTAACCCAAAGAAGGCTGGCAGAAAACATACTAGAAATACAATCAGGTTTGCATAAATAATGTGAACAGCTTTCTGGATTGGTTTCTCCTCTGGTGAATTGCTGTTCAGGCATCTCTTAAGGCTCCTGATCGCTTCTGTGGAGCAAAAAGTCAAGGTTGCTAATGGAAGAATAAAAACGAAGAACATGGAAAGCAGGCTCAGAGCAGCAGGCACGGTGGTGTCCTTCTGGAAGCACAGGGTGGACTGGCTCTGCCGAATCTGTGCAGTGGAACTGTCGTGGTTTAAACCCAGTCAGGCAACTCGTTCACTCACTTCCCCCCCTTCTTGCCCTCCCCCTACTCCCGGAGTGACAGAGAGGAGAATCGAAAAGAATGCAACTCCCACGGGTTGAGATAAGAACAGTTTAGTAACTAAGGTATAACACAAATCACTACTGCTACCACCAATAATAACAAGGGAAGAGAATACAACATCTCACCACCAGCCAACCGATAACTCACCCCCCAGGCCCAACCAAGCACCGACCCATACCTCCTCCAACCCTGCAGTCTCCCAGCCCTTCCAGCTAACCCCCGTTACATCCTGGGCATGATGTGCTGTGGTATGGAATACCTCTTTGGCTAACTTGGGTCAGGTGTCCTGTCTCTGCTTCCTCCTGGCTTCCCCTCCCCCCTGGCAGAGCATGAGGCTCACAAAGTCCTTGGCCAAACCAAAACATCGCTATCAGCTCTGTTCCCAAGCCGAAAGTCAAAACACAGCATTGCACCAGCTACCAAGAAGGAGAAAAATGACTGCTACTGCTGAACCCAGGACAGGCACCAGTTATCACAGAAGCCCACAGAGAAGGGCTGCCTTTGATGGGTACCTGAAGGCCCTGGCTTTCAAGGGGTGTTTTATGGCAATGTATCGGTCAGTGGAGATAAATGTAATTACGTAGGTACTCACTGACATGTTGATGAAATACGTTGTCTCTGTAAACTGGTAGAGTTCATCCCGGGCTGACTTATTCCAGAGCAAATAAGCCCTAAAGGCAAGGTGCAGATGACAAAGCAGTCTGCAAAGACTAAATTGATTACATACACCCTTGTTTCTGTCCACTTCTTTATCTTGCAGAATAACACCCAGAGGGCAAGGGCATTAAATAGACCTCCAAAAAAGAAAATGACCTTATACAGAGCAAGTTCAAAGAGACAGACAGGGTGATAAAGTTCTGGACTGTGATACTGCAGTTGCTGGACACATTCATTGTCCTGTTGTGCAGAAGTCGTGTGATGTTCGGAGACCTGAAATAGGAAAAGACAGGGTAAGACTTTCCTCCTACCTCTTGATAGATGCATATCCCGTAGAAAGTAAGGTATTTAAGTAACTATTTACTTTGCCCATCACAAATGTGAATTTCAGTCTACAAAGCTGGCCTCCTCAGTCAGCCTGTAACTGGGATGCATCCTTTGTCACGCTTTGTGTACATTTACTCAGTTTAGGAGTAAATATCTCCAAGTACACTTCCAATAGGTCACGGCAGACAGTCTGTATTAAATAGTGGCATCTTGAATGGAGGGGTGGAATAGCAGTGAGAAGAGCCCCTATAGACAGTGAGGGCATTCTGTGACAATGGGATTCCTTAGGCCAGGCTGTGCACATGAGGTAAGATTACCCTTAGCTTGGTTATGAGCTAGGCAGGGATTGCAGCAGCCAAACCTAAAGCCCAGCACAACCCATGAGCAAAAGCTCTTCTAGCAGGTCTGCTGGCTTGGGAGACAGAGGAGCGGTGTGAAGGCCTGGAGGGGCATAGCAGGTGTCACTTGGTGGACATGATCATGCTCTGGCTGTAACTGGGCAGGTTTCTAAGCCTTTGGGCTGCCTTCAAAACCTGGAGCTCCTGCTCAAAGTTGAAGAAGAGAGATGAATCTTTGTTCCTGCATCCCAAAGGCATGCTTGAAACCCTAAGTGAGTGAGTCATGTAGCCGTCCACTCCTTGTGAGGGCAATGGGGGGTGCAAGGATTAACCTGATTGTAAGCCCATGCATTCCAGGAGAGAGTTCAATTCTGTGGATGTAAAGCAGACAGACACGCCTGAAAGAGGGAACACCAGTGCAAAACAAGGAGCTTGCCATTAAGGGCTGCATGAGATGGCTCCTGCTCAAGGCAGGCATTCTGCCACCCTGCCAAATCCATCAGATGTAGGTAGTAGCTACTGAGTCTGTGTCACACTGGCTGCAGGATGTTCTGCAAGAAAACTGGTTATGTGAAGAGTGTGAGTTCATGGGCTGATAAAAATCAGCTTTTGTCAGAGCCCATCCTGTGCACAGTGGCTCTATGTGGCCTGCAGAAGGAACAGTTCTCTGAACTGGTGCTTCTGTGTATATGTCACTGAATTTCTGCTTGCACCACTTTGGAAGGAATTTAACCTCTGAATTTGAAGTATGGTTTTTTTGCCATTCCTACAGGAGACTGAAATGGTGAAACACTACAGCTTTCAGAGATTTAGGAAGGAACACCATGACTGAACAGGCTTGGTTAAGCAGTTGTTTGCCTCTCCAAGCAACTCAGACCTCCTTGTGGTCAGTTGGTGAGAGCACTTGCTGCAAAATCAGACTTCAGTGACTGATAAACACACAAATAACTCAATTGCTGGGGGATATGTAAGTGTCTTAGGCACTCACAGGCACTAACGTGGGTTCTGCACAGAGCTCTCTCCAGTTCCTGTGTGCTCAGCTCTGGATTTCCCAACAGAGGCTTGCTGCTTGCTGCCTGCACCCTGGAAGGAAGCTGTTTGCTGTCACCTGAGGAAGACCTCTCTGCACTACAGTAAGTAGCAGTAGAGAAATAGCTTACATCAAAGGCTGAAGTTGCCGCATTGTTATGCTCATTAACTGCATCAGGCAGACGTCTTTGCTGGCGTGGCTGATGCCCAGATTGCTTTCATCAGCCCTGGTCTGCAATGCCAGCAGCAGCCTCTGTGCTCGAATACAAGGCAGGCAAACTGGGCTGGTGGGCTTCGCTGCATGAAAGGGCTGTGGCTGAGACCACCCTTAGAGCTGGAGATGTGGCCCCAGTGCAGTTCCCAGCATCAGGGCTCAGAAGTGCTCCAGGCAGATCAGAGACTGGTGGGAGGAGGGAGGAAATGAGCAGAGAGTTTTAAAGCAGGCCATATAGCACAGATGGGGTGTGGCTGAGCACAAAATATCTTTAAAGAGATGCAGTCTGACAAGCTAGCATATCCTGTGGCTGCTGGAAATGCTTTACAGTGGGGTAGATAAGGTGGCTGCAGCATCAGAGGAGCTAGGCAGCAGCGTGCAGCTGTGAGAAAAGGATGGAGATGGCTGTAAAACGGGATCTTGCTGCTGCTGGAGGACCAGGAACAGTCTGGGCCTCAATGGAGGAGGTCAACAGTACTGTGGCGTGTGTCCTGCTTTACCCCCATCATAGACTGGGGAGAACTGGGCAGTAGCCATCCCCCTCCACGGAAGGCCAATTTTTGCCCATTTCTATCCCATTTTAAGTCTTTTTTGGCTATTTCTAAAATATTTATGGCCCTTTCTATTCTGTTTTTGCCAAGTTCTTACCAGTTTTAAGCCTTTTTTGTCTATTTCTAATCCATTCTTGCCCATTTGTACCCCATTTTAAGCATTTTTTACTCTTTCTAAACAATTTATGACCATTTCTATCTTATTTTTGCCCATTTCTTAGGATCATAGAATAATTAGGGTTGGAAAGGACCTTAAGATCATCTAGTTCCAACCCCCCTGCCGTGGGCAGGAACACCTTACGCTAAATCATATCACCCAAGGCCTCATCCAGCCTGGTCTTGAACACTGCCAGGGATGGAGCATTCACAACCTCCCTGGATAACCTATTCCAGTGCCTCACCACCTTAACAGGAAAGAATTTGCTCCTTATATCCAATCTAAATTTCCCCTGTTTAAGTTTTAACCCGTTACCCCTTGTCCTATCACTACAGTCTCTAATGAAGAGTCCCTCTCCAGCATCCCTATAGGCCCCCTTCAGATACTGGAAGGCTGCTCTGAGGTCTCCACGCAGCCTTCTCTTCTCCAGGCTGAACAGCTCCAACTTCCACAGCCTGTCTTCATACAGGAGGTGCTCCAGTCCCCTGATCATCCTCGTGGCCCTTCTCTGGACTTGTTCCAACAGTTCCATGTCCTTTTTATGGACACCAGAACTGCACACAATGCTTCAGGCGGGGTCTCACAAGAGCAGAGTAGAGGGGCGGGATCACCTCCTTGGACCTGCTGGTCGCGCTCCTTTTGATGCAGCCCAGGATACGGTTGCTTTCTGGGCTGCGAGTACACACTGAAGCTGGCCGATGTTCATTTTCTCATCAACCAGCACCCCCAAGTCCTTCTCTGCAGGGCTGCTCTGAATCTCTTCTCTGCCCAACCTGTAGCTGTGCCTGGGATTGCTCCGACCCAGGTGTAGGACCTTGCACTTGGCATGGTTAAACTTCATGAGGTTGGCATCAGCCCAAGGCTATCTCTAAACAATTTATGGCCAAGTCTGTCTTATTTTTGCCCATTTCTTACCTGTTTTAAGCCTTTTTTGCTATTTTTGCCTTTTGGTAACCCATTTTAACTCCTTTATGCCTATTTCTAAAAAAAATTATGGCCATTTCTAGCCTGTTTTATGTTTTTCTTAGCTATTTCTAAACTGGTTTGGGCTATTTCTAACCTTTTTTTTCCCAGTTCTAATTCTTTTTAAACCATTTTGGCCATTTCCAAACCCTTTTTGTCCAGTTCTTCCCAATTTCTTGCCATTTCTAACCCATTTTTGCCTTTTCCTGTCTTGGTTGCTGTTTTTCATCCCTCTTGCCTCCCTCCTTCCACCCCGCTCTTTCCTTTAGCAAGTGTGTGTCTGCAAGGGATGGATTTGTTCCACCCTCTGCTTTCACCAATTGGTCTGTAATTTGCCTGTAGTTATCCTCCCCATTTCTGCATTTTATAGAATCATGGAATGGTTCATGTTGGAGGGGACCTTAAAGCTCATCCAGGTCCAACCCCTGCCACGGGCGGGCAGGGACACGTCACACTAGAGCAGGGTGCTCCAAGCCCCTGTGTCCCACGTGGCCTTGAACACTGCCAGGGATGGGGCAGCCACAGCTTTTCTGGGCACCCTGTGCCAGCGCCTCAGCACCCTCACAGGGAACAGCTTCTGCCTGAGAGTTCATCTCAGTCCCCCCTCTGTCAGGTTCAAGCCATTCCCCTTGTCCTGTTCCTACAGGCCCTTGCCCAAAGCCCCTCTCCAGGTTTCTTGTAGCCCCTTTAGGCACTGGAGCTGCTCTAAGGTCTCCCCTTCAGGAGCCTTCTCTTCTCCAGGCTGAACAAGCCCATCTCTCTCTGCCTGGCTCCACAGCAGAGGTGCTTCAGCCCTTGCAGCACCTCCATGTTTTCCTCTGGCTTACTCGAGCAGCTCCACATCCCTCTTTAGCTGGGGCTCAAGATCTGGATGCAGGACTTTGCTCTTACGCTGGCATGAATGCAGAGTGACACTTTAACAGCTGGACAGATCTAGATCCTCCTATTGAAATACCCGGGGCCAGTAAATGAGATCAAAAGCACATCCTCTGCTTGAACAAGGAAGAAGTTGTTTTCAACTTGTTTATGTGCTTAATTCAAGAAGTTTTTTCCCTTCCAGTCAGTTACATTCGCGTGATTGTAAACGTCACCGGAAATCTCAGCTTGATTTGCTTTCCTGGTTTGAGATCATTGCATTGCTTTTTCCTAAACAGCAATTGCTCTGCTTGCAGGCTGTTTTGCAGCAGCTCTAGGGGGAATTCCCACTATTTTTCTAATCATGCTGTTGGATGTTGTAACGATGCAGGTCCCCGGTTTCCTCTTGACATTTGGGTACTACCAGCAGAGCTTACGGCTCTTGGTGTTGTCGTTGTTGAATTAGTACCCATGCAGTCTTTCCAACCCAATGGGAGTCCACCACAGAACTCACAGCGTGTTGTCCTTGTTTATGATGCCTTCTGTCTCGGCGATGTAGGCAACTTGACAAAGCTTTGCCGTCCTGATCTGCTGGTGTGGGCAGACACTCGTGGGGCAGTTTCAGGGCTAAGAGCTGATTTTCCTGAGAGGGATCCCAGCTCTGCAGCAGAGGAGCTGCACTGCTGAGGAGAAGGCAAGGGCTGGAGGGAGGGAGGGAGGACCAGGAACTGCAGGTCAGCCCCGTTATTTTTCTGTAATGAGAGGGGTAAAGGACTGGCACAGTTTGCCTGGAGAGGTGGTGGATGCACCATCCCTGGAAACATTCAAGGCCAGGCTGGATGTGGTTCTGAGCACCCTGATCTAGTTGAAGATGTCCCTACTCATTGCAGGGGAGGCTGGACTGGAAGACCTTTAAAGGTTCCTTCCAACCAAAACCGTTCTGTGATCCTATAGTTAGAACCCCAGGGAATGCAGGCGTTTCCCTACAGCTGCTGAGGGTCTCTTCAAAACCCCAAAGCCACAGTTATCCTTCTTTCTGTCGTGGTTTAAACCCAGTCAGGTAACTCGTTCACTCACTCCCCCCCTTCTTTCCCTCCCCCTGCTCCCAGAGGGACGGAGAGGAGAATCAAAAAGAATGCAACTCCCACGGGTTGAGATAAGAACAGTTTAGTAACTAAGGTATAACACAAATCACTACTGCTACCACCAATGATAATAATGATAAAGGAAATAACAAGGGAAGAGAATACAAGACCTCAGCACCAGCAGACCGATAACTTGCCCCCCCTCAGCCCAACCAAGCACCGACCGATACCTCCTCCAACCCTGCAGTCTCCCAGCCCTTCCGGCTCCCTCCCAGTTACATCCTCGGCATGACGTGCTGTGGTATGGAATACCTCTTTGGTCAGTTTGGGTCAGGTGTCCTGTCTCTGCTTCCTCCTGGCTTCCCCTCCCCCCTGGCAGAGCATGAGGCTCACAAAGTCCTTGGCCAAACCAAAACATCCTTGTTATCAGCTCTGTTCCTGAGCTGAAAGTCAAAACACTGCACTACACCAGCCACCAAGAAGGAGAAAAATGACTGCTACTGCTGAACCCAGGACACTTTCTTATGGAAGGGCTGCTCGTTCTCACGCTCTTTGGTGTGTCTGGTGGGATTGTGCCCTTGCTGAAGCTCCTCTTTGGTACCTTGAGCTAAAGTGCTTTGCTGCCACGAGGTTAAATTCATCTGGGGGAACATATTTTAATGCAGCCAGGGAGGGGAAACTGGCTTATTTGAAATACTGAGGGCTGTTCAGCATGTGGTTCACATTAAACGTTTGCTACCACCAGTACCAGTACCAGCGCGAGTAACATCCAGCTCTGGGCATATTCGCTTTTATTTCAGCCTGTTTGACCTGGTCACTTACCAGCATAGCAAGTATCGCATCTTGAAAGCAAAGCTGCTCTGGTGCAGCTGATGGACCCCTGAGCCCAGCAGGAGGCCTGAGGCTGCTTTTCCCTTTACCAACAAGAACAATGGCACTTGAACCACAGCAGGTTGTAGAACTTTCGTGTGCATAACCCCAAATGTATCTACCTTTCCTAGCCTGCCAGGCATGCGGCGTTAGTGCAAGTTTCTAGTTCACTAAAGGGTATTACCTGGTAAATGTTTGACAGTGACAAGACTTCAGCTGTACCATAGCTGATGAGGGGCTTACAGACCAGAACACAGCCTGTTCCACGGATGGGCTTTTCCGGTCTGTTTTGCCCCACTCGCAGGGACAGAGATGTGTATTTAGCCCCTGATCTCAAGAAGATGCCATGACAGGGCTGTGCCTGCAGGCAGACAGCGCATTTCCGAGGGAGGCCTCTCTACTGCTGCCTTTGCCGGACCCTGGTGATCACAGAGCCCCGCAGGTGATGCATGCTGCCCAGCACGCAGCGTGCTGCTGAGCCCAGCCATACAGGGGCAAGGTCCTTGGATGCTGCAGTGAAGCATTTCAAAGTGGCATGGGAGGAAGAGGTAAGGCCACTGGGGATGTGAATGGAAAACTCTGTAATTGCTACTTAGTGTGCACCCAGCAAGCGCGTTGGGAACGTGCATCTACCTTCTGTGCACACAGCAGCATCCCCTCCTATTCGGTGCCTGCTGCCAGAGCTTATCTGCTCTGTTGGTGGCATTAGTGTCGCTGCACAGCTAACACTGATGGGTGGCTGTAACACATCACTGCTCAGCTGCTTGCCTTAGAGAGAGGATTCCCTTTGTGCAGCTGCCTCTCACAGCTTGATGACTGCTGCAGAGGTTTGAAGCTCCGTGACAGACAAGACTATGTATATTTAAAGATTCCTGCTTTTAATGAAATTAAACAGTTGTCCTGAAAAAATAAAGATGTTACCAGGCCAGGAGCACGTTTCTTTTGTCTTGTCTTCCCTAATACTCTCTTACAGTCTCTTCCCTTCCTGTCTGTCTCTCTTCCCTTCCTGTCTCTTGTACTCTTTTCTCCCATATTCTCTTAGTCTCTTCCATTTTCTTCCGGTCTCTTCCCTTCCCTTCTCGTTCTGTTTTCTTAGATTCCTATATATTCTCTTAGTCTTTTCTAATCTCTATTCTCTTCTCCTCCCTTCTCTTCTATCCCTTTGCATGTTCCTGTATTCTCTTCTCTTTATCTCTTCTATTGTCCTGTATTCTCTTCTAGTCTCTTCCCTTCCCTTATGTTCTCTAATATTCTCTTCTCTTCCCTTTTCTTTTAAGTTCTCTTACGTTCTCTTACATTCTCTTCCCTTATCTTAGATTCTCTTATAGTCTCTCCTCATATATTCCTTTCTCTTATATTCTTTTCACTTCCCTTCTTCTCTCTTAGAGTCTCTTCCCTCTTTTATATTCTCTTCCCTTTTTTTATAGTCTAACATTTTCTTTTTTCCCTTCTATTGTCTTACCCTGTATAGTGTTTTCACTTACTCCCGTCTCTCTTCTATATTTGCTTACATACTCTTCGCTTAGATTCCCTTCTATTTTATTTGCTTGTATACTCTTTATGGTCTCTTCTGTTTCCGTTTCTTAAATTCTCTACATTTCTTCTTCCTTTTCCTGTATGCTCTTAAATTTTTCTCTCTTGGCTTCTCTTAGATTCTCTTCTCTACTCTTCTAGTCTTAGATTCTCTTATATTCCATGTTCTCTCCCCTATATTCTCTTCTTAGATGCTCTTCAATTCTCTTCTTTAATCTTATAATGTTAGACTCTATTAGATCTCTTACGTTCCCTGATATTCTTTTCCCCTAGATGCTCTTTTCTAGTAATGTCTTAAATTCTCTTCCCTTCTGTTCTCTTCCCCATATTCAATTGTACCCTTACCTTCTCTTCCATTAGATTGCCTCAGAACCTCTGCTCTTGTGTTCACTCTCATTCTGAAGGAAGGTAGGAGGGAATGAAAGGAGGAAGGGAAGGAAAAAGGAAAGATTGAAGGAAGGAGGGGAAAAAAGGAGCGAAGGAGCCATTTATTTATGGCCATTTCTATCCCATTTTTGCCCATTTCTCACTGGTTTAAGCCATTTTTTTGTGCTATTTCTAACCCATTTTAAACCTTTTCCCATTTCTAAACCGGTTTTGGCCATTCCTAACCCACTTTTGGCCACTTCTAACCATTTTTTGACATTTTCTAACCTGGTTTAAGCCATTTTTGGTAATTTTTAACCCATTTTAAGCCATTTTGGTTTTGTTGTTTTTTTTTTACACATTTTTCCCTTTTTAACCCATTTTAATGTGTTTTTGTTTGGTTTTTTTTTTTTTTTTTTGTATTTCGAAACTGGATTTGGCCATTTCCAACTCATTTTTGCCAAATTTTAACCCATTTTTACCCGTCTTTGTCTATTTCTAGTGCATTTATGCCCACTTCTAAACGGTTGTAAGCTTTTATTTGCTATTTCTAAACTTTTTGCTGCTTCTGACCCGATTTTGTCCGCTTCTATCCTGTTTAAAGCCATTTTTTTCCCCAATTTCCACCTCTTTTTGGCTCATTTCTAACTCAGTTTAACCCACTTTTTTCTTTTTCTAACCCATTTGTGCCCATTTGTCCCCAGTTTTAAGCCATTTTTGGCCACTTGTAATTCTATTCATGCCATTTTTAGCCATTTGTAACCCTTTTATGTCCAACTCTAACCTGTTTTAAGCCATTTTTGGCCATTTCTACACCTTTTTTCTTCATTTCTAACGCAATTTTTGCCACGTCAAGAACATTTTTGTCCATTTCTTACCCGTTTGAAGCCATTTTTTTCTGTTTCTAAGCCACTTTCCCCATTTCTAACCTACTTTAAGCCATTTTTGTCTATTTCTAAACAATTTATGGCCATTTCTATCCCATTTTTTGCCCATTTCTTACCAGTTTTAAGCCATTTTTGGCTATTTCTAACCCATCTTTCCCATTTCTAACCCATTTAAAGCTTTTTTTTTTTTTGGCTATTTCTGAACAATTTAGGGCCATTTCTGTCCCGTATTTGCCCACTTCTAACCCCTTTTAATCCATTTTTGCCCATTTCTAACCCGTTTTACCCACTTCTTACTTGTTTTAATCCCTTTTGGGCCATTTCTAGTCTTTGACCATTTGTAAGGTGGTTTAAATCTTACAAAATTTTTTTTTTCCTTTTCTAACCCATTTTTGCCTATTTCTTCTCTCATTTTAGGTACGGGACAAAAAAAAAAAAGTTACTTTGGTACCGAAAAGTCCGCGTGTGCTGCCACCACGTGTCCAAACTTCGGTACTGCAGAGGGGTGGGAGGAGGCATGGCGTGGAGCTGGACAAGGCTCGCTGCTGCCGTCTGGCCAAGAGCAGGTACTACAGGTGATGGAGATGGGGGGGGGGGGGAGGGGGGCACAAAGGAGTGGCTCAGTGAAGCGCTAGGTGCTGCCATCCTGTGGCCGAAACTTGGTACTGCAGGGGAGGAGTCGCTGAGTGGCAACGGGAGCGGCGTTCAGGCAACCCGCGGGCGCCATTGGCAGCACCACCCCCCCCCCCCCCCCCCCCCCCCGCGGCTGTCATTGTCAGTCACTCTTAGCCCCGCGCCTGTTCCGGTCTGTCTTGCCGACGCCCCCCCACAGCGGCCATTGGCTGGAGCGCTTGCCGATCACCTTAGCCCCTCCCCACTTCCGGTCTGTTACGCCTCCGTTCCCCGCACGGCAGCCATTGGCTGGAGCTCTTGTCAATCTTTCTTAGCCCCGCCCCGCTTCTGCGCTATTTTTCCACGAGCCCCCCCCCCCCCCCCCCCCCCGGCGGCCACTGCTTGGAACTCCTGCCAATTTCCCTTAGTCCCGCCACGCTTCCTGTCTGTTATGCCAACGCCCGCCCCACGGCGCCATTGGCTGGATCCTTTGTCAATCTCTCTCTTAGACCCGACCCGCCTCCGGTCTATTTTGCCACCGCCCCCCCCGGCGGTCATTGGCTGGAAGGTCCGTCAGTCACTCTTAGCACCGCCTCTTTTCCTGTCCGTTTTCCCCACAGTCCCTCCACGGCGCTCAGTGGCTGGAGCGCCCGTCAGTCACTCTTAGCCCCGCCCCACTTCCTGTCTTTTTTTCCACCTCTTCCTTGCTGCGGCTATTGGTTGGAGTGCTTGTCAATATCTCCTAGCCCCGCCCCGTTTCCGGTCTGTTTTGCCACCGCCCCCCTCCCCGTGGTCACCATTGGCTGGAGATCTTGCCAATCTCCCTTAGCCCCGCCCCACTTCCGGTCCGTTTTGCCACCGCCCCCCAGGCCACCATTGGCTGGAGGGCTCGTCAATCACACTTAGACCCTCCCCCCCTTTCCGCTGTTATGCATCAGCCTCCCCAGTGCCGCCATTGGCTGAGGCTCCCGTCAATCATTCGTAGCCCGGCCCTTCCGCCGCTCTGATTGGTTCTTCGCCACAAGTGCAGCCTCTTTTCTACACCCCGTGCCGTACCGATTATTGGCCACGTGATCGCAGCACCGATCGTCTCCCGGCGCCGTTCCTCTGCTTCCCCACGCGCAGTGCCGCGGTTTGCACACACGGTAGCACCGGAACGCGGCCCCCAGCCGCTTTCCCCCCATCACAGCCCGCTTCGGTGCTCAATTTTCGACAGGGAAGGGGAGCAGCGGGTGGTGCCCGGGGCCACAGCGCGGCCCCCTTTCCGTCCCATCAGTACTGGGATTTCGACACAAGATGGCAGCAGCGAGCGGCGCCCGGAGACGCTGCCGCTCCCGTCTGCACATGCAGTACCGCCGTTTGGACACACGGTGGCAGCACACGCTCACCTTTTCGGTGCCGCAGAGGCAGCGGGCTCCGAAACCGCTGCTCCCAGCCCGGTTTTCATCCTCCGGGGAGCGCTCCTCGGAGCGGTTTTCCTGGTTCTGCTTTTGTTAGACCCTGACACGTGGCACATGTGTGCAGTGCTAAAAAAAAGGGGGGAAAACCATATGGAAACAAACGCTTCAGAATTATTCCCCCCCTTTCCCTCTGCCTACTAATGAGCAAAATGAAAATCTATAGAATTGTGAGCATATGGGGCGAAAACTAATGAAAAAATGAATAAAGTGAAAAAAAAATCTGTTTGGGCAGCTGTTTTTCTTGCGTTTCATTTCATTTTGGTGTTTTTGGTTTCATTTGTGCATGTCAGAATTGGGATGGGGGGAATAACATAGCATCTGGACTGGTATAATGTCAGTAAAACAGGCAGAGATAGATCAGTTAGATGGAATTAATTGCAGCACCATAGGCTGGATGTGGAAATAACACCATGTACATGAGTGAGTGGTGGGACTGCTTGATCTGCCAGGTCCATGCAACCCCTTTGCATTAAGTGAGCCTCAAATTACCCCTCAATCACCCCATGTGTGAACACACTACAATCTCCTCAAGCTGAAGCAGCTCTGGTTGGGGTGGAGCAATCCACAGTTAGAGCTATCTTCTAGTTAGCGATGAGCACTGGACGTGGAGTCCTCTTAGCAGTTGCCATGGCTGAACAGCACTTAGGGAGCTGGTCTGTGGGTCAGCAGAGAGTGCTGTCCAGTGAGGTTTCCATAGATGGAGTTTTAGGTAAGTGTAAGTGGGGATATCCATATTTGTGGCACTGGTCCAGAGGGCACAGGAAATGCCCAGTTATTTGTTTTTGTCCTAACACATTAACTTTAGGTACAGGGTCTGGACATTCACACTTAAGGAGGTGGTTCATGGGGAATCTGAGAGCACCGCTGTGCAAGGTCGTACACACGGAGTTTCAAGTGGATATGTAAGAGTGGCTATCCATGGTGGTGGCGGCAGCGTTGCAGAGCTCACTGTGAGTAAGTGAGGCTCAGCAGCAGCTTTCTGTCCTGGCACCTTAGGCTTAGCAACAGGGGCCGGACATTTGCACTCAGGGAGCTGGTTTCTGGGTTGCCTGAGCATGCTGCCCACAGAGGCTTGACACAAATGAACCTTTATGTGGATAAGCAGGAGCGGATTGCCACGTTGGTGGCACTGTTCCTGAGGACACTGTGTGTAGGTGAGGCCCAGCAGCAGTTTTCTGTCCTGCTGCACCTGAGGTTAGGAGCGGGGTCTGGATGTTTGCACTTTGGGATCTGGTGGCTTGAGTGTAATTTGGGGCATTTGAAGGTGCTTTGGGGGCATTTCTGGAAGGGTTTGAGCTAGTTTGGGGGCAAATTGGGCTATTTGTGCATAACTGGGGGTAATTCCAGCCATTTGGGGGCATTTGGGGTGCATTATGAGCTGCTTTGGAGCATTTGGGCCCATTTGGGGGAGTTTGGGGCTATTTGGGTCTGGTTTAGGACAGTTAAAGCCACTTTGGGAGTCATCTGTGCTGATTTGAAGCAATTTGGGTGGGGGGTTGGGGCAGTTTGTGGCATTTCAGGCTGGTTCAGGTTATTTTGGCACACTCAGCTGCTCTGGGGCATTTTGGGCAATTTGGGCAGGTTTGGGGGCACTTGGGGTGGGCTTGGGACATTTCTGTCTGGTTTTAAGGCCATTTGAGGCAGTTTGGTGTTTTTTTTTTTTGCTATTTGGGGGCAATTCAAGCTGGTTTTGGCTGAGTTTTATGTAATTTCAGCTGGTTTGGGGGAATTTCAGGTGGGGTTTGGGGCAATTTGAGCTGAATGTGGTTAATCTGGGCATGTTTGGGGCACTTCAGGTGGGCCTGTGAGCAATTTGAGCAGGATTCTCTAGGATGCTTTCTATAGGACAGTGGCCAAATCAACACACGGATTTCAATCAGGTCCAACCTTCACTGCAAGCACCAGCCTCGGGAGCCACTGTGGGCTTCAGTCAGGTCTGGCCCCGCCTCTTTAGCGCTGCCTCCCCCCAAATGGACTCCTCCAGCCTGGGTCCCTTCCACATGGTGTGTCCTTTAGCAATAGGCTACTCCAGTGTGGGTTCCCCGCGAGGTCACAAGTTGTGCAGCAAACCTCCAGTGTGGGCTCCTCTCTCCAGTGGTTCTGCCAGGAGCCTGCTCCAGTGCTGGCCTCTGACAGGGTCACAGCTTGCTTCAGCCATCCCCCTGGTCCGGTGTGGGGGTCCTCCCTGGGCTGCAGGGGGATATCTGCTCCACCATGGACCTCCATGGGCTGCAGGGAGACAGCCTGCCTGGAGCACCTCCTGCTTGCTTCCTCCCTGACCTTGCCGTTTGAACAGCTGTTTCTCTCACACATTCTCACTCCCCTCTTTCTTTTGCTGTTGCGCAGCATCTTTACTTTTTCTTAAATATGCCATCACCGAGGCACTACCACCATTGCTGCTGGATTCTGCTTTGGCCAGTGGTGGGTCCTCAAAGCCATTTGGTTCCATACAACATGGGGCCAGTATCCAGTGTCTTCCCAGAGAAGCCAACCCTGCAGCCCCTGCCCTCCACTACCACACTGTTGTGCATAAACCACATAGAAGGGTGCTCTGATCTATCAGCAAACCACCTACAAATCAGTAAAATCTGAAGCTATAAAATTGAAATTAGAAAAGAAAAATTTCACTTTCAGACGTTTTTATGCAAACCGATCAACCACTGCAATAAACAAGCAAAGGAAGTAGTCTCCATTATTACTGTGTTCAAGTTTAGATGCATTTCGAGGAACTTGTACTTTAGTCACAAATAGCCAGGTTAGATGAAAAAGTAAACCAGTGAAATTCATTGCCCTATGCCACAGATATGCCAAGCTTATACTGTTACACACAGAGAGAAACAAAAATTCTCATGTACCAGGATTAGCTCATTTTCCCTACAAAATGCAGGAATTGCCTCCTAAACTATTCATTTCCTCTCCAAAAGCAGAAACTCCTCCATAAATAAGAACTGCATCTGCAAAACTCCTTTCTAGCATCTGCCTTTCAGATGTCACAAAAATCCCCATATACACACACCCCTTCTTCACTTTGTGGGACCTGAGGCTGCTTGCCAAACTGTTGGAAAGAAAATGCAAATATATGAACCAGAAATGCTCCAGCAGATACTGGCACCTAATTCCCAAAAAGGACTGTATCTTAAGTCATACCTTTGCCTTTAGCAGTGAGCTGAGGCTGTTTCCTCATTAATACATTGGCCACTATAAATCTTAATCTTAGAAGCCAAACTGCCTTTGTGTTTCTGCTTAACTGATTGTCTATTCCAGCTGAAACCAGGACCCTGATGCCAATAAGTAACAAATATCATAGTCAGGCCCCGCAACCGAGCTGGGAACTGAAACAGCTACGAGAATCTCACTGCAGAACTTCTTTTGTGACTTGGCATGTTTCATCGCCATGGACACTCACAGCTTACAAACAGCAGCACTCCTTAGAGAGCACATGCTGGCAATCAGCAAATGCTGTCCAATAGACCAGGAGCAGCAAGCCATGAGAAGCTATCTGGAAAATCCATGAAGACCACAGGAGCAGGAAAGGTCAGTGCTTTCTTTAAAATACCCACCCCATTCTGTATACCAACTGCCACAAGGCCTGGCTTTCCCATGCAGATGTAGCATTCATACAGCTCTACAACTCCCTTTCCCCTAAAACCACACAATTAGTATTAACTCAGTTCTACTATTGCCTGTTATGACACCCTTCTGTGTCGTCTGTTTCCTAAAACAACTGCAATGATTTCTGTACAGAGTCTTATGTCTCCCCATAACTGCTCTACTTCTGATGCAGCTGCCATATTCCCAGCTGGGAACCTGTTCTGCTATTACTGTGGCAGGCGATTTTAGTATATTTATTCTATTTTGTTCACTTACCTCCCTGAATTTTGCGTATTTTCTTTAAAAAGGGTTACCATTTGTATTACGATACAGTAACTTTTATGTTCATTAAAACATTAGAGTTACCAGACATTAGAGTTACCAGACTTCCCTCCAGTTCTAAGTCCTTGATTGCACTGTTCCTCTTTTGAATTAGTTTAGAAATTCAGCACACAAGGTGCTAGTTACCCCTCTATTTTCCTATTATATATGCAAGAATCATTAATAGAATCATACAGAATCATAGAATAATTGGGGTTGGAAAGGACCTTAAGATCATCTAGTTCCAACCCCCTGCCATGGGCAGGGACACCTCACACTAGACCATGTCACCCAAGGCTCTGTCCAGCCTGGCCTTGAACACTGTCAAGGATGAAGCATTTACCACTTCTTTGGGCAACCTGTGCCAGGGCCTCACCATCCTCAAAGAACATCTTTCTTATGTCTAACCTGAACTTCCCCTGTTTAAGTTTGAATCTATCAACACCTTGCCCTACCACTACAGTCCCTGATGAAGAGTCCCTCTCAAGCATCCTTGTGGCCGCCTTCGGATACTGGAAGCTGCTCTGAGGTCTCCACGCAGCTTCTCTTCTCCAGCTGAACAGCTCCAATGTTCTCAGCCTGTCTTCATACGGGAGGTGCTCCAGCCCCTGATCATCCTCATGGCCTCATCTGGACTTGTCCTTCTTATGTTGACACCAGAACTGCACACAGTGCTCCAAATGGTGTCTCACAAGAGCATAGTAGAGGGGCAGGATCACCTCCTTCATGCTGCTTTTGATGCAGCCCAGGACACGGCTGGTTTCTGGGCTGCAAGCGCAGACTGAACCCAGCTCATGTTCAGTTTCTCTAATAACGAGGCACTTTCCTTCCTTTAGTATCTATTGTGGACTTAACTGTGCCTCTTAGATTGCAGGTATCTCAGCAGCTTTAAAACATAATGTGGCATATTAAAAAAAAAAAATCCCCTCTTGAAATGAATACTTGAAAAAAAAATGCAAATTCTTAATGTAGCATTGCAGGCACAGTGCTCACACTGCCTGAATATATATTCAAATTGTCACATTATCACTTACTATTATTTCAACAATTCCCTGCCTCATTCACATCACAGAAATTATGCCAAATACTAGACATCCCTTTTCTATGCTGTATCATCTTTTAATAACTTCATATATACAGAAGATCAATTTTTAAAAGTGCTATATAGGGCACAATCATTATTCCATCACCTTCACTTGGTATCTCACAAATGTTGCAAAACGTCTTCAAACTTATTCCTCAAATTCAGGAAGTGTTTAGCTGTACTTACCAGTGAACCTGTGCCACAGTCAGGACCAACAAAACCAATATTCTGAACCTAAAGGAAAAAGCACAAATATCAGACATGTACAGCTCCTATCTTGCTGCTGTCCTTCATCATTCATTATCCAGTAATGTTTGACCCTTCTGGAAAACAAGCCTGTGCTCTAAACATGCATTTTACTCTGGTAAATTTTACTAGCATCTTGGTTCTATTCCTCTCCTGGACCTGATAGTTACAAACAAGGCAGTACTAGTTTGAGATGTGAAAGCTGGGCATAGCCTTGCGGTAACCACAGGATGATGCATCTCAGGATCCTGAAAAAAAGGGAGCAATGCAAATAGTAAGATCACAATCCTGGACTTTAGGAGAGTATAGAGTTTGAGCTACTCAGTGTCTGGAAGAATCCCATGGGAGATGGTCCTTGAAGAGAAGTGCAGGAGAGCTCCTCCAATCTCAAGAACGGTCCATCCCGAATAGGAGGAAGTCAAGCAAGGATGGCAGAAGGCCTACACTGAAGACCAAGATGCCCCTTACAAAACCCATATGTAAAAACGAATCATCCAAGTGTCAGGATCACACAACCCAGGATGAATACAAAGACACTGTCTGAACGTGCAGGAAGCCAAAGCCCATCTGGAATTGAATACAGGAAGGGATGTGAATGGCAACAAGAAAGGCTTTGCCTCTTAGCTGAAAGAGGCAGAGGATGAGTGACAGAGGATGACAAAAAGGCTGAGCTACTCAGTGCATTGTTTGCATTGGTCTTTACTGGTAAAACTGACCTTGCAGAATCTGAAGTCCTTGAGGCTAGGGAGAAAGCCTGGAGCAAGGAAGCCTTGCCCGTAATGGAGGAGGATCAGGTTAGGGAACATTTCATTTAAACAAAATGGACGTACAGAGTTCTACTGGAGCTGACAGGATGAAGAGGATGAAAAACTTTTTTACTGTGAGGGTGGTCAAACAGAAGGAACAGGCTGCCTAGTGGGCTTTTAAAGTCTATGTCCTTAGAAATACTCAAAACCTGACTGAACACATAACTAAGCAACCTGCTGTGGTTAACCCTGCTCTGAGCAAGGGGCTGGACTAGGCAATCTCCTAAGGTCCCTTCCAGCCTCAGCTGTTTGATGGTTCTGTGAATGTGTCCTATTAGTGATGAGTGAGTAACACAGTGGGAAGTATCAGACCGGAATTCCTATGTGCAGTGTGAAGTGGTGTGTTTGTGTACCCAATGCAGATGGGCTGAAGCAGGATGCTTGCTAGAAAGGCATTTCCAGTCAAGGACAAAAGAATGTGGCATAGTGCTTCCACTGCAAACCGCTCCTGCTACTCCCAGTATGGACTCATTCTGCCCACCCAAAATGTCCTTGAAATCTTGAGAGTTTAAAAATAAAATGATAAAGTTTTATTATAAAAATAAAACACTGTGTTTGACCTATTATGCAGTGCTTTGTCACATACCTACCACGGGCCAAAAATACATAGTCTACTGCAGAAATACAAATAGATTAGCTATGATAATACTGTGCTATTGTGCATTGGAATAACTTGACCAGTATAAATAGAAAATGACACAGGTAGAAAGAGAAGCCTCTCATGCCGCCTTAATCAAACTGTCTTTATTAAAGGACTGGTATCTTCTCAGCAAGAGGCAAGCCAGACAGAACAACTCATAAAAACACAGAAAACCAAGGCATGGTTACCAATGTACTCTGACAGAGCTGTAACATCTTCCTCATGATAAGAGTAAGCCATTTTACATTAATTTGACTAAAACACCAAAGCAAATTTCAGGCTACTTACCTATAACGGAACCAAAATAGAACACAGAAAAAGAGATGGTGAAATGATGTTCAGCCCTGAATGTTGTGTACTTATCTCCCACCCACCATCTCTGAGAGAAGAATCCAGTCCTCGACAATGCACACATCCATATGGCACATTCAACATTCCATCAACATCCATGGCACACTTTCCATGGCCAGATCTCGGAGGATGTTTCTTTAGCCATTATTGCCTTTATGGTCATTATTTCTCTTTATATATATTCATGAATTTTTAGTTATCTGTGTCATATCTCAAATGACATTATAGTTTAAGATGATGTCCAAGAAGGTATCAGTTTATGTTACCTCAGGCAGTGGAAGGATAAAAACATGGTCAGTCTCCAAAGTGAGTGAGTATCTTGCTTGATTACTGAATCCCGAGATTAAAACTGGTTGCAAGACTTCCTTTTCTGCTCTCATTTCATAAGAAAATACTGACTGAACTTTCTAAATCCAGGAAAATGATTCAGCTGTCTCTTCAAATACAACTGCAGGACATAGCTTTGATGGAGGAACGGGGCTTAATCTGTACTACTGTCCATAACATTTTCTACAGATAACTTCCAGTCCAGCCTGATGACTTAGCACTTATGTTTTAGAATTTGCTTTATGAGTATGGAAGTTTTGGGCATGCCTCTGTTAGCACTTTAGTTCTTAACTTGCTGCTGAAGTTTTAAGGACAAGGTCTACTGCCTACAGAAAGACAGTACAATAATTGGCCAGTGGAATCTGACTTTGTACTCCAAACTATAGAAATAATACAACATTATACAATAAAAGAGAAATCTTAAAAAAGATGTGTATTTTTAGATAAGCAGAACTACTTTTAGTTAACTAGAAATATAAAAATTAAAATATGAATTTGTGCATGTTTCAACTCACAACACAGGCCAGACATGAAACATTTAGGCCAAATATTCTAGCTGGGGAAGAAACACTCATACGTGTGGCATAAATACTTGGTTAGAATTTGTCATTTTTCATTCTGTTACAGTTTGCCAGTGTTTGATACGCCCAGTGTGGACTATGGCATCCAAGACAAAGCAGAAGAAACAAGACACCACACGTACTGGGAAAAATAAGCAAGAAATAACAACCAAGAATGGAGATACATCCAAAGAAGTAAGTGACATGGAAATACTTGCCCAAGAGAGAAAATCATACTTGCAGAAGGAGTACGAGGTTGTTACTGAACATATGAACACATATATGGGAAGGATGGAGTATTTCCTGCAGGAAAATAAATTCCTAGAAAAGGAAGCCAAACAGAATCAGGAAGAGGGCAATGCTTACCTCTCTTACATAAAAAAACACAGCCAGAAGTGCCAGGATGTGATAATAACATTAAATGACCAGAATCATGCTGATCTCTCTGAAGTTGAGATGCAGAAAGAGAAGCTCATCTCACAGTACACAGGAAAAGAAAAGGATGTAAGGAGAGATCTGATGAACATGGAGTCAAAGTACTCTCTTCTGAGCATGGAGGTTGAAGACCTGAAGCCTTTCAATGACCCATCTTATCGAAAGGAACAGATAAAAAAGATTAAGCAGCTGGAGAAGGAACTGTTGGTCACAAAGAAACAGCATTCAGACGAAATGCACAAAATCAAGAGCAGATTTCTGCAGGCCAAGGATGACTGTAAGATGGACTTTCAGCAGAAGATCCACGTTCTCACCAAGAGAGCAGAAGAAGCAGCAATACAATCTCTAATTCAGCATATCAAACAAGTAAAAGCAGAGAATTGGCATATGTGGCAGGAATTGCTCAGACTCATCCAATACTCAAAAATCCTTAAAGAAACTAAAGTTCAATTGAGAGAACAGCAGGAGCAGCTTCTTCGGGAGAACCAGTACATTCAGGACATGGCACACGCACGACACTGTTTTACACCAGCATCAGGTGCACAATGCAACTGGTGAAACCTACAGGTCTCACAGCCTGTTCAGATGTGCCCATTAACCTCACTCTTTCCAGTGTCAGCAGACATTGCTGGACTGGCAGCTGCTGCCACCATTAGCTAAGTAACAGAGTATAGAGAACAAAATATTCTGTGCAAGGATGAAAGGATTTACACAGCTCATGCTCAGCACATGATCCAGACAACAGATCTTAAAAGTAACATCAGCTCTAAGACATCTATATTAAGACATTTGAAACTGCAATCCCTTCATGTCCCAGAATAAACAATGACATTTTCTCTTTGAAATCAGTCTTTTATGTTTCATTAATTAGTAATTTTCCATGGGCAAGTTATATTCTTAGTCAGTGAGGCAAACTTCATCTAAAAATACCATAGTACCCAGTGTAGGCCAGCTCTTACTTTCAGCAGTATTCATTTTCCCAAATCTTCTAAATGGCAAAGATTTATTTTACCTTCTGCTAGTCTCCAAAGAAGAGAAAATAAATAAAACCAAATAAAGGAACCAAATCTTTTACACAATATAAGCAGTTGAAGTATTTGACCCTTGGTCATAACTATCAATAAAATACCTTCATTTAACATATGCATATCAATTTTTACCTCATTCTTTTCTTGCTTTAGTGTTTCACTTGAGAAGCAAGAGGTAAACAGTTGTTTCTAACAGACTTCAGCTACATTCTCTTTCCAAGTTGAACAATTCTGGGTTTCAATTACCTCACTGACAGTGACACCAGAGGTCACTCTTAGTCCAAGTTTTAACATTCACACTGGGCTACTTTATACAGAAGCAGACCTTTGTTTCAATTGGAAGAGACCTCAAAGTAGGATCAACCAGAGCAGGGCCACTCTCGGTGCTTTTTAGTATCTCCAAGGTCTCCACATCCTGTTCCAACGTTTTGCCACACAAGTAAAAAAAAAAAAAAAAAAAAAGAAAAGAAGAAAAGAAAAGAAAAGAGGAAAAGAGAAAAGAAAAATAAGTTTTTGTTATATTTAGATGGTATTGAAATTCCATCACAACTTTCAGTTTCAGAATAGTCTGGCTCTGTCTTCCCCCCTCCTCTGCCTCTGTCTTCCCCCCTCCTCTGCCTCTGTCTTCCCCCCTCCTCTGCCTCTGTCTTCCCCCCTCCTCTGCCTGATATTTAAACACGTTTCTAAGATCCCCTGAACCTTCCTCAGGCTAAACAAACCTAGCTCTCAGCCTCCTCTCATATCACAGATGCTCCAAACCTTAATCATCTTTGTGTCCTCCTGCTGGACACAACCTCATGTGTCCATGTCTGTCATACTGGGGAACCCAGAACCATGCAAGATACTCTAGGCATGGTGTCTCAGTGGTGAGTAAAAGGGCAGGGCTGCCTCCCTCACGCAGCTCACTGACTATTCCTCATGTGGCCCAGGACGGTATTTGCTGCCTTTGCTGCATGAGGACATTTGCTGGCTCGTGATCAGCCTGGTGTCCACCAGGACCTCCAGGTCCTTTCCTAGCAAGCTGTCTTCTAACCCAATAGCTAGAACCTGTACTGCTGCATGGGATTATTCCTCCCTTTTCGAGTGATGAACTTCACCAAGTTCCTCTTGGTCCCTTTGTCCAGCCTGACAGGGTCCCTGGATAGTAGTACAACGACCTGCTCTATCAACTGCTCCTCCCTGGTTTATATCATAGAATCATAGAATGGTTTGTGTTGGAAGGGACCTTAAAACTCATCCAATTCCAACTGCCTGACAAGGACACCTTCCACTGGAGCCGGCTGCTCCAAGCCCCATCTAACCTGACCTTGAACACTGCCAGGGATGGGGTAGCCACAGCTTCTCTGGGCACCCTGTGCCAGTGTCCCAGCACCCTCACATGAAGTGGCGCAAACTCGCTGGGGCTGCACTGCAACCCCTCATTAGCTGACAAAGAGGTTGATCCCCGCAGTATCTTACCCCACTGACCTCCAGCTGGACTTCACGTCACCAATGGCAGACCTCTGGCTCCAGAGCTCTGTACGTTTTCAGTCTGCACTTACTAGCCTGTATTTGGTCAGTTTGTCACCAAGGACGCTATGGAATACGGTGTCAGTCAGAGCACGCGCCTGGCACGGGGGGCTCTGCAGCATTAGCGATGGTGGCAGCTACATTTTTTGAAAAAAAAAAAAAACCCACAACTTTTTTTTTACAGTGCATTCGAATGGTGCCCGTTTGAGAACAACGTCTGGCGTCCTCCCGCGCCAAGTTTATCAAGTAAACTTGTCCAAGTGACGGCACCGGATGCGCTGCCCCCGAGAAGTCTTACGCCCTGTGGGGGCAGAAGAAAGGGAGACGCGTGAAGGTGGATGGGGGGAAAAGGGAAACTAGGAAAGTGGGAAACAGCAGCCCCGCGCCTCAGGCCCCGGAGACCTCCCCACAGCACCTGCCACAGCCCCGGCAGGACGTCTGACATTACACTGTGCGCCTGCGCGGGCTCGGCGCGCTTGGCGCATGCGCTGCTCGGCGGCGCCGTTTCCATAGCAGCAAAAACCGACAGCGCGAGCGCGGCCTGCGACCTGGTGCAGGGCGGCGCGGTGGTTGTCTGCCCGCCTCCCCTCGCCTCCCCTCGCCTCCCCTCGCCTCCCCTCGCCTCCCCTCGCCTCCCCTCGCCTCCCCTCGCCTCCCCTCGCCTCCCCTCGCCTCCCCTCGCCTCCCCTCGCCTCCCCTCGCCTCGCCTCGCCTCGCCTCCCCTCCCCTCGCCTCCCCTCGCCTCCCCTCGCCTCCTTCCCGCCGCCCGCTTCGGCCCGGCCGTCATGATCGCGCCAGAGGTGGAGGCGCTTGTCTCCCAGAAGTACGAGATCAAGAGGCGCCTGGGCAAGGGCGTGAGTGCCTGGGGGGGACTTGGGAGCTCGGGGAGCTGGGCAGCGAGTCCGGCGCTGCCTGGAGGCATCCCGGCGGCGCCTTGGTCTGAGGCTTCCCGGTCCCTGCCGCGGGCCGCGGAGCTGAGCCAAGTCTAGTGATGGCGGTCTGAGAGTTTATATCTTAGAATCCCAGTCTGGTTTGGGTTGGAAGGAACCTTAAAGCTCCTCCAGTTCTAACCCCCTGCCACGGGCAGGGACCCCTTCCACTGGAGCAGGGTGCTCCAAGCCCCTGTGTCCAACGTGGCCTTGAGCACTGCCAGGGATGGGGCAGCCACAGCTTTTCTGGGCACCCTGTGCCAGCGCCTCAGCACCCTCACAGGGAAGAACTTCTGCCTAATATCTAATCTAAATCTCACCTCTTTCATTTAAAGCAACTACCCCTTGTCCTGTCACTACATGTCCTCTCCATCTTTCCTGTAAGCCCCCTTTAGCTACTGGAAGCTGCTCTAAGGTCTGCGGGGAGCCTTCTTCAGGCTGAACAAGCCCAGCTCTCTCTGCGCTCCGAATGGGACAGAAACCTTTTACCAGCATTATCACCGCTGTGGCTGAGCTGCAGAACCTCTTCAGCTCTGCCCATCCCTTCCTAGCACTCATCCTTTGACTTACAGAAACTTTCACACCAAACACAGCATTTAAGATCATTTAAGATCATCAGGGCCAGCCGTTAAACTGGTACTGCCAGGTGCACCACTAAACTGTCTTCTAAATACCTCCAGAGATGGTAACACAAACAGTGCCCTTGGGCAGCCTGTTTCAGTGCTTGACAACCCTTTCTGGGTAAAATTTATTCCTAATACCCAGTCTAAACCTTCCCTGGCACAACTTGAGGCCATTTATTCTTCTCCTATCTCTTGTTAGTCAGAAGATACCTTGCTCCATCCTCCTTTCAGGTTGTTGTAGAGAGTGATAAGGTCTTTGATGAACTTACTTTTCTCCAGATGAGCCCCTCCCCAGGTCCCTCAGCCATTCCTCATCACACTTGTGCACCAGGCCCTTCACCAGCTCTGTTGCCCTTCTCTGGACCCGCTCCAGCACCTCAATGTCTCTCTTGCAGTGAGGGGCCCAGAGCCGAACACAGGATTTGAGGTTCAGCCTCACCAGTGCCCAGTGCAGGGACACAATCACTGCTGCCCTGGTCCTGCTACCACACTGGTGCTGATACATCAGTGTATCATGTGTGTGTGGATGCCATTGGCTTCTCAGCTGCCTGGGCACAAACTGCTCATGTTCGGCTCTGTCAATCAGTACCCCCAGGTCCCTTTCCATGAGCAGCTTTCCAGCCACTCTTACCCAAGCCTGGAGCACTGCATGAGGTTGTTGTGGCCCAAGTACAGGAACAGGCACTGAGCCTTGTTGAACCTCATCCCCATGGATCCAACCTGTCCAGATCCCTCTGAAGAGCCTCCTGCCCTCCAGCAGATCAGCACTCCCACCCAGACTGGTGGTGTCTGCAAACTTACTGAGGGTGACCCTGATCCCCTTATCCAGATCATTGATAGAAAGATTAAACAGAACTGGCCCCAGTCCTCAGCCCAGGGGAGCACTGCTTGTGGCTGGTGCCAACTGGATTGAACTCCATTCACCACCACTCTCTGGGCTTGGCCGTCCAGCCAGTTCTTTACCCAGTGAACAGTTAATGAGTTTACCCATTCAAGCTATGAGCATCCATTTTCTCCAGGAGAAGGCTGTGGGAAAAGGTGTCAAAGGCTTTACTAACGTCTGGATAGAAAATATGCACAGTTCTTGCCTCATCCACTAAGTGGGTCACCTTGTCATAGAAGATCGGGTTGGTCAAACAGGACCTGCCTTTCTTAAATGTGAAGAAGGAAGTTAGTCACTTAGTGTAACTTACTCAGCCTTAGTAGTTAGATGTGCTGAAACCTTAGGCTGCAAGATGTGAACTTTCACATAGGTATGCTGAGCTTTTAACCTACTTAAATAAAAGGAGGCCCCAGAGTTCATTTGCCATATACATGAGGAAGCCACAAAGCTCACTACCCTTGTCAGCAATAGCTGCAGCCTTAGAGATAACAGAAGAAATGGCCTGCCTAGAGGCAGTGAAGAGATCCAGTGGAGAGCAAGAAAACCCAGACCCTAATATTATTTGGAATTATCATGTGAGGAGTGGGAAACTTTGATTGCAAGAGTATGATTGCTCAGGGATTTCTTTGTTCAGGGTCCCTCTCTGGTGGCACCCAGCTCAAGCTGTAGCTCACCACTGTACCAACTGAATGAATTCATCGAAGTCTGCCTGCGACTCTGCTTTGGAAAGCTCAGGATAGAGGCAAAAAGGGAAAACATCTGCCTGAGTGTGTGTGTCTAGAGTCAACATGCAGCACCCATCTGTCCTCTGAAGCTGCCACCACCAATGGACTGCAAAGTCCCAGTATTTAAAGTCTTAGGTGGTAGTAATGTGATTCCTTGATTGGGTGTGTGACAAGTCCATATTCCCTAACAGTAGCCCGTGCTGACTGGGCCTGATCACCTGGTTCTTCTTTCCTTGCAGCCCAAGATACAGTTGGCTTTCTGGGCTGCAAGCATACATTGCCAGCTCATGCCCAGTTTTTCATCCACCAGTACCCCCAAGTCCTTCTCCTCAGGGTTGATCTCAACCCATTCCTCCCCCAGTTTTGATACTGGGGATTGATCTGACCCAGGTGCAGGACCTTGCACATGGCCTTGTTGAGCTTCATGAGCATGTACATCTGCTACTGGCTGCTTTGAGAACCAGGACACTTTACCTTGTGGATGTTTGGTTGGACTCAGTGTTGCTGTGCTTAGTCCTTGACTAAACCAACTGTTGCTCGTTGGCCTAATCTCTTTCTTCTAAGTAGCTGGTGATTACCCCTTCTTTCAGTCCTAATGAACATGTTCTACTTCCACACTGAAGGTCTGAACTGTGCTTTAAATGCCATAGTACACTGTTCATCTGTACCTTTTTCTCTCTAGGCTTATGGCATTGTATGGAAGGCAGTTGATCGCAGGACAGGAGAAATAGTGGCTGTTAAAAAGATTTTTGATGCTTTCAGAAACAAAACAGATGCTCAGGTGAGAAATTATTCTAATCTTTCTAATATGTCTTGAAAGATGTGGTGGGAGTTCATAGATATTTTCAGGATTTATGTTTTTGAAAGATGTTAGTTATTTGACAATTATGCATGTAATAAAACAGGATCTATATTAGGATATTATTAGAATATATTAGGAGCAATAAATGCCAAGCTTTGTATCTACAAAATATGTTTCATATCCCTGAGGAAAAATATCTTTATAGACATGCATAATTTGATTCTCCCATGTGTTGTTATGCTATAGTGTCTAAGAAGAGCGCACACCTGTAACTAGTAAGCAATTGTTTTTTTCCTAGCCTGTCTACCATATAAGAGTTTCCTCTGCTTTAGAGATGGGAAGGCTATGCTCTGTTCTGTCATTCTGTTGGGGTGATAATAAACTTGTTTGTTGTTTATTTCTAGAGAACGTTTCGAGAGATTATGTTCCTACAGGTAACGTCCATTGTCCCCACTTCTCTCTGATTTTTCATTATCTCTGATGTTCACATATTTTCTTCCTACTGTTTTTCAAAATGCAAAGATCAGTGTTGACAATTCTGTTAATTTCTTTTCTGCACCATCTTGGCAAACAGTCTTTCTATGACTGGGCAAAACCACCTGAATGAAATGGAGTTTGTCTTATTTTTCCTTTAAGACATGCTATCATAACTATAATGTTCTAAGGACACAAGCAAGGCAGGCCCCATGCAAAGAGGTATTTCCTAAAACATAAGAAATGTTCTTTCATTGGTAGCTGGATGTTTGTCTTAATTTGCTTGTGCAAATCCCTTCCTGTGTATAACAATTGCTTAGTTCAGTCTGTATGTTTATTATAAGGGCATTGGTGGGCTGGATGAAGTTTAGTTCTTTAACTGAGAAGTGCTTATGTAGAATCTGGGCATTTTGATGACTCCCTTCTGGGTGATATGTGATATGCTGGTCATTATGCTGCTTGCAGGGTTTATGTTTATTATTCAGTATAGTTGTAGATCTATTTGGTACATTTTGGGCCACATTTTAGAGTGTTGTTTTTGGTAATTACTTTATTAAGAGCATTGTTCTTTAAGCAAAGATAAGTAGGACTGGCTCTGACAAGATGTTTTTCAAGGTAGGATTTTTTTTGATATAGAATGAAACTTTTTCATAGTTTTCCATTATCAGTTCCAGGACAAGACGATAAGTTCTTAAACAATACTGAAATAACACTGTCAAGGCTGATGCATCTCTAGAAAAATATCCCTTTTGGGTAAAAATTGTCTTTAGATTATTTGGATGGGTATTCTGAATATTGTCCTCAGAATACATGCAAGGCTGTTTGATGGCCTGGGTGTATATTACTGCTTTGTAAGTGTATTTTCATGGGTTGCTGCAGGTGAGTGTGTTGGTTTGTGGTTTTTTTTCTAGATGTTATACATCGTAACCAATTTTTGTCCTGGCCTCAGAGTCTAGGAAGACGATGCTGTTATAAGACTGTACTGGGGTAGCTTAATATTATGCTTTTCAATACTGTTTATAGCTGAATTTGTGATGGAAATAGATAAAGAGTCAACATTACTGGTTCAGATAACAAAAAATTCACTCATTTTAGATACAAGCATAAATTTTATGGTGCAGCTCTTTATAATATTATATACAGGGTAGTTCATGAAATGTTGGCATATTGTGAAGTGTCCACAGTGTCTCTGGCTGTACAGAAGTGGTTATAGGTATAGGGAATAAAACATGTTGAAATAAGCTATAAGAAATGAAGAAATTATCTTGACAGTATTGTCAGTCTGCAAATGTGAGGGTAGAATTCACCTGCAGTTTAAGATATCTGTATTTAGGTGTCTCTCTGCTGTCTGCTCTCCCATTACAGTCAGCTCAACCAAGGCAGCCTGTGGGGAGTTTCAGCCCACTCTCAAGTTGATTGGATTTGTTCGTTATGGATGTTGATGGCAACTTTGCTCTACTTTCACTCATTCTTTGCATTCAGTAAGAAATCTGAGGTGCATAAAGATGAGTGGATTTTATTTGCAAATGGTATAGAGGGGTTTTTAGAACTCATGTCTCAGACGCTAGATTTTCATTTGTTTGCATTTTCTGCCTGGTTTCATACTATGGAGCAAGCATAAATACAAAATTAAATAGGTTATTGTCCCTTTTTATGGTTCACATGCAAGACAAATGATTTTTGGCAGTTGGATCTCTTCCCTCTGCAGGAATTTGGTGAACATCCAAATATCATCAAGCTGCTGGATGTTATCCGAGCTCAGAATGACAAGGACATCTACCTCATCTTTGAGTCCATGGGTGAGACTTAGCATTGCATCACCCAGTTAAATACAGCCTCTCCTATGAGTTATCTTTTTTCCCTACTTTGATAGTGTGTTGATGATTTACATGAATATTCATGTAAGTAGGAGCATTACGTTTTTCAAAACAAGTATCAGTTGTGAATAGATTTGAATGGCAGTGAGACTTTAAAAGGAATAATAATTACATGGGAACTGTCTGATTGAGAGGAAGGAAAGACAGCAGTGAGTAACAAATTAGAAGGCTTGTAGGGACAGGAGAGTTGCATATGGAAGAGACTGTGCAATTTTATTATAACAGAAGATGCAAAAATAGAACAGCTACTGTAGCATGAACCACAGGTCAGACTGATAGTACAGAAAGATTGCAGTATGATTAGTAATTACAGTGTTCTGTTGAGGATGCACTTGAAAGATTAAAGTTTGGACAATAGTCTATTCTGGCCTTGCTTTGAGGAACTTTCATTCCTTTACTGATGTAAATATATTACTGATGTAATATATTACAGAGACAGATTTACATGCTGTGATTAAGAAGGGGAATTTGCTGAAAGATATCCACAAGTGTTACATTCTCTACCAGCTCCTGAAGGCAACTAAATTCATCCACTCAGGAAATGTTATTCACAGAGATCAGAAGGTATATTTCAGTCACAGTATTTATCCTTCACTCAAGTTTTCTGTTAAACACTAAATGGAAAATATATTGAAAGAATGAGACTAATAAAAGAAACTTGATAATAATCTCCTGCCATCCAGAGAGTAAAAAGAAAAAGCTTATTAATTTTCCTTTGTTCAATTCAGCCTTCGAATATCTTGCTGGATGCAGACTGCTTTGTCAAACTTTGTGACTTTGGGCTGGCCCGTTCGTTATGTCAGATGAACGAGGACCAAGTCAACCCTGCTCTAACGGAGTACGTGGCAACACGCTGGTACCGAGCCCCTGAGATCTTACTTTCCTCTCGGAGGTAACTGTTTAATATCGAGTGAAGGGATGGCATTCTGTAATTTCTTCCCACTGAGAAAACATAATGTCTAAAAGCTTCAATATTTTCATTTTGGATGTCACCAGATGCAATGTCATGTTAGCAGCTCACTTTCTCAATATGCATTGAAACTTCAGTTCTGCAACGTAAAAAAAATCTCTCATTATGTGTACATTTCCCTCCTGGCTTCTTAGATTGCCTGCTTACATAATCAACTCGTCTGTTTGTTGTCCTTTCTACTACTACACTTATTCTTTCTCCTTTTAAATCTGCATCTTTGCAGAATTTGGTTGAGTACCTTTGTTATCTTTTCCAAATTTATGGAGAACTTGCTGATAGACCTTCAAAAACTATCCTGTAATCAAATGTTAAATCAGCAGCTAGTCAGGCCTAGTCCTTTTTTTGACTTAAACATACAACATCTTATTGATCAGAAAAAAAAACAAGCCCTACGGGCTGGCTCAGTATCCCAAGTTTGAAATGTGGATGTTTTTCAAACTGTCATTTACCCATTTTTTGGCATTTACTTTGCTTAATAATTGTAAGCACTTTCTAAATACATTATGTCCTGAAAAGTCAGTTGTTTCCAAACAGCAACTTGTATCTTCACAGTTGGTGATATGAAAAATGTATAGTACCTTGTCCTGGCATTTACATTTAATATATTTGCTTTTATGATTTCCTAGAATGGACTTTCAGTAGGATAAATCTCTGTCAAAACACTGCACTGCACCAGCTACCAAGTAGGAGAAAAATGACTGCTACTGCTGAACCCAGGACATTACGCTTGCCAGTTCCATGATTCTCAAATCTCATTCACTTTATAGTTAAAACCTGTGAATATGAATATGAATGTGAGCATTCATATTCAAGGAGTCATCAAGTTTGTTTTGCTAGCAAAATAAACTGATGTAGGTGATGTGAATACCAGGTACAGAAAAACAGTTGCTTGACTTTGTCCTAACTCTATTCTGTTCTTATTTGTAGTTACACTAAAGGCGTAGACATGTGGAGCATTGGCTGTATTCTGGGAGAGCTGCTAATTGGGAAACCTCTTTTTCCTGGAACTTCAACAGTGAATCAAATAGAGCAGATCTTGAGGGTCATTCCTGCCCCATCCCCAGAAGGTAGGGCTCTTCTGTGGGGAAAAGTATTTAGAGATTAAAAGGGTGAAGGAAAGCAGCCCAGCTGGATCAGGGAAGAAAGTATCTCTTCAGAGACATTGTAACATCTTTCCAAGGAAATTAAAGACTTAATTTTGAAACCAATATTTGATTGGGTGAGGAACAAGAACCAGGCCTTCAAAGCAGTTTTGAGATCTGTAAGAGGATAACAGTTTAAAACAGTGTCGTACTTCAGGAGGACTTGTATAATAAAGAGAAATTGGACTTTTTGATCTGGAAATCTAAACACCAAAGTGAAAGCTGGAAGAAGTATATGTTAAATCTAAAAGGGATTATTATTATGTCTTCTATGAGTTCCAGTCTAACAGCCCATACAGTTTATGAACTTTTGCAACATGTTGATATGTTCTGAGCTAGCAAATAGGTTTTTTTTTTTTTAGAAAAATAACTACCTTCAGTTTAAGGACGTGACATTGTTGGAGAATTCCATTCATGCTTAAAGTTATTTATAGTTTTTATTAAGAGATTTGGTTGCTGGGGGTGAAATATGAATGGAAATGTGTGTGAAAACACCAAAACAGGAGTTAGAAGATAGCCAGTTATTAAATAAAAAATGCTATTCTATTCTCAGCGATATAATTGAAGAATGTGTTGATAATGTCATAACCAGAAGGTATATACTCTAAGACAAGACCAGAGGACAGTGGCTGTTTAGCAGAAGGTCCTGTGTCTTTACTACAGGACAATGGCTGCGAGGTTGCAGCATGTCACAGGCACAATTTTTTCTTTTAGCCAAAAAAGTGAAAAGAGACAATTGTTCAAAACATTATTGCAACAACTTTGCCTAGAGGTTATGGGGACTGAAGAAGCAAGATTCTGAAGCAGAAAGCATTCCATAGCAGCTGTTGACTCTTTGGGAGTATGACAGATGTTCAACAAGCAGTTCATCATCACCAGTCAAAAAGAACCCCAGCAGATGTGATGACAAAATCAGTAGCTGGTATCCATTGTTCTTTGTGTCCCACACGAGTGATCTTGGACAGATCATTTGGCCTCAGATATCGTCATACTTCTGCATATGTGGGTGCATAAGAATGCAAGTGCATAAGAATGTGGGTGCATAAGAATGCAAGTTTATGAAATCTACTATAGAATGAATAGGAACTGAGAAAATCAGCTTAAAGAATTCGTAAGTAAATATTCCATCTGCCTTTTATAAGATCTCCATTGAAGTTTTCTTAGGATAATTTCCTACATTAATATCAAATATTTGTTTTCCTTCATAAAATGTGTAGCTCTGGTGGTCCTTAGCATAAAATTATAGAACACTTTGGTTTGGAAGGGACCTTAGAGCTCATCCAGCTCCAACCCCCTGCCATGGGCAGGAACACCTTCCACTAGAGCCGATTGCTCCAAGCCCTGTCCAGCCTGGCCTCGAACACTGCCAGGGATGGGGCAGCCACAGCTTCTCTGGGCACCCTGTGCCAGCACCTCACCACCCTCACAGGGAAGAACTTCTTCCTTGTATCTAATTTGAACTTTCTCCATTTCAGTTTGAAACCATTACCCCTTGTCTTATCACTACAGTCCCTATTTAAGAGTCCCTCTCCAGTATCCTTGTAGCCCCCTTCAGGTACTGGAAGCTGCTTTGAAGTCTCCACTCAGCTTCTCTTCTTCAGTCTGAACAGCTCCAATGTACTCATCCTGTCTTCATATGGGAGGTGCTCCAGCCCCTTATCATCTTTGTGGCCTCCTCTGGACTTGCTCTAACAGCAAGTTGGCAACATCAAAACTGCCCACAGTACTCCAAGTGGGGTCTCACAGGAGCAGAGTAGACAGGCAAGATCACCCCCTTCACACTGCTTTTGATGCAGCCCAGGACATGGCTGGTTTCTGGGCTGTGAGCGCACACTGAACCCAGCTCATGTTCAGCTTTTTTTCACCAACACCCCAAGTCCTTCTCTGCAGGGCTGCTCTGAATCACTTCACCCAACCTGTAGTTGTGCCTGGGATTGCCCTGACCCAGGTGTAAGACCCTGCACTTTGCTTTGTTGAACTTCATGAGGTTGGCATTGGCCTCTTCTCAAGTGTGTCAAGGTCCTTCTGGACGGCATCTTTTCAGTGTGTCAGCTGAACCACACATCTTGGTGTCATTGGCAAATTTACTGAGGGCTTCTCAATCCCACTGTCCATGTTGCTGACAAAAATGTTGAACAGGATCAGTCCCAACACTGACCCTTGAGGGACACCACTTGTTAACCTGTCTGCAGTTGGATATTGAGCTATTGAGCACAACTCTGCGTGCAAGCACCAGCCAATTCTGTATCTACCAGGTGATCCACCCATCAGATTCATGTCTCTGCAGTTCAGAGACAAGGATGTAATGCAGGACAGTGTCAAATGTTTTGCAGAAGTCAGGTAGACAAGGTCAGCTGCTCTGCCCCGTCCATCAGTTCTCTAGTCCCATCATAAAAGGCCACCAAATTGATCAGGCAGGATTTGCCCTTAGTAAAGCTGTGTTGACTGTTACCAACCACCTTGTTGTTTTTCATATGCCTTAGCATACTTTCCAGGAGAATCTGCTCCATGATCCTACCAGGCACAGAGGTGAGACTGACTGGTCTGTAGTCTTCCCATATTTCCCTTGAAAATGGGGGATATATTTCTCTTTTTACAGTCATCAGAAACTTTACCTGCCTGCCATGATTTTTCAGATATGATGGACAGTGGCTTAGCAACTTCATTTGCTTCTGGACTTGTGGATGTATTTCATCAGGTCCCATAGACTTGTGCACATTCATGGCACTAACAGTAATTCTTTTCACTGTTGCAGACATTTTGGCTGTGCAGCCGGATTACAGAGCCTCAGTTATTAACCGCATCAGTTCCCGGTAAGCCTTGTGTATTTGCTGTGTTTCAGAAGTCAGCAATCCTGCTGTATGATGGTGACAGAAAACTCTGCTGCAGTTCTGCAGTTCACCTGCCACTGTTCCCCAGCGGAAATGGTTTCTGCTCTCTGCAGATTGAAAAAAAAAAAAAAAAAAAAGGACCAATGACATAATCTGGGAATAACAAACAAAAATGAGGTTGGGCCTATGGGCTGACATTCCAAGCTATTGTCATGTGAACTTTCTGAAAATTGGAGTATGTTCTTATCCTGAGGCATTTTGATTAGTTTTCCTGATATCTGTCATGGTTCTTTTGGAGCATACAGTTATGTACCCAGACAAACACAATATTCTGTATTTATTACATACCTCATTAGTAAACATTAGTAAACTTGATGCTCTTATACTGTCTTACAGCCATAGGAAGTTACTCACTGGTGTCTGTAAGTGTGCTCTGCTCTTATGTGTCATAAGTATCCTGGTGGGCATCCCTTCTCATTGAGAAGTCTGCAACATGCATAGCCCAGCTATGTGTGGTGTGATTCCTCTGAACGCTATGTTTTCATAGCTCTAGGTTAGGATGGCTCAAACCATAAACTCTAGCAGGTCTTGTTCACATGAGCTGTATGTGGGTTTTCATGTTGACTTTGGTTTTTGAGGTCCCTTCCAACCTTAAGCACTCTGATTCTGTGATTCTCACTTGCCCAGCCTGTTGGTAAATCCTTCTGTTGTAGAGCTGCTGCATGTCAAATGGCAGAGAAGGGAAAGTGAGCAAGTGACTTAGCTGCTAGCGAGGGTCACCCCCCACAGCACCTCTGAGAAGAGCTCTCTCATTACTATAACCCTTCTCTGAAGGTGAAAGACAGCAACTGAAGCTCTCCATTAACTCCTGCCTGAAATGCACTTCTTTTTGACAGCCCTTCTCTTTGGATGTTATCTTCTCTCCCCCCCCCCCCCCATATTAAGGTTGCACGGCTGAGTTCTGATAGATGGTTCCAGATAGGTAAAAGGCAAGTGAAATGTTATTCTTCAAAACAAAAAAAGGGTTTTTTTTTGAGCCACTCAGTCCATATGCTATGTTCAGTGATGGATCATTTTTCTAAACTAAAAGAATGTTGTCATGGTGTAACAATGTTATTTAAAATATAAGCAAGAATTGTTTTGTAAAACTGATTTTTCAAATGTGTTAGATGTGCTCATGTTCATGATGTTAATAATTATATTTAAGATTTTTAAATGCAAAACCAGACTTTTAAAGTTCATCTTCTCATTGCAAATTCTACAGAAATACATTTCTGTGGTCTAAGGGCTGGATTCATGGGATCTTTAATGGTTGAACTGAAACGTCCAAGTTAGGAATTTGGGCTTCCTGCATTTTCAAAAGAACAGAAGGATTCATTGGCCAGAGAACTCGTTATTTCCTTGTGTCTGACACTGGCTGGTATCTATCACTCTTTCCACTGAAACAAGACAAAGACTAGATTTGCAAGTTAGGTACTTCATGTAGGTTCCTAGTGCTAGGAGGGAGGCATTCAAACCTAATCAAAGGGGTAAAAACTTCACCGTACTCACAGGCCTCTACTTCAGAGTGTTCCAGGGTTATGGCACTATTTGTGAGTGAATTCTGGAGTCAGGTGTCCCTTGATGTGATTCACAGAACTGTTAATTCATGCCCTCACTGTGAATTAGACACTGGAAGCTTATATCATTGTTTTCTGACTTCTAGGCAGCGAGTAACATTTGAGGAGATTTTACCATCCTCTACTCCATTGCCTGCCTTGGATCTTCTGAAGAAACTTCTAGTGTTTAACCCTGACAAACGACTCACAGCAGAGGAGGCTTTGCAGCATCCTTATGTGAAAAGGTGAGAGTAATATCAAAGTGCAGTTTCCCTGGTGTCTTCTGAGATGTTAAAGACCCACACTTGGCACAAGTTTTCTTTATACACCTGGTAGAAAAATAAAAACTGCACCTAAAGCTAACTGTTCATTTTCTCTAACCCTCGTTATACTAGAGGTCACCCTGGATGATTTAACAATCCTTTTTAACATTATTGATCTGTGGTGCTGGTTTTGCTCTTAGTGAATTACATTATGTGTTATCATCTTCTTAGGTTTCACTGTCCTGCCACGGAGCCCTCTCTGGGTCATGATGTGGTTCTTCCTTTAGGTGATGATATCCAGCTGTCTGTGGCAGAGTACCGGAATAAATTATACGAGGTACTTTTGCTTACTTTATTTTTCCAGAGTCCAAGGTAATTGCACGTGCTTAATGAATGCTGTCATTTTCTTAATTTCATTTAAGGTGTTCAGTAGAAGAAAATGAGTAAATTCTATTGTGATAGAGCATTAGGAGTCAGGAGAAGAGGAATTAGTAAAGTGAATATGGAGCACAGGTACAAAAGATATTCTAAACGTCAACAGATTGGTCACACATAATGCAGGTACAAGGCTAAGAAACAAGTAAATAGTTTTGAATTATCTTACTGATAGGGTGTCAAACTTGGGAAGAATTATTACAGGAAGTTGAGAGCAAATTGTCTATACCAAGACAAGGATTCTTTTGCTAGATAATATTGTGTAGAGGTAGGTGAGAAATAATTATGCACAAATCGGAGTGAATATTGCTTTGACCATTAAAAAATCAGCTTTGCAAAGTTCTAGAAAGCGATGATAAGGAACAGCATAGTGTTAATCTTCTGAACATGTGGATTGTCTTTTCCAAGGCTAATGCTCATTTTATTTAGTGGTGTCCTCTCTCAGGATATATTGAAATTGCCTGTTCACCCAATACTTTTTCTTACTGCTTCAGCCTCTTCTTTCTTTCCACTGAGAATTTTATTTCTATCTTCTTTCCAACCTAAATTAATTGTAAAATTATACTTATTACCTATGCTGTGAAAGAAATTGCAGTTTGGTTTTGTTTTGTTCCTTTGCTGTGTAACTATGTTAAGTCTAACCAACTTCTCCTTTCTGTAGATGATCCTTGAAAAGAAACCAGATAGCCATCCAAAGGAGCAAATGTGGAGAGAAAACATACAAAGAAGTCAGTCGGAATCTAGGCCACTTCCAAACTCCACTTCTGTGATTTTACCTACCAAGAAAGGCCAGATAGAACCAATACCACCTCTTCTAGAAGCTCCACATGTGCATGCTGAAACTACATGTGGTATCCAGACAGAAGTATCCAGCCAGAATGAAGATTTAACAAGACCTTTATGTCAGAGATCAAAGATCCATGTGATATACAATCCTATAACACACACTGCTGTTCAAAGTAGGTACTACCTTCCTACAGTGGGATGTAATCCATCATGAGGTATTATTATGGGGAAGAAAGAAGAAAAGACATTGAGTGGGGAAGAGAAATAAGGGGAATTTACATGGCAAAATGAGAGGGTGAAAGTGTGCCAAGAAGATGACGTAAGATGAAAACACAGTTGAATGAGTTTTGAGTGTGTGACATTCTCTTTGGCTCTTTCCTGCCTCAGTTTTGACTCTGTGTTCCTTTCTGTCTTCTCCTTGCTTTTCTGCTGCTGTTATCTTTTCCCATGCCCTTTTGAACTGGTTTTCCTTGCTACTATAGCCTAATTTTATTCTGAATATTTAGTGAGATGAAGTCATGTGGCAGGGGCTGACTCAGTTTCTATGTTCTGTCTCTGCCTCAGTCGCTGTGTTCTGTGTCCTTATAATTTTTCTACTTTCTCTCTTTTTTTTTTTTTTATGCTGCAGGTAATGCAAATTCTGGTGCTCTTACCAGGAACTCTTCAGCATCGCTTTCTCAACAGGTCAGAACCTCCAACAATAGGAGACTGGAGAGACAAATCACATGGGCTAATGCTGGGCGACCTCCTACAAGTGTACAGAACCTTTACAATGTGAGTAGCAGTCCTACCAAAAAAAACCAAAAAAAACAACCTTATCTTTTTATGGCCCAAAATTATGTAGACACAAAATATCTTAATCTGCAACTTTGTAAAGATACTTAAATGAGAGCCTGCTCTGTAACTAAATTAATACATTTTTATCAGTCAAAAATACGCATTGCAATATTGTTGCTTCTATGTATGTCAGTCAGGTGGTACCTGTAACCTAGTTTGATAAAGCAGTTGAGCTTGTATAGAGTATGTTCCCTTAAATAGAAAGCTAAGAGTGTGCTAACTCTTAGGTTAACTCAGCATGGGCAGATCCTGCTTGACCAACCTGATCTTCTATGACAAGGTGACCCACTTAGTGGATGAGGCAAGAACTGTGCATGTTTTCTGTCCAGACGTTAGTAAAGCCTTTGACACCTTTTCCCACAGCCTTCTCCTGGAGAAAATGGATACTCATGGCTTGAATGGGTAAACTCATTAACTGTTCACTGGGTAAAGAACTGGCTGGACGGCCAAGCCCAGAGAGTGGTGGTGAATGGAGTTCAATCCAGTTGGCACCAGCCACAAGCAGTGCTCCCCTGGGCTGAGGACTGGGGCCAGTTCTGTTTAATTTCTATCAATGATCTGGATAAGGGGATCAGGGTCACCCTCAGTAAGTTTGCAGACACCACCAGTCTGGGTGGGAGTGCTGATCTGCTGGAGGGCAGGAGGCTCTTCAGAGGGATCTGGACAGGTTGGATCCATGGGGATGAGGTTCAGCAAGGCTCAGTGCCTGTTCCTGTACTTGGGCCACAACGACCCCATGCAATGCTCCAGGCTTGGGTAAGAGTGGCTGGAAAGCTGCTCATGGAAAGGGACTTGGACTGCTGATTGACAGAGCCAAATATGAGCAGTTTGTGCCCAGGCAGCCAAGAAGCCAATGGCATCCTGGACTATATCAGCACCAGTGTGGCAGCAGTGCCGAGGCAGTGACTGTCCCCCTGTACTGGGCACTGGTAAGGCTGCACCTTGAACTCTGTGCTCAGTTTTAGGCCTCTCACTATGAAAGACATTGAGGTGCTGGAGCGGGTCCAGAGAAGGGAAATGGAGCTGAAGGGCCTGGAACACAGGTGTGATGGGGAATGGCTGAGGGACCTGGTAGGGGGTTTAGTCTGAAGAAAGGTAGGTTCAGGGAGACATTATTCCCAACAAGTACCTGAAAGGAGGTTGTAGCAAGGGGAATGTCAGTCTGTTCTTCCAAGTAACAAGTGACAGGATAAGAGGAAATGGCCTTAAGATGCGCCAGAGGAGTTTTAGGCTGGAGATTAGGAACAATTAATTTACCAAAAGGATTATCGAGCACTGGAACAGGCTGCTCAGTGCAGTGGTGGAGTCACTGTCCCTGGACGTATTTAAAAAATGTGTATATGCGTGGCACTTAGGGACATGGTTTAGTGGTGGCCTTGGCAGTGTAAGGTTAGTGGTTGGACTTGATGACCTTAAAGGTCTTTTCCAACCTGAACAAGTCTGTAATTTGATGATTCCAACTGAAGAGTTTATGCTAGTAGGGGAAATAACTGGACATAACTTGCCTCTGACATGGATTAGATACACACAGAATCACAGACTCAGAATAGTTTGGATTGGAAGGGACTGACCAGCTTGTAGTTCCCCAGGTCTTTCTTTTTTCCCTTTTTAAAACTGGGGGTTATATTTCCCTTTTCTGTCACTGGGAACTTCACGGTGCCATGAGTTCTCAAATACAATGTGAAGTGGCTTCGCCACTTCATCTGCCTGCTCCCTTAGGACCCTTAGATGCACCTCATCTGATCCCATGGACTTGTGCACCTTCAGGTTCCTTAGGTGTTCTTGAACCTGCTCTTTTCCTACAGTGGGTGGTTTTTCATTCTCCCAGCCCCTGCCTTTGCCTTCTGCCACTTGTCAGTGTGGCTGGAGTACTTGCCAGTGAAGACTGAGGTAAAAAGAAAAGGCCTTCTCCATATCTCTGGTAACCAGGTCTCCTGTTTCCTTCCAGAGAAGGTCATGTATTCCCTAGTCTTCCTTTTATCACCAGGGTACCTATAGAATCTTTTCTTGTTGCCCTTGATGTCCTTGTCCAGATTTAATTTTATCAGCACTGTAGCTTTTCTAATCTGATCCATGGCTGCTCGAACAGTTTATCTGTATTCCTCCCAGGCTGCCTGTCCTTGTTTTCACCCTCTGCAGGCTTCCTTTTTGCGCTGGAGTTTGTCCAGGAACTCTTTTCATCCACACAGACCTCCTGGCATTTTTGCCTGACTTGGGATGTGTTGCTCCTGAGCTTGGAGGTGTTCCTTGAGTGTTAACCAGCTTTCTTGGGCCCTTATTCCCTCCAGAGCTTTAACCCATGGTACTCTACCAAGCAGATCCCTTAAGAGGCTGAAGTCTGCTCTCCTGAAGTCCAGGGCTGGAAGTTTGCTGTGCACCCTCCTCAATGCTCTAAGTATCTTGTACTCCACCATTTCAGGGCTGCCCTTGAGCTTTACGTTCCCCACCAGCCCATCCTTGTTGGTGAGAACAAGGTCCAGCAGAGCACCCCTCCTTATTGGCTCCTCTGACATGTGGAGAAGGAATTTATCATCAGTGTATTCTAGGAATATCCTGGATTGCCTATGTCCTGCTGTGCTGTCCCTCCACCGCATATCAGAGTGGTTGAAGTTCCCCATGAGAGCCATGACTTCTGAACATGAGGCTGCTCCTGTCTATAGAGGGCCTCATCTGCTCAGTCTTTCTGGTTGGGCAGCCTGTAGCGGACTCCCACTATAATGTCACCTGTCCCTATCCTCCCCTTAATCCTGACCCATAAACTCTCAGCTGGCTTCTTGTCCATCACCAGGCAGAGCTTGGGCATAGTAACTTGCATATTGCAATGCCTACATTCAGGTGTTTTGTCTGCTAATGAACTTTACAACCCAGAGTTAAGTTCTGTGCATAAGGCAGAGTGTTGAGAGGAAGAGGAGGAAGACCATCTATCAGTATCACCAGGAAACTGCAAAGGCACAGATGTGGCCTTACTTCTGCAGAATGCGTAATGCTGATCTTCAGCTGGTCTGGGTTTATAAATACTTTCTCCTGGATTTTGAAGTCTAACCCCAATCTGTCAAAACAACCCTATCACCTGTGACTTGAGCAGCAAGAGGAGGTTCATGCAGGAATTCTGTGAATGATTGTTGAATTTCAGTATGGGAATTAGGTACTTCAGAGAACATAGAGGAACCGCCCTTTGGAAAATCAGTCTCTGCCTCATTAACAGTATTTTTTTTTTTTTTCCCCACAAATATTAACTGTAATGGATTATATGTGTCACCCAACAGTAAGCAATGAAAAAATATCTCTGCAGATCCTCTGCCTCTACTTCCTTTTCCCATCTTGAGTTTCTAGTGCAACATCTTTATAGGTGTGCTGAGATACATGACTTTTCCACTGCCTTTTTTCTAGAGGACGGGCTAATTTCAGACTGCATTCTAGTTTTAGTGTTATCACTTCAGACAAGTGGTGACCACATGGTTCAGACAGTGAGCAGCACTAAAAACTCCCTTTGACTGAGAATCATAGATCAGTTGCTTTTACATTATCTTCAGCAATGACTTGTCCTGTCCAAAGCGTGTAGGTAGCAAATTCTTTTTTAGCCAAATTGAGACTGTGATATATTCTAAACTTAGCTGGAGAATTCACACTACCTCTGGAATGAACTTAATGGATTGCTGCTGCTGAACAGTGACAGTTTCAGTCCTGTCGTCTCTGCTCCTCCTTTTTCCCTGTTCCTGGTCACACTTCCTTGTGAAAGTTCTTAAGCTCATTGGGTTCTTACATGACCTCCTTGCCCCTGCTTTTTCGTTTTCCTGAGCCAGCTGTCTGCTGCCTGGCTCAAGGAGTCTAGGCAACACAAGGTGATCAGAGGAAGCTTATGGCAGAGGAAGAATATGGAAGGAGACACCACAGATTACCCTTTCTATGACACTAAAGAGTGACTTTTTTGTCATGGGACTTTCTCACATGCCCACAAAAGAATACTGCTCCAGTGCCAGTAGTTCATGATGCACCCATTCTTAAGCCCTTTTCCCTCACATCCTTCTCACCATCCTGTTCGTGATCTTGCAGAGCAGTGCTGCTTGTTCATACAATATTCATGATCTGTCCTACTCCAAGCTGAAGTAAAATTTGTGTTCCTTTTTTGTATTTTAGAAAGCTATACAGGTTACTATCTTGGCTTTTCTTTATTGCACAGAATCCAAGAAATACTCAGTTTCACAGCAAAGATGTTCGTCCCCCTCTGAAGTCCAGTAAAAAGATGTTCAGGATTACTGCAAATATGGGAGCTGCTGGTGACCCAAAAGCATCGATGGGCAGTTACTCTCAGGCCTATGGAACCATATGTAAATCTGCGCTGCAGAGTCTTCCAATATCAAAGTCCTCCCAGCAACTTGAGCAGTGAATATGGAAGTGTTCTAAGCAGGTGAAGTCAGCTCATCTCATCAGTCCCCTAACCGAACCCTTCAGTTTGTTTTCCACTATTTTCTATGACTCTTCTGGGGTAAATGAACATAATCAGTGGTGGCTTATTTTCACTAAAATGATGTAGAAAAGCATTTTAAATGCAGGCGGGTTCTGCTACAACATTTAATAGCTTACGTACCACGTAATACTGTGATATTGCAAATATTGTAATAATAAATACTTTACATTGCATTACAGAAAATCTTTGTCTTTCAATTAATGTTTGTTATGTGTGAAAGGGAAAAATCCAGAAGTATCTTGTTCAATGAATAACACAGTAATTTATTTGTTTTTTGCTTTCAGAAAGCAATGTTTCAAGAGATACTGTTGCTGAAACATCATGAAGTTGTTATCAGGCAAAAGGGGGACAACAGTAAACTTTAAAACTAGATTCCTGTTTTAATGCTGATTTTTGATACATTTTCCTCATTAACTTAAAGTTATTATAAGAAGTCTTTGTCTCTGAAATTTTACTTGATCTATGATAAATGATTCTTATTCCAGAATGCTGGGACTACAGTTACAGAGGGGATTAAGGAACTAAATTTTAACATGTGAGTATCACTGCCATTGATGGAATATCCATTTTATCTTGTTGTATGTAAACACTAGTTTATATAGATTATATAGTTAGTTATATAGATTTAGTAATCTAAACAAAAGGCTAGTTAAGTAAAAAATCGAAATATTTACTTCTGATACCAGGTGTGGTCACTCAAGTCTGCTAATACTAGGCTGGGAATGCAGCTCTCAGGGAAGTCCTGGTTTATTCTGGTATATCCATAAAATAGGCATTTCCTATCTATCCCAGGTACAGGTAGATACAGAAAACGGCAATGACAGGGTGAACATATTGTGTAGTGGTCTGTGCAGCATGACAGCTCTTGTGAATCCAAGATGCCTGTTCTCATGCATGGAAAAGGGAGCCTATTGCTTCATGCAGGGTTGGCTTCCACTGAAAGACGGCACCCAGCAGTTTGATGATACAGTGAGATATTGAAGATCCTCTGAACCTGATCTCAGAGGTGATGGGCTGTAACATTAACCTTTTATTCTTAAAATGGCTTTTGTTATTACAAAGTGAATTAATTACTCTGCAATATTTGTATGCACCTACAACATTTGGTAATCAACTTAACACTAAAAGAGATGTGTCATTCTAGTTCTGGTCAGGAACATGAGTTTACACTGAACAGACCATACTGAGTAAAAAAAATTCTAAAACTAAAAAATACGGCAAAATTCTAAAATATTAATGTAATCTGTGACTACAGCAATCATTAAATATCTAACTTTGTTAAAGAATGGTGCTGGAGCTCGTGGGTTTAGGAAAGGCTGGGGAGGTGTGGAATGATGTAAGACTTGGACGGAACAGAGCTAGCACATATATAATAGGATATGTACCTCTATAGCCTATCTTCCTCTCTAGAGTAAAATAATTTCTATCTGTATCATCTGCAAGAGAAAAACTGTATTGATCATTACAGTTCATTTTGGGACCCACCAATAACTGGATCTGATTCATTACTAAGAGCAGACAAAATAAGTATACACACAGCATTACAGCATTCCTTTATGAATTTATAGGTATGTAACAGATTATGGGTGGTATCTGAAATAGTATACAGTTGTACAATATGGAATAAGCATAAGAAATCCAGTTCAGCTTTGTTTCCAGTAATTGTTACAGATAAGTAAATTATATAAAGCCTGCTGAACTATGTAAAGCCTGCTACCATGGGAGCTGGCATTCTCAAAAAGGAACTAAAGTTTTAAAGACCCTCTACTAAAGTTACCTTCAGGAATTGATGCAGCCTCTTGTCTCCATCTGTCAGCCACATATCTGAACTGGTTTGCTGAGCTTGCAGCTAGTGTCACAAGTGACTACTCAGAAACCCCAGGCTAACAGGAATGGGAAATCCATGTGAGAACATCTCTTTGGACTATGGTACAAAGATCAAGGGGAGGAAAAAAAACCAAAACCAAACCAAAAAAAACACCAAACAGTTTGGCAATCCTGCTGGATGCCAAGCCGAGGAGAAAAAAAGCTAAGGAACTAAGTATTATGTACAGTGTATTCATGATATCCTCTGTGTCTACCTTCTGCCATCCAAAGACACTGTAACTCAACAGCATGAACCTATGGGCTAATCTGGACTGGTAAAGCTGCATGGTTAAGTTGGTACCAAACTACATGAGAGAAAACACTCCTGAGCTTGAAAATTCCAGCTGCCTTATTCCTTCCATTGTTCTGAGTCTCTTCTTCCCCTGTGTTCGCATGGACAAATGTGCTAACAAATAAGCCTCCCTCCTCCCTGCAGTCACTTAATGAATTGGAGTTACACTGTCAAGGAAATTACTACTTGGCCAAGATGGCATTTTAGATGCTTCATTAAACTCTGGTCTCAGCTGAAAGGAGTCCTAAACCCAGGTCTTTCTCCATTAATAGCATGTCCATGTCCTTTCTTACGGCGTTTCAGCTGCTACTTTCAGCTCACCCCTAGGGCAATACAGCCATTATACATAAGGGGATAAACCAACAGAACCAGAACCAACAGGTTTAGGAAATGGTTAAAACAAAAGCTGAGCGTGTTCTGCTGGACAGGACCATGACCACAGATAGGGGTAAAGTTGTTTACAATATTTTTTTTTCTCCTGTAAACCTTCAAAAAGGTGCCTATCTCATTTGATTCATTATTAGATACAAAGAAGAGATAACTGTATCTGAGAAACAGTTGTTTTTAAACACGTTTTCCAGTTCATGCGTGTGTGTCTGTGTGTGCGTATCTTTCCTGGACTGAAGTCTTGAATTTTCTATTTTTTATTCTTTCCTTCTGAAAGTGGAATAGTTTTGTTTGCTGAAAATATTCCCTGAGCGTAATATAAAGAGACTCTGACTTTATTTCTTTGTTTTAAGCATCTTGGCAATTTAATAACTTTATTTGAAACATAATGTGATAAGGATGGTGGATACCACATGACTTTATTGGGCAAATTGTGCCACAGGAGTCTAATGCTGAACACATTTCCACTCACTAACCATGAAGAGTATTGCCTATGGTGCTAAGAGCCGCCATAAACAAGTTACTTCCTCATTCCCCTTTGACAGTCAGTGATTATATGGAATTAAATAGTATTTCTATGATCATTTTTTAGTCTTGAAGGTCCCCAGGATTTTGGGCATGAATTTTCCCATCTTCTTGTCTTTGGCATCTGTGTCATATTCCTCTTCACTCTGACTTGTGTGTTCATCCTTTTTGCAGAAGACCTCAAATCTACTATAGACTCGCTTTTCCTTCCGCATATTCTCCATTTTCTTCAGCAGGGTATCTCTATCCTCTGATGGTTGCCGCTGAAGATTTCGTTTCTGGCTCCCAAAACTCTCTGACCTGTGGATATTACAGCTTTTCTCCTTCTCACCTTTCCTTTCCAAGCTTGTAGTTGACTTTGAAAGATCAGGATTACTAGTGGATGGTAGTTGCTTGGCCAGTTCAGCTCTGTTCTTCTGACTGTTTGCAGAGATTTGTTCCAAAATCACCTTGGTATCATCACGGAGGTTGCTGCTATAGAGGATGTTAGCTGTGGATGAAGGAAATCTCCCCTGTGTGGGCTGGCTGCTTTTGGGAGGAAGTGGTGTTGCAAATTTATGGGTTTTTTCTTCCTCCATCATTTCCTGACAGTCCCCTATGGAAGATCGCTTGAGAACCACAGCTTGCTTATCAGACTTTCCAATCTCCAAAGTGGGCTCCTCCTCCAATTTCTTTTCGCCTTTTGGGTTCAAAAACTGCTTCAGCCGTAGTGACCCTTTTCTTAAAAATTCCATTGGATTTTGTTCTTGTTTTGAACAGTCTTCCTCAGATTTATTGAGAGAGCTGTCAGATCCTTGACTTCTCGATAAATTTTCAAGAACTGATGTGGTACTTGTCCTAATCTGTGGTTTCTTCAGTTCTGTATTGACTAATTTCTGAGTGTCTTCTTTGAATGTCACTCTTTCCTTCTTCTCTGGAAGAGTCAACTTTTGAGTGTCTCCTACAAATATAAGACTCTCCTTCTCTGGAAGAGCAGGTTTACTGTCTATGGGGTAAAACCGAGATGATAATTTGTCCACCTTAGTTCCAGTATGTGCTAAGGGATCTTTACTCAATGTGTCAATAAGCTGGGGGGGCGATGAGGCCATTGCAAATGGTCTTTCAGCTTCTCCGTGCATTTTGTAAGTACTGCAGGAGTCTTTGGATTCTAGTACCCTACTCTCCAGAATCTTATATTGCACGGACTTGGTGCATTTCTTCTCTGCGTTCTGTGATTCTTCCTGTAGATAACTGGAAACAGCTTTGGTATGAGTGACTGTAGCTCGCTCTGTGTCTTTGCCCACAGCTTTGTACTTCTCTAAAAGTTCTGCCACTTTAGATGAGGTGGCTGTCTTTATAGTTTCATTGTCTTTCGTCAGCTCACTGGACATTTGTTCTTTCTGGATCATCTGAACCTTTTCTATTGCAGTGTTAGGCTGGTCTAACTTGGCAGCACTGAAAATCAGAGAGGACCTGAGTCTTGAGCTCCTCTGGATCAAAGGATTTATTCTGGACCTAAATGCATCTTGTTTCATTATAGGGGTTTCTTCACCTACTCTATCAGGATCTGAAAATTCTTTGGCACTTTCAATTCCCAGTGACTTGTTGTTAAAAGACATAGGGGATTTGAATGCTGGGATGAGGTCAGTGGGGTGCTTTGGGAGGGTATCCCCAAGAACATCATTATATGCCTCTGATTCCATAGGCATTGGAAGACCTTCTTCTGGTTCGGACTGGTATGCACTCAGGTATGAGGAAATCCTCCAGTTACGTAAACCTGTTCTGTTTTCCTGTGTGTTCTTGTCCTCATCTTGGTCCTCCTCTTTGTCTTGTAAGAACAGGCGTTGTTCCAGGCTTTGCTTCTGAGTAGGAGAAGTCTGGCAAATAAATTTCTGTCCTATATTCTGCCTTCTTAACATCATTCCCATTGGGCCATTCCCTGCAGGATTCAGCTGATCAGAGCCATGTCTCACTTCCCTGGAAGAATTTGAAGGTACATAATCCAGCCTTAAGGGGAAACCCTCTTGTGGAAAATTGGATTCAAGTTCAGGGTATCTGGATCCCTCTCCGTAGTCTTCCAGTTCATTGAATTGCCTACCACCTCGGATTCTCTCAAAGAGTCCCTGAGGCCTGCCAGGAAGATGGGGATGTTCAAACTGGTACTGGTAGAACTGGTCCTTCTGAAAATGGCTAGACTGGATTTTGAATTCATCCATGTTGTTCAAGAACATCTGCCTGGCATACTGCTTAGAAGAAGCAAAGTTTTCAAATGTTCCTTCTGCAAAACTGTGTCTCTTAAAAGCATCCAACTCCAGTTGCTTGGAACGGAGAAAACCCCTGACAGGATCCATCTGGGAATTCTCCATTTCTACCTTTTTATACATTCGCATAGCTGACCCTTCGACAGTATGGCGCAACATGTCATCCCGCCTGAAATTTGACAGGAAGTACCTGTCTGGATCAACTCTGTCCATAAAGGAGGGAAAAAGACTGTCATCCCTTTGGAACATCAGGGGTGCTTTTCTTGGAAAGAAAGGCATGTTATTGCCAAAGGGAGTCATGGCAAATGTGTTGTCTGCCTTTGCCAAGACATTGGCTGGAGGAATAAGAGGTTCTGACTGTGCAAAGAGAATTCGGAATTCTTCATCAAAGCTGGCCACCAGCTCCCCCTGGAAGATGTGTGCAATGCTCCTGTGAATCTTCTCAAAAGACCACATAAAACTACAAAGAGAAATAGAAGTAATGATAGTGTATTAGCATCATACTTGAAACCATTTGCTAGCCTGAAGAAAATTCTCCCGATACTCTTTACTGCCCAGGCAGGCATTCATTGCACACTGTTGTTCCCAAACCTCATAGTTATGAACAGATTTGGCATCAGATCTTTGCAGAGGATTTTACAAGGCAATAAATGACCTCTGTTCTAAAAAAGCCAGTCAGTAGTAACAACAGCAAAAGAGCAAGCTGGTGGTAATCCTTGTACGAAGTAGTTGTTCCTGCAATTACTTTGGGTTGTAATTGCTTTTTTATAACTAAAATGTTATGCCCAACTTTAAAAAGAGCAAAGGAAACAACAGCAGGTCAGCCCTACCTCAGCCTGAAGGCAAACTGTGGAGCAAATCTTCCTGGAAGCCATTTCCAGGCACAAGAATAACAGAAAGACAACTGGGATCAGACAACAGGGATTTACCAAGGGCAAACAATGCCTGACCCAATCCGACTGCCTTCTACAAAGAGATGTCTGGCTGCATGGATGAGGGGACAGCAGAGCAAGAGTGTCCACATAGCCTTTAGGTATCATTTTAGCCAAACTGGACCATTAGACTGTATGAGTGTGACAGTACAGAGGAAATTGTGTGGACTGTCAGGCTTAACGGGTGATGGTCAGTAATTTGAAATCTGACTGATAGACTGTAAGTGGTGTTCCCCAGGGGTCAGGGCTTGGGGAAATAGTGTTTTACACTGTCATTAATGACCTGGACATCAGGGCAGTGTGTACCCTCAGAATGAGGAGATGGTGCAGTTCATGTGCCAGACAGGGGCTGGGGAAATGTACTGGCAGGAACCTCATGAAATTCAGCAAAGGCAAATGCAGAATCTTGCACCTGGGAAGGAACAACCTCATCCACCAATGCAGCTGAGCAGGACTATCTAGGAAACAGCTTGGCTGGAAATGTCTTGGTGGCTCTGGCAGGCTTCTCAGGACTACAGTCTCCCTCCTTAGAGATACTCAAAAAACATCTGGACACAGTCCTGTGCAGCTGGCTCTAGGTGGCCCTGCTTCAGCAGGGTGAGTTGGGCCAGATGACTGCCAGACATCCCTTCCAAACTCAACCATTCTGTGCAGGAAGGAGGAAGACATTCAGTGTTACGGCTTTTGTCTTCCCAAGTCAAGCTTTCCTTGAAATAGCTACGTACCTGCCTGCTGATGGGAAGCAGTGAATGGATTCCTTACTTTGCTTTGCTTGTGTGTGCAGGTTTTCTTTAGTTATTAAACTGTTTTTATCTCAACCCACATGTTCTCTCATGTGTGCCCTTCTCATTCTCTATCACATCATGCTGGGAGTAGTAAGCGCACATCCACGTGGGTCTCAGCTGCCTACTGGAGTTAAGCCACAACAGCCTGCAATTAGTGTATCATTTTTACAGATGGTTTACACCCTTGATGTGAAGGAAGCTTGGCTTCGGGTGTCTGGGCTTGTGGCCTTGTGGCCTTGTTTAATTGGTGTATCTACCTCCACTGCAAAACGGAGTATTTTTTCTGAAAACTGCTACTCAGTATCCTTCAGTGAGAAGAGTTTTTGGTTTGGAAGTGCCAAAGCACTGCTTTAGCAACTACCCAGCCTCTTGCTCACTGAAACTGGACATGTAACATTGCAAGGCTTCTCACCTGTAGTTGCCACTCAGCACCACCATGCAGTCCACCAAGAGGAATTTCTCTTTCACATGGCCTTTGAAGGACATCCCTGTGCGGCAGTAGTAGGTTGGGCCAGAAACTGTCCTCACCCTTAGGAACTGCAAACCAGACAAGGCACTCGCTCAGTTGGAAGCTGTTACTTCTTTCCCCCTGCCACTCCTTCTTCCCCTTGCTCTTATCACTTCCATCCTGCCACCATGCTTATATTCAGCGCTGGTGATTCTCTCTGCATACACCATGGACAGATAAAACCATTTATTAGTGTGTCCTCAGCCTTCATCCCTGTATTGTACCAGCTCCCACAGCTTTCTTCAGACTCATCTTTGACTAGGCTCTGGCCTGCTTTACTCTTTCTCAGGTTTTTACAGTCACAGCAGCCCCCTGTATTCCAGGACATTTCCCCTTCAGGATGTGAATTAGAGACAGGGCAGGTCTTTGGTTTGCTCACCTCCACATAGTTAAGATTGACTCTGCATTTAGCAGCTGTATCAAGGAAAAGCTGAGAGTTCATCTCATCAAGCAAGATGTACACAGGCACTCTGCGAGCAGCAGCATCCAGCACTTCAAACAGCAGATCCACATCAGTGAAAATGTCCATCACTATGGCTACCACCTAGGAAAAGAATGCAAGAAAGACAGCAATCTGCACCTGCTCACCTTCCCAAGCTGTGCCAGTGTCTCCATTTCAGCTTCCTTTTTAAACCTTCCCATTTAAAGGTTCCTTTAAATATTGTATGCCCCAGAACTGGAAACAGAATTGCTATCTAAGGTGCAATTCTGTGTACGAGGGTGAGTGGTGAGGAAAAATCTCACTGCCCCTGAGCAATCCCTTACTCAATAATCCAGTGAGAACAGGTATATTTTTGGTCACATAAACACAGTGGAAGGTTGTATTAAGCTGCTTGGCCACTACCTGTTCACCCCCTCCAACACAGCCCTGCCATTTTAACCTCCTGGCCAGTGTTCAGTCAGCCACGATACAGCTGAACCTATATGCTGCTAATATGGGAAGTAGCTTCAAAGCTCTATCTCCCTGTCCTTCCAAACTCTTACCTTATCAGTGAGCATAAATACCTGATGGAGGGGTCTAAGGAAGGTGGAATCAAACTCTTCTCAGTGGTACCCAGTGAAATGATAAGACACAAATTGAAATACAGGAAATTCCAGCTAAACACAGGAAGAACTATGTTTACTGTAAAGGTGACTGAACACTGAAACTGGTTGCCCAGAAAAGTGGTGGAGTCTCCATATCCATCTTTGGATAGAACGTATCCTACATAACCTACTCCAATCAACCCCACTTTGAACAGGGAGGCTGGACTAGACCATTTCCAGAGGTCTAGTCCTCTAGAGGCTCTAGATGTCTCCAAAGCTGAGGTTGGAAACCTCAACTATTCAGTGATTCTGTGAACTCCTGGAATGTTTTCACATGGCTTTACACACTTTTTCATGAAATCAGAGAGCAGAGGCTAGCTTTGATACAGTAACAGTAGTTTTAGACTCATCTTTCCCCTTTGTCAGGTCCTGGGAACAAAGTTAAGGGAATTAACAGCAGACCTGATGCACTCCAATTCATCTTTTGCACACATATAATTTTATCTCTGCTCAAGTCGAGCTCTTCATCTTCTTACCTGTTGAGCTGCTCGAATCATTCTGCGTGCCTCCTCCTTAATGCTGGGATTGTCGGGGGGTGGTGGTTGCACGAGTGTTGTTACCTCTGTTCCCCTGAACCCAAAGACCATTGGCCAGCCCAGGTCAAGCTCAGGAACAGCGAGGTCTGAGTTCATGGGCCAGTAAGTCCCAGAGGATCCATCCATGTCATTGTCACCTGCAGTGTCTGTGCTGCCTTCCTGATTGGCGTATTGGGGTTTCTGGAGATTCTGTATGATGTGGTCCACCTCTGAGTTGCAAAGAAAATCAGGAGCTGCTTCCTCTGTCAGGAAGCGTTGGTAACTTTCTTTGCCCTCTTCAGTAAGCACATCCAGAGCTAAGCGGTAGTACTCCTTGTAATGGGGGGGCAGATAGTTAGGGTCAAGGGGATTGTCCCCCTGTGAGGAGCTTTGAGATCTACGAGCCATGAGGGGAGGGAGAGCTGTAAGAAAAGAACCAACGGTGAGAGCAGTTCCACTCCAGTGACACATCCATACTCATAAATGGTTGGGAGTTGGGGTCCATGATGGCAAAATCAAAAGAGAAAAGATTCAAAGCACACAGAGTAAAGTTGGAGACAGTTCATCCCGAATGGACAGGGAGCCTTAAACTAGGCAAAGGCGGTAATCACTTCAGCACTACTTTAACACAATTAAATGTTTTGGGGTAAAATAAAGAATAAATCAAATTAGGCAGCACTGTGATGAACAAGGATGATGCATCTAACAAGTTAAATTCCCAACTTTCTTTTTCAGGCTGCGACTGCTAACCTTAAATGTGTGGGTTTATTTTAAAGTTATCTTGCCACATACACACCTCTAAAGAACAATGCTGCTGGTTATTATCTGAACTCTATTAAAACTCATTTCAAAATGCTACACAAATTATTTACTGTATGTAATATGGCACTAAGCCAAAATGCATATGCATATATACAAATGCACCCGCTAAATTCTTAGAAATTGGGTGTTATAATTTCCTCAGCATAAGAATAGAAGTAGGGTATGAGCGGAATGCAGGCAAGTATAAGGATATCCTGCTGCTGTGACATAGTCAGACATCAGACAAGTTTTTATGAGATCCATGAAGAAATAAAACCCAAGGGACACGATTGCTTCATCAACGATGCTGGGAAAAATCTGAGCTGACAGGGCTGATATTCGCTATTTAACAATTGTCTGTAGCAAATCTATTGAGACTGAAGACAAATTTGATTTTAACCAAGTTTTGGAATAAAAGCTTATTGTGCCACAAATACATCTCAGTAAATAATATCCTGCTGATCTGCAAGGAACTCCAAAGCACTTTGGCTTCTGCCCCTCAATTAATGTCAATGCTTAGATATCCTCCTCCTGTGGCCCCAGCACTGACATGCCAACAGAAGCTTCCTCATAAGAAAAAAAGGAGCGTGGCTGTCCTTGACCACTCATGCAAACTTAGATCAATAGGTAGGGATTGCCATGGATGTGGGAGGAAGAAAAAAGATTTCAGGCCTGTACTATCACTCGTGTTAACAGCTGTAAGTATAACACTAGAATAGTTTCAAGATAAAGCCTGAGTGAGCTTTCTTATCTGACTATGGGCATAGCACAGATCAGTGCTATGTTCTCCTACCTCAAACTCCCACAGGTTACTCCTGCTTCAAACTGCAACTCCTAGTAGAGCTGCATGATAGAACAGGAAAAAAAAATGGTCTTAATATAAAGGCAGGAACTGAATCTAATATATCCCTGTGTGAAGTATTGGAGCAGATAATAATCTTTACAGTCTGTACATACCGCTTTATTCGTAATCTGGATTGTCCAGATTTATCTTCCTACTCTTTTTTTCTCTAAAAATAAAACGCAGTCCACTGTATACCTCCATTTTGGTGTGGTCAAGTCTCCTGTGTACCTGCTCTTAACAGGTTTAGTAGTGTCTTTAGCCTTTCATTTTAAGGAAATGCTCCTAGAGTTCCCTTCATTCTTGGATAAGAAACCAACATACTCAGATAATGACCCACAGGGGATGAGTGGTCATGTCAACAGCAAACTGCTTATAATGCCACCTTGCTGAGAACAGGAATGATGAGAGCCAACTACAAGAACAAAAATTCAGAAGCAGAAGAAACTGATGATACCGCCTGGACAATAGAAATGGCAGCGGGAATATAATGTTAAAGTGGTGAAACAACCTTAATTTTATATTTTATTAATATAATTGCTTCAATACTGTTAATAAATCAAGAAGAAGATAGACCTTTAATGGAAAATGTAGGCTAATGCTAAGCATTATTAGATAAGGAATAGAGAAAATAACGTCACAGATTCAGAGGGAACTCATCCCCTGAATGTGCTATGAATATGGAATTCTCATTCCTCACATCTTGAAAAAGGCTGCTATAAATCTGAATTATGAGAAGCCATCTACAAAATATCACCAGGGACAGCTGTCCGTTTTCTCCTCCCTTACAGGAATTAAAAGGATGTAACATTAAACTGGCAGGTAATGGGTTCAAATGGAACACCCAGAAACATTTTTTCTCAATTATATGTAATCTGCAGAACTCCTTCCACAGGATGTTTTAGGGTGGTTCAAGTACGTACAAACAGGACAGGCAAGCAATACTTTGTCAGGACACTTTTCCTCCAGCTCACAATTTGTGGCTGGAAAGGTAGGTCAAGAAAACACAGGGGGAAGGTTAAGCGGGGTAGTTTTTATGGTAAGAGGAGTCACTTTAGTTCCCTAAGGATTTGTGGTAGTCAATATATTCATGAATAAGCAGGAAAAGTAGTACCTGTGAAGAAATACATTTGATGCAAAAGCAAAATAATCCTCGTGGAATCAAAAAATGGTTTGGGTTGGAAGAGACCTTCAAAGAGCATCCAGTTCCAGCCCTCTGCCACGGGCAGGGACCCCTTCCACTGGAGCAGGGTGCTCCAAGCCCCTGTGTCCAACCTGGCCTTGAGCACTGCCAGGGATGGGGCAGCCACAGCTTCTCTGGGCACCCTGTGCCAGCGACTCAGCACCCTCACAGGGAAGAGCTTCTGCCTCAGAGCTCAGCTCAGTCTCCCAGTCTCCCCTCGGGCAGGTTAAAGCCATTCCCCTTGGCCTGTCCCTACAGGCCCTTGTCCCAAGCCCCTCTCCAGGTTTCTTGTAGCCCCTTTAGGCACTGGAGCTGCTCTAAGGTCTCCCCTCAAGGAGCCTTCTGTTCTCCAGGCTGCCCCAGCCCAGCTCTCCCAGCCTGGCTCCAGAGCAGAGCTGCTCATGGTTTTCTCTAAGCCACTGGCCACAGGGAGGAAACAAATCTGGAGCTGGAGGGGCTCCTGGGATGACTGAACACAGCGGTCCCAGTGTGTCAAGGGACAGACGGTCCCAGGGAGGTCGCTGGTCCGTGGGAATGCTCGGGGGCTCCTGCGCTGCTCCGCTACATGGAGCAGCACCTGCCCTGACCGCTGCCGGGACGGGACCAGGATCTCGGGCGGGCGCTGCCTCCTCCCGAGGTGTCCGAAGGAACCGCGTCGCCCGGGAACGCACAGCGAGTGCCTTCCGAGGAGCCGGCTGCCCTGTGCGGAGCGGGACGGCGGTCTGGCTGCCCTGCCCTCGGCCAACAGCCTTCACGCCGCTCGGCCCGGCCTCTCTCCCACCTAAGCCGGGCTGCAGAGACTCCAGCACCCGGAAAACCCCCTCAGCGATGAGGCTGAGGCCAGGGAGCCGGGGCCGCAGCCCCGGGAGCTCCGGGAGCAGGCTGGGCCGGGCCGGGCCGGGCCGGGCGGGGCTGCAGGCGCCGCCTCCACCTGCGGGAACAGGCTCCGAGCTCCGCAGCCAACACCCGGGCTGGAGCGCACCGAGCAAGGCAGCACCGGCCCTGGCTGACGAACAGCGCTGGGAAACGAGCTCCGTCACCCTCCCTGGCTCACGGCAGAGAACGGAGGAGGGAAAATGCCGAGTCTGACTTCAGCCAGTTCCTGCTTAGGAGTTACTGCTGAGAAAGCACCATCAAATTCTGCCTGGGAAGAACCTGCAGGCTGCTGAGTGTGCCATTCCTGTCTTTGTTCAGGCACAGTTCTAGTTATTAAGCCTCCTCCAGTGGTTTTAATTTCTTCCAAAATAGACACACAAACCTGAAAACACAAAGCTGAAAAAGTACCTCGAATCCTGTGTCCAGTTCTGGGCCCCTCACTGCAAGAGAAACACTGAGGTGCTGGAGGGGGGGCAGAGAAGGGCAGCGGAGCTGGTGCAGGGCCTGGAGCACAGGGGTGATGGGGAAGGGCTGAGGGACCTGGGGGGTTCAGTCTGGAGAAGAGAAGGCTCAGGGGGGACCTGATGGCTCCCTCCAAGTGCCTGCCAGGAGGATGGAGCCAGGAGGGGCTGGGCTCTGCTCCCAAGGAACAAGGGATGGGACAAGAGGAAATGGCCTCAAGCTGCACCAGGGCAGGATTAGATGGAGCTGAGGAACAATTCCTGCCCCAGAGGGTGCTCAGGCATTGGAACAGGCTGCCCAGGACAGGGCTGCAGTCACCATCCCTGCAAGTGTTCACACAGCATGGAGACAAGGCCTCAGTGCCATGGGTTAGTGGTGGCCTTGGCAGTAAGGCACACAGTTGGGCTGGATGAGCTTAAAGGGCTTTTCCAACCTGGTTGATTCTATGATTCGGGGAAATAAAAACCAGAAATTATGCTTCTGCCACCATAAGCCAAAGTAACTCATGACCTGCCAGGTTATAAGTCACTAACAAATAGGCACAATGAATTTAACAGTAGCTACAATAGGTGTGTTTGACCATTACACTGCTCTCAAGGAAACGCAGGAAAAACCGTTGAAACAAGGAACCTTTTTTCACAAGATCACCCCAGTTTACCCTGACCTTAAGCATGAGAATAGTCTAGCGTTTCCTCACTTTCAAAGTCTAGCTGTCATTTACTTGATTCCCCTGAACAGATACTTGTTTTAGAAACAAAGTTCAGGAAGAATCTGATGATTTCCTACCTTTGGCTGAACGCTTGTGTGAGAACATGCTTGCAGCAGCAGCTGTAGTTCTGAGTGAGCAGCCTGCTATGCACGCACCATAAATGCTATGGTGTGCTCACAGGAGTTCAGTGCCCTCAGGTAGTGCCAGAACACCACCACCAGTGCATGCAGGAAACAACACACTCGGGACACTTGTCATAGCTGCATGGATAGTAGAGATACACAAGAGTGGCAATTTCAACCATCTATACATGCTGCACTCACTGTGTACACACTGGAGTACATCTCTTCATAGAATCCTTGGTAGAAGTAGGCACATTCTGGTTTGTGACAGCATAAATGATAACTAAGCAGGACTTTAATTTAAAAAATATCTTCGTCATTCTGCAACTCTTAAAAGAAAACTAACTTACTGAATAAGATTCCAGAGAGGGAAAGCACTTGGCAGGTCTTTGGAATTATCTGGAATGCATCTACTCTACTCTAGTGAGACCCCCAATGGAGTACTGGGTCCAGCCCTGGAGCCCCCAACACAAGAAGGACATGGAGCTGCTGGAGCGAGTCCAGAGGAGACCACAGAGCTGCTGCGAGGGCTGGAGCAGCTCTGCTCTGGAGCCAGGCTGGGAGAGCTGGGCTGGGGCAGCCTGGGGAAGGCTCCTTAAGGGGACACCTTAGAGCAGCTTCAGTGCCTGAAGGGGCTGCAGGGAAACTGGAGAGGGGCTTGGGACAAGGGCCTGTAGGGACAGGCCAAGGGGAATGGCTTGAACCTGCCCGAGGGGAGACTGAGCTGAGCTCTGAGGCAGAAGCTCTTCCCTGTGAGGGTGCTGAGGCGCTGGCACAGGGTGCCCAGAGAAGCTGTGGCTGCCCCATCCCTGGCAGTGTTCAAGGCCAGGTTGGACACAGGGGCTTGGAGCAAGCTGCTCTAGTGGAAGGGGTCCCTGCTCTAGGGGAAAGTGTCCCTGCCCGTGGAACTAGATGCTCTTTGAAGGTCTCTTTCAACCCGAACCATTCTATGATTTTTATGATTCTATTCATTGATGGGCTTTGATTCCCTGATCGGCAACAAGAACTGTACTAGGCTGATGAATTCTCAGCGTGCATGAAGAATGCTATTTTTTATATCTATAATGTAGTGTATTTGTATTGCAGCATTTGTGTAAGTCGTAAAAAGCATGGGTAATTTATGAGAAGATATATCTCAGGAATACTTAGCGTTGGTATCATCCCAATAATCTCCCTCCAGCTTCTCATATGCTGCTATCTACAATGAATCTATTCCATGCTTTGCATAAGAAGACATGCACAAAATGACTGATTCTCTTTCAGTAGTGCTTCAAACTACTTCACTGCCATTTAAGCAGAAGGGGTGAAGTTAACTGGAACCTCAAAGGATATATAATGCCAGAGAGCACATAAGTACATAAGAGTGTAAGTACTTTCTCATTCCCTCTTAAACCTTTGGCAGTTGACATATAGGATTGCGTGGAAGAGCAAAATGAAGAAAACACTTTGCACAAGCAGCAAACATTGGGCAAGAGCTCTGTGAAATGTATGGCCCATGTGGGCCCTTCCTCACGAGTGACTGTCAAACAGATTGTCTCATTAGACAGCAATCCTTTGCTTTTATGCCTTCATTCCTTTAACAAGAATTCACTGAACACCTTCTCAAATTTCCTTAATTCGGAGTGAATGAATGAATGAATGCCCAGATTAGGGCATGCATGATTTAATAGTATTCCTGCATGATGGCTGTATTTTTCTAGATTGCAAAATAAGGAGCTTGGTAAAAAAAACAGCTCAATGCCTGATGACAGCAAAACTGCACCTGTTTTTGCTTTGGATTCTTGTGCTTTTATGAAGAAGGAAAGAACAAAATCATTATGCACTCCATCTCTGGTTAAATAGATGATGAAGGCTTAAAATAGTCTGCCAGTCAGAAAAGTGGCTACTGTACCAAAGCTTCAGGAACAGTTCATGTATGTGAATCAGATGGAGTAAAGAACATCAAAGTTGTTTTTCCTAGGATGTTAAGATTAAGACATTGACAAGAGTTTAGTGATTCTTCATAGTTTAGGGCACCAGTGCCTGAAATTTAGGCTCCCACTAGGACTAAATTTCATCAACATCAAATATCGAGAAAATTAATCTGTTTAAAATGATGTCTGAAGTTGTCAAAAGCCTTGTTTTTGTAATTCTGCGGTTAAAATACCTTTGCAGTTTGCTTTTAAATTTATTTAAGGTCCTTATATTCATACTTCCATACTTAAATTGTCTCTGAAGTGTTAACATGAAAGTGTTTGTCTAAGACAATCCTCCAGGTTTCTGTTCCATAATACATGTTTCTGTATGGCTTTAATGCTGATGGATAACACAACATTAATAAATGTGGAGATTACAAAATACTGCAGTTCAGGAGAAATCAAACTTACAGTTTTACAACTTTGTCCAAGTCTTTATAACAACTAAATGTGGCTACACATACATGTGTTCTTTGAAAAAGAATATAAATCAGTCATTATTCACAAATGTTAACAAGTTCTGCTCTGTTTTTGACAGTATTTGCCTGGAATAGTATTGATAACATTCTTTGTGTTGACAGAATCCCCCTAGAAACTATGCAAAGGCACATGGACAAAAAGGGGGTGATTTGTTACAGCCAACATGTCCTCCCTAGGGGCAAATCACACCTAATGAATCTGGAGGCCTTCTACGATGGGGCCATGGCATTGGTGGATAGGGGAAGAGCAGCTGACATCATCTATCTGGACTTCTGCAAGGCATTTGACATTGTATGAAGTTTAACCATGCCAAGTGGAAGGTCCTACACCTGGGTCAGAGCAATCCCAGGCACAGCTACAGGTTGAGCAGAGAAGAGATTCAGAGCAGCCCTGCAGAGAAGGACTTGGGGGTGCTGGTCGATGAGAAAATGAACATGAGCCGGCTTCAGTGTGCGCTCGCAGCCCAGAAAGCAACCGTATCCTGGGCTGCATCAAAAGGAGCGTGACCAGCAGGTCCAAGGAGGTGATCCTGCCCCTCTGCTCTGCTCTCGTGAGACCTCACTTGGAGCATTGTGTGCAGTTCTGGTGTCCTCAACATAAAAAGGACATGGAACTGTTGGAGCAAGTCCAGAGAAGGGCCACGAGGATGATCAGGGGACTGGAGCACCTCCTGTATGAAGACAGGCTGAGGAAGTTAAAGCTGTTCAGCCTGGAGAAGAGAAGGCTGCGTGGAGACCTCATAGCAGCCTTCCAGTATCTGAAGGGGGCCTATAGGGATGCTGGGGAGGGACTATTCATTAGGGACTGTAGTGACAGGACAAGGGGTAACGGGTTCAAACTGAAACAGGGGAAGTTTAGACTGGATATAAGGAAGAAATTCTTTACTGTAAGGGTGGTGAGGCACTGGGATGGGTTGCCCAGGGAAGCTGTGAATGCTCCATCCCTGGCGGTGCTCAAGTCCAGGTTGGACAGAGCCTTGAGTGACATGGTTTAGTGGGAGGTGTCCCTGCCCATGGCAGGCGGGTTGGAACTGGATGATCTTAAGATCCTTTCCAACCCTAACTATTCTATGATTCTATGTCCAGCCCAGCCTTGAACACCACCAGGGATGGAGCATTCAGAGATTCTCTGGGCAACCCATTCCAGTGCCTCACCACCCTCACAGGGAAGAACTTCCTTATATCTAATCTGAACTTCCCCTGTTTAAATTTTAACCTGTTACCCCTTGTCCTACCACATAAGCCCAGCATCTGCAATTGTGAACAGCTATGTGACATATGAGCACTCCAAAAGGAATCACTGAACAGCTCCCCTTCCATTTACATAATGAGTACTGAAAAAAGGCCCTAAAGACCCTTAGTACAAAATCCACAGAGCCATAAACCCTACAATGTACCACCAGAAGGGAAGAGGAAAGCTCAAACACACCACCAATGTCCTTCATGCCTTCGGTAGCTGCAACTTTATCAGGAAAAGCACCTGAGGAAGAGAGCTGCCACTACCCTGTACAGAGAAGCAAAGGACTCTGACCATATCCTGCCAGTATGACATGGGAAAAAATCCCAGTTTTAAACCTGAGTTTATGAGCACAACACACCAGTATGGGACCTGAGAAGATCTTGAAGACAACTGAGCATCCTGCCATATGCTACTACTTATCCTGCTGTCCAGTAACTGTTTCAGAGGAAAAGGAAAGAAAAATTCCAGAAGCCAAATTATGTAGCAAGGGGAAAAATTCCAACTTCTTCCCGGCACCTGGCTGTTAAGCCTCAGGTAAATGAAATTTAAATAAAGTGCAAACAAACTACAACCAAGGGAACAATTCAGGTGTCTACACACAGGTGTTTAATGTTACTTGGGATGCCCTAAGGTATCTTGCCTGGCCTGCAGCTGCTGGTGGAGAAGGGTGTGAGTCTCTCATAGGGCTTGTGCCACATCTGCTGTACTTCAGATACCCTAAGGCACCTGCAATGATGGGAAATAAACATCTATTTATTTCCTTGGTTCTGTGAAGTTTAGGGACCAGGACTGCTCCTGAAGGGTCAGATTCATTAACCAAATGCAGGTGTATAACATGCCTACATGCAAGCTGTGTCTTGTGCTCCCCTTATAGTTGATGGAGAATAAGTTAAAAAATCAAAGGAATATGGGATAAGATTCACCTTCTAATATAGATTTGGCCAAGTCTTCTCTTAATTTTTTCCCCAGTGACATTAACTAACCAGCCTTTCAAAGCTTCAGTGCTCAGTCTTAATATTTTTTTAACTCCAAGATTACCTTTATCCTGTCATACAATCCATTCTACCAAGATCCAGCTTGAAACTTTCAATACTTTATTCTAGAACCTGCTTAGGAGATGGGTGATTCCAGAATTTCAGTTTTTACATGGCTAACGACAGGATTCAAACAGGGTGCTTTTACCTTTTTGGTTGTACTTTCAAACACCTACAGCAGGATATATCAGTCTCACCCAACTTCAGGTATCCTCATTGCAGAACATTGCCGTGAATGTTCATACTACTATTACCAACCATCAAATCTAGTCAATACAGTGACTTGAGTAATTGTCTCACACTGAAGTAGACACCCACGCCAATGCTGATGAGTTCCACCATTACAACATTTTGTGAGCCATCGAATTCTGATAGTTCTTTTGTCCTCTGCCCCAGGTCCATTTTAAAATGCAGCCAACCAAGCTGAACACAATATATAATTATAGAATCACAGAATGGTTTGGGTTGGAAAGGACCTTAAGATCATCCAGTTCCAACCCCCTGTCATGGGCAGGGACACCTTGCACCAGACCATGTCACCCAAGGCTCTGTCCAACCTGGCCTTGAGCACTGCCAGGGATGGAGCATTTACCATTTCTTTGGGCAACCTGTGCCAGCGTCCCACCACCCTCACAATAAAGAACTTCTTCCTTCTATATAACTTGAACTTCTCCTGTTTAAGTTTGAATCCATCAACCCTTGTCCTTTCACTACAGTCCCTAATGAAGAGTCCCTCCCCAGCATCCCTATAGGCCCCCTTCAGATACTGGAAGCTGCTATGAGGTCTCCACACAGCCTTCTCTTCTCCAGGCTGAACAGCCCCAACTTCCTCAGCCCGTCTTCATACGGGAGGTGCTCCAGTCCCCTGATCATCCTCGTGGCCTCCTCTGGACTTGTTCCAACAGTTCCATGTCCTTTTTATGTTGAGGACACCAGAAGTGCACACAATGCTCCAAGTGAGGTCTCACGAGAGCAGAGCAGAGGGGCAGGATCACCTCCTTGGACCTGCTGGTCGCGCTCCTTCTGATGCAGCCCAGGACACGGTTGCTTTCTGGGCTGCAAGCACACACTGAAGCTGGCCCATGTTCATTTTCTCATCGACCAACACCCCCAAGTCCTTCTCCGCAGGGCTGCTCTGAATCTCTTCTCTGCTCAACCTGTAGCTGTGCCTGGGATTGCTCTGACCCAGGTGTAGGACCTTGCACTTGACATGGTTAAACTCCATAAGGTTGGCATCAGCCCACCTCACAAGCACGTCAAGGTCCCTCTGGATGGCATTCCTTCCCTCCAGCGTATCAACTGAACCACACAGTCCCTGATGAAGAGTCCCAGGCTGAACAGACCCAGTGTTCTCAGCCTGTCTTCATACGGGAGGTGCTGCAGCCCCTGATCATCCTCTTGGCCTCCTCTGGACTTGTTCCAACAGTACCATGTCCTTCTTATGTTGAAGGACACCAGAACTGCACACAATGCTCCAAGTCTCACGAGAGCAGAGCAGAGGGGCAGGATCACCTCCTTGGACCTGCTGGTCACGCTGCTTTTGATGCAGCCAAGGACATGCCTGGTTTCTGAGCTGTGAGTGCACACTGAAGCCAGCTCATGTTAAGTTTCTCATTGACCAACACCCCAAGCCCTTCTTTGCAGGGCTGCTCTGAATCACTTCACCCAACTTGTACTTGTGCCTGGGATTGCCCTAACCCAGGTGTAAGACCCTGCACTTTGCTTTGCTGAACTTCATGAGTTTGGCATTGGCCACCTCTCAAGTATGTCAAGGCCCCTCTGGATGGCATATTCCGATGGTTATCTTACCAGTGCTGTATTTGTAACAAAACTGCCTCCCTACTCCTGCTTGGAGTTGCCATGGCATTGCACTTGAGTTCACTGGCTACTCTGAAACCCATTAGTTTTTGCAGTGGTTGTTGGAATACAGTCTCCTTTCTATAGGTATGAAATGTATTATAGTGTAGTAACTAATTGTGATGCATCAGTTTACCAAGTGATCCAAGGCGGTCTCCACACCTGCCCCACCTTCTATTGTTATTGACTTTCCCAATAATCAAGCACCTAAAAGCTTTATCACAAGTGTTTTTACTTCATTGATCAAAATATTCAAGAAATAAAACATAACACTGAACTTTGGTCTAATCTGTTTAAAAACAAGGCTATCCAATGGTGACATTTTGGAAACAAAACTTATTAATAAAGTGCCTGTTTTAATTTTGACCTGTCTCTTGCCTTGTGTATCTCACAACTGCTTTTTAAAAGATTAAGAGCAGGAATAGGTTGCCCAGGGAGGTTGTGAATGCTCCATCCCTGGCAGTGTTCAAGACCAGGTTGGACGAGGCCTTGGGTGATATGATTTCGCGTAAGGTGTCCCTGCCCGTGGCAGGGGGGTTGGAACTAGATGACCTTAAGGTCCTTTCCAACCCTAACTATTCTATGATTCTATGATGGGGGACTGTAAAATCATCTGATGCAATACTGGAAACCATTACCTTAGCACTGAATACTGCAGGTCAGTGGGCACCTGGCTTGCATACTGTTACTCAGCACTTCACTGTCCCACTCAGCTGTGGACAGCTGGGTCAAAGGAAGATAAAAAGCCCTAAATAAATTTATCCAGTTCTGCAATGAGGAAAACTACTTCCTGACTCCTCCAGAGAAGTCCTACAATAAAAGACTTTCTTATCACTGCTGTTTTGATGTACAGATGAAAGAGCAGTGGCCACAATCAGCACACAGCACAGTCTCACTCTATAAAAGGCCTGACCAACAGAGGAAAACAGAGCAGAGTAGAGGGGAAAATGCAGATACAAAGGGCAAAAAAGGGCAATAAAGAGCCAAACAATCTTCATCCTGAACACCCCAGTTGCTTGTACAGTCAGGCAATAACGTTCCTCCCCTTCACCATATTTAAACATGTATTGGAAAGATTACCTTTTTAAAAATACGAATGGCTGAGTCAACAGTTTCTTAGCAAGCTACTTCAGCGTTTCTTTACCTCTATTGCAGTGAAAATGCACCTTATTTCATAAAGTAATCTTTAACTTCAGATCTTAACTGTATTCTGATGCCTCTGCACAACTGAAACATTTCCTAAACCAGATCTTTTGTCTGTTCAAGAACACTGTAAATCCCTTCTCAGCTTTCTCCACAGTAACTGGAACAGGCTTTCTGCTGGCAGGGCTTGTTTCCTAGCCCTGGACAATACCTGTGGCTTTTCCTTAGGAATTCTCTGGACTTCCTCTGATATTCCTCTTCACATCACTGAACCCTGATTTCTGAAAATGCAGCCTTCATTCTGGATTTCTGAATATTGTTTTACATCTGAATGTATTGAAATACATTTCATCAGATTGTAGTGTAGATTTACCATTTCCTCAAACTTTATATTATCCTTGAACTTTACCAAACTATCTACTGGTGACATAAACATTTCATTGACCTCCTGAGCAGCACTGGAGACAGACTCAGTAGCTGATAAGTCTGATAAAAATGGACATTATTAATACCTTCTCTTTAACGATTGATACAAATAAATTACTATTTCATTAACTACCTAATGCAAGACCTGTTTATTTAACATAATGTAGTATTTAAATTACATTTCAGAAAGCATTTATTTAGATGACTTGGAGAAATCAAGGCTTATTATAATAGGTATTCTTAGACCTTCACCATTCAAAACTGTGTATTTACTTGAGACCCAGAGGGCATACAATCAGATCAGTTTTTTTCCTTTGTATAAATTACCCTGCACTGGCAGCATGTGGGTCCATCTGCATCATCCTGGCCATTCAGCTCACTTGGTCAGTTTTCTTCCAAAGCTCCCTACAGTTATCTCAGGATTTAACAATTTCAGTGTTTATTACCACTGACTTTCAGTGAACTTCACAAGAGATCTTATTAATGGCATTTTGAAAGCAATGCATTTTTATTCCCTGAAAGGATTTTGGCATATCCAGCATTAGGGTATGGATTTGTGATCAAATTACTGTGAACTAAACTAAGTTTGCACAAACATCATGATCCACAGTCCCCACCATACACATTCCTTGTCATGAATGAAGGGCAACTCCTTCTTCAACAAAAGTGAACTGTGGTACCTTGCATTTACCAGAGACTACTACAGATAAAGGTACACACATAGAGACAGCTGCCATAAAACTGTTCCTCTGCACTGACACACCCCAGTGTACAGTGTTTCTGTGTGCATCCACATCCTTCAGCTGAAGCTGTATTCAAAATAATGTATTCCAATCAACCTTCGTGTAAATGATTGAGATGGCTTTTCCTCACATAAATCCCATTGATTTAGATTATAATCCTCCAGAGAAATTATAGATTTTTCTAATCCCATTGTGAAAATGCCACTCTGATTTTATGCATGTTAACTCTCCCATCACTCATCACCATTCCAGATGGAGAACCATAACTTACTCAACTGTTTCTGTACACTGAAACTGCTCTGTGCCTCTGGTGATCCTCCAGAATATTCTCTTCTTTGAATCTGTTTCACTCTACTGTATTCTTTTTTGAGTTGGTGGGACTGGAGCTGACAGATGGAAGTGAAATATGGTTTTATATGGAGTGTTCACATTCTGTTCCTTTCCTAATATGCCATTTGCTTTTTGACCACCAAGGAGCAATGAGCATCCTGCTGATTTATGGCACAGGACTACTACGTTTGTGTTTTTTTTTCTTTCTGTCCTGCTGTTGCTGAACTGCCCCAATGACCACCAACTGACTTTCCTGATCACTGACAACTGATCACCAAAACAGCCTTGCTGGTTTGACTGAATGTACAGCTATAGTAAAAGACTGTGATGATGAGTCAGAAACCCATTGTACTAGATGAAGTACCAGCAATTATTAAATTGATTCTTGCTTAGGACGGTCTCCTAATTTAGTCCCCACTACACATAATAAACAGATGAAAGGAAAATGAGCTAAGAGGTACAAAGGCACAACCATGAGATGTGCAAATTTTGCACTGTACTCACAATCAGTTGTGGAATTTGGTGGTCTGTAGGCACTGTACTACAGACAGCTTCTAAGGGGACATCTGAAAAACAACTTTTTGAGGGAGTTTCTAAACATAAGGAGAAGCATGGGAGAACCATCATGATGCCTAAAGGATAGGCAAAGTAACTGGTATCAGACAGATAGTCTGTTAAGGAACGTACTTGCTCCACGAAGAGCGCATGGACCAAGATGAAACATTTGTGAATTTATTTTCACAGGGATTCCAGGCTAGCTTTAATTTATCATTTGACAAGTCACCACACTGGTTCCCATCTTCTCTATACAAGCTGTGCAGTGTTTTGCATTTACTGTTCCTCTGATTTTGCACTCAGAATTGGTATTTCATGAAGTCAGGAAAAAAAAGCACTGATCCACAATGTCTTCTCCTCACACATTCCAGAAGGCTGTTCCCATTATTTAGAATTTCATGCAGTTCTGGGCTCTCCTAAGCAATCAATTTGTAACACCAGCCACGATCAGAACCTTGCTATGTTAGGTAAAGAGTGAACCAAGACTGGAAACTTTAGTTCCTTCCCAAGAAATCCTTTCTTTAAATCTAGTAGATCATACAGTGATGAACACAGAAAGGTACAGAGAAGGCTGTAGAAAGAAACAAGTATTCAGTACACTAGCTCTTTAGCATGCTAATATGGGATAGTTGCTGGGGTTTTTCAGGAGGAAGCTGAAGGAGAAAAAGAAGGTTGGCTTTGTAGCTGTTATGAGTAACTCCTCCCATGCTTGGGGGCAGTGGATAAAGGAGAGCACGAAGGAGCTTGTTGAAAACTTAACAAGTGGGAGATGAAGGCTGATATAATGGGCTGATGAGAGGCAGGATTCAGTCTCTCAGCAGCAAAGGTCTCCTCCACCCGTCTGCTTGGGCTTTCCCAAAGACACTGGGTTGTTTGCTATGGTGCCAATGCAGCTCTGCACAGCCAAAAAAACAGTAGCAGGGGAGAAACAGGAGGAGAGAAAGGAGGATGGAGCTAAATTACCAAGAGCTTTTACTGAGGAGGGAGTCTCCAACAGAAATTTCCCTTGGCTTGGCCTGAGGCCTGTTTCTGTTCACACTGGTATAACTGGGAGTGACTTTACTAGCTTTGATACTTATCAGAAGCATTCCGGTTTTGTGATCCACAAAAGCTATCAGACCCTCTTAATATTGGGAAGGATAAGCAGTAGTGTGATCACAGTCCACAACTATCTCTGCACAGAAAAACATGTAACCATAAGGAAATTTTTAATGCAGGCAGAGCATGAAAAGTGACAGATGAAGTGAGATGTAAAAAAATTCTCCCTTTACCCCTTAAGAGCAGAAACTGGCAAAAGTATAGACCTGTTGGCTTGTGCATCATTTGCTGCCTGCCCAGATGATGTGCCATTTCAATGGACTTTAACTGTTTTTCTAAAAAAAATAGCACAAAATTCTGGTTTCAGCTCTGCTGAGGGGCTGAGCACCACAAAACCCTCAGAATCAAATAAAATAAACCAAATGGACCTGTATTTTTCTTGACTCTTTGTGCCAGGTGTGAATCAAGAACAATGGACTGTACTCAGTCTAAAAGGAAACTGGCTCAATGTTTCCTTTCTGTCTCATCTGCTGCTGCCTGACAGTCCCTGCTGATGTCTCAGCACCTCAGGCTGGCTCTATCTTCCTTCCCAATGCTGACTCCAGCGCTTGTTGTTACGTGTTTTGCCTGCACAGCAAGTTCCCAGCCTGCCTCTCTCAGATCATCACTTTGCTGGCTGGACCTGCTTCTCTGCTTCAAGACACTCCCAAAAGCTGGGGCCTCTGTAGGTCTATGCACCAGCAGAGGGAACTGCCTGTGAGGAAGCAAGGCTCTATCACTGGCTAGTGAGATAGGATCTCTGCCTGACACCCCATGCTTATGTGCAAGTATAGGCACAATTTGCTGGGCTTAAACACCTTGTCATTTCATCACCCTGGATATCAGCAACAAGAAAAAGGCCACACAGACAGAATAATTTACTTCAACCTGCTGGATGGCAGAGTCACAAAACACCTCTGTGCTATTAATGTCTGACGAACTTCCAAACTCAGGTAAAGAAATAAATTGAAGCAATTTTGAGAGTCAAAGCAGGAAATGGTAAATCCAAGAGAAGAATGTAAAGCACAGTTTACAAACAGTGGTCCAAGAGGCACACCGGACCCATGCACCATGTTCAATGACAATACTTACATCTCTTACGAGGGGATGTGGAACATTTTCAGGTTTCCAAAATGTCTAGAACCCTCAAAACTTAGAAATTATTAAAGAAAGAAAGAAAAGCCTGATAATAGAGAAAAGATTCTATGAAAACAGGTTGCTAATATTCAGGAAGGGTCAGTTTTAGAAGAGGACAGTAATGCCCAAGATCAAACTACCTGAGCAGACATAGTGACAATATGACATGGAAAATGTTGGTTTGCTCTCAATAAAATTTTGTAGTAGGTAAAAGATTTGGGGAGGGACCTGTTTCCTGCAATGTGGTTTAAAATGAGGTTTAAGGACAGGGTTTTTTAATTCTGCATTGTGTGATAGAGGGACAGCTAGTGCCTTCTAATCCTGCTGCAGCAGACTGAATAACTTGTACTAACAGTGACAGATATGCTCATCCTTTCCAGAACCTACTCCTACATGTACTAGCTGTCTTTACTAAGAATTGTACTTCTACCGAGAAAGGATCTCTCATTTTAAGACCTCTCACTTGCGAATCTCACAGTGACGTGCCTGTAGCTCTTGAAGTTTTCAAGTGCACCCCAGAATTTCCTGGTTAAGCCATACAACATTACCATGGGAATTTTACAAGAGCTGCGGCAAAGGATGCTGGATACCTTCCTACTAACTGCTCTTCTCAACAAGCAAGGCTCAGGTATGTTCCACAGAACCACATGGTGAAACGTGGCTAATAGTCTGAACTAAACCCTTTCTCAGCCACAACTGTGTCTGCTGAGTCCTCACAGCAATTATTTTTCCTCTTTCAATTTTCCTTTCTGTATTTTCTGCTGAAGTCACTCTGTGCTCTCATTCTCAAGGTTCTCTCAGTTTCAGGCTGTAGGCTCCAAGCCTGGCTTACTGTTAAAATTTCTGTTTGGAAGACCAAAATAAGGGATTTGTTATTCCTGCTACAATGTCACATATATAACTCCCAGGCCTTTTCTTTTGGTCATCTGACTAGTCTGTACTGATCACTCTGTGTTAAAAAGCATGAGTGAATGTGATCCCCTTCTTTACTCTAGGTGGTCTTATACGGATCTCAGTCATCATTTTAAAAAACCCTGTATGTCTGCCCTCTGTAGTCTGCGTTTCACTTCATCTGAAGTCATGATCATCACATGAGAAACTGCTTCAATTCATTTAATCAATTCACTCATTGAGCTTCCAGAGATTACAACTTTACTTCCATTATTACATATATCTGTCATTTAAACCTATGAACTGCCAAAATAAACTCTGTCTAAAGTGAGTAGTACATGTCTTGAATGCTACAGGCATGTGGCATGGTAGAATTGGGAGCCTGGTCAGCACCTCAGAACACCTACTGGACTTCCACCCACCTCTGCTTAACAGTCAGTGCAAGGGATCCCACAAAATATTCTTCGGAGAATCAGGGATTCAGCCAGATGTTCAGAAGGTCCAGGGGATCTTCCCACAGGCCAGAGGAAGGGGAAAAGTAGCAGAAAAAGTTACATGCAATTTCTCTTGTGAAGTGATTTAGACAGCACCTGAGCATGTCTATCTTAGCTGATCCTATGCAATAAAGGGTCCGGAGTGGCATGTGTAAACCCAGCCTGCAAAGAGTCACTAGGGCAAACCTGATGTTTACATCTATCGAAAAGTGAAATGCAATACTGCGTGCAAAAGAGGCCTCTTACAGAGAGCAGATTACCAGAAGAGAGAGAAGCACAGAATCGTTTAGGTTGGAAAAGACCATTAACATCATCGAGTCCAACCATTAACTTACCACTGCCAAGTCCACCACTAAAACATGTTCCTAAGCACCATGTCTATGACAGCAACACTTACACCAACTGTCCCTTTCCTTGGGTTATTATTTATTAGGTACCAGGTATGCAGAAGTCTGAAACAGAGAACTTAAAGAAAAGGTCCAACAGTGTAAGGTATAATTTGGAGAAGAACTACATGCTGCCCTTGAGTTTTACTTTCCCTCACATCCTGATTTTAGAAAAGCACTCCAGAAACTCCTCTTCCTCATTAGGGCTACAAAAATCCAGTGAAATGGGTTCTACAAAGCAGTCCAAAAGCATTCCATTTAACCATAAAATACAAAGAAGTCCAATTCTGGAAGGTTTGGAGGTGAATTTCAGTTGCTTGGAAAGCTTGTGATTGCCTTACAAATGATGTACAGAGCAAAGGTGTCTGTTCTCAGCCATGACTCTGCTCTGGCACAATCATACCAGGCTGTGGGATGTGACATTTTCACTTTTTCCTTTGACACTGAATTTTCCCTACAACCACACAAGGAGTGTAACTTTGCTTTCCTCAGAACACTACTATTTCCACTGCCAGGTGACAGCAAATAAAACTCTCAAATACAGCCCCTCACATAAAAGGGAGTTAGGCCAAAGATGAAAAAAACTTTCTCCCCAGACCGCAGCCCTGCTGTGGTTTTGCAAGAGTGAAGGCGTGCTGTCTTTTCTTGCGTCCTCCTCTAGTGAAAACATATGGTATTGTAGGCTGCAGAAAGGCATCACAGGCCGCCAATGCTCTGCACTGCTCTGGGCTGGGGCTAGCGTGTTGTTGAGAGTTGTCTCGATCACAGCTAAGCTTACTGAAACTTCCATGAAGTAGATGTTCTCAGCAGAAGGATGCTATAGGCACTTTTGTCCCTTTACAAGTGCCTCCTCCCCTCTAACTGTTTTAGAAGATAGAGAACTTCAGTGAACCTGGGTCCTCAGGCCAGACACAAGCCATAATTGACCTCTATTGACCTCAATTTAGGAACACAAGACCTTCCCCTTCCTCCATGCTCACACAAAACCCAAGGCCTGCCAGACAAGCTCACATCTGTGGAAAAAACTAAGTGAGAATATGCACGTGTGCCTGTGCACGCATGTGTCTGCACGCATCTGTCTGTCCTTTTGCATGTACGTGCATGGATGTCTGTGTCGCTGCTTGCAGGCCGTGTCAGCAGACAGCTACACACCCCTGCAAGGAAAGCACCCATGCTATACACCACAGCGAGGAAAGGTGCAGTGGGCCTCAGGAGCTCTTTCTTGGCTCTTTGCCTACTGCAGACCATGGCCCTTCCAGCACCGCCACCAGTGAAGTCCTCTTTGTCCCAATCTCTTGTCTACATATCCCTACCATGTTTCTTATCAAAAAAGGCCAGATCAGGCTCTGTCATAGGAAGCTGAGTCAGGCTGTAAGATCTCTTCCTGAAGACAGGAATAAGTTCTGAAATAGGCAACTTTTGGGCTTCCCCAAAGGAGATGGGACAAAAGTCTGGTGTTCACTAAGCAGTTTTGATCACGCTACCTGAAGATTGACAGGTCTCTTCCCTCACCATCCACACTGCCTGCATTCTGTTCCCCTTTCCCCCTTGCCCATCCCGCCTCGTGGGACTCTCCATTCTCCCATGACAGCCACAGCATGGCTGAGAGCTCCTGCTCCAGTATGGTGCCTTTCTGCTTTGAAGCAGCCATCTCCTGCCCACGACTGCCTGAAGAAGTCCCTGCCTCAGATCCCGAGCGCCCAGCCCTGCGCAGAGAAGCAAGGACAGGGCCTCCCCAGCCCTTGCCCGCCAACTCACGTGGCCATTGGGGTACCCCAGGAGGTGCCTACACTTCTCCTACCTTCCCAGGTGAGCCAGGGCAGGTGGTGGGTCGTGCTCTCCGGCTCTCCGCTCCCCTGGACGTGCCTGCAGCCTGATTCACTGGCACCTCCAAGCCAGCGAGAATCAAGCTCCACCCAGGGCAGAGGGTGAGTAAGAGCGAGAGAAAGGCAAACTCCGGAGAGTTATTCCCTCCCCAGGATTGCAGGGGAGCCAGAGATAAGGGCTGCACATTCCTGAGCCGCAGGCGGCCTCTCCCTTCCCGTCTGCCCTGAGCCTGTCAGACCAGCTCGGGCCTGGCTGCGGAGCAGGCCTGGGAGCAGGCTCAGAGCTGGCAGCCGGGCAGGGGCCCTGGCCAGCGGGCCCAGGCTCGGCCCAGGAACGCTCCATCCCGCAGCCACCCAGGGAAGAAGGGTTCGGGCTCATCAGGGACTTCCCATTCTCCGGTCCCTTTTGGGGAGACAGCGGTGTGCTGCAGCAGTAACTCCTGGGCAATGGCACCACTGCAGCAGGAGCGGGCAGGGCACTGTGCCTTCCTCTTCCACAGCAGCAGCTTCCACCCGTGTGCCCCGAGCTCCTTGGGGTGCCGTGCCAAGGGTGTCCGAAGCCAACCCGTGACCCCCCGTGTCCCTGAAGGTGCCGTGCAAAGGGCATCGGCGGCCGTACCGGTGCCCGGCTACCCTGCTGCCCTCGCCCCCCGGGCCGGCTGGCGGAGCAGCCCCTCCTGGAGCCGGAGTCACCGCGGGCGCAGGCGGAGAAGGGTTAAGCGAGATTCCCCGCAGCCCCGGGCGTGGCCGCTCCTGTTATTTCACCTTTCATGTTCTATCTTATTCAGCCTGGCAACCGCCGCGGCTGCTGTGTGCCGGGCGGTGCCCGGGCGGCTGGGAAGGCGCGGCGGGAGGCGGATCCGCGGGAGGCGGCGGTGACTCAGGCCGGGCAGCCCGGTTCTGGCGGGCCCGGGCACCGCGGCGGCGGGAGGGGCGGGCGCCATGCTCTAGGTGCGGGGAGGGAGCGGGGTCACAGCGGTTTGCGGGAGCTGGTGGGTGCTCGTTCTGCTTTTCAGTCCTCCGTCCGTCGGCGCTCGCAGCGCTCATCGAGGGCAGGCGGCAACGGGAGAGCTGCGGGCAGAAACCCGGCCTCCGGTGGCTGAGGGGAAGCGCTGTGGCTTGGCGTTCATGTGCAGTTAGCGCCTGCCTGCACGTCCCGCGCTGTGTGCTGCAGGCCGCGCGCTTGTACGATAACTTAGTGCGTACATTATAAAAGGTAATGTTAAGGGGCCATGATGAGAGGAGGTGTCCTCGGGTTTGTCAGTAAGCATGATGGTAAAGGCTTCAGTTACGTAGTTGTGGGCTGTTTCTCCTATAGGAATTTGCTTCACTCGGTGTGAAAGACGGAGAGAGCCTGCTGAGGGGGGAACCAGTCAATATTGCTTTTAATCATCCTCTACTGTGTTGCCGTGGGCTTTATTCACCACATGCCACTTACACACCACGTTGAATGGAGTTACTAACTTCCACACAGGTGTCGCTATGCTGTTCATCAGTATCCTACCGGAATGCTTCACAAACAGCAATTAACTTCTTGGTACTCAATTGAGCTGTGATGGTGTGATTATCCCTATTTCAGAGGAAAGGAACTGGAGCAGGAATATTACATTTAAAATGTTCCACTCGCTGTACGTAGTTCAAGATTTCAGGAGTCACACCTTTTAGGGTCTCTAACAGCGGAGGAGAGAGGGAATGCAGGGTGGATGGGCATCACTACATATAGGACAATGCCCTGTAATTTCTTAAATTTTCAGTGATTTCAGCCTCAAGTAACTGCTTTCCAGTAGCATATTATTTGTGACTAATTTATCTTCCTCTCAAGTATAATTGTGTATGTCCCAGAATATTTTTCTTTGATAAGGCTTTTATGTTCAGTTCTTGATTTTAATGTGCAGGTTGCTATCTGTGTTGGAAAAGGCAAGATCAAAGATGTATGTTTTGAAGTACAAGTAAGTGTAAGCAGTGTCTGATAGACAAAGTTCCATAGTGCTATTGGGATGATTATGAGAGTCTCTCACAATCTGGACCATCAGATGATTTTTGCATATTCTATGTGCACACAATTTAGAATTTGGATGTTTATCCAAATAGAAGCCAGTGCAAAGGATACTTGGTCAGTTTGATGTTCTTGTGGTTAACACACTGCTGAGGAACTATTTTACAGTATTCTGTAAAGTTAATGTCTGATTGGTTAATCCAAGTCATCATGCAGTGGGACAGGACTGAATCCTTGAGGAGAAATTTATTCATTGTTGCTGTTATCTGAGAGTATAGCTTAAGAAAGAAGTAATAGAATAAGGTCAGAATAATTTTGGTTGGAAGAATCTCTTGAGAGTCATCTGATCCAATACCTTTACTCCATGCAGAACTCATTAAATCAAGTTACTCAGTGCCTTGCTTGTTTGGTTTTTGAGTATATCCAGATATCCCACGGCCTCTGTGATTCCTATTCCTGTGCTTGACGCCTTCACAGTGGGGGTTGTTTTTTCGGGGGGGGGGGTGGTGGTGGTGGTTTGTTTTTTTGCTGTTTGGGCTTTTTTTCCCTAATATTTAATGGGAGTTTTCTTTAAAGCCACTTATGTCTGGGAGTTTGGTAATATGTCTAAACTACACATTGACTGCTCCAGTTGTATGAACCTTCAGCAAAAGAAGCATATATGTAAAAGAAAGCTTTCCAGAATACTTTCATTTAGCTAACATTATATCCAATCTCTTGCTCAGGTCCTGCTTTGACTGTTTTTCATCCACAAGCTGATCTGAACCTTCTGTGCTGTCTTGATAATGTAGGCAGGTTGTGGCAAAAGACAAGAAGGGCTGTGTGTGTCACTTGCATCCTGCTTGTCTTTGAGTCTGTGGCATCTGACCATTTACCACTAGTACAAAGAAGACTGACATGGTAAGTAAAGGTCTCTTACAGAGATGCAGGTGATTCCTTCCCTGACTGGTTACCAGCAGTTCAGTCATAACTGGCACTACAGTTCTAGTGCAGCATCTCCAAGAATTGAAGAAGGATGCATGTCAGACCTGCAGACAGGAGCACAGCCTAGGATACACTTCCTGAATTACTCTGCTGCTGCCAATGCTGAAAAAGCAGCTTTAGCAGCTTTGCCTTAAAGAAATGCCAAGGTCCATTCTTATTCAGCTCATAAGTCTGACTAGTTACATTCATCTCTTAATTTGTCAGAATTTCTTCCTTTTATAAGTGAGCAGCTTGGATACAGGCCTGTTTTATTCATCCTTCCAATTAATTTAAACTGAAACATTCAAATGGAGGCTTGTGTGTTGGGTTGGTTTTATGGTCAGAGTTACAATAAAATCTTCCTTAGCAAACCAAAAATTTAAAGTGCACATCTTTCTGCTGGTTTTGGGATTATTCTGTGCGAGGTTGTTGGTTATTCCCTGTGTGGCTCCTGAGGCCCAGCCATTGTAACTGTCGTCTTCTTTTCCAGTCTGTGGCTGGGAAGTTAAGGGTTTTCATAATTCTCAGTAGCATTATTCATCTTTTAATACCTGCTAATACTGTTATATGAATATAAACCTGATGCTATTAGCAAACTCCCAGTAGACATTTTTCTCAAATCTGCATGCACCTGAAGAGATCACTTTATCTATTATTTGGTTTCTTTACATTATGTGCTTGCACATACAGTTCCTGCCCTATGATATTTACCTTCATTTCCTTCTTTCTTACACATAAAATGTCTTTCAAATTTATGCTCCATTTATGATAATTTTTTTTTTTTTTTCATTCTTACAATACAGAGTTTTGTGCCTAAAGCTTGGTCTTAGACTATTTCTTGTGGTTCTTGGATCTCCTGGATGACAGAACAGATAACTTCACACTGGAGTTTGGGATACTTGGGCCAGAATCTGGCTTCCTAGAAGGAATACTTCAGGCCTGCTGTACAGCTGCTGTATGGATTTATTTTGTTTTATTCAGCCACTATGTCTTCAGTTCTTCTCCTTTGTATTGATATGCTGTAGGATGCTAGAAGATGGAGATGCATAGACAGTAGGGAAGGAAGAAACTCCATGAAGGCAAACACATTCATGGTTGAGGCAGCTCTATCGAGGTGATGATTCATCAGTTCCTTGGCTGCTCTCCTTGTGGACAGAACAATTTTGCACACTAGTGAGTGTAGAATTTTATTTTATTATTTAAATATTTGAGATAAAGTATCTTTCCTGGCATCAGTAAACTGCAGTGGATCTTTTTTGAGGCCCAAAAAAGTGAGCAGGTTTCTGGTAGCGTCTTGGTTATGGTACAGATACCGAAGGCAGAATTTATCAGACTGAACACTGGTGACTGTTGCATAGGTGTCTACATCAGGGTTGGTCATCCCATGCTCATTTCATAGTCTTTGGAGGGCTTGTTAATATGTCCATGGATGCAATTCAGACCTTCAAAACCAGAAAGGTGAATTGCAGCTAAATCCAGACCACCTACAGATAGCATTCCTAGTCTGAAAATCAGATTCAGAATGAGCTGAACCAAACATGGCTGTAAGGAAAGGAGTTTCAGTGTGAGTTTGGGGCTTTTCCCTGTACGACACTATAATACGAATTGTTGAACTCTCTCCTCCCTCCCCCAGAAAGTTAAATCTAGACCGTTTCACAAAAAAAAAATTCCACAACGCTTCAGTGTGTGGCTTCTTTCCTATTATTCCTTAAATAATATTGATTTGTAATAGAGTCTAATCTGTGAAGGAACTTAAAATCCATGTGAACTTTGGTCTAGGTTCTATCAGCAAGCAAGGTCTTATTTTAATTATTCATCTTGGATATTTGTTACTTGAGGAAAATCCCAGTGTAATGACTTTTGCCTTCATAGAGTTTATGATGAAAACAAAATCCATCACTGTTCTGTTTCAGCTTCCTGTGTTTAATCTAGTTCATTTTGCAGTGAGTCTGATAACCTGTATTTGACTAAGGTATTTCTCAGTAATTAAAATAAACACATTACCCTTCAATCTTATCTTTATTAAATAAAGTGAACATTTTAAAATTTCTCATTTTTTAGTTCTCCCTGTCATTTAACCTGCATTTGTGGGCTGCCTTTGCTCCATCTTTTCAAAATGCATTTAAAAATTTGATTATCAAACTGGACACTTTTAGGTTCACTATGTATACACAAATACATCGCCAAAATTACAGTGCTATTCCAAGATCTGTGAACATTATTTGAGTAGATTTGACATCTCCTTAGGCAGTTTCTGTTGTACTCCTGAGCAAAAGTTACCTAGAATGGCTGATTTCAATAAGGGTATTCCTAATGGTCTAAAAGAGGTGTCCTGGGTTCAGCAGTAGCAGTCATGTTTTTCCTTTGTGGTAGCTGGTGCAGTGCTGTGTTTTGACTTCCAGCCTGGGAACAGTGTTGGTGAAGCCGATGTTTTTGGTTGTTGCGAAGTGATGTTTATCCTGACCAAGGACTTTGTGAGGCTCATGCTCTGCCAGGGAGGAGGGGAAGCTGTGAGGAAGCAGAGATGGGGCGCCTGACCCGGGCTAGCCAGGGAGGTATTCCATACCACAGCACGTCATGCCCGGGGTGGGGGGGTAACTGGGAGTTACCCGGAAGGACACGGGCTTCGGGGTGGGACTCTTTTCTTGGCCGGTGGTATCGTATTCTCTTCCCTTGTTATTTTCCCTTATCATTGTTGTCATTGGTAGTAGTGGTGGTGATTTGTGTACATTGGTTGCTGGACTGTTCTTGTCTCAACCCGTAGGAGTTGCACTCTTTCGATCCTCCTCTCCGTTCCTCCAGGAGCAGGGAAGGGGAGAGCCCCGGTGGGGGGGGGGGGGGCCTCGATTGTTGTCAGCCCAGCACCACTCACTGGGAGTGAGTGAACAAGTTGCCTGACTGGGTTTAAACCATGACAGTTCTTTTTGGCGCCCAACGTGGGGCAAGAGGGGTTGAGATAACGACGGATCTGACTGGATTAATAGTCACTCGTCACAATGCTGATTTATTGGCTCTCAAGGTTGTTCCTCTTGATCTCACAGTTTCAGTATATCGTATCTTACTTCCATCCGGTATTTGCTGTATTAGTGTTTTTCAAGTGTGGGGCTTGGGCTAAGGTTTTTGTCCCATTGTACTTTATGGTAAAGTACATTCTAACATGATGGTATTATCTGCATCTTTCTAGTCTGTCATTGGTTGCAAAGTTTTGCTTTTTTTTTATTCTGAAGGTTGGCTATTTTCTGTATTACTTCCAAGATAATATTGATTGTTTTTAAAGAATCCTCAGCCTTTGCATTCATTTGTTTGATTTTTTTACTAATTGTAATGCATGTATGCATTGTTACACTGGTTTAGTTTAGTAATGCAGCTAGCTAATTACTGTTTGTAACCAGCATCTTCACCAGGGCTCTTTTGTGCTAACTGCCTTCACACAGAGACAGTAGTAAAGAGACATCTGCTGCCCCAGATTGCTTATAATCTGTGTTAATGACATGATGCCACAGGGGGAGTGTGAAAGAGTGTTAATGGAGCGAACTTGATTTCAGATTGTAGCAGTTGCTACAGCTGTTAGATTTCAGCACTCTGAGCAGCAAATGAGGCCAAGAGTGTCATAAAAAAGGTGGGCAGGCCACTCATCCTGCTCACACCAGTACAAGAGACTTTGCTACTTGTATCCTAGAGAATTTTGTCTGGATCTGTATTGCAACTTGGTGATACACTGAGCTGAACCTAACACAGCACAAATGTGTGTGTGATCAGTAATGGTATATTGGGTATTGGTTGTGGTGTATATTGGGTTTATGTGGCAAGGTTCTGGTAGCTGGGAAGCTGCAGAGTTGGCTTCTGTAGGAAGGCATCAGGAGCTTCCCCCTGTCAGATGGAGCCAGTTCTAGATGGCTGGTAAGGGACCCACCACTGGCCAAAGCTCGTCAGTGTTGTTGGGAGCACCTCTGTGATAAGAAATGTAAGAAGGGGTAAAAGCTGCTGTGCAGCTGCAGGGAGAGCTTTGCTGCATTGCTCTCCTAAGGAAGCAACGCAGTGCACAAAGTTGTTAATCAAAGTTGTTAATCAGGTATGTGCTGGAATATTTCTGTGAAGTCCAGTTTGGGCAGTACCCTGACCAGAAGTTCTGTCAAGGATCCAAACAGCATTTAGGAGGGCTTTGCATAACACAGATTTGTGAAGTGCCACAAAATTGACACTTGGATCTTAACAGTTTATGACTACTTGGCAAAGTGACTCTTTTTTTGCCTTTTGCTTAGGGACATTCAGTGTTCTGATCTGCAAAGGTGTAAATGTGCATAGTAAACTGCGCACACATTCACCTTCATGAGTCAAGTAACAGCAGCAGTGGCAGATACATGAATGAAACTGATGCTGTGGCATCAAGTCGTTTTGGTGAATTTTACGTAAAGTGATTTCTCTTGTAAAATTGGCACATATAAAACCACTTTTATGCAAGTAAGCCACACAACTGGAGAGAAAGTGAAGCCACAAAACTTCCATTTCTGGTTGTTGCTGCAGCACGCAGGCTTACCAGAGGTGGGAAGAATAGTGAAAATGAAGAAGAAATTGAATAGCTAAAATGCCAGCATTATACATAAGCTGTAAATCAATGTAGGAAAACCAGATCAGAATAATTGGCTGAGAGAACAAATTCATCCAGAACTTGAGGAAGCTGCTTAAAGTATGATTATTCCATGAAAAATACTACTGGCTTTCCATGGGTGATGCACAATAATAAAGATGCTGTCCATTGGTATGTACTGGATTACATCCTGTATTTCATTGGAATTCTTCTGTTTCCAACACCTGCATTTGTACATTGGCCACTTCACCTTAAACCTTGTTAAATGGAATTTTGGTTTTAAACTTTGGCACTGTTTCCTGATCCAGTTCACATTAATGGCTCTGCAAGCTAGGGCACTGGCACAACTGGCAGGAAAGGAGAAAAAAACGTATTAGAACATGGGGATGCATGTCCAAGGCTGTCTTGTCCTCAGTCCAATTCCAGATTTTTGTTTGTGTAACACAGATGAACCTGGTGAAAATACAGGAGAAAGACATTGACACTGCCTCCAAGACACTGGTGTTCATGTCTCTCCTTTGGGCTGGCAGAAAATGACAGTCTGTGCTCAAAGGACCACTGCCTCTAACTGGACAAGGTGGAATCTGTGGCCAGGAAGACAGTTGCTCAGAACCATTCTCATCAGTGACTTATTCAGGCTGGATCACATAATGAGAATCTGGCCTGATAGGAGCTTGTCTTTACCATGTTCTCACTCCCTTAGTACGCCTCCAAGGCTTCAGGGACCTAACTTCTCTTTGTCCACTGTACTGACCAAGAACTGTTGTTAGCAAGTTAGGAGGGAAGTACAAACTGGAAAGGCATTGGTTTTACTCATAGTGCTGTTGTCAGTAACTTAATCATTTCACTTTTTTTCTTGTAATTGAATTGTCTTTGTTCTTGTTTGAAGGTGTTATCTGTGCCATTGCTCAGACCAGACAAGAGGTTAGTGCTTGTTCTTTATAAAAGACAGTTGCCACTAGCCTTCTACAGCAATATGCTGGCTGGTGGGGGTCTTTCTAGCTGTGAGGAATTAACAGTTTCCTAGAAGAGAAACTGGAAAGAAGGCAAGTTTGGACATTGTCAGTGGTTTTGAGGGTAAGATGCAACAGGCCCCACTGTCTTCTTGTTTGGATAAGCTGAGGAGATCTTTGTTTTCTGACTAAAGGTGACCTGCAGAAGGGACTTGTGTTTTGCCCTGAACAAAGTTCATTCACTAGTTTGTATTTCTAGATGGTGTGTGATCCCACTGCACATGTTGTGTCATGCTTTCTGGCCTTCCTTGGTATCTTTTTAATTTCCCTAAAACTATTTAACCATATCCATATCTGAGTTAGAATCTGAGCCTCAGAGCTCACAACATTTTAGAAATGGAGATCAGTGACAGTGACGTAATTCTCACATGGGAAGGACATTTTCATACAATAGCCAGAGGACAAACACAGGAAGAGCAGAGACTAAACATGAGCATCCAGTGTCAGTATCAGGGTCCTGAGTGTACCAGTGTATCTTAATGGCCCTCACCAGTCTGTCCTAGAGCCTTTACACAAACCTTCTTCCCATGGGCACAGGATCTCCATTTCAGCTCAAACCTGGCCCTTCTGTCCTGCCTGAGCCACACTATAGAGGTACTGGTGTCCAGCCCAGCAACAGTCATTCCTGTGCCTGGGCATGACCCCCACAGATGTGGACTCCAACCCATGGCTGACTGTCCAGCTTGATCTCACACCTGCCTTGTTCTTACGGACCTGCCCTGGTATCACTGTGCCTGATGGTCACCATCAGCAGACCAGACCTCCCCGTTTGACCTCAGACCTGCCTTGTCACCACACTAGAGACCTGGTGTAGTGAAAGGTGTCCCTGTCTGTGGCAGGGGTTGGAACTGGATGAGCTTTAAGATTCCTTCTAAGCCAAACTGTTCTATGAAGGTGACCCAGGACCTGCAGAACAGAACCTCATCTTGTTCTTTGAGTTGCTTACTTTAGTGTTTCAGATCCCCTGGACTCTGTTATAATACGATGGTGAATGCTCTTTTTGACTAAGGACCTGTGACTAATCTTGTCTGCCACTTCTGGGTTTGATCTGTTCCAGACACTTTTATTTATTTTATTAGATGATCTGGGTTAAGTGCAGCTTCGCTTTCTGCCTTCTACCTATCTAGCCTGAAGTTGTTTGAACAGATCTTCCTGATTTTATTCCAAGTCAGTATCAAGAAGTTGCAGGTACCAACTGGCGCTCAGCACTGAGCTGCTTTTTGATGCAGTGGACACGTGCTGTGTCTCCAGCCTGTGATTGCTGTGCCTTGCTGACAGATCATGAGCTTACCTGTTCCATTCCCTTCCCAAGTGTGACTGTGGAGAAATCCAACATTATTGTAATAAGCAACACCAGCATCTGAATGGAATTACGGGAGTGGGACCATGAATGTAGTCTTGTACAGTTTCACTATTATAAGTTGTTTGGTTTGGGTTTTTGTTTGTTTCGTTTTGCGTTGTTTTTTGTATGTGTGGTTGTTTTTTATGAAACTGCCTTAAATTAATGGGCCAGATGGGGAATAAAAGAGGAAGAATCACTATTGTCAAGATCTTTTGTATAGTAGCACTTTTTGGGTACCAGCACGTGGGGGCGGGTGTGGTGTGTTTGTACTGGTTTTGTTGCTGCTGTTTGCTCGTTTCTCACCAGAGTGATCAGCTCCCGCTGCCATCCTTTCCTTCCCGGGAAGAGTGTGGGAACTGACCTAAGGCTCCTGTGATCAGGTAACTCAGCCTTAACCTGTGACTAGACTGGGAAATCCCCAGTGCAAACCGGGTAGCTGGACATCCACTGGGATGTGATGAAGAAAAACACATCGCGCCGCACTCGCAGCCTTCAGCCCTGCCCGCTCCTTGCTCCCTCCTCCTTCGGCTTTGCTCGGAACTGCCTCAGAACTGCCCGTAGCCACTAGGAAATTCGAGGAAAGCGAACAGCGCCCCCTGCGCGGCGAGAGCCCCGGGACCCGGTCCGTGCGCGGCGAGAGCCCCGGGACCCGGTCCGTGCTCGGCGAGAGCCCCGGGACCCGGTCCGTGCTCGGCGAGAGTCCCGGGACCCGGTCCGTGCGCGGCGAGGCCTCTGACATTACGGCTCCGCGAGCGGTCAGGTCAGCGCGGCCGAGACGCGTCCGCTGCCGGCGTAGACGGCGCTGCCGCTTCACCGTGCGTCACGTGGCGGTGTCGGGCCGGAGCCGTTACCCGTAACAGCTTCAGGGCTCCGGCTGCTTGTGGAGCCGGTGCCCCGTGGCGGCTACCCGGTCGGGCCGGTGGCGCGGCTGCCTGCGCTTCTGGCAACACGAGAGCGCCCCGGAGCCTCCCCCCCCCTCGGCGGTAGCCGTGAGGATGGTCTCTGCGTGCAGGCGGATTAATCGCGAAATCATGGAATCAGCTGGGTGGAAAAGCCCTTCGAGATCATCCAGTCCAACCATTGCCCAGCACTGCCAAGGCCACCACTAACCGGTGGCACTGAGGCCTCGTCTCCACGGTGTGTGAACACGCAGGGATGGTGCCTGCAGCCCTGCCCTGGGCAGCCTGTTCCAATGCCTGAGCACCCTCTGGGGCAGGAATTGCTCCTCAGCTCCATCTAAACCTGCCCTGGTGCAGCTTGAGGCCGGTTCCTCTTGTCCCATCCCTTGTTCCTTGGGAGCAGAGCCCAGCCCCTCCTGGTTCCATCTTGCTGGCAGGCAGCTGTAGGGAGCGATCAGGTCCTCCCGAGCCTTCTCTTGATATGCAGAATGAGCTAAGATGTACTAAGCATCAGAGAAGTACTGAATCCTTTTGTACTGTTTAGTGAGGTAATGGCAGAAAAAGTACTTGAAAACATCAGTGTACTGGTAGGACACACGAACCAGATTTTGCAGCTTTTCTGTGAAGGCAAACGGGAATTGACTATGATTGTGCAGCCAGGATTGTCAGTGGATTTTGCAGGGCAGCATTAGCAGCATAGCTGAACAGTTTGTAATAGAATTCTCCCACAACATCTCTTTAAAAAAAAGGAGTTTTTTTCACATCCCAGAAAACTTGCTGGTGAGAAGGGATTTGTCTGAAGCCTTGCTTGGTAAATCTGTATGAATATGATTAAATGTTTGCTGTCTGTTTTCATCCAACTCAGCAGTTTGCACTGCAACCTGTTGTCCCTTATCCCTCTGGCTCCCTGCTCAGTGTCCCAGCTACAGTGGGAAGGGGCAGGCGGGTTTTTCCTAGGCCTTGTTTCTCTGCTCAGGTGCTGTACCAGGTAGATGAAAGCTATGAATTCTTACCTGGTGTATTCAAGTTATTTACTTAGAAAATTTTACCCTGATGCATGATGAAATAGATACTGCCATGGGTTGTTCTTCTCTTGCATTTCCATACCTCAAGGGTTGGTCATACATGAGCATACAACTCTGAAGCGGGGCTTGGAAGCCATTTTATCCTTTTGCTAAAATGCTCACTCTTATACTAATCACTGGATTTGGGACTTGAGAGTTTTTGTTGAGAGTGGGGACCTTGGCAGTTTTTTGCTTTCCTCTCTGGGCTGGAGCACGGCTTTCTCCCTGGGATTCTGGGAATATATTTCACCTAATGAATTTTCTTCTTTTGACAACACATGGGTGTGTTCCCTGCTTGAGGCATCTGGTGGTAGTGTATCTGGGGAATGCAAAAGCTTCAGGTCATTTAGTTGCAAGTACAGTTAACAAGGTGAAGTGAGACAGAGAGTGCAAGACATTTTCACTTATCATAGACTTTGGAATCTGTGGGAACACAAGTGTGACTTGGGCTGTTATATGAGGGGCAAAATGTGTCAGGCATAGAATAGAAATCCTCAAATACTATCAGACTTCTAGGCTGATAACTTTTTCAGTTTGGAGGTGGTCATGTCTGAAAACTGACATTTCTGGTTGTGCCAGGAGGCTGCTGAAGTGTTAGGAAAATTTCTGAAACATACATTGTATTTTGAATAGAAGCTCTATTTTTTTTTTTTTTCTAGCTTATAAAGTTCAGCATGTGATGGAGAATAGAAAGGGCTTTATAAATGTAAATGAAAGAAGAATAGTTACTGGCGATAATATGAAAATTTAGCAGCTCTGTTCTTATTTTGGGAAGTTTTGCCAGTTTTCTGCACCACAGTTGCTTTCTACAACCCAGGTGAGATGGCCTCATTCAGCATCCTTCCTGTAAGCAGTAACAGGCAAGTGAAAACCTGCTCGTTTAACTGGCAAACCAAGCATTGGGCATCCTGGTTAGAGGAGGAAAGGCTGGAGATGAGGCTGCTCATCTCAATTTCTGTATTTTATTTTTCTTCACTTTAACTGGACGTTGAATGCTTGATGAAATAAGGGAGTAAAATGTGATCAGCATTCTGCAGTAACTAAATATTGCAGTGGGTGCTTCAGTTAACATTGTTGGATAAAGAGATGCTGAGATAATCACAAAGGAGTGTGGTGAAAGCTGGGATCCTGGCTTCCACTCTGGTGCCTCTTTCTTTCTTGCAGCTGATGGGAATGGTATTAAGCAGCTCAATGCAGTGAGATACTGGGGGGTGATAACCACATGGTGAAGGGGAGGAAGGAATTTACTGGGTTGCTTGAAGGAAAAGCAGGAAGGTTCTGGGAAAGAGGTATGTTTTCCAGAGTGGGGCCATATAACTTAAACAGGGGCTGGGGTAAAGTGGTTATTGCACCATTCAAGAGGTACTGTGCTAAAAGTCCAGAACTGTAAGGGGAAAAAACATGTTATTTGGAAGAGGCCAAGGTGTGAGCAAGCAGTTTGATACAACTTATGCTGTAACTACACTGGAAAGATTTCTTAAAGTATTTTTATGTTTGGATTTGGGATTTAGTGTGCCATCCCTTCCAAATTCTAGGGTAGACATTCTGCAGAATCTCCTTGGGGATAATGGGATTCTTGAAGTTTTCTGTACCTCCAGCAAGGTAATGCCATTTTCTGTTGCTCATTCCCATTAGCTGTCTTTTTTCCTCCTCCCCTTTGAAAAGCTGAGGCAAAGAATTAATTCCTTGAGTTACATTTTGCAATGTATAAAAGTTTGATGTAGGGGGAAGTTTGCATTTTGTGTTCACTTTTATTGACCTTCTGTATGCATAGCTTGCTTTGAGCCGTTTATTTCTCATTTCTTGCAAATTCTCTTATTTCCCAATAGCTTTCCTGAGAAATACTCATATAGTTACTTTTTTAAAATATATTTATTCAAAAATTAATACCTATTTGACTATGGTAGCTGTAGCAGAGAGAGCAAACTGGGTTTTTTTCCCTTGAAGGTTAGTTGCAGATCTCCTGTTCTCCCCTCCCCTGCCTCTTTCTATCCTGTTTCTTTTTGTTTATTGCTGTGGTTTCTGATTTAGCATCATTAGGAAGTTGAAAAGTTTGCTGAGTCAGAGGGGTTCTAACCCAGATAAAGTCTTGCAGAAAACATGACACTTTATGTGATCATTTGTTGAGGCATGTTTAATTAAGTGAAGTGTTAGAAGAAATGTGACTGAAAGCATGTCATTAATGACCCTTAAAGCATTACTTTTACCTGTTTTTTGTCTTTCTTTCCTCATTTCTATATGAGAACTTGCTGCAGTTTCCTAACCCCTGTCTCTGTGAACAGTCTCTTGTACAGTCTCCCTCTGAGAGGTAGTGGAAGGAGCAGAGAAAGGGCAATAGTATCATCCACTCCTGCCTCAGTTCTCCCAAAAGAAGCTTCTGTAGTTCTGAGACTGCTTTAGCCAGATAACAATTACCCTGGCATTTACTTCGGGTTCCCCAAATTAATGAGGTGTTACTTTCCCAGGGCTGTGATAATATTTGAGTTGCTCAGATGAGGAGGCCAATATAGGCAAACATCTATGGAGGAAAGTCTACTGCTTACCTTGCTTGTGCCCTCGGAACAGCGGTATCCACTGAAGACCACCTGAAACTCATGTTTGTGGTTGTTGTTGGGTTTTTGTCCTTCCAAACCAAGTGAAATTAAATAACTTCGACTCTTGTAAATGTTGTTTCTTTGCTGGGAAATGGCCAGAGGCGTGTTTGCTTGCTCCTGCCTGTCCTTTCAGAGAGTGGAAATATGGTTAATATGAAAAAAGAATGCAGAGTTGTGCCAGACCACACTTGTTTGTGCTGGCCTCATGCAAGGGCTCTGAAAATCACTTTTGCTAGACTGACAAATCATTCTCAGCTGGGTATCATTGAGTGCAAGAATTCTCATAAAGCAAAACCAAAGGGGGTAAAGCAGCTGAGAGTCTTTATGTTTCAGGACTGTTGCTGTAATATGTGTGTGTGCTAAGGAGGGGATTTGTTACCAAGTTGTCTTATTAAATGAACTATTACACCATTGCTCTGAGACACCTCAATGGGAAAGACTTGGCTACAACATCAAAGGAGGTTGTGTATCTAATCTCTTTAGATTACCACTGTAGAGACCACTTTGTTGTTAAAGCTCAAGAAATTGCTTCTTACAGAAGCACTGGGCCTGTCCCTGTGCTTGGGTGTTCAGTGCCTGCTGACTCTTGGTAATGCACTGGTGCCCTTCTGCGTGCCGTTTGGAATTGGCAGCTTGCTTTTTCTTGAGCTGTAAGGTGCGTAAAGGGTTTCAGCTTAAGGCACACAAATTCAGGTGTCACCGTGTGAGATGGGTGTCTCCTGCTATAGTCTGGAGCAATTTATAAGTAGTGAATTTGAGATCAATTTTCAGTGTTGTAATACTTAACTGAATCATGCTTGGGCTCTGTTACTTCTATGAATAGGGCCTAGCACGCTTGCTCTCTAGTTTTGCTTTTCTTTAGCCATTTGCTTTAATAAATACAATGATTTAATGAACTGTCTTGGGACATTTGTGCTATATTTTCTACCTGGACTCCAGTGAGGCCTTTGACATGGTCTCCCATAAGATCCTCATAGTAAACCTGACGAGGTATATCTGGATGAACACAGAATGAGGTGGCTTGAAAAGAGCTGGCCCAGAGGGTAGTGATCAGCAGAACAAAGCCCTTTTGGAGGCCATTAACTAGTGGTGTACCCCATGGGTAGATACTGGGGCCAGTGCTGTTCAACTTCTTCGTTAATGATCTACAGGCTTGAAGACAACACCTGTCCTGGGTTCAGCAGTAGCCGTCATGTTTCTCCTTCTTGGTAGCTGGTGCAGTGCACTGTTTTGACTTTCGGCCTGGGAACAGAGCTGATAACAATGATGTTTTGGTTTGGCCAAGGACTTTGTGAGCCTCATGCTCTGCCAGGGAGAAGGGGAAGCCAGGAGGAAGCAGAGACAGGACACCTGACCCAAACTGACCAAAGAGGTATTCCATACCCCAGCACGTCATGCCCAGGATGTAACTGGGAGTTAGCCGGAAGGGCTGGGAGACTGCAGGGTTGGAGGAGGTATGGGTCGGAGCTTGGTCGGGCTGGGGGGGCAAGTTATCTGTCGGCTGGTGGTGAGGTGTTGTATTCTCTTCCCTTGTTATTTCCTTTATCATTGTTATTATTGGTGGTAGCAGTAGTGATCTCTGTTATACCTTAGTTACTAAACTGTTCTTATCTCAACCTGTGGGAGTTGCATTCTTTTCGATTCTCCTCTCCATCCCTCTGGGAGTAGGGGGAGGGAAAGAAGGGGGGAAGTGAGTGAACGAGTTACCTGACTGGGTTTAAACTACGACAACACCAAACTGAAAAGGGAAACTATGAAGTCCTGCACCTAGAAAGGAATAACTATTCACTGGCAAATGCTGGAGAACAACCAGTTGGAAAGCAGCTTTGCAGAAAAGGACTTAGGACTGCTGGTAGACATGAGGCAGCAATGGGGCCTTGCTGCAAAGGTGAATGGTGTCCTTATCCTGGGCTGCATTAGGGGGAGTGTTGCTGGCAGTTGAGGGAAGGGATCCTCCCCCTCTGCTCTGCACTGTGGAGGCCACACTTGGAGTGCTGGGTCCAGTTCAGGGCCCCTCACTATGAGAAAGACATGGGCATGCTGGAAAGATCAGTGAAGCACCACAAGGATGATGGAGTGGAGCACCTCACCTATGAGGAAAGGCTGAGCGAGCTCCCTGCAGAGCAACCTGCTCCTAATTTTTAGATTTAGGTTTCCTTTTGCTTTTGTTTTTGTAAGACTATTTTGTGTATTTTCATTATTGCTTTATAGCAGTTATTAATGTCCTGCCTCCTGATGATGCTAATGAGTAATAGCCAGCATTTTACTTGGCTATACAGAGGCTTTGGTGAGTTCTTCCATGTCTTCTGCCAAGCAGGTTTTATTTTTGTTCTGATTTGGTGTGATACTAATCCAACAGTTTTTCTCCAATACGTTTTAAGGCACCCAATAAATTAAACAACTCACCTCTTTCTGTTTCTGTGTGCTTTTTCTCAGGTGGTTTGTTGCTTTTTTTTCAGTGTTCATGACAAGAAGATTCTCTCTTAAAGAATTTTTTTCCTAGTAATGGAAGTTTATACATATATATATATATATATATATATATATATATATGAGCCGTCCATCTGAAGATGTTTGGACTAAACTGTGTTATCTGTCCAAACTGTATTTCTCTTGACAGCTGGAGCAGGCCTTGGCCAAGGTAGGTGATACTCTGTTTTTAAATGTGGAAAAAGCTGTGTAGGTTTGCTTAATTCAGCCTCTGCTGAATTCCATCCATGGAACTGTACATGGCAGTTCAGCTTTTTGTCAGCAGAGGTTATTCTGAGCCGTATGTTTCTGATGTACATTGTTCAATGTTGTTGAAAGATTTGCCATTGTGAGCACAAATCAGGAGAGAAAAACCTCCTGAATATTTCCATTCATGTTCATTTATCCCTTCTCATTAATATGTCACTACAGTAGCCCCCCTTTACAACTGACAAATGTGTTAAGCCAGTTTGTAAATTCACATCAATTAAACTGTTAGAATGGAAAGGGGGTATGTTTTCCAGCTTCCTTCACTGAACTTCCTACCGCTGCTCTACATACTTATGTCCATGTTTCCATTATTGATGCTTTTCAGTCTCTGTATTTGCAGTTTGTTCTAACTAATTTTCCTGTAACTCTTCTTCATTCAGTTCTGTAAATTCTTGAATACCTCTTTCATCAAACTCAGTATTTTGTGCAACATTTACATCATCCTCTCATTTCTCAAACCTTTAAAAGTCATGAGTATAGTCCTTCCATAGGGCCTTCCAAGAATCAGTCACTGACTTGCTGCTACTTATGTCTCAGAAATATTCCTCTTATGAAGCAGGAATGTTTTTTCAAGGCATGTTGCAGCTTTTCAAGAATTCACACACTACTGATTTGATTTGTCATTTCTTTCAACTAATGTATTTGTCATAAATAAAGGATTTTGAAACTAGCACTCTGGAGTGGTTCTAAACTGAGGCAGCAGTTGGTGGTAAGCACAACTTCAGTGTTCAAAGGCAAATCACAGAGGGGAGCTGGTTGGCTGCTCTACTGAGCATCAGCGGCATGGTAAGTGCTGGATTATCTGTGTGACTAGAGCAGCTCACTAACCAGTATTCTGTAATAACGGCATGTTACTCATGCCTCATCATCTCAACACTAGTGACCAGGTAGCATGAGTAGGGTTACATCTTTCAGCACCCCCAGGTTTCCTGACGGGTTCACATTTGAAGTCGCCACATAAATTACCACGTGACATTAAAATGTTGTGGGGTTTTTTACGACCTCAGATTCAGGAGCTTGCTTCTCCAGAGGAGGAAAAGCATTTAATGACATGTTTCTAAGAGCTGTGTATCCTCTGTTCTGAAAACATGTTGCTATGCATAGTCTCTGATACCTCTTTCCCCTGCCTAGAAAAGAATCTGCAGCCTTTTGATCAGCACTTACTCATTCCTCATTAAACCTGGCTGTAAGAGATTTGGGGTTTGCTTTTTAATTCTGATAGCCATGCTTGCTTGGTTTGAAAACTCCTGAGCAGGAGTGCAGTGTGGTGGTGGGTCACAGTTCAGCATTCTAGTTTCTGCAAGGAACGATGGAACCAGGAGATAGATGATGCACTACTGAAGATGCTGAGACAAAATCCCTTTGAGTGGACAGTAAGTTTGAAGTCACTTCTATTCGTATATGGTGAGAAGTCCTGTCAAACTTGCATCAAGCAGTGGTATCAGTACTAATACAGAAAGAGACTTCTGGGATGGACAAAACCAAACCCAAACCCCAAACCTGACAGCCTACCTTCCTGATAAGGAAGGCTTCTTGTGTACCATAGTAGCAGAGGTGGGGGAAAAGCTGTAAGATTTATAAAAGTAATTGTTCTAGTACTGATTTCTTACATGTATGAAATTTGAGGTAAGATTACATGTTCATGTGTGAACCAGCTACAGGTGGTTGTAGGGGCTCCCTCTTACAGCAGTATGGTAATACTGCTGATATTTTGCTAGTGCTATCTATCTCAGATAAGATACAGGTAGTAATTATGCAGGTACATACTATATGAATGCACATTTATAGACTGCTTTTAGTTCAAAGTGAAGTAAGTTGATTTAAACTAATGCTCTCATTATACCCGTAGTAGGCCCTTGCTTGGCTTTGATACAAGGTGCAAAATGAGTCTGTACTTTGTACATGCAGCATAAAAAGTAGGGGAAAACTCAAAGAAGGGGAATGAGCTTGGGGTGGGGCAGGTGTCTGACTGCAGAGAGTGAGGTATTGGCCCTTTATGGCAGAGCTGAGGACAGTTACCTGCTCCTCCCAGGAAGGGCTGCGTCTTTGTGATGCTGGCTGTCAGTCAGGAAGATTGTTTGGGGCCAGTTACAACCTTTGGTACAGGAAACTCTAGTTCTGGTTTAGCTGGGTAGGTAGTTTTTTTTCTTAGCAAGACAGTATCTGCTTTTTGTCCACATGCAGTTGGTCATGGATCAGTACCTGTGTGGCCAAGCTGCAGTTTTCCTGTTGATGTCCATAGAATTGATGTACATTTTCAAGGACATGATAACTTGTTAACAAGTCATTTATGTTAAAGTTTGTCAGACTAAGGACCCTTTAACTGGGATGGAACATTTGACATTCTTTACTCAAGCATGTATCCTGGAAAGGTTGAACTCAAGGATGTACAGCCATGATGTTTCAAATACTTTGCTAACTTGGCGAGACACTACAAGATCCTAGAGTCCTTACCTGAACTGTCTTCATTATAATACTAAAATGCTCTACTTGGTGCTTGTTAGGCCACCCCTGGAATAGTGGGTTCAGTTTTGGTCCCTGCTCTACAAAAAAAATATGGACAGGCTGGAGAGAGTCCAGAGAAGGGCCCCAGAGATGATCCATGGACTGGGTAGCCTATGAGAAGAGGCTGAGAGAGACGGGACTGTTCAGCCTGCAGAAAAGAAGGCTGACCCATGACCTTCTCCCATGTTCCAGTATTTAGAGGGTGGTTATAAAGAAGCTGGAGACTCCCTTTTTACAAGGACTCCCATGTAAAAGACAGGGGTGATGGGATAAGTTACTCCCAAGGAGACTCCAGTTGGACACAGGAGAAAAAGTTTACCCAGGGAGAACAATCAACCACTGGAATAATCTTCCCAGGGGAGTGGGGGATTCCCCAGCATCAGATACTTGTAAGATTCAGCTGGGCAGGCTGCTGGGATACCCTGTCAAGACCATGGGCATATTCCCTGCCTCCAGCCCTTCCTATGGATGGAATTAGAGTCTCTCTGCAGTTGGCATGGGTATTTGCCTTAAAGTTTGTAACACCGAACAGCACATTCTAGCGTTTGTTCTAATTCCTGGATTTACCTCCCTCTCTTGTATGCCATTAAGCAGGATGCTGGGTTTTAAATCCATGCCAGTGCTGAATGTGGTAACTGAACTGCTGTGTTCTACATGCATCAAGTCCCAATTTCCCTTCCCACTACTACAGTTTCTCTGGAGCAGAAACCGCTGTTCCCCTCGCTCCTCACCAAGAGTAAATCTACTTCCAAAACAAGGAGTCCCTTTTAAACTGCATAAAGGTGGAAGTAAGAGTTCCTGCTTTGAGTTATATCTGTCTGCCTCCCCTTTCAGCACAGATGCCAGTTTTCTATCAAATTCACAAGTAGCACATGCTCACTTTGCTATTCCTGCAGTTGGCATTGATTTAGGTGATCATTAATTTCTGCACACAGAACCAGGAAAATCACTGGTATGCTTGCTAGATTATAAAGTGGCTAAGAATAAAAACTGACATGTTGATATAGGAAATGCAGACTTCACACAGGGCAAACTACGTTAACTAAAGGTTCTAAAATGTAAAGTAAACTTTATTATCCTTAAACAACAAAATAGATTTCTTTGGTTGTACAAATTTCACTAGTTACAGTCTTGATGCGCTAATTTTCCCTCAGAGTCTCTCAGGAGAGAATGGGAGAGAACCCAGAGCCTGGCACCAGGTACCGCAAACGGAAAGAAAAAGAGAATCACAAGTTAGTCACCAAACCCAATCCAGGATTGTTTCCAAAATTGCTGTTGTTAAAAAGCAAATGCTAAAATTAGATTTAAAAAGGAAAAGCTCAAATTGCTGATGATGGAAGCAGCCACAGCTGCAGTTTGAGATTATCAGAGTCCCCCCTTCAAAGCTCTGTAAAATCAAAACATACGAAATCAGTTAAAATGATCCACTGGATTTTGGCATGAAGGGAGAGTATCAACTAAATGAAAAACTGCATTCATTTCTTTCATTCAGCACATACACAAGCAGAAGTACCTGTTGCTCCCAAGCCACTGCAAGGCTTAAGGTCCAACTCTGGTCTTACTGCTGGAGGGGTTCAGCAGGGAGCACCAATGTATCAGGTTGGACAGGCTGGGTCCCTGCCAAGCTCGGGCACCTTTCTCCCTGTTAGAGGCATTAAAAAACCAGAAAACAAAAAAAGGGGGATGTTTTATTTCAGCATTGGGCAGCAGAGACCGATTTCAGCGCTATCAGCAGCATCTGTCTCCTCCATATCCGCAGAGCTCACTTGATACAGAATCTGTTCACAGCCCTTCTTCCACGGATGGAAACTGGGAATCACACCCTCCTCCTTTTCATTTTCATCTTCTCCCTCCTGCCTGGGCAAGCATGTATCCTCCCTGTGCTACATGGAAGGGGTCTGAAGCCAACAAGTTGGCAAACAGTAGAACTGTGTAGTTATTGCAAGGCATAGGCCAGACCCATTGTACTTCACTCTGCTCCTCGAGAGCTCCAAGCTGGGCACCTTGTAACGTCACATTTCACTTCACAGCTAGCAGGTAAGTCACCCACCAGTATCCTCCTACCTGTAAGACCCCTTCACTCCTAACCTGACCCCAGCAACGCCACTTCCTACCCTTCCCTGTTTCCTGAATCCTAACCCACTATCTTATCTGCTGTTTACACCTCCTACCTCTGCCACCATATCCTAATCCTCAACTACCCTGCTCTCTACTGCTGTCACACATGCACACTTCTACACTCTGCTACAGCTGCTCAGCTCCTCTCTCATTTCTATCCCAGGTGAGTCCCGGTGCTGACAGAAGCTGGCTACCTGGCCTCCTCTGACAGTCAATGTGCTTGCTGAAGGGTTCACACTGCACGCATGAGATACACACCTTATGTGTACAGCCAGGTAGTACTTGTCCCCCAGGAGAGCACAGAATGCTGTCAGGAGCAGTTTCCTATGCAGGACAGGTTGCTGTGCTCACAGAGGCAAGTGGCACAGGCTCCTGCTCAGTCAGTTGTCTTTGCTTGAGCACACACAGGTATCAAGGTCAGAGGCAGGCATTTCACTGGAATTCCTTTTGTTTGTTTTTTTTTTGTTTGTTTTTTGTTTTTTCTTCTTTTTGCCTCCAAGCCACCCATTTCCACACGCTCCCAAAAGCAAGTGAGGTGACACGGGGGGGAGAGGTGGGAGGAGATGCTTTTTGGCAAAAGACTGGAAATTAAGTAGGAGCAAAGGCAGGCTGGACCTTCCTTCTAACTCATGCCAGAGGGGAAGCTCCCACAGTAAACCACTAAAAAATCCAGGTTGAGGAAATAACAGCTGGAACCCAACACACTCTCACACTCATATTCTCCCCGTCCTACCCTTTCCCCACACACACTATTTACAGGCTAACAAGCTGCAGCTGCCCACTGTCCTACCCACACCTCCTCTCAATTTGCCACCAGTAAGTATAGTGTTGTCCCATTTTGTTCAGGACATGCCCCAGTGCATGGTTGGGTGAGAAAAGAGGGCGGTTCACAGCCTTAAAGGAAGTTAGTTGACCACAGTGCTCCCTGGGGTGCTCAGTTCCCATCCAGAGTCCAGGAGGCAGCAGTGTGGGCAGCCCAGTGCTGTCCCTGGAGCACAGGAAGCTCAAGAGGCCTGTGCTGGGCTATTCCATTGCCCAGGTCCATCAGATCTACGTAGGGACAGCAGCCTCCAAGCTGCGCCGGCTGTGTCGGAGTTTGCGTTTGCTGCTGTACAGGGCCATTTCTTCCAGTGCTGATGAAGCAGGTGTTGATGAATCACGTGTCACTAACATTTCCTCTTCCTCTGGCTGCCCATCCTCCTCCTGGGGAGCTGTGAGGACAAGAAAGGTAAGGCTTTAAGAGAAGTGCCAGGTTAAGCATAGAGCTGATGCAGCTAACGTAGACATAAGGGTATGCTGAGGTGCTGAAATTGAGACTGCACTGAAGTGTTAGTGATCTCCAGTAATCCCATGCCCAGAGATTTTAGGTGATGTGTAGCTCACGTTCTGACCTCTGTGGGTTCTGGGAAGTCACACGCATGAGAAGAGACGTGCCCCAACCCTGAAAATTACTGGAAGTGCCATAGGAAAAATCAACTCTGCTGAAAGGACTTGGGTGTCTGCTGGTGTCCCCAGCACGTCACTAGTTTCAGTAGTGGTGTGCACCAAAGAGCAGTGTGTAAACTACCAGCTATAGTTGCCGTAGCTAGAGGTGAGAGTTGTGGCCTTGCTTAATGGTGAAATTACACAACTTAAGTCCTTTTTGTAAATTTAAACTGTGACTTGTGTCCCTCACCAAAGGAACTCACCAGGAAAGATACACTGGGGCAGGGCCAGACCATCAGTTAACTTGATCTCAGGCCTTTTAGGATGTGTTCTGCATGTACAGTACACTGCTTTTACAGTGGATCCTCACCCTCCTGGAAGGAGCTTGTATCTGATGCACTTTGACATCTGCCCTTTGGGATAATTTGGCTTGAACAACTACTGTGAGACACTTGAGTAAAAAGGGAAAAGTTCCACAAACCCATTTTTTCCCTTCAAATGCAAACTGGCTCCTGGGAAGCCTCTGAAGTCTTTGAACAAGGCAGATTATCTATGAAGATCTACCAGATCAACGCTGCAGTCTACCAAACTCTACCCAGTGGCCCATCCTCTGCTCTGGAGCCAGACTCCAAGATGCAACATCCCCATTGTCACAGTACCCAAGTAAGAGTATCTGATGTAATTCAGAATCCTTCTGGAAGTATTAACTGTAGCATGAACCTGTTGTTTGAAAAGGCCTCAGAACCAAACGTAGGTGACAAACCTGAGTGACAAACCTGACATCTTGGCAGGACTCTGGGCTTGGAAAGCAGATGACTGACTTCCAGATAAGGCAGACAGGTACAAATGAATGGCATGGACACATGAAGGTAAAAATCCATATTGAGGGGGGGAAGGAAATCAGTGTGGCTTGGAGGGAACTCATTCCTTTTAAAACCTCTTTGAGTAGAATTTGCCAAAAGAGACATCAAACATGCAAGTTCAGTGATCTCAACACAGCAAACAAAACTTTTACAACCTGCTAACTGCTCCTCAGCCAAAGCTCTTAATGAAAACAAGCTGCCATGGGATAAGGCAGCACGTCCCTTAGGGTTAAAACACAGAAAACCTGCAAGGAGATGTTACCTGCTATCACAACACAGAGCAGCAATCTGTATTAGTATTTGGTAAGTAATGAGGAGCAGAAGTGATAAAGGCTATATTAAGAGAAACTGCTGGTGGTACCAAGCTGTGTATCAGGGTAGTCAAATGAAACTCAACTCCACAGAAGAGCATTAGGATTTTACAGAGTTGAACGGGCAGTGATGTGGAAGGTGAAATTTACTGCAAATGTGAAGAGATTCAGGGAAGAAATAAATAGCTCTACAATTAAAGGCCTCTGGCTTAGGAAGTGCTAAAACAGACATTGTTGTAACCCAGAGTAGTATTCTCAAAGGAGTAACTTTATACTTTTCTTCTTTTATGTTCTTTTCTTGGCATTCCCAGTAGTTTGCATCAGTCACAATACTGGAGCAGGCAGAACCTCGTGCTGTCTCAGGGGGTTTATTTTCATGCTATTGGATAATGCTTAAGCTCAGTAAAAGTAACATAACCCCGACTGCACATAGAAAGCAACACCCTTAAAACGAACTTATGATTCTGTTGTCATTAGGGGGAGCTTTCTGAAAACGTTGGCACTTCTCAGCAAGACCATTTCATTTCAGGATTAGATATTGGAAAAGATGTGAGAACATACAGAATGCCTTCTGCCACTCCATCACCTCATCACATACCTATGTTTGCAGTATTGCTTGCAGCCCTTCTCTACCTTAAAAATAGCACAGATGAAATAAAAAAGGTCCGAAGGGACATGGGAACAACTCCCATAAATAAAGAATAGGATTGTTGAGCCTAGAAAAAAGGTAACTGATAGGATACTTGCCTGTATGAAAGGTACAGAAAGAAGGAATAGGACGCAGTTATTCACTGCACCCCAGAATAGCCAAGGAAATGATCAAGAAACAGAATTAAGTAAAATGCCAGCAGAAGTACTCCTAAGGAGCAGGGAGGTCCTGCCGAGCTCCATACTGCTACTGCAGCCACCCAGACTGAAGTGGGAGATAGTCTGAGCCTGTCTATTCTAGCTGTGGACAGAAGGACACACCATAGCTAGGAGAGCCTGATGAGATACAGCAGGCAAAGCTTCAGTTCCTGTTGAGTTAGGGGAATGCACACATAGATCCACAAGCACAGGCCTGGAGACCCGCCTGGGTACTCAAGCACCGAATCTCTCAACTCTTAAACCAGGATGAATTTATCTGCAGCTGCCTGCTGCAGGCTGTAGGATTCTTTGATCTAACAAAAGGGGCAGACCCTGCCCAATGAATGTCACCCACTTCCAGCAGGTAACAGAGGCCAAAACTTCCCACCTATGTTCTACCCTCTTTAATCCAGAACACAAACCCAGAAGAAAACCAGGCATGCTTGTTACACACCATTCATCATTAGCCATCCCTACAGCACAATGCAAATATCCTACCCAAAACAGAACGTGGCGAGTTTGGAGGTTTCATTCTAGAATGGATAAAAATAAGACATTGCTTCAAGCAGCAAGAAGTTGAAGTCCTCAGGGTTGATTCCACAAGGAGGCAAAGGGGAACCCTCTAGAACCATGGTGGGAAGCAAATAGTACAGAGATGACTCCTTTGGCCATGACCTTACCTGAGTTATTTCTGTCATCTACGTATCTGAGGTCATCAGCTGCATCAGGTGACTGGAAGAGAACAGAAGACATGAGCCTCCTCCTCTGTAACACCAGTGCCAGGTAATTTCCCACCTCCAGCATTCAAACACACTCCAGAGAACCTTTAGCCCTCAAAAGTGCTGGTAACTCAGTGAATTACTACATGATTACAACATTACTCCTCTGTGCTAAAGTCAAGCAGCCCCTTGCCTGAACTGCAGGATGAGCTGTGTGCCTGCCCATCAGAGCTCTCCCTTCTCTGTGCATGTGTAGGAAGGAGAGAATTGGAAGTGACATGAAAGGCAGAAAGCATAAAGACTGTAGAAAATGAGTAGAAACATGGGAGGACAGCAAGGATGAGCTGCTTTTCCTGGAGAGTCCCTAATTCTGCCCTTGCTCTGTTCCCAGCCCCAGCTGCTTACACAGAATCAACTTCCTTTTTTTCTATTCAGGTGTGTGTAGAGAATGATGTGGGATAGGGAGCAGTTACATCCAACACATGGCAGAGAAACAGCTAAAGGATAATCATGAAACCACCACCACCTCCTGCTGATTTTAAAGCCTTCACAAAACGAAGTCTCCAACCACCAGAGTTGCCTGTAGCTCATCAAATCAGAGCGACACCAGCATAAGAAAACAACTTTGCTCATGGTGCACTCAATCCCACTGTCCATGTCAGCGACAAAGATGTTGAACAAGACCGGTCCCAACACCGATCCCTGAGGGACACCACTCATTACTGGTCTCCAGCTGGACAACTTATAATGGCTAACTGCCCAAGAATCCTCAAGCTGCAGCTCTGCTAAAGTCAAAGTCAGCCTGGTTTTGGGGATGACACCTTGGACCTGGGATCTCTGTGTCATGACAGCAAGTTAAAGCCCAATATGTGAGTACTTGCTAGCTCTCCACACACAGCACGAAGGTAACTGCACATATTGCTTCATTGTTACAGGAAACTAAAAAAAACAATGATAACCATAGATTATCTGCTCAGATGTGACAAATGCCAATCAGCTAATGACCAACCCAAATGACAAGAGAAAGGCAGTTCACAGTCCTGGGCAACTGGCTCTAGGCGGCCCTGCTTGAGCAGGGGGGCCAGACAAGGTGACCTCCAGAGGTCCCTTCCAACCCCAAGTGTTCTCTGATTCTGTGACAAAGCAGCTTAAATGAAACGAGGTTCTTTCAGGAAGGAGAACCACCCTGCCATGGTGCTCACCCTCGAAACTTGGTCTTTTGTTACCACATGATAACTTCACAGTTCAGCTACAGCACAGTTACAGTGTATGAGAATTGGCATCACATACGCTGCTTGGGCAGGATGCTGTATATTTATATATATATATATGTAAATATGTATGTATATGATGTGTATGGATGTGTGAGGTTAACATTTACACCAACTTACAATTTGTTTGCCATCATTTCTATGGCTTTTTCTTTTTAGTTCTCATCTTTCACTTAAAACCATTTCAGGATCAACTGAGGTGAGGATGTATCATAGAATCATAGAATAGTTAGGGTTGGAAAGGACCTTATGATCTTCTAATTCCACTCCCCCTGCCATGGGCAGGGACACCTCGCACTAAACCAGGTCATGTAGCTGCTTTCTATTTGAAAAGCTCTTGTCTTTCATTATAAAACTGCCTGGACCAACTTTTTCCCAATTCCACCTGACTGAAGTCAACAGTAAACTCTCAGTTATACAGCACGTCAGGCTCTCACTGCCTCCACACAGGCAGGGCCTTTGAAAAGGACATGCTCAGATCATTCAAACTCTGCTCTGAAGGTCACTGCTTCATGTGCAAGCCTTGACCCATGTGGCAGACAGATCAGCATGCAGTTTATACCTGGATTTCGTAAACAGGTTTGGAGGAAGGAATAGCAGCAAATTCCCGGTAGTCAAACTTCTTTTCAGACATGGACTAGAAGGGACAGCAAAAGAGAAGAAACAGAGAAGAGAGAGTAAGGGGAGAGAAATGGATGGAAAACCAGCAGCAAGCTGAGCAGTCACTCTATGCAGAGATGAAACCAGAAGCAGAGCATCATTCTCAGTTACTGCCAGGAGTGCCAGGATACAGCCTCTGAAACAGGCATCTCTGGGACACTGCTCTGGTGTCAGGGCAGGGCTCCCAAATTGCAGAGGAAACATTATGTGCTGCAGTAAAATGCACTTGCACACCAGGTTAGGCAGAAAGCCATTTTCATGGGAAGATTCATGGCAAGGTTCCCGACAGCTGTGGCACAGCCAGGGTTTAATCCAAAGTGGGCTGCTTGCACAGCCTTGGGCAAAACCAGGTCTCCTTTCTGGGCAGCTGCTCCACTCTTCCAATTTCTTCACTAATGCTGACAGTTCTCTGCAGCCATGACCTGGTGTGTTTATACAGGCTCTTACAGATATGCTTAGAAAAAGGAAAACGCTGATTTCAGCTGCTGTTCTCAGTTTTATGCTGTTGAGGAACCAAGGGGCAAAGTCTCTGAAGTGAATGGCTTTCTGACCATGCAGATGAAGAATCAAGAAAAGGATGAAATAATAAAAACATGGAAACAGAAACCAGCTGTTACATCATAGTTGCAACAGAGTAGGGATCCCTCTAGCAACGGATATGGCAGAGCTCCAGCCACGGTGCTCTCTCTTCACCTATCATGCATTATTTAAGTCGGGATCTCATGGCCCACATGCACAGCCCACACCCAAGCCAAGTGACTGAGAAATCCCAGGATGATAGGCCAGATACCAAAAGCAAGCAGGATTTCATACCAGCCTTCCTGGTGAAGTGATGGTTCTGGGACTGCAATCTGCAAAAGATAACAGAAAAGCACTTTAGTGAAGGCCTGTATTTGTGCCACAGCTCCCCAGACCTGCCCCATCCATTTTGCAGCTTGGGTGTGAGGAAAGACTCTGCTCAAGGAAGATGCTGCCTGCTCAGAACGAACACCTCGTTCCTCTTCTTCGAACAGTCATAATTCTGGTTTTATTTCTGCTCTGGTTCCCCTGAACCTTAGGGTGCCCCCTCATGTTTTCTATAGATCAGGCCCATCCCCTGTGCTGAGAGATCTCATATGCCCCAAAAGGACCTTGCAATCCAGGCTGAAGGAGGCACTTGCTGTCGGCAGGTCTGCTCTCAAGAGAGTTAAAAGCTAGAGAAGCCTTAACTTCTTGCCTCAGGGAAGGGACGGCTGTACAGTACCTTCCAGTGGTGTTGGTGATGGGGTGGGGACAGGTGAAGGTGATTCTGCCAGCTGCTCCAGTGTGCTGCGCTTTTTCCCCTCCTTGGACTTGGCAATAACCATCTGGGCTTTCAGAGCATCCTGTTCAAGTGATTTCATCCTGTCTCAGAAATGAGGGAGGGAGAAAAAGACATCAGGCATTGCCTTCCTGCTAAGACACAATGCCACCTTCTGCGCCCAGCAGCCAGACCACAGTCAACAGGCTGAGTGCAGAAAGGTGAAACCAAGCACCCATGGTTCCCTGAGGCAGACAGACTTTCAAAGCAGGAGAGAACAGCTTGGTTTGCTGTCACCCTGAAACACACATGCCACTGCATGTGCTGAACAGAGCCTAGAGCTAAGCATCAACACACTGAGAAGCTGCAGGCCTTCCCAGAGGTGCCATACACAATGGGAGAGCAGCCCAAGCTGGGAAAGGAACTGCAAGGGTTCAAATGAGGAAGATCAGTTCTCAGGGCTTTGTTCTCCTCTGTGCTCTCAGTATGTTGCATCTTAACCCTCTTCAGCCATCAGGACATTAAGAGAGCGCTAAGAAAAAGTGGGCTCAGCCCTCAGCAATGTCTGCTGCCGTCTCCCAGTCAAAGAGACCCAGCTTCCCCCTTCATCCTAAGACAACTGCCAGTAGTCTGTGGGACCTCAGGGAATGAAAACCAGCAACCACTAATGTTTCCTCCCTACCCCTGGCAGGCCACAGCTGGGAGCACTGCATTGGGACGTAGGGATACAGACATGCAGCCGGCAGGGAAGGGGCTGTGCACACCTGGATTGGCTTCCTGACCCAGGGGTTCTTGAGGCGTGATTCTGCATTGCACTAGACATCTGAGCTGGCCTGGCCCCAGGAGCAGGAGCCCACTGTCGGGACTGGTACAGCTTCCTGGCCAGATCCTGCTCGTACTGTTTAATACTGTCTTCAAAAGCTGAGGATCTGAGGAGGAGGAGGAGGAAAAGGAGGAGGAAAAGGAGGAAGAGGAGATGATGGTGATGAACATTGCAGCAGACAAGTGCAGGGAAAGAAAGAAACAGATACAGGAACATACCCTGGCAAGGAGAAATATGGGTCTGATATAGGGGTAGCCTTGATTAAAACAGGACCCTGTCCAACACCAACTGCTGCAGAAGAAGCAGGAAACTCCAAAGGGCAATCTGGGATGATGTGCCTTGAGAGCCTCAGCGTTTAGAGACTGCCTTCCTCATGGCTAGCAGGAGAGGACTGGAAACCCCCAGCAGACCAATGAAAATGGCCCAGGATGTAGTTACAAAGGTGTGTGTATCACGTGAAGCAGACTGAGGGAGTACACAGCACAAGTGGGTGTGCATGCACACAGCTGATGACAGTCTGTTAATGTACGTCTGCATACATACATCTGACCACATGTTAGTGTGCACCTTTGAGCACGAGAAAAGGGGAAGCAAAACAAACAAGCACATTACAAAAGGTCTTTCTGCCACAGGTCCTGGAACACAGGCAAAAGGTGAGTGTGTCTGTGACACTGTGTATGTATGGTGGGAAAACTGCCAAGATGCAGACAGCCTTTGCTGGACACCTGTCCCCCTCAGTATCATAGAATCATAGATTCACAGGCAGGTCTGGGTTGGAAAGGACCTTACAGCTCATCCAGTTCCAACCCCCTGCCACAGGCAGGGACACCTTCCACTAGAGAAGGGTGCTCTCCAAGCCCCTGTGTCCAACCTGGCCTTGAGCACTGCCATGGATGGGGCAGCCACAGCTTCTCTCTACCAGCGCCTCAGCACCCTCACAGGGAAGAGCTTCTGCCTAAGACCTCATCTCCATCTCCCCTCTGGCAGGTTAAAACTATTCCCCTTGTCCTGTCCCTACAGGCCCTTGTCCAAAGCCCCTCTCCAGGTTTCCTGTAGCCCTTTTAGGCACTGGAGCTGCTCTAAGGTCTCCCCTTTACGCAGCAGGGTGGGGAGAAACCCCTCCCTGGCCTGCTGCTCACAATGTGATGATGCAGCCCAGCACACGGGTGGTTTCTGTATATGTGCCTGTACCTTCTCAATCACACTCTTCCTATGGCACGTATGTCAGCAGCTGTGTGTGCCCAGAACACTCATGTAGGTGGGGTCCCAGTGTGTTTGTCCCAGCAGAGCACAGGGGGATGTGCTGGGGTGGGGGAACACATGTCCTGGCAGAGCACTGATGACACAGGGAGAAAAAGGAAAGCCCAAGAAGGTGCAAACTGATGGGGTCACGAGTGACAGCACACAGACCAGAGAACTGGAAAGAAGCAGAAGATAGAAGATTAGAAAGAAAGTAATAAAATCAGTGGCATGCACTTAAAGAACATTCAGGTTAGTGAGGCTGCAGCATCATGTGCAGGGCAGTACAGTCCTCCCTCCCACAGCACACATGTGCTGCTTGGGGGCCTCTGGAAATAAGACCTGAGCCCTGGCTGCCATCACATCACTGTGTTATGGTTACAGAAGAGGGATCCTAAGACCAGCAGATCACCCTGGGAGATGTGTGGTAGCAGGGGACAGTCCATCCTTGTCTTACAAAAAGAAGCACATTATGGTGACTGACTTATTCCTGCCAATGCCAAAATAAGCCAAGCCTTATCCCTACCCAAGGAGTCAGCCAGGCACTTCTCCAACAACCGAATCACAGAACCATAGAATGGTTTGGGCTGGAAGGGACCTTAAAGATCATCCAGTTCCAACCCCTAAATATTAATAAAGAATAAAAAGCTACACCTTGGTATCAGAAGCGAAGTGCAGCTGAGGACCTGGTCTGCAGAACTTAAAACCAGTAACACTGGTTCTGGTAACTGACAAGCAAGATGGCTGCAAGTAACTTCCCCTTGTCATCTTCTCTTACCTCTAAAAGGCTCTTCCTTCACAAGCTCATTTGCCGTCAATAAAACATGTTTAGAAGATAAGAGACTGGAGGTTTGGAATGCAGGGATCTCTCTCCTGCTCACAATGGACAAACCCACTGTGCTCAACATTTACTAACGCTTCTACGGGTGTAATGCAGAATGCTTACTGTGCCCTAAGCAATGTCAGCGAGACCGCAGCTAACCCACACTCAGATGTTCAGTAATGCTCCAGGATCACCTAAAAATCCTGTCCCCTCCCCCACATTTAAATGTCAGATTTATCTGCTGGCAACAGCAGCAAGTTCATGGAAGAACAGAGTCCTGAGGCAAGTGGTGCACATCCTGTGACAGGAGTCACGTCCTCAGCATGGCCTTGCTTTCAAGGTTTGTGCAGGCGATGTCATGTTTCTCCTTTCTACACCCATCTGAAACAAAAAAGTGTGCCTTGGATATGTTAATCCTTAGGCAGGAGGAATCAGAGCTGACACTACCTCATGAAGCCTGCCCCATCACAGAGGAAATACACATGAAAAGTGGAGGCATGAGGGAAAGAAACCCCCATGTGTCTAATTGGGCAGGGGTGACAAATCAGTCTGTACTACCTCTCCCAGCAGTAGTGTTGGTTTTCAGGAGGAAGAGCCCAACAGACAGCTTCTGCTCTGTTGGATCAAATACAACAGTGGAGCTTTTTCTTTCTTAGGTGAAAGACTGAGCAGCAACTGCAAGACGTCTACTCCTGACAGCACTGTGGTGCTCACACAGCATCATACTGACAGTCAGTTTTTGATGTATGCAATGCTTAGAGCCTTCCTGTGAGGCAGAGAAGTGCCAGTACACTCCTCTCCTTGCACCTGCATTGTGTTAGGATGTAGGGATACAGAAGGACAGTTAAGCATGAATTTGGGTCATCTCGGTCCCATCCAGTCTCTTCTGGGCTACGGTTTCTTAGTACACTTTGGCTCTACAGCCCCTGTGCAGCTTCTAGCCCTGTAATACAAGGGCATTGGGTCTGTCCTGGAAGGCATTGTTTGCAAATTCTCTTCCACTTGTATTTTTGTAAATGGCTTCCTGGCTTAATGTGACAATAGAAAGCTTCCATTTGCAAATGATGCTGCCGGAGAAGTTGTGACACAGAAACCACAGAAACAGCGTCAACCAGAACAGGCGTGAGATGCCAACTACAGCAGAACGCTGAGTGAATCAGAGCAGCAGACAAGAGTCCCACAGTTTGGAGCATGAAACAATAGCACAGGGTGGAAACAATCCTGGCAGAGCACACTGCTGACATCCTGACTCATCTGCAGGCATCCCCGTCAGTGGGAGCAGGGAAGGAGAGATTACTAACTATAGACTCACAGAGTAAATCAGGTTGGAAGGGACCTCTGGAGGTCATCTGAACCAGAAGCTGCTCGAAGCAGGGCCAGCTTCAAAGGTCTAACAAACATGCTACAAGATGACAGAAACCAATCTCTTCCAAAACAAAGTTCCATAGAACAAAAAGGCTTTCCAATGACCTGTTCAGCTCTCTGGTATTACAGGGCAGTGCAATGAAACTAAGGCTGTGTTTCACAAACAAACTTTCAGCTGAGACAGACTCATCCAAGGCAAAAAGCTGGACATACCAAGGAAGTTTTGCTTGAAGGGCAAAAGCCCTGGTACAAGGGACATTAGTCCAACTCTAAATAAACCATAAACAGATCTGTTACATGATCAAGTAACAAGGGGAAGCTCTGTACCATCAAAGCCTAGATAATCAGCAAGCTCTCATTAAGGACTCCACTAGATATTTCTACATCCTCAGAGCTTTCCCAGAAGATGACAACACCATTATCATCCATGTCTAAGCACAAGCACTGGAAATGCCAAGTGGTATCACAACTCACTGTAATCCCTCCAGTGTCTTATCTATGAGGCTGGCAAGGATGGGCCACTAACAGCCCTGTTCATCTAAAAGCTCACACCCAAACCCTAAAAGACTGTTTTAGATTGTCTCTGGAATGTCTCCTACAGGAACATTATGGGAAGAAAACTGCAATTAGTTATAGGAGCAGCTTGACTAATTTTTGAGAGGAATTACATGACATAGTAAGTGCTTGGACTAGCTTCAAGTCTTAAGTTCTGAGCTAGGAAGTTCTCTTTCTTCCAAAACAACTTTTAATCACTCTTTCACAGCTGATGAAACAGTTTGTGTGGATAAGAATGCCCTCACTTGCTAATTTCTTGGCTTCAGCAAGTCTTCCAGTCTAGCAGCACTGGATATGTGAAATGCTCTTTTCATTTCCCATTTTGTGTATGTCACCTTGCAGCTTCAATAAATACCATCTTTTACATGTTACAAAGGAAATGAGAAGTTGTGTGCTGAGAGGGAAGGAACACAGCCACCATCACATGAAGGTGTTTATGTTTTTTATAACACTCCACTGTCTTCACGATTGTGCAAGCTCTAAGAGGCATCTCACCCACATAGCTGTCAGAAGCAGCTCAGCCAAGCAGTGGATGCTTCATGCTGTTTGACCAGATCCTGTATAACCTCCCCTAACACTTGCCTTAGGGATGCTTGCTTAGTCCCTGGTTTAATATAATGTAATCCAAAAGACACGCAGCAGGTCCCCTTTCCCTGATGTAGTGCAGTGAAGAGAACAGCGAAGTTCTGTCTCACCGTGCTGCTCTCCACATGGCTCGTTTCTCTGCCTCCAGAGCACGACGTTCTGCTGGAGAAAGCTCCTTCTCTTGACCACTCAGAAGCTCAGGACTCTGCATTCGCAACCGTTCCTGGTGCCGCCGCTCGGCTTTGGCTGTCCTCACCGGTGCCACTGGATCCCCTGCTCCAAGGTGTAATGGACTCAACCTAGGCAGAGAGAGAAACAGTGAGAGGTAGGCTGGCCTGGGCCACCACAGCTCTAATCTGCCTGTTTTCAAGATAAAAGGTGATGACTGACACTCCCAAGCAACTGTTTAGTACCACATCCTAGGACATCACCATGGGAGACGGAAGTACATACAGCAGAGGTAAGTCTCTTGTAACAAGCTGGTTCTGATCACAGTTTCCTTTTCTCCACAAAATCCTTCCTTCTATACCGTGGGTCTGCTAAAAGGAGAAGCCATCTGCTCCATTATTTGGCAGCTCCTTGGCAAAGGATGTTGATGATCCACTTACCCAGACATAGAGTTGGTTCTCTGTTCAGGCTTGATTCCCTCTTCCAGTGAATTCCTCTGTGAACTGTTGTTCTCATTGACCTCAGAGGGCCTAGAGCAAAACAAGCAAGTCAACTCACAGTACCACAGGCTAAGACCGAAGAAAGGTTTGGAACAGACCCAAGCCCCGGAAAGCCAGTTCATTTTGAAGATGTAACTCTTAATGATTTTGTTCAACAGCTCCTGCCCCATTGCTGCAAGCGTTTCCTTGTTGATTTCATCAATGTTGACACTAAGTTATCATGAGAACTCCTTTTCTTCATCTGGAGGCCAACCACCCACTAACACACACACTCTTCAATGTAATGCATCAATAGTGTTTGCTGGCAAGTTCTTGCACAGCTCTAGCCTGGCTCTTTCCAGGTGTCATTTGTGATGGGCACTCTGGCTGCTTCCAGCTCTTTGCTGGTGTCAGGATGCCTGAATGCTAACAAAGGACATCCCTCCTGGGCTGTAAGTGAATGCAAATCTGAGCTAGGGATGAATCCTGAGTGATCTCAGAACAGGGATTCTCTGTGTAGCCACTCTATACAACTGCTTCACACACTGAGGCATTGTGCTCATAACCAAATTCCTGCAAGCTTCGGACCAGCTGAGCTAGAGCTGCCATCTGCATTCTTAGGTTATGCACATGCAGACACTCCTCAGTCTGGTCTGTAATGAAAGAGGTCACCCAAGCCCGTTTTCCACAGGTTAGGAACATGCCTACAGTTACTGTGGCTCACTTGGCAATGAGAAAGTTCACCATGACTCTGAGCCCTTATTTTTACTGTTCGAGTTAATTTTGGTTAAATTTCAGTTTTTGCTCGGGCATGACAAAAAAGAAAAAAAAAGATTTCAAGACATTCAGTCAATTTACTGCCTGGCCTTCGCTCAAGCACAGATAAGAAACAATGAGAAGTGACCTAATAGATCTGGCCTTACTGTCCTCTAACTTCCCACACTTCACTGTGAAAACAGTAGGGGTAAGTACGCCTTCACATCAAATCAAGAAGCTGGTTTGCATTTGGCTGCTGTCCTTCCATGTCAGCACAGGACACGGAAGGTCTCAGAGCACTCCTCATGTGAGAAGTTCCTCAACACAGACTGGACAGAAACAATAGAAAGAAATAAGATTCAAAATGCCAGCCACTGTAAGACCGGCAGTAGAAGTGTTAGTGAAGAGAAGAATGTCTGTAGCAAAGAGTCAGAAGGGAGAGTCAGAAAAAGACAGCTTCAGCTTTACCCTAGTGCACCCTTATTTCTGTCTGAAGTCTTACAAGAAGCCTTTTCTCATTCCCCAGTTCTATGCCCAAGAATTAGAAAAACACAGATCAAGGCAACCTGGAGGGCAAGTCCAGGAAAACTGGGAAACAAAAGCCTATAAACTCCCAAACCCAGGTTCAGAATCAGGGCTTACCTTAAATGAGCTACCTCTGAAAATCCGTGTCTCTGCATACTCCAGTGCACAGCTGAGGAAGCTCTTTTGCTGGAAAGCACGAGCTTGAAAAGGCTGCCTGTTTCTGTGCCCAGCCCTCTTCCCTGAGTATCACTACTACTGGGACACCCCTGACACATGAGGGTGGTTCTGAGCTACCAATTGTGTCTTACCGAGCTGCTGGAGCCTGGATGTTCCTTCCATTTAGTTTCTCAATCTTGTACTCAACTCCTTCAATGATGACACTGGACTGCATGCTCATCTTAGGCACCTGTTTCACCACCTCGTCCTCTTCTGCTTCTTCCTCCAACAGAAGGGTACGTTTCTGCTGCAGTTTTCGAGCTGCCAAAATAAGACAGACTCATCTTGTACCACAAAGCACTCCCTGAGCCCCCCACAAGCATGCAACCTTTTGGGCAGGTCCTTACACTCATCATCCATCCAAGTCTGTGATGTTTTAAGTTCATACCCTCTCCTTGGATGCCTTTGTTTCTCCTCCACTCCACTAATGCTTCAGATGCAACAAACTCTACACCATTCCCTCAGTCACTCCTTCCTTATTCACTAAACTTCCATTCCTGGATGCTCTACAGAACAGATTTCAGCAGTTCATCATGCTGACTGCATGTATCCTGACTGGAAGTCGTGTGCTCTCTGCAGCAGGTAACCAGTCCCTAGTGGTGTTCCTCAGGGCTCAATTCTGGGGGCAGATCTGTTCAGTATTTTTATCAAAGATCTGGATGCAGGAATTGAATGCACCATTAGCAAGTTTGCTGAAGATATTAAACTGGGAGGTGCTGCTGACTCTCTCAAGGGACGTGAGGCCTTGTGGAGTGATCTAGATAGACTGAAACATTGGGCCATCATCAACAGTATGAAATTTAATAAGCGCAAGTGCTGGGTTCCACACCTGGGACAGAGTAATGCCAGGCTCAAGTCTAAACAGGGAGAGAAGTGGCTGGAGAGCAGCCCTGCAGGAAGGGACCTGGGCTGCTGGTTGGCAGCAGGGTCAGCAGAGCCAGCAGTGTGCCCTGGCACCAAGAGGGCAAAACACATCCTGGGGTGCATCCATCACAGCAGAGACACATGGTCAAAACATAGGCTTGTCCTGATGTATTCAGTTTGGTGCAGCCTCACCAGGAACAGTGGGTGCAATTCTGGGCCCCACCATTTACAAAAGATGTGAAGGTTCTTGAATGTGCCCAGAGGACGACAACAGAGAACCCAACAATTTACAAAAGAAATTCTACAATAATGTTTGCAAGCAACAGAGTCAGAAGTCTCAAACCCAGGAGTCCAGTTCCACCTGCATTTTCCTATTGAACATACCAGGATTTCAGCAAAACCCTTTTTTCCTCACTTAACATGGTTCCTCATCACCTTTTAAAACAACTCTCAAGCAGGATGAAAGTACACCAAAAACTATAGCAGTAATTTTCCCTCCTGTTGCAAGCCCTGTGCAAAATCAGAGCAGCACACTGAGCAAGAAAAGCTCTGCTGTCAGATACTATGGAAGGGTGCCATGGGCAGCCCCTGTTGCTGCACATCAGCTCCAGCAGCTTACAAAGAATCATCATCATTTTTAGTAGCTTTTAAAAATGTTATTGAGGTTTTTACTAAGGAGAGGAAGCTCTGACACCACAGCACTTGCACCAGTTCTCACAGCAACAGTGCAGCCTCCAAAAACTCCTTCACATCCACTTATTTCAAGCTAGTACCAGGCCTTATGAATAACAGCTTTATATCCAGTTTTTGGAAGTGCTGGATTTTTGGTGTGGGTGCACTCTCATGTCTTCCATGTAGAAAGGATTCACTGAACAGGCCAAATGTCCTTGCACGTTCCAACATACCTTCCTCTTCTTTCATTTTCTTCAGGTCATCCTCTCCCACCAAGGAGACACGCTTAGGAGGTTTGTCCAGCTGCTGCTGCTTCACCTCAATTTCGAAGTACTTCTGCCTCTCGCGGAAGGACCTCTGCTCAGGGCTGGGCAGGCCGCTGGGGCTCTGCGTGGTCACCTACGAGAGCCACACCAGCACTGCCACAGTGACTGAGCCAAACCACCCCCACCACCCCTAGCGTGTGTCCGGCCCTTGCCATGTCCTCCACAGCCTCCTCTTCCTCCTCCCCTGAATCTCTGCAAGTCCCCATCCTCCCGCCAGCTCCAGCCACCAGAACTCACCTCCAGGGCAGCTTTGGGATTCTCTGAGCTGGTCTGACCAGGCAGTTCCTAAGGACACAGAGAAAAGAGCATGTTCTAAACAGAAAGTTCCCTACCACCACTCCTGCCCTCCAGCCAAGTGTCACCAATGCCACATGAACAGGAGCAGTCTGGACATGATGGACTGCTTCACAAAACAGCCCCAGAATTAACATAAGAGATGGCCAATTTTGAGTTATAACGATTTACATTAAATAAAAGGCTAAACAGAGTGGTTTTAAATGGGTTTAAACAGAATGGTTTTAAACTAATGGAGGAAAGATAGAGATGAGCTCTTAGGCAGAAGTTTTCCCCTGTGAGGGTGCTGAGGCGCTGGCACAGGGTGCCCAGAGAAGCTGTGGCTGCCCCATCCCTGCAGTGTTCAAGGCCAGGTTGGATGGGGCTTGGAGCCACCTGCTCTAGTGGAAGGTGTCCCTGCCTGTGGCAGGGATTGGAACTGGATGATTTTAAGGTCCCTTCAACACAAACCAGTCTGGGATTCTGTGAAACAAGCGGCAACAACTTTTAAAAGAGCAAAAAATTAAAAACCTGGAGGAACAGGAGAAGAACGGGAGCAGAGAGCTCAGCTTGAGATGGAGGACACTTAGACTTTAAATCAAAGATGCAACTATCAAAAATTTACTTCTAAGAAGTGAAAACATCTTCAGGTAAGAAAAAAAATCAGTATTTACCAGAAGAAATGGTACCTCCCACTCCACTGAATGGGGACAAGAACCCTCAGAGATGCCCAGGAAAAGGAGGAGAGACACAGATTGGGGTAAAAGAAATTCTGATAAAACATAGAAAGAACCCTCATCACAGCAGAGATGGTCACACACTGGAAGAGGCTGTCCACAGCGGCCTCAGAATCTCCATTCTTGGAAATTCAAGGCTCCAGCGGACTGGGCCTTTTGCCCTGTTTTGCACAGGGGACAAAGCAGATGACCTCCAGATGCCTTGTCTATTCTGAATGATTCCATGATTCAAATACATAAAGGGAAGAAGGAACAGCTCCAATTAAAATAAAATCTAAGGAAAAATTCCTAAGAATAGGTTTAGCCTGGCCCTGGACTCTGGAAGTTCAGGGAGTTTCTTTTTCTCACAACAGCCCAATTACTCTACAGCATCCCAGTGTCCAGGGAGAATAACAGCAACAGAAAGTTCAGTGAGCTTTCAGGACTTGATACGTTTATGGACAGGACTCTGCAGGGTGACCATCCACAAGAGGAACAAGACAAGAGGAACAGGCCCTTGTTCTCATGGGTGACTTCAACCACCTGACATCTGTTGGAAGGACAGTACAGCCCAGCACAAGCAATCCAGGAGGTTCCTTGATTGTGTAGAAGACAACTTCCTTCTGCAAGTAATAGAGGAGCTGACAAGGAGAGGAACCATGCTTGACCTCGTGCTCACCAACAGGGAAGGGCTCGTTGGAAATGTGACGCTCCAGGGCAGCCTTGGATGCACCGATCATGAGATGCTCAAATTTGAGATCCTCAGGACAGTGAGAAGAGCGTGCAGCAAGCTCACTGCCCTGGGCTTCAAAAGAGCAGACTCTGGCCTCTTCAGGAACCTGCTTCGGAAGGTTCCATGGGATACAGCCCTAGAGGGCAGAGGGGCCCAAGACTCTTGGTCGATATTCAAGGATCACCTGCTGCAAGCTCAGGAGTGTTGCATCCCAACCAGAAGGAAGTGCAGCAGGAGGGCCAGGAGACCTCCTTGGATGGATAAGGAGCTCCTGAGGAAAATTCGATTGAAAAAAGAGGCTTATAATAGGTGGAAGCAAGGACAGGCGGCATGGGAAGAGTACAGGGATGTTGTCCGAGAAGCTAGGGACCAGGTTAGGAAAGCTAAGGCTCAGTTAGAATTAAACTTAGCTAGAGGTATTAAAGATAACAGGAAGGGATTCTACAGGTACATAGCAAATAAAAAACAGACTAGGGAGAATGTAGGCCCCCTCAGAAAGCTCTCAGGAGAACTGGCTACACAGGATTTGGAGAAGGCTGAGGTTCTGAATGACTTCTTTGCTTCAGTCTTCACTGCCAAAGGCTCTGACTGCACCACTCAAGTCTTGGAAGGCAGATGCAGGGACTGTGAGAATGAAGACCTTGCGCCCACTGTAGGAGAGGAACTGGTCCGAGACCATCTTAAAAATCTGAACGTGCACAAGTCCATGGGTCCTGATGAGATCCACCCGCGGTTCCTGAAGGAGCTGGCAAATGAAGTTGCAAAGCTGCTGGCCATCGTATTTGAAAAATCGTGGCAGTCAGGAGAAGTTCCCATGACTGGAAAAAGGGAAATATAACCCCCATTTTCAAGAAGGGGAAAATGGATGACCCGGGGAATTACAAACCAGTCAGTCTCACCTCTGTGCCTGGCAAAATCTTGGAGCAGATTCTCCTGGCAGGCATGCTAAGGCACATGAAAATCAACAAGGTGCTTGGTGACAGCCAGCATGGCTTCACTAAGGGGAAATCCTGCCTGACCAATCTGGTGGCTTTCTATGATGGGGCTACAGAACTGATGGACAGGGGTAGAGCGGTTGATGTCATCTACCTGGACTTGTGTAAAGCGTTCGACACTGTCCCACACGACATCCTTGTCTCTAAATCTGAGCGACATCGATTTGATGGATGGACCACTCAGTGGATAAAGAACTGGCTGGATGGCCGCACGCAAAGTGTTGTGGTCAATGGCTCAGTGTCCAGCTGGAGACCAGTAACGAGTGGTGTCCCTCAGGGATCGGTGTTGGGACCGGTCTTGTTCAACATCTTTGTTGCTGACATGGACAGTGGGATTGAGTGCGCCCTCAGCAAGTTTGCCGATGACACCAAGCTGTGTGGTTTGGTTGATACCCTGGAGGGAAGGAATGCCATCCAGAGGGACCTTGACACACTTGTGAGGTGGGCTGATGCCAACCTCATGGAGTTTAACCATGACAAGTGCAAGGTCCTACACCTGGGTAGGAGCAATCCCAGGCACAGCTACAGGTTGGGCAAAGAACAGAATCAGAGCAGCCCTGCAGAGAAGGACTTGGGGGTGCTGGTCGATGAGAAAATGAACATGAGCCAGCTTCAGTGTACGCTTGCAGCTCAGAAAGCAACCGTATCCTGGGCTGCATCCAAAGCAGCGTGACCAGCAGGTCCAAGGAGGTGATCCTGCCCCTCTGCTCTGCTCTCGTGAGACCTCACTTGGAGTATTGTGTGCGGTTCTGGTGTCCTCAACATAAAAAGGACATGGAGCTGTTGGAAGAAGTCAAGAGGAGGCCATGAGGATGATCAGGGGACTGGAGCACCTCCCGTATGAAGACAGGCTGAGGAAGTTGGGGGTGTTCAGCCTGGAGAAGAGAAGGCTGCGTGGAGACCTCATAGGAGCCTTCCAGTATCTGAAGGGGGCCTATAGGAATGCTGGGGACAGACTCTTCATTATAGACTGTAGTGACAGGACAAGGGGTAACGGGTTAAAACTTAAACAGGGGAAGTTTAGGTTGGATACAAGAAGAAAGTTCTTTCCTGTTAGGGTGGTGAGGCACTGGAATGGGTTGCCCAGGAGGGTTGTGAACGCTCCATCTCTGGCAGTGTTCAAGACCAGGCTGGACGAGGCCTTGGGTGATATGATTTAACGTAAGGTGTCCCTGCCCACGGCAGGGGGGTTGGAACTAGATGATCTTAAGGTCCTTTCCAACCCTAACGATTCTACAATTCTACAATTCTATGATGAGGCCCTCCACATGTCCCTCCTTCATGAGAGGAACCGGATCATGACCTCCTTCCTGTTCTCACACCTCCCTTGCTTACCTGCAGTGCTCATGCACGTTTTTGTACCGCTGCTGGTGTACAAACACCATACAAACAGTTCGTACCACTGCTGGTGTACAAACAGTTTGTACCACTGCTGGTGTACAAACACCGTACAAACAGTTCATACCACTGCTGGTGTACAAACACCGTACAAACAGTTCGTACCGCTGCTGGTGTACAAACAGTTCGTACCACTGCTGGTGTACAAACACCGTGCAGTTTGTACCACTGCTGGTGTACAAACACCGTACAGTTTGTACCGCTGCTGCAGTACAGTTTGTACCACTGCTGGTGTACAAACACCGTACAAACAGTTTGTACCACTGCTGGTGTACAAACACCGTACAAACAGTTCGTACCACTGCTGGTGTACAAACACCGTACAAACAGTTTGTACCGCTGCTGGTGTACAAACAGTTTGTACCACTGCTGGTGTACAAACACCGTACAAACAGTTTGTACCATTGCTGGTGTACAAACACCATACAAACAGTTTGTACCATTGCTGGTGTACAAACAGTTCATACCACTGCTGGTGTACAAACACCGTACAAACAGTTTGTACCATTGCTGGTGTACAAACAGTTCGTACCACTGCTGGTGTACAAACACCGTACAAACAGTTTGTACCACTGCTGGTGTACAAACACCGTACAAACAGTTCGTACCGCTGCTGGCGTACAAACAGCCCCAGCCAGCACTAATTACCTGTGCCTCGAGCAGAGGGTGTGACAAGGGCACTGCTGCAAAGGTCTTGTATGCTTGCTTGACATTGAAGGGGATCTCGTCTGGAGAGGGTGGTGAAGGTGGTTTCTGCTACAAGGACAAAGACATAAGGTGAGGATAACCACATGTATTATAAAGAAAGAAACAGGGGAAACACAGCACAACTCTCGGCCTGCAAAGCCTGAAGAGTGGAGTATGTAAGAGACAGCTCCTGCAGAAACATGAGCAGCATATTGTATACATGCTATGTGCAGCAGCACATGAATCACAGCCCTCATTTACTTCTTGGGTGGTGGAGGAATGATACTTCTGGTGGTACAGATCCTCACTGACCTGACCAGAATGTTGTGACTGATCTCTTTGTCAAGGGACCACACTGTTATCACAGTCCTTGAGGATTTCCACCCAATTTAACTAGCATGTACCTGGTGGAATCAGTGGCAGCTCACTCAGGGATCTCTAATCTGGAGAAGATCTACTTTTGATCTCAAATTTTACCTTCACAGAATTCCACTTACTCAGAAACATCTAATATCGTCCAAGAGGACCCTCCTGTTGCTTGTCTTTACTGGGCTTTTCCTCTCTTATCTTCCCTGTGATCTCTCCTATCACATTCAGGGAGGAAGAGTTGGATGACCTGCTCAAAGCACCACAAAGATGAATGGGAGTAGGGAGTAAATGACACTACCACCTTCCTTTCTACCAGAAAGGAAACCCCCTTTAGTTGCTTCATTTCTTCAATCCCTTTGGCTGCACTAACTCAGTTTCAGGTGTTTGTGATTTTTCTGTGTCCTGGACTCAGGCAAAATTACGTTGTTTGATGATGTTCCATTCTGCATAGGCTAAAGAACAGCACATCAAGATCAGAAGAGATTGTAAATATGTGAATCCTGGCCCATTACATGGGTGTATATAGCTGTTTGTCTGCAAATCAGGTCTTTGATTTGGTCTCATGTCATACAAGCTTATATGAGAAGAGAAGGGCTGTAGTGCAGGTATACAGTCTTCTGTCATGACAAAGACCAAAAAACCTGAAACTCTTACCCATCAACATACAGCCCAGGGAACATGAATCTTTCAAAACCAATCATTTTGCAACTCATAAAACTTACTATCAGCAAGCTGGTCTCAGCTCCTGCTCTGAGATGCAAGACATGATAGACAAAGGTCCTGAAAGATTTATGCCTCAGCAGAAGGCAGCACCTCATAAATAATGATCTAAATCTGTATCTGCTCTGGGGATTTCAGCCACGATACAGTTTCAAGTTCTTTGCTACAGTTTGCTAACTCCTTGAACAGGTAAGTGAAGACACAGACCGGTGACATCCTTTTTAGAAAAATCACAGAATCATAGGACCATGGAATGGTTTGGGTTGGAAATGAACTTAAAGGTCACCCAGTTCCAACCCCTGCCAGGGGCAGGGCCACCTTCCACTAGAGACCAGGTTGCTGAAAGCCCCATCCTTCAACACTGCCAGGGATGGGGCAGCCACGACATTCTACTTGTGACAAGTTCTTACCGAGGGCATCCAGAGTGATGGATAAACAGGACCAGCCTTAGCTAAGGCATGTCATCTTTAAATGACCAAGTCACCTACCCGCCAAGAGAAGTGGCACTTTAGCAATCGGGGGCAGACAGACACCGCTCAGCAAGGAGGAACTCAGGCCACTTACAGAGTTCTGGATACTGAAGCACAGCTCAGGTTGCTGGAAGGGATTGGGGCTGTCCCCGTCCTCCGAATTATGCAAGGCAGCATTTTGTCGCACTCGGGAAAGAGGCTGAATGACGCCTGGCTTGGTCTGCTCGTGTCAGTGCCCCACAGCGCGGCAGAGCCAGAGGAGGTGGGCAGGAGAGAGAGGGAGAGGATGGGGGAGAGAGAAATGAGCAGTTAGGGCAGCAAGATGTCTCTGCCATGCAAGTGAATAAGACAAACCCATGCACCTCAGCTCAAGAGAGCTACTGAAGCAAACACCAACCAATGACTCTGGTGTAAGTACTCCGGACAGGCAAAGAAGTTCGGACAAGTCAGGGTCAGAACAGGACCAGTGGGTCATAGAGAAGGCCAGGACACAAGGAAGAATGTGCCATACAAGTAGCAGCTACAAGGGTCAGAAGGGTTTTACATAAGTATGTCAAAGGTTGCAGAATCTAAGTGTCACGAATGGAAGATGCAGTAGGGAAACATCAGCCAGGAATGGGTATTGTCAAAAACTGGGAAGGAAAATGAACTGAGGCCCATCTAGGGCTGCGGTTGGAAACGCAGACGTAACAGCAGAGACAAGAGTCTGAGCTTTGACGTAGATGTCATCACTGTTGGATGCCGTGTGGAAGTGAGGAAAACATCCAGTACTAAAGAGAATAAAAGCAGGAATTGACTAAGCCAGGAAAAAACATGAGTGAAAGCTGCAAGGGTAAACAGGAATAAAAGCTGCAAAAACAGTCGCATCAAGTTTTCAAGTTTATGGTATTTAAGATGTGGTGCATTTGTGCAAACTTGAGGTACAGCAGAGAACTGAAGAAGACAGAATAGGAGCCAACAGTGAAGACTTGCAGGGCTGGAATTGAGCACACAGGGAAGGAAGAGGCAAGCTTGATGCGCTGAACGATGCACAGGGACACTATAAGAAGGTCTCATGGTAGATGTACTTACAGATTTACTGTCATCCTGCGATGTAATGAAGTTAATGGAAGCCTGGAAACAGAAATACTGGTGTAAATTTGGAGTCCAAACAGGAAACCTTTTAGTTTACCCTGCTCCATACAAGCAGAAATACAAAACTCCAACCCCCTCCCTGCCCCATAGAGGGAAAAGCCCCCAAGCTTCACACTAACCCCCACTATACCTCCTTCTTCAAGTAGGGAGCAGTCCAGAGCCCACCCACAAGAACTTCATCTGCTATGTGAGCAGGCACAACAGCTCTCTGCACATCTTCAAGCACTGACCCCACCTTCCCCTTCCCTGCTCCAGCTCTTGTTTGCATCCCCTGCCCTCTGCACTTGCTACTGAGCTTGAGCAAAGCCACCAGGAAGCGTTCGGAGATGCCATCTCAGCCGTGGCCAGCAGGGAACAGCTCCTCGGGCCCCAGCGGCCGCCCGGGTGCTGCTCCCTGCAGCGAGCACCAAGCCCGGCAGCGGGGAACGCAGCGCCGGGAAGGGCCGCGGGGAGCGGTGCCGGGTGGGAGCAGCACGGAGCAGCAGCGCACACTGCACACCAGCAGCACTTACAAAGCGGGTCTCCCTGCCTGCCAGGTGAGCAGGCCGAGGGGCTGCAGGCGTCTGGAGAGGGGCAATGCCAGGGAAGATCGTCGGGGGGGAGACCGGGAGAGAAAATGAAGAGACCGGGATTTCCGCGTGAGACCGGCGCCCTTCCCCGCACAGAACCGCGTTCCCGGAGCTGGCAGCGCCCCACGCAGCTCCCTGCCGTGGAGAAAGCCCCTCCTCGGCTTGCACACACAGACCCGCCAGACACCCCCTTCCTCCCCTCGCCTGCTGCTCCCCCCCAGGAAGCTGCCAGAACTCAAGGCCAGGCAAGACCGTCATGACACCAGCTTCCCTCAGTAAGCCCGCTTCCCGCAGGACCCCACAGATCTCGGAACTATGCCTGTAAGTTCTGGCTGGAGGACAGGATGTCAAAAACAAAGAGTTTACATTAAAAATGGATGGCGGCAGAGAATGAGAGATGCAATTCCTTGGAACGTCTACTCCAGAGCAAGCGTGAAGCGCAAGTCTCCTGAATCCCTACCAAATGTACAAGCCCCAAGGCTGGCGAGTGCCCTGTGTCCTTCAGTGTCATCTGTTGGACCTGTTCCATTTTGTGTAACATTCATTGTCCAGGGAGAACTAAATCCACCAGATGCAGCTTTACCTGACACACAGGAGGCTGCTGCGCAAGGCTCTGATCCAGAAAATACTAAATCATGTAAATGTGACAGAAAGCTGATGTAGAAAGTGTGGGGCTGAGAATGCCACTGGCATGACTAAAGGGCTCAGCACTGGACACCAAGGCTTCTTCAGGAACAACTGCCAGCGGCACTAATTCACAACAGACATAGACCAAGGAAAAAGGCTCTGGAAGTGAGACACAGACTCAGGAATGGCAGCAGGGAGCAAACCTGCTGAAGGCTTCAGAGGGCTAAAACAAAGGACAAAGTCATGAAACTGGCTATTAGATCATTAAATTCTTTGCTCAAGCCATAGAGAATTCATGCTACAAAACCCCTGAAGTGATGGAACAAAGTACAGCAAGTGCTACATAACAGGAGCTTGAGACGTCCAGCCTAAAATTGGAGAGGAAATGCCTGCACCCACAAAAAAATGGTCCTGGGTGCTCTTAACTCCATAGAATGCATCAGCGAGGCCTTGCTGATTCTTCTCAAGAGCCATGGAGGACAGAGGGAACCTGGGAAGTTTCCACTGTCAGAGCAGACTTCTGCGAGAGACAAAGCTGTCGCTGCTGCCACAGGAATGGGATAATGACAAGCCACTGGGCTTTAAAGACAATTTATCACTGAGCAAGCCCATCATGGCTTAGAAGAACAGATGGCATTAGATGGTTGCTAGGGGCAAGGACACTGGCACTGAGCTTCCAATGTAAAAACACTGATAAACAGAAGCATCAGGGTACTAGGAGGGCTGCCTACAACAAACTGGAACAATGAACTTTCCAGCCAAACACAAGTTAAAAAAATCACAATGGAGCTGGCACTCGGAAAGATGCAGAACTCCCATCTCCAGAGGTGTTCAAAACTGAACTGCTCATCGCCTTGAGTAACCTCATCTAATTGGACCTGCTCAGCCTGTGCTTTTAGACCAGACCATCCTCCATAGATTGTTCTATGAGCAGCTGCACGGCCACCCTCTGGGATTTGGGCCTCATTTTCATGTGAAGATCTTTAATCACAGACTCAGGCTGGAAAAGACCTTTAAGATCATTGAGTTCAACCATTAACCTTGCACGGCCAAAGCTACCACTAAACCATGTCCCTAAGTTCCGCATCTACACATCTTTTAAACACTTCCAGGGGCAGTGACTGCAGCACTGCCCTGGGCAGCCTGTTCCAGTGCTTGGTAATCCTTTTGGTGAAGAAATTGTCCCTAATCTCCAGTTTAAAGCTCCCCTGGCGCAGCTTGAGGCTGTTTTCTCTTGTCCCATCCCTTGTTTCTTGGGAGCAGAGCCCAGCCGCCTCCTGCCTTCATGCTCCTGTCAGGCAGTTGTAGGGAGTGATAAGGTCCCCCTGAGCCTTCTCCAGACTAAACTCCCCAGGTCGCCCAGCCATTCCCCATCACACTCGCACTCCAGGCCCTGCACAGACTCCATTGCCCTTCTCGGGCCCCGCTCCAGCAGCAAATTAATATCTAGATCTCTTTTTATTGTAGAATGAGGAGAATGATCCCCACTCGGTTCCTTCTAGACAGAAAAATCCAGGGGAAGTGCCAGAGCCAGTGGGACCACAGCTGGAGAGCAGCTGCATTCCCCAGGAATGCCACAGACACAGGATAACTAAGGAGGGAGGACAAAGCCCCCAGCAGAAAAAACAGGAACACATATTGACTTTGAAGGGAAAATGTAAAAAATTCTATGAATATTGACCTTCCAAAGGCTGAAGTGACCAGTGGAACCTCCTGCCCCAGGATGAGAAGTGAAAGCAGAGACTTGGGACAATTTAAAAGAAGAGAACAGAGTTGAAATGAGAACCAAGAATGGCTTGTGAGAACAGGTAATGCTTACCAAACTCACCATAAAATCCAAATTACCAGGACTACAGAAACTTCCCATTTCAGAGTGAAAGCTGGCCTCGTACCAAAGAGTGCTAGAAAATACTCCCTAAGGGGAGGTTCAAGTGTGACTGTCTGCTGCAGGATCCTTCCATTTTCTTCCCAACATCTGATGTGGGGAGCTGGCAGCACCACCAAAAGAACCAGGGGCCTCTGGGAGACTGAGCAGCACTATTTTACAGACCTGGGATGGTTCTCCTGGTTTACAGACCTGGGATGGTTCTCCTGGTTTACAGACCTGGGATGGTTCTGGTTTACAGACCTGGGATGGTTCTTCTGGTTTACAGACCTGGGATGGTTCTGGTTTACAGACCTGGGATGGTTCTCCTGGTTTACAGACCTGGGATGGTTCTCCTGGTTTACAGACCTGGGATGGTTCTCCTGGTTTACAGACCTGGGATGGTTCTGGTTTACAGACCTGGGATGGTTCTGGTTTACAGACCTGGGATGGTTCTCCTGGTTTACAGACCTGGGATGGTTCTCCTGGTTTACAGACCTGGGATGGTTCTCCTGGTTTACAGACCTGGGATGGTTCTGGTTTACAGACCTGGGATGGTTCTCCTGGTTTACAGACCTGGGATGGTTCTGGTTTACAGACCTGGGATGGTTCTGGTTTACAGACTTGGGATGGTTCTGGTTTACAGACCTGGGATGGTTCTGGTTTACAGACCTGGGATGGTTCTGGTTTACAGACCTGGGATGGTTCTCCTGGTTTACAGACCTGGGATGGTTCTCCTGGTTTACAGACCTGGGATGGTTCTGGTTTACAGACCTGGGATGGTTCTGGTTTACAGACCTAGGATGGTTCTCCTGGTTTACAGACCTGGGATGGTTCTCCTGGTTTACAGACCTGGGATGGTTCTGGTTTACAGACTTGGGATGGTTCTGGTTTACAGACTTGGGATGGTTCTGGTTTACAGACCTGGGATGGTTCTGGTTTACAGACCTGGGATGGTTCTGGTTTACAGACCTGGGATGGTTCTCCTGGTTTACAGACCTGGGATGGTTCTGGTTTACAGACCTGGGATGATTCTCCTGGTTTACAGACCTGGGATGGTTCTGGTTTACAGACCTGGGATGGTTCTGGTTTACAGACCTGGGATGGTTCTCCTGGTTTACAGACCTGGGATGGTTCTGGTTTACAGACCTGGGATGGTTCTCCTGGTTTACAGACCTGGGATGGTTCTGGTTTACAGACCTGGGATGGTTCTCCTGGTTTACAGACCTGGGATGGTTCTCCTGGTTTACAGACTTGGGATGGTTCTGGTTTACAGACTTGGGATGATTCTGGTTTACAGACCTGGGATGGTTCTGGTTTACAGACCTGGGATGGTTCTGGTTTACAGACCTGGGATGGTTCTCCTGGTTTACAGACCTGGGATGGTTCTCCTGGTTTACAGACCTGGGATGGTTCTCCTGGTTTACAGACCTGGGATGGTTCTGGTTTACAGACCTGGGATGGTTCTCCTGGTTTACAGACCTGGGATGGTTCTGGTTTACAGACCTGGGATGTTTCTCCTGGTTTACAGACCTGGGATGGTTCTCCTGGTTTACAGACCTGGGATGGTTCTGGTTTACAGACTTGGGATGGTTCTGGTTTACAGACTTGGGATGGTTCTGGTTTACAGACCTGGGATGGTTCTCCTGGTTTACAGACCTGGGATGGTTCTCCTGGTTTACAGACCTGGGATGGTTCTGGTTTACAGACCTGGGATGGTTCTCCTGGTTTACAGACCTGGGATGGTTCTGGTTTACAGACCTGGGATGGCTCTCCTGGCTTGCAGACCTGGGATGGTTCTGGTTTACAGACCTGGGATGGTTCTCCTGGATTACAGACCTGGGATGGTTCTGGTTTACAGACCTGGGATGGTTCTGGTTTACAGGCCTGGGATGGTTCTCCTGGTTTACAGACCTGGCCTGATTCTCCATATCCTGACTTCTCAATTTCTTCTGCTATTGCCAAAATTAAATAGTCTCTGGAAAAGGCATTGCTGAGGCCACTTCTCAAAAGACACAACTCCTGTTCTGCAGTCACTCTAGGCACTGCCCTGCTCATTACCCCTCAGAGCAATAATTTTCCACTTTTGTGACTAGTTAATTATACTGCTGAGTCTCTGAGACATTCTGAGAGAGCAGAGCTCTTCCCCCAGTTCTCTAGTTCCTCCTGTGATCGACACTCCTTCACCTCAAGGACGGAAATGATTCTGAGCTCCCTGTGCCCCAGTACCACCCTGCCCTGGAAGCATGCTCCCTGCCTCTTCCCACATTGCCTCCCCTGGGACACTCTCACCTGCTGGTTACAAGGAGAATAGGGGGGTTCACGCCTGGCATTTCCCGTCCCCAACTCGCCCACAGGAGCCTGAAAGAGAGAAGACAAAGCTGGATAGTTACTATACAGCAGCAACTTCCATGCCTCTCCCTTAGCCCTGAGACCGGGAGACAAGGGAGACCATGGATATCCAGCCGAGGCCAGCTATGGACCACCTCACCATGACAGAACACTCAGCAGGGGCCACTAGCAGCTGGCACACTGCAGAAACTTGTGAAAAGTGCTGGAAACAGCAAAGGAATTAAACATTGGAATGGAGATCATCAAGACCAACTGAATCAGGCTAAAGCCTTCTGCCTTGTAAGACATCGCTCCCCCAACTGGGCCCTCAACAGACTGGGCTTAGTGCAGGCAATCCACCCATTGTAGAGACATGGAGCATGAAACCCACTCCCGACTGAGAGGAGACAAGATTCATCTCCAGCCACGTCCACTGCTGTAGGCCTCCTGGCAAGCCCTTTCCAAGTAGTCCAAAGCATGGGAAGGACAGGGCTTTCACCCCATGGTCACCAGTGCCCAGGCTGAACCAGCCTACAGCGAACCCTAACAACTAGAACAAGAAAGCAGAGTCCCAGTCATTCCCTACAGTCTATCCACAGGATTCAGGAGAATGATTTAAACAGTATTTTAGATGCCTAAAGTTGGGAACAGGTCATTTGGGTTGTAGAGAACTCTGAGCAAATCTAGGGTTCCACAGTCATTAATACCATACCCATGCAGGAGTGAGTAATGCCAATTTGATTTGAGTCAGCCTTAGCTAATGGTATTTCTACTGACCAAGCCAGGAGACATGATCTGAAGCTTATACTGGAGCAGAGAAAACATCTGATCCTCCTTAGCACTGTAATGACAAGGAACACAGCAGGATCAACTGATATGCTCCCATGCCTCCACTGTGAAGAGTGCTCTTGCTCACCCTGCTTCTGGCTACTGCTGTCCAAGTCCTACCATGTGCCAGCACATCAGCTTGCCAATCCCCAAGGCAGGAGCTGCTCTATGATACTGCTTTCAGGGACTCGAGCTCCCTAATCCACCTGACATGACTGCTCTAGTGCTGGTGCCAGCACACCGAACATGCAGGCAGTGGGAAACGATCCCTTTTGACAGCTACATGGAATCAGATTAGCTCCAGCCACCTGTGACACCCACCTCCGGTCTGATGACGGCTGATCTGACATAAAGTCTACCTTCAAAAAGTGCTTTGTGGGCACTGCTTTCCTTCATAGAATGGTTTGTGTTGGAAGGGATCTTAAAGCTCATCCAGTTCTAACCCCCTGCCATGGGCAGGGACCCCTTCCACTAGAGCAGGGTGCTCCAAGCCCCTGTGTCCAGCCTGGCCTTGAACACTGCCAGGGACGGGGCAGCCACAGCTTCTCTGGGCATCCTGTGCCAGTGCTAACCTGGAATATAGCATCTTTGGGTCTAGTCCTTGCTCTGGCACAGTTTCCTGTGCAACAATGAGGAAGTTAAACACAGAGCAGAAAGTTCTCCCCTGAAACTGGAAAGTCTGGATACACTAAAAGGTCTCCTCAAGGAACAGTGTGCTCCTGGGCTGCACATAAACCATGTCAGCTGCACTGCCTCTTAGCTTTCACAAGTCTAAAAATGGCTGTGTTTGTTCAGACCCAGATACCCACATGTGACACCACCACCATTGTCCTACAAGCCCCACTCACAACCCAGCAGACGGGGAACACCACAGCTACGAGCCTGCTTCCTGCCCACCCAGACTGACACAGGGGAAGTCATAGAATCCCAGAATACCAGACTGGTCTTGGTTGGAGGGACCTGCCATGGGCAGGGACACCTTCCACTTCCAAGCCTCTGTGTCCAACCTGGCCTTGAGCACTGCCAGGGATGGGGCAGCCACAGCTTCTGTGGGCACCCTGTGCCAGCGCCTCAGCACCCTCACAGGGAAGAGCTTCTGCCTAAGAGCTCATCTCAGTCTCCCCTCTGGCAGGTTAAAGCCATTCCTCCTTGTCCTATCACTACAGTCCCTGATGAAGAGTCTCCTGGGATCCTTTAGCCCCCTTCAGATACTGGAAGGCTGCTATGAGGTCTTCATGCAGCTTCTCTTCTCCAGGCTGAACAAACCCAGCTCTCAGCCTGTCTCCAGAGCAGAGGTGCTCTGGCCCCCTAATCATCCTCAAGTCCTCCTATGGACTTGTTCCAACCTCTCCATGTCCTTATGCTGGGGACACCAGAACTGGACTCATGACTGGCATTGCTGAAGTTGCCCGATGTGGCTGCCTCCCCTCAGAGGGGGCTCAGCAGTGCACACGGCAGGAACCGGTTCATTAGTGGTTGGAAGACATCTCAGTGACCATCAGTGCCCGACAGCCCCTGCAGGCCACGCTCACAAGTACTCGTGTTAGGCGGGACTGGAGCATGCAGAGGGGTTTAGTTGAGCGCCAGCGGCCCTGCCTGCGTGATTGCATGCCACACACCATGCTGGAGCTTGCCTTGGAGTACAGGCTGGTCTGCAGCACTCCCCCCCTGCCATAGCCCAGCGGCGGGCCGCCCAGCCCGGCCTTGCCCCTGCGGTTCGCCACCACGAAGGGGTTCTGGCTGAAGAGGATGGGCTGGGAGTCGATCAGGCATTCCTGCTCCGGCATCTGCTCCTGGGACACGGGGCCACCTGCGGGGTCCTGCTTGTCTAGCAGGGGCTTTTCTGCCCCACTCGTGCATGCGCTGGGCGATGCTGAGTCCCGAGGAAGGGCAGCCACGCTTCCGATGGCCGGATCTGGGCACGAATCGCGGCTGTCCTGTGCCACTGGCATGGACAGCACAGTGCAGTCACCCTCCATTCTGGAGCTGGCCTGATTATACTGAGCACACTGAGAGGAAAACAAAAGGATCAGAAAGAAATAAGGAGAACAGAGTAAAGGAGAGGAGGAAGAAAATATAGAGCTGATGCTGAAGGACAGGGCAGAGAAGAACTCCAGTACTAATGCCCACACGACCATCCCTTTCCCCACTTCTACTCTACCACCACTCTTGTGATCCCCAATGCTCCTTCCAAGAATCACAGTCAGCATGCAACACACACACCAAGTAGTGACAGGCACAAGCACACTCCCTGCACTTTTCCAGCTCTCATCCACACTCCAGCAGCTCATACCGCTGCTCTCCAGCAACTGACTGCCAAAACCTGTGCAAGCACAACCTCGCCATCTCACTGCAGCACATCCTCAGTTCAACTCTATCATCACACGGCCAAACCTCAGTTGTCTCACCCCTCATACTTTCAAGCAGTTCCACACAGAGGAACACCCCTTGCCTCCCTCCAGTGCACCTCCATACAGTTATCCACACAGTTATCACCAGAGCATCATGCCACCCATTTGCATCACACCTGCACGGGCAAACAAGCTTTTATGGCTCCACTTCACCAAAATACACCTCAACAACTAACAGAGAGCTAAATAACCAACAGAGCACAGATCCCTTTGAGCATTCTTCCTGAATGCAGGACTAAAACAGAGCTCCAGTTCTGCCTAGGCCCAGCTGTACCCATCCAAGATGAAGCACTGACCTTTCTTCTTTGAATACCATAAAAGAGAGTTTGTTACCCCAGCCAAAGCCTTCTTCAGGGAAGCAGAGATAATCAGAAAGCAATGATCAAATCTTCTACCCAAGCGCCTGCCAGGGAGCAGAAAGAGCTCTTCTGCTCAAAGCACATTCTCCAGCTCCTCTGTCATGGCAGCTCACAAAAATAGCTCTCAAGGGCTGGGTGGTGACTACAATGGCAGCTGAGAGGCTCAGGAATGTCTGGGGCCCTCCCCAAGCCCCCAGCCCAACCTAAGGCAGTCGTTGGCAGGGCCCTGGCTCATATCCTGTTTCCTCAGACCATGAAGCCTGTGTGACCCTTAGATATTTTGCTCTTGTAGCTATGTGACTTTCCAATGTAAAAACACCTACCAAAAAAACCCAAATAAAATCCTCCCAATTCCAATTTTCTTTTCCCAGAGAAAACTACACCAGCCACAAACTACACCAGTGAGGGGTCCAGTGCAAATTAAGTTACACCAGGCAAAAAGCACTTTCAGGAACGTTATTTGCTCACTGGGGATGCTGCAGTGGCAGCAGTCCCAGGCACCCACCATCACACACTGGGTCTGCCAGGGCTCCGGGCAGGCCCCACTACCGCTGTCCCTTGCAGGCAGAAGAGCACCAACACTGCACAGCCAGGCTCTAGGAGAACACCACCGGCCCACAGCTGACTGCTTTGCACAGAGCGAAAAAGCAAACAATGTCTTTAGGGCACCGTGGAGATGGACCCCTCATCCAGCCTGCATGAAGTCTGACGGGGAGCCTCAACCCCTGTTTTCTTCATGGGAATGATGGGAACCAAGCTCCAACTACCCCTCGCTTTCACCTCCAGCGCTGCTGCAGCGTGTGCCAGTGCAGGAGGCTTTGCTCCCCCTGCTTCACAGGAGCTATTTTTATCAGACAAGCAGCAGTTTCCATTTGGGGTAAGCAAAGATTTGGGCAATGCCATGTGCTTTTCCCAGCCTTGCCTCTGTCATTCAGGCAGGACCATCACATTTTACCTTGCGTCTGCCAAGGCAAAGGCAGAAGAAATGCATTTGCACTTCTGATCCATCACTGCCCCAGCCACCGAAACAAATCTAATTTGAAATCTCTTTGACAAGTGCAGAGAAAGAATCAATGGCAAGAAGCTGAAGAGAAACAGATTCAGGCCAGAAAGTGCAGATTGTTAATGAACTGACCATGGGGGGACACTGCTGAGAGATGTAAGTCTTCTCCATTTCCTACAGTGATGATTCTAAATGTTTTGCTGTGCCTAGCAGCAGTCATTCATGGTTGCAGCTTTCAAGCCTGTACTATGGAGAAGACAGAGGCTACAATAGCTCTTTTATTAGCTGATGGCAGTACCCAGCCATCTGAAATTCTGCAGACATCAAGTGACTGAGAAGCTGGCACAGCCTGAGGGCATTGCCCAGATCAGCATTTCCATGCAGCTTTCAACTGGAGTTTTGTATTGGGGTTTTAGAGGTTTACAAACAAAGCAGGCTTGCAGCTCAGCCAGCCCTTGTTCTTCTGGCTCACAAAAGGCTCAATACACAGCAATAAAGATTAACCCAAGACAGACACCATCTGCCCCTTCTGCAAGGGCCATGCTCGGGAAACCTCAGGACAAATTCCACCCACAATCCATGACAACCCATTTGCAGCTCCTGCTCAGCAGTGTGAGAACAGCAGGGCCTGAGACTCCTTTTCAGGGAGCTGGGCAGCACCAAAGGATATGCAGACAGAAAAAGCACGATGGGAACCAGGCAATAGCATCAGTCACATAACTGAGTCACCCTGTCTGACACCTGCTAAATGAACCGTGTGCTTTTCTGCTGGCCGGACACGACACTGATCCGTGCCCTAGTCTTCCTCACAGGCAGTCACCACAACGGGCAGGGGCAGCTCCTGAAGGAATGCCAGAACCTCCCTGTCCTTGCAGCCCACATCTCCCTGCACTCAGGATCAGAGCAAAGACAGGGCTGAGCAAATGACAGCTGGAACAAGATCAGCGTGGGCACCAATCGGCTCTTCCCCTGAAATGGGACATTTATAGATGCCACCCATACAGCCCGGCATTCCAGCGTGTTTGGTCCCACATTCCAGCACCCAGCATTCCTGGTTGACATGGACTGCTCTGCACACAAATGCTGCTCTGCACTGCTCTGGATGACACCAGGGCTGAGCAGCAGAGGCAGCTGCCTGCATGGGGTTGGCTTTTGCCTTGTTTCCAGCTGCTGACTTACACCAAGAGATGCTAAAAATACATTAAACCTTTTCCTTTGCTGTGTGAACAGCCAGGAATACACAGTCTGATGGTGACAGCAAAGGGTGGTCTTGCTGCAAAAAGAGGAAAGGAACGGAGGTGAAGACAGAACGTATGTGAAGAAGCAGACAGAAACCTATTGCAATAGGTATGATGAAGATAAAACATGACCAAAGGAAGCAAGGATGGAGGGGTGGGATTTTAAACAACACAGCGGAGAGAGATGACTTTGTAACCTGTGAAGTCTGTGAAATACAGATTTTCTCTCGGCTGAGCTGCCACCACAAACCAGGGGCTAAAATGCAGGGTCCAGAGGAGGCGTAGTCAAGGCTGTGTCAGGGCTAAGCCATAACATGCAGTCACTGCCACTTCACCTTCCACAGTCCCAGGTGGGTCTTCATGTTCTTTTAATACCTCTGGTATCAGCACCCAGCATCCCTCCTCCTTTCTGAGTATCACCTCACAATGAATTTACAGCTAAGCCATGCACACAACACTGTCATCTTCTGAGTCAGGAAGAATGTCCCCCTCCCTCCTCTGCAACTTGCAGTAGCTGCCTCCTTCCATGATATGCCCCCTGCCCTCTCCCATTCATTTGCCCTCTGCTGCTGGGCTGTTCTCCCTGCCTGGTCCGAGACACTTCCTTTGGCATCTCAGCAATGACACAGGCCATTTGAACACAACCTGGCTCTCTGCTCTGCTCATTTCCTTGTTCTAATGTTTTGTGGCCGCTTCCTGCCTCAGACAGCATCCAAGTTCACCACAGTTCTGCTTCCTGGCTCTCCTCTGTGGAGATATCACCTCTCACCCAGGACACAGGGCAACAGAACAACCACAGCCCGCCCCACGGACCCACAGGCCCCACTTACAGTGCGATTGATTCTCTGTAGGCCAGTGCTGGGCAAAGCGGCCAGGGTCCGGTAGTCCAGCCTCAAAGGTTCACTGCTGATGTTCTGCAGAGGGGGGAGCACAAAAACACAACCACCAGGAAGAGATCAGGCCTGAAGTCAACTACATCAGCCAGAAAGAGCAGTTAAAAGGAAACTACCCTTGTCTACAACCAAGGCCTTGTCTCCAAACTCTGCAGGAAGTTCCCACTGCCTGGAAATAAACCTGGAATTGTTAAAAACACAACCATGAGCACCCAGGAGAGGGGCCAGGCTTGAGAAATCCTGCAGAGAACAGGATACCCTGGCCCATGGTCACCCACCAGTGCACAGATCCCCCCATTCCTCCTGCCTCACATGTACATGTCCATCCCTCACGGGGAAGAGGAGAACGTGGCATACGTACCCGTCTTCTCCGAACAGCACCCAGAAAGGCTCCCAGCCTGGATGTGGAGGTACATGAGACTGCAAATCTACAGTTCCTCTACTGTATCTTTTATCAGCCTGAACTCACACTTCGTGTGTAATTTCATTGAATTTTGTTTCCCATTTGCCTTTCTACTTCAAACCATTGTTTTTCAACATTCCTTCCTGAACCCCATTACAGATTTCCTCATTTCTGGTATCTTTCCTTATACCCCAAAGTCAAGTCTGTTGGGGGGATACAGAAAACGGAGAATAGAAGTTATGTGGAACAAGCACTTTTAGAGACTTCCATGGCCTTCAAGGCCAGTTGTGTCCCTTTTCTGTGACTCTCCAACCCTCCCACCGTGCTCCTCACCTCTGCCTCCTCCTCAAGCTGCTGGGTGGCTGCCTCCCGCTCCCTACGCATCCACTCCTTCTATGAGACAGGACAGAGTCAGAGCAGCATCCAAGCAGCACAGGCAAAGAAAGATGGAAAGAGGTCATCACCATGCTGGGCAGGAACTCCAGAGAGGGGATAGAGGAGCATGAGCAGTGCTGGGACAGGGAAAGGATGAGCAGAAACCCAGCACATATGCTGGGCCTGGGGAAACAGGAGCTGGAATTCTGCAGGAGTTATCACCAGCAAAACAGATGGGAACAGACACCCCATACAACACCAGCCAGGGTGTCACCAGCTGAAGGCTAGAGTGCAGATGTCCCCAAGATCTTCAGCAGGGTCACTCCTGGGGAACTTTGAAGGGAGCTAAAGCCCCAAAGCCCCCCCCCACCCCCTTCCCCCCAAGCACAAGCTACAGCATCACTGAGGGAAAGAAGAAGGTTGCTTATTGCTAGAACAGACATCCTGACAGAGCACAGACTGGAAAGGCTGGAAGGAAATGGGAAAACAGCTCTACAGAGCACAGGCCTAGATGTTACTATGGAACTAAGGAAAAAGACCTAAAAACAATCACATGCTTATTAATAGCATCACAGCCAAAAGGCTCTACTTAGAGACAGGAACTGTCTAAGCATAAGGCAGGCTAAAATGAGCTGGTCAGCTCTCAGCCACCAGCAGAGCACAGGAGCGACCAGGGAACAATTCCACAGGCCCCAGCTGCGGGCTTGCTTCCAAGCTGCAAGAGGAAGGTCATAACATTCCTTGTCTTGAAGAAAGATTTCTGTGCATTTATACTTCTGTGCCTGTTTGCCCGGCCCCTGTGCTGCTGGGCGAGGGCTGTGGACAAAATCAGCATCATTCTGCTGTTCTGTTGCTTATTGCAGCCCTCCTGACTGCCGCAACCCCATGTCCAGAAATCTCCAGGCTGGAGGGAAGGGAGGTGGAAGGTAGCTGAGAAATACAGAGGAGCTAACTAAAAATTCTGATAGGGCCCGTCTCTTCAAAAGCATCTCAGCTTTGCCAAAACCAGTGTCCCACATCACCTTGATCTCCAGACAGTAATGAGCAACATGAGAAGACACTAATGCTCTGGAAGATCACAAGAGCCAAAGGGATATTCAGGGTTACTTAAGCTAAAGTCTACCCCAAATCTGGTTATGCTTATTTTGGCCAAGTGTTATTTCTGGCCAAGTGTTCATGCTGATAGTGATCTTGTATGTGTGACCCTCCCCTGAGGTCCTAAGGTGAAGAGAGACAAGAGCACAAGCCAGGCTAGATGGAGCTGTGGAATGTTCGAAGTTCAGCTCTAGAGTTTGTCATCTGGGGAAGCTCTGGATTAAGACTAGAAAAATAACTACAGCTACAGAGCTAGGATAGAGAAGTGCATTGTGGAGAGTCCAAATTAGTGGTATTTCTATTAGAAACTGAATTATAAAAGAACTGAACTTGAACTTGAGAGATGGATGCAGTGAGTGCAACAGCGGTGTCTGAAAACCTCTACAGACGAGTGTAGCAAAGCCAAAATTCTTCCCATTTCTCCAGTTCCCAACCTCACTACAAGGAGACACATTTGATCTCTATTGCTCTTGTTCAAGATTGAACATGAAATGCTGAAGGTATTAGAGAAAAGGCACAGAAATGGTGACACAAACAGATTTACTGAGCATCTCGTACTGAGGTGGGAACTTCCTCCACTATTACAATGGCAACCATACAGTGCTGGCTCCTTCACTGCTATAAACTTAATCATCAAATCCAGTAACAGAGACAGAATCCTGGTTTCAAGGCCATGCTAAAAGGCAGCAGCAGAAAAATATCTTTGCTCTTGGGTCTCTGACCATGGATCCCAAGATGTCAGAGGAGCCTGAAACATCTGCTGCCACCTCCTCCTTGTACCCCAATGGAAGGGGAAGCAGAAAATGTGAAATCTTTTCAAGGCACAAATGATTCTGGAGGGGGTCTTGGCCTCTGGTAATCACCACCTACAGACATATTGCAGAGGTTGGACATACTACACTCATTACACTGAGCCCTGCTGCAGTGGGAGAAAAGGCAGTGTATGGAAATACAGACCTCAGAGCTCCTTAAGTATGTGTCACTGCGATCTCAGAATATTGCTTTACAATATTTCAAAAGCAGAACAGCCCAGAAGGATGAAGCACAGCGAGTGGGTGCTGCTCCGCCTCCAGGAGAGATACTGGGTATTTGTTAGAAGAGGCCCACCAGTGTTTTGAAACATTGCTGACTATGGCTGATATGGCTGAATGGTTCGTCATTGCCGAGCTGGTTTCTTTTTCATTAACCCTTGCAATAAAGTGTCAAGTGCAAGTTTTCCATCAGAAGCTATTGTAGTAACACGAGCACTTTTGAAATGAGATATGACCAAGGCCATATCACCAATAGGGAAGGTTTTTCTGGTTTGGTTTTTGACAGTCTCTGGGGTATTTTTATCTCAGCGTAAATTTTGGAAGAGCCTTTATCCACCTAAGACTGAACTCATTCAGCCTGCTCAGACAGATGTTTTGGGCCAGACTTGCTCTTGTTTCACCTAGTGGTGTTAGAAATGCTGGTAACGACACACAGTACCTGAAGACTCCTGGAGAGTGTTCAAACCCAAATGCTGCCAACCTAAACCTGGTAGGAAAACCCTTTGGTGTAACAGTAACACTACAAAACAAGGCTTTCTGAAACCACAACAAACCACTCTCAGTTCCTTCCTCTGGAAGGAACCAGACATTTCATTAAAAAAAAACCCAAATCTGATCTAAACTGGCTCTGCTCTGAGCTGAACCAAGTGACCTGTGACGGTTCCTTCCTTCTCAAATGATTCACAGAATCACAGAGTAGTTTGGCTTGGAAGGGACCTTTAAAGGTCATTTAATCCACCCCCCCCTGCAATAAGAGAGACATCTTCAACTACATGCTGGAGAGGGACTCTTCATCAGGACAAGGGGTGATGGGTTCAAACGGAAAGGGGAAGTTCAGGTCAGGTATTAGGCAGAAGCTCTTCCCTGTGAGGGTGCTGAGGCGCTGGCACAGGGTGCCCAGAGAAGCTGTGGCAGCCCAATCCCTGGCAGTGCTCAAGGCCAGGTTGGACACAGGGGCTTGAAGCAACCTGCTCTAGTGGAAGGGGTCCCTGCCCATGGCAGAGGGTTGGGACTGGATGATCTTAAGGTCCCTTCCAATAGAAACCAGTCTGGGATTCTATGATTCTAAGATTATTCTATAAGATCATTCCACTGGAAGATCTCCTATCTAAGTACACATCACAAACAACATCAGGACACCTTACAGATCTTAAGGACAGAAATCCCATGTTTTATTCCGGCATGTGCCCACATCAGCTTAATCTGTAGGCCAGCAAGGATAATGCAAAGCTTCCAAAGGGATTCTGCCACACACTGAATGTCTTTTGTCTCTCTACCCCAATTATCCATAAAGTCACATCCTGCACAGCCCACTGCAGTCACTGACAGAAGGCAGAGCAGGCTTATAGAGATATGAAATATATACATGCATATTTAATCTAGCCTTGTTCTTTGCTGTCTCCTCTTACAGCCTGTGCCATCATCTATTCAAAACCTTGACCATTTTTTTCAAATCAAGTAAAATCTCAAATATTAACTAAATTCAAAGATCACCCCCATCCAGAATTTCCAACATAACCACACTCTTGTGGGGCAGCAAATGTGAAACAAGCTGAGTGATTATAACTACAGGAAGAACCTAGAGAAACATCAGGATTGTCTGAATTGGAAACCTGAAGAAACACCTGCAAAACAGAGCCAGGGAAGCAGATTCCTAATTGAGAACACTGAAGAATTCCATTTCTCTTCATCTTCCAAGAGAATCTGACTGCATAAATTACAGTTTTAAGAGAGATAACTGGAAATCCCAAGTCCTCTCAGGGCTTGGCCCTGCTCATCTCCCTGTGAAAGACTGAAACGCTGGAACACAGAACTCTCATAATGAACCACAAAAATGATCATGTAAACTGAGGAGCACAAGTGTGTGCGCGACTCACAGCGTCACAACTTCACTTCAGGGCAGCTCTGAGCTCTGTGTTCTCATCTTTGCTCAAAAAAGCTCTGCCAGGTCATGAAGGGCTGTACAGAGAGAACCGACTGAATGTGGCACTTCCCAGCTAACAGACCATTGGTCTCCAAGTTGCAGCTTAGCCAGGAGGTACCAGCAGGCAACAAAGATGAACGCTGTAAATAACAGGAGAGTTCCACCAGAGAGGTGCAAAGGGAGGGATGGCAAAGCCAAGAAGCAGCTGAGTGAGCAGTGCCCTACGAGGAGGGAAGGCCCAAAGCCCCCACAGCATGAATGACTGGGTAGAGATGAGCTGTGGCATTTTCTTTGGGCCTCACAGGCTTGGCAGAACTGCTGCCAAGAACAGACTCTGCTACACAAAAAGTCTCTCACCACTTTCTCCATTTCTTCTCTCTCCCACTGAGTTGCTTCTCTCACCATTTCCATCTCCTAGGAGAGACCAAAGTTAGAGCCACTTCACTGAGTGCTCTCTCCCCCTGGAGCATCTGTAAGCTCATGAAGACTTCTGAGTCCCATCCTAGCGCATTCCTGACAAAAGTGCTGGGAACTCCTGATCCCATAAGAAGGAAGTCCACTACCCATCCTCCTCCCAGCTGTAGCCAGAACACCCACCTTCTGTAGGATCTCCAGTTCTTCAGGGCTTAAATCCCTATCAATAGAAGAGATACTTTCCAGGCTATTCTTGCGCCCAATACCAGCAGCAAAAGGGTTTGCAATAATTCCTGGAGACATCTAGAAAGCAAAAGGACAGTCAAATATGGTGGAAGCCCACAGCATGCCATACAACAAGCTCTATATCCTGGGCTCCCAGACAGAGAGTACCAAAACAATCAATCCTAGGGAAGTCAGAGCTTTCCACAGCTTGAAACCTGTCAATTCCTCAAGGAACCTGAGCTCTAAAGATGAATTTAAGTAGAACCAGGTACAGCCAGGGAATAAGGTGACCAGTGACTGGGTATATATTCCAGTGGAGAATAAAAATGCTTACTTGCTAAACCCTGAAAAAAGTAAGCTGTGAAAGCACAGGGCTGCTATGGGAAAGTGCTTCCCTGGGGGGAAAGGCACCAATAAACAGACAATTTGCTTGCAATGTACATTGGCACAAGAAAAAGCAGGCATAAATAGCCTGGAGAAAACTAGTGTGAACACTCCCCTTCCAACCAGTGCAGGGACATTGTGAACAGTTCTATAAGCAGCACGAAAGACAGTCTCTTGATACTGTTGCTTTTATGAACTGGCAATCACCTCCAGTTCATAGCGCAGGAGACCAGACGGTGAGACTGGGACCTCAAAACCAAAACCCAATCAACCAAAAATAACCTACAGCAAACAGCTGGAAAAATCCAGGAATCTTCTCTGAAGAAAGAGATAGGATCCCTGTGGCACTGGTCACTGCAAGGGCACCCTGCACTTCAGTCCTCACCTCAATGGCAGCTGCAGCCTTGGGATCGAAGCCATCACACACCAGCACGAGGAGCGCGTCACCCACGCTTCGGAGGATCTGCACAGCTTCCGTGTGTGTCATCCCCAGCAAACTCTGATGGTTCACCTCCAGGATCCGCATTCCCACCTTCAGACGGCCATCCCGGGCTGCAGCCCCAGAGGAGCTCACCTGGAACACAATGCGGGGAATCGAGATGTCACCAAAGGAGGTTAAGAGAGGATCAGAGAGCTTGGGAACCACTGGGAAGAAGGGATGAAAGAGGACGGGATCCAAAGGAGACAGGGGGAAAGGCTGCAGCTACATGTCAGGGAAAGCATCTGAAAGTACTTACATCTAGTTACAGAAAGAGCAGAAAAGGAAGAACGTGAACAGTTTGGTAAAGGAAAGAGGTCTGGAAGGAATTTATTCTGGGAGATGAAAAGAATTTTTATTTGGAATGTGTTGTTCCAAGGAAAGAAACTGCTTTTGTTTTGTCAGTGCAGTGGGTGAGGAAGCAAGCTCTTGCTCCCAAGTCATCTTCACAGAAAGGAAAGTGGAGGAATTTCTTATTGAGAGAGAGGCAGAAAATGGGACAGGGATAACTTTCATGGATAAAGATAACTGAGGCAGAGACAGGAGCAACCAATAATGATGCCCGTCTGATTTCCAGCCTCTCTTTCAGGGAAATAATGTCTAACTCCTGTTTTCCTTCCTCAGCAAGTGACAGGAACTCCCACTTACCTCACATACACAAGCAGTCATAGGGAAAGCAACTACATGCAGTACATTGATAAGGAACATGAAAGTCACAGCTTGTCTGAAAGAGTGCAAGCATCCAGGTATGTTTGAGGAGAGAATGAAATGCAAGTGCAAACTCTGGCACCAAGACAAAGACAGGAAAGTCAAGGAGTTTTAGTCTTCGTTTTCCTTTTGTAACAGGAAAACAGGACTAGCTGTGGGCATAGAGTGAAAGAAAAAAAACAAACCCCCAAACACAAGCAAACCAAGGCTCTGGAGAAAGATGTGAGCTGGGGAAGTGAGAAAAAACTGAACAGTGCTGACAGGAGAAGCTGCTACCAGGAACTAACAGAAATACCAGATACAACTTCAAGTGCCTTAGGGAAAGGAAGAGAATCACCATCAGGCATTGCTTTTTCTAATGGGAAAGCAAAGAGCCTGGAACAAAATGGCATGTACAGAGTCAGGCTGGAAATGGAGATGTGGGTACATCTGGCATCTCAACAGACCTCACCAGGAACAGCAAAGGCAAACGAACAGCTTCAGTTCAAAGGCCCAGCCTCAAAGCCGAAGGACAACGTGACCAAGCTTTCCAAGGAGAGTGATGGGCAGTGCTACACCAGGGCTTCGCAGAAAGAGTGTGTCTGCGCCAGGGATCTCAAGCAAGTCTGTGGGGCTACAACAAGAGGCTAAGGAGAGCACAAGGGCACACGCAGTTGGTGGCTGGGGGTAGGAAATGCAAGGACCTATGCGGCTGGTTGTCAGTGTGGGGTGGAGGCACAGGTAACATCAGAGGAAGGAAAGAAAGGAAGGAAGGATACTGCACACCATGTATTGCTGGACCCAGAGAGGCAAAAACCCCCAAACCAAAGCAAAGGCATGAGGGTGTATGGGATTGATGAGAGCTGCTTTGGAGAAAACCCAACGGATACATGTTTAATAAAGTGCCTATAAAAAGAGAGAAAACATGCTGCACCACTTCTTGCTTTAAGGACTGGGGCGAGGGGAAGCAGCCATGCACACTGCACATGATTCCTCAGGGCTGTGAAGGAAAACATGGAAGTGAGTGTGTGTACATGCACAGAAATGGTCACATGCAGCTGAACAGAACAAGACCAAGTACTCACAGTTTCTTTTCCAGGGACAGCAAGTGCATAGTGTGAGAGTAAAACACCCAGAAATAATGGGAGGAGGTGAAGTTAATGTAGGAAAAATGTCCTTAAAGCCAACTGCCATCTGTACTATTGATACATCCCTGAGGGACACTGAGCGATCCCCACTGAGACACACCATGGATTTCAACCTGTAGATCTAATTTATACCACTCATAGTCTTCAACTCCTAACACTTTACTGAGAAGCTTTACCAAGGAAAAACCTCATTGTAACTTTAAGAAAAAATGACAATTAAGGGACTCAATGGAAATACAAATTAAGGAAAACTCAGGAGACAGAAAGTGGAAATCAAGACATCACAGGGGAGGGGGAAGCAAAAGCACTACCTTGTCTCTCAGTTACTGGAAATATACAGCCTAAATGGGAGAAGCAGGAAATCACCAGGGTTAGGACAGATAGGAGAGATCAAGCTGATGTGACACAGATAAGGGAGAGCAGAAGAGCTCAGAGCTTTGCTGCTCCACAGGCCAAAACAACCACTAGTGAGAATAAAAAGTGGGGGGTGTAAACTAACCCTGCAATGGAGCTAACATGCAAACCTCCCCAACCCCCTGAAGGAAATAAACCCAAAGCTAATGACACCTAATGATACCTTTGGGTGACATCGTTTAGTGGAAGGTGTCCCTGCCCATGGCAGGGGGCTGGAACTAGATAATCTGAAGGTCCTTTCCAACCCTAACTATTCTATGATTCTAATCATTAAAAATAACTGTAAGTTACAATAAACTCAAGTTTTCTTTTACTGCTATTACAAATATTGCAGCTCAGTGTGCAACTATTGCTTTGATAGAGTGAATTTCCTCTTTTAAAACTCAGCTAAAGAAACTATACCCAAGTAATAACAAATGATGAGTATTTCTGTGAAGGCAGCCAATTATTAGAAAGGGTTAACTGGCAACTCTGAGTGTCCACCATTCAGCGAGGAATCAGGACCTGTTCTGGGTTCAGCAGTAGCAGCCATTTTTCTGCTTCTTAGTAGCTGGTGCAGTGCTGTGTTTTTGACTTTCAGCCTGGGAACAGCACTGATAACACTGATGGTTTTAGTTGCTGCTCAGTAACGTTGACTCTGACCAAGGACTTTCTGAGTTTCATGCTCTGCCAGGGAGGAGGGGAAGCCGGGAGGAAGCAGAAGCAGAAACAGGACACCTGACCCAAGCTACCAAAGAGGTATTCCATACCACAGCACGTCATGGCCAGTATAGAAACTGGGGGGAGTTACTCGGAAGAGCTAGATCACTGCTTGGTCGGGCTGGGTATCAGTTGGCAGGTGGTGAGCGGTTGTATTCTCTTCCCTTGTTATTTCCTTTATCATTATTATTACTGGTGGTAGCAGTAGTGGTTTGTGTTATACCTTAGTTACTGGTTTGTTCTTATCTCAACCCGTGGGAGTAATGTTCTTTTGATTCTGCTCACCATCCCTCTGGGAGTGAAGGAGGGGGAGTGAGCAAGCGGCTGCGTGGTTCTGGGTTGCCAGCTGGGCTTAAACCACGACAGGACCCCAGCACAAGAGGGATGTGGAGCTGTTGGAGTGAGTCCAGAGGAGGCCACGGAGCTGTTGCGAGGGCTGGGGAAGTTCTGCTCTGGAGCCAGGCTGAGAGCTGGGCTGGGGCAGCCTGGAGAAGAGAAGGCTCCTGAAGGGGAGACCTGAGAGCAGCTCCAGCTCCAGTGCCTAAAGGGGCTGCAGGAAACCTGGAGAGGGGCTTGCGACGAGGGCCTGTAGGTACAGGCCAAGGGGAATGGCTTGAACCTGCCCGAGGGGAGACTGAGCTGAGCTCTTAGCAGAAGCTCTTCCCTGTGAGGGTGCTGAGGCACTGGCACAGGGTGCCCGGAGAAGCTGTGGCTGCCCCATCCCTGTCAGTGCTCAAGGCCAGGTTGCATGGGGCTTGGAACAACCTGCTCTAGTGGAAGGCATCCCTGCCAATGGCATGAATGAGCTTTAAGGTCCCTTCCAACCCCAAACCACTCTGTGATTCTGTGACTATTAAGACTTCTAGAGCTAGAGCACAATTTCTACCTTACTATATGAGTTAAAGAGGGAACCAGTGACATTAATGTGAACATCCAGAGTCCCCTTTTGGCCAGCAGCAAGACCAAAAATGACACCATTTATCACTATGCTCTGTGCTAGCAGGAAAGAAGAGGCAATATTTTTTGGTAAAGGTCAGGAGGATCATAAGCTTATATAGGATATTGTTGAAAAGAAAATATGTGGTATTTCTTGGGGAAAAGGGACATGCCAAATTAGCATGCACACAGGCTGTCATTCACAAAGGAAATGGAACAGAATCACACAGTGTGTTGCACAGGAGAAAGGTGAGCAATTCATAATATTTTGATTGTAAGGAAAGGAGACCATGATGGTTTTAGTGAGCAGGAAGGCCATAAGCACTTGGGAAAGCAACAAGAATGGAGGGGAAAAGGAAAGATATGTGGATTCATGTGACAGAAAACAAATAAAGTCAAGAGAAGAAACACGAGGCAAAATAAAGGCAAAGAGATGATCTCCTTCAGTGGATTTAGAATACTCCAGGAGAACTGATGTACCCAGTGAAAAGTGGAGAGAGCACATCAAATCCATAGGCATTCCCTTTTCCCTAGCAGTCCTTACATGCAGCCAAGTGCAGAGTTAGTGTCTGGTACCTTACCTTAGAAATGAAGATGCCTTCATCAGTGGGATCAAACGGGTTTCCAGCATGACCTTTTGCTCCACCCCGGATGCTGATGCCCAGCTTTTCTCCTGGAGCCTTTTCAATGCATATTTCCTGTGAACACAGAACAGGTCTCCTTGTTTCTGGATCAAGACATGACTGAAATTGTAGACGAAACACTCCTAGTAGCTGGTCATATTCTAAACACCCTGAAAAGGACCTGAATTTGACCTTGCACTCATCGGGCACAGTTTATTTTTGTGATGAGGCTCTGCTCTTTTCTGTCTCCTCTTCAAGTCTGGTCTTCATGAAATCTGATCACTTTCTGATCACAGCATCACATAGGCATGGCAAGAGACCTTCCACAGTCCTCAACTAGACAAATACTTACTAGAGACTGGGTTCTGCCAAGAGATGAGGCAATTTCAACTGGAAGTTTGATTGTATCCTAGTCCCAGACTTCCAGCTAGATCAGAAACTGTCTTCAAAAGTGTTCCTTCTATAAAGAGGAGTGTGACGCTCCCCAGTTCTACTCAGAACCTACCTGCATACCCGGTGGTGGTGGATCTCGCCTCACTAGCATGGTCAGCTCCTGGGTGTTGGAGAGCAGGGCATTGACTGCTTCCTGGTGGGTAGCATGGCGCAGGTCAATGCTATTTACCTCCAGGATCCTGTCCCCTACCCGGAGCCCACTGCGAGATGCCAGTCCACGGGGAATCACCTACAAAGAGGCATTGATATTACAACCACAGAAGGGAAGTCCATCTGTCCTTGGAGAGACACTGATTGTGTCCCATGGCTGTTCTTCAACATCCTCTGAGGCCTGTTTTGATTTCTCTCTCTGCAACCCAAGCTCCCCAATTTGTGAACACTGGCAAAGAATGAAGGAAGATTTGCTTTAATTCAATATAGTCTTATTATCATATTACCATTTTCACCTGAACCCCATGAACACTCGCTGCGTGACCACTGGCTTTGTGTACCTGCAGCTTTCCAGCATTCATGAAAAGCTAACACAAGCTCAGCAAGTTCAAAAGCTAACTCTCCCCAAACAGCTCACCTTCAGAGGCTTCTACATGCCATTTAGACTCCTACAACAGAAGCAGCATGTCTGGTATAAGCATTTCATGTGTGTACACATCCTTCCCACACCCCACGTTTTCAGCCTATGCTGTACTTCTCAGACTCTTGCATCAAAATCCTTCATCTTAACCCAATAACTAAAGAGCTCAGACTCTACCTTTGAAATGAAGACACCAGGTTCATGAATCCCAAATGGATGGCTTGAATGGTCACTGCCTCCGACAATGCTGAGTCCCAGGGGACCACCTGCCTTCACAAGATGAATTTCCTGGAGGGAACAAGCAGCAGAGTCAAAGGTAATAAGGGATACTGTAAGGAGCACAAACACTGAAAAACACGGAGTCAGGGATGTTTTGCAGGTGTGAGCACAAGGTAAGTACCCATAGAACAAGAGGGTTCCCTTTTAATTCTCCACACCCCAGTAACACAGCTGCCAGGCCTCATCAGAGTACTGATATTTCAAATAAAAATTATTCAAGATTATACTATCCCATATTCCAGGGGGCTGGAGCAGCTCTGCTCTGGAGCCAGGCTGAGAGAGCTGGGCTGCTACAGCCTGGAGAAGAGAAGGCTCCTGAAGGGGAGACCTGAGAGCAGCTCCAGTGCCTAAAGGGGCTACAGGAAACCTGGAGAGGGCCTTGGGACAAGGGCCTGTAGGGACAGGCCAAGGGGAATGGCTTGAACCTGCCAGAGGGGAGACTGAGCTGAGCTCTTAGGCAGAAGCTCTTCCCTGTGAGGGTGCTGAGGCGCTGGCACAGGGTGCCCAGAGAAGCTGTGGCTGCCCCATCCCTGTCAGTGCTCAAGGCCAGGTTGGATGGGGCTTGGAGCACCCTGCTCCAGTGGAAGGGGTCCCTGCCCATGGCAGGGGGTTGGAAATTGTTGAGCTTCCAGGTTCCTTCCACCCAAACCATTCCACGGTTCTGTGATTCCAGCAGACCCTCACCTCGATGGGATACTGATCCTCCATCCCTTTGGAGAGGTGGTTCTTCAGCGGCACTGGTGCATCCTCGTGTGGGCTGTCCCCGGGGCCAGGGCCGGGGGGCGGTGGTGGTGAGTGCATCCGTGCCCGTGCCGCGCCGGGCGCATCTCCGTCGCTGAGCTGCTCCACACCCTGTCTCTCTACCAGCAGCGCGATGGTGGGGGAGGATGCGGTAAGCAGCGCTACTGCCTGATCATGCCTGGCTTCTGTCATGTCTACCCCATTGATCTAGAACAACCCGCAAACTCAGCGTCAGACCGTGGCCCGAGTACACCCTGCCATTTAACACGTAGCCAAGCACCCCAAGGGTGTATTTTTGTGTCTTGCTGGAACTGCCCCTTCTCAAGAGCCCGCTCCCCAGAGCACCTTGTAACTTACCCCACTCCTTCCTAACTGCAAACGGAAGAGGCGTCTGCTGATTCCACCTGACCACAGTCCCTTTCTAGGCAGCTTACTAGCCCCTTTTTCACCTTCCCTGTACACCTTCAAACCCTAAAGGCATCAGTGATGCTCCAGGGGATCATGAAGACCAAGTACACTGCCCCTTGTACCTCCTGGAGCACCACAAACCTGGCTATTACCCTGACTATGCTGTGGCTCAGCACTACCAGGAGTCGCTGCCACTCCTTCCAGGCTTTGCATTCCAGCTTTCCTACTTGGTCACGGCAAAAGAAGCCCAAGAGAGTACATTAAAGGAATGGCTCCAGAGATCTCAACATGGGAAGAAGACAAAACGATTCCCACAATGATGCCACTGCACACTAATGTGCCATAGCATCAGCTGCCTTTGCACTCAGCCATTTGAGCTCATCAATCACTCCAAAAGCCCAGACACAGGCACTGGAGAGCATGAGCTGATGTGCCAGGACTTGTCACTGGGCTGCCAGTGCTGGGCAAGGTCATGGTGGGCTGGGGAAAAATGTCAGTTTTAAGCCATAAAAAGTGGAGCCCAGGTTTGAAAACACTTGGAAGGGCTGAGAAAGAGACTGCTGATCCACAGTGACCAAGTGTGGACACACAGGGAAAACTGGAATTCTTTTGGACAAGAACCCATTAGCCAATATACTCTGCTAAATAATTTCAAGAATACAACCTGTGATATCAGTGAAAGACAAAGAGGCACTTCCAGAACAGACAGGGAAGCCAAAGACATTCAGACCAAACACTGAAGAGAACTCAGCTGAACCTGTGTTCGATTCTCATCCTTCACACGCACAAGAATGATCTAATGTAAGTTCACAGGATGCACAGAGAAAAGCTGCTGCGAGAGGCAGGGAACAGCCTTTCTACATTAACATCTAAACTAGCCTGCCTGGGAACCCAAAGCACCAGAAAGGATGGGGCTGCTCTCCATCAATGTCTGAGGGCCAGAATGCTGAGAGGAGAGCTGAGCTAAAACACTGCCGAAGGATGGAACTTGCCATGACAAAGTTGAAGCTGAAAATTACAAGGTTTCTAGTCCTCAGGTTCTGGAAAAGCTTCCCAAAATGAACTCTGAGGGCATGAAAATACAGCTGTTGAGATGGAGTCTGATCAGCTGATGAAATAATAATGTGACTTTGTAAGAGGCACAGCAAGTAGCCTGATTCCCAGAAATATTGCAGTTACTCCCCAGCTTCTCCCAGGAACAGCTTCTGGACAACGCTGACTGCAAACAGCCTACAAGGCTTTGTCCAGAACCTCCATCACCACCCCTTCACCCAACCTGCTCATGACATGGAAGAAGACAGACAAAGACACCCCACACTATGTGGACACAGACATGGAACTCTCAGCCCCACAGCACCTCCTCTACACAAAGGATGTCCCAAACATGACACCTTTGGCACCAGCCATAGAGGAGGAGCATAAGGATGTGGAGGCAATTCCAGCCTGCCCAGGCACGCAGGAAGGGGAAGGATGTGAAGGTACCTGGGTAATGGCTGCTGAGCACAAGAGACAAGGCAATAAGCAGGAGAGATAATAAATTAACACACGAGTGCAGAGAGCTCAGCGAGACACAGATGTGGGGACAAAAGACTCGAGACACTCACAGATGGACCATTAATGGAATCACTCCAGTGGTACACGAGGGTGCTGAGACACGGGCACAGGGTGCCCAGAGAAGCTGTGGCTGCCCCATCCCTGGCAGTGTTCAAGGCCAGGCTGGACACAGGGGCTTGGAGCACCCTGCTCCAGTGGAAAGGGTCCCTGCCCGTGGTAGGGGCTGGAACTGGAGGAGCTTTAAGGTCTCTTTCAACCCAAACCATTCCATGATTCTATGATAAGCCAGAGGACAGGAACAGGGTTGTCTGTGTTGTTCATGCCCTGTAAGGATCTGCTTGTGCTTGTGCTTATGTGGGTGTCTGTGAAGGTGCTGTCCCCATTCTTGTCTGTGTGAATCTGGCCAGCCATGGCTGCAGGATGTTTCATCTCTGGAATCTGCATATAGCCTTCCTGATGGCTGGACCTGGGAACAGGGAATAGTGGCAGCCTTGTGTCCAGTGAACTGGGAAGGGGGATCCCTTGCGTCCTCCTGTCTACCTGATACACTGATTTTTAACCAAGATGACAAGCAGAAAAGGGTTGGTCCCAGGTTTTCATCACCAGACCAAGGTCCAAATACTCCCCAGACAGACTTGCCGCAGCAGCTTCTGCTCCTGACCTTACACATCCCCACTGTCATTTTCTGCCATTGACAAGAAGATGAGAATGGTCAGACTTGGTCAGAGCAAAAGTATCCAGTGATACTTCCCCAGGCTAGTGAACAGGGACACACAACATCCTGAGTCAGAGGAATAGCATATGTAACAGCCCCTCTCACTAACTTCTCCATCACCTGGCAATCATGATGCCTTCCCAGCTTCTGGACAGGTGGTTTGCAGGGGTCTTTATTGCTAAGTCTCTGCTTTGCAAGAAAATAAGGCCAACCAGTGCAGTTCAGCTACCTAAGTCCCCAGAGAAAGGGGGACTTTCGTCTGTCCTTCCCTGCTCCACACGTTTTTCCATGTGCCAAGGAGTTATATTACTCTGCCAAATTCCTCAGCAATCAGACAGCTCTCACTGGGATCCCATGTGCTGCCTGGTGCTACTGCTGCCCCAAATCCCCCAGAATCAGTTTACTTCAGTCTGCTTCCAGTCCTATTCCCAAAAACCAGCTGCCCTTAGGCACTGCTCCCAGTTCTGCACTTTCCCTGCTGGATTCCCATTCCACAATAGAAACTCTTCAACATTTCCCCCTTGCAGCTTCCTGACCAAGTCTTCCACTACCCAAATGAACCTCAAGATTCTCATGATGACTCTCAAGACACACTGCAATATAATACTTAGAAAGGTGGGGAGTTAGTAGTCAGTCACTGGTGAGTTCTGTGGGTGTTAACTCTGAAGGGAGATCCAGGCTGGGCTCTTCAATCCATGTACTCAAAGCTCCCTTAAGAAAGTAAAAGGAGCTATCCCAGTCCTTCCCCTGCAGAGAAGTCCAGGATGATTTAGAGCACAGGGGAAGAGTATGAGGCTGTGCTGTACTGCTTTTCCTAAGAAAACAATAACCCTTTGGAAAAGTGAGAACTGAGGCATGACTAGGAGAGTATGGCTTTGGAAATGGGCTTCTGCCTGCAGAACCTATGAAACCACCTGTATCCTGTCCTGCAGCAGCTCTGCTCTGGAGCCACGCTGAGAGAGCCAGGCTGGTTCAGCCTGAAGAAAAGGCTCCTTAAGGGGAGACCTTAGAGCAGCTCCAGTGCCTAAAGGGGCTCCAGGAAACCTGGAGAGGGCCTTGGGACAAGGGCCTGTAGGGACAGGCCAAGGGGAATGGCTTGAACCTGCCAGAGGGGAGACTGAGCTGAGCTCTGAGGCAGAAGCTCTTCCCTGGGAGGGTGCTGAGGCGCTGGCACAGGGTGCCCAGAGAAGCTGTGGCTGCCCCATCCCTGGCAGTGCTCAAGGTCAGGTTGGACACAGGGGCTTGCAGCAAGCTGCTCTAGTGGAAGGGGTCCCTGCCCGTGGCAGGGAGTGGAACTGGAGGAGCTTTAAGGTCCCTTTAACCAAAACCATTCTATAATTACATGATGCTAACAAAGCCCCTCCTGCTCTCCCCATGCAGACCCAGGGGAACACACGCAACCTGCACTGCACATCCCAGGAATCATCACATCCTGAAAAGCTTTCCAATATAAATGGGCAACCACTGCCTCAAAAGAGTTGTGGTAAACAGGGGATTCCCATGACGCTATAAGGGCACTGCTCTGAAGAGAACACTCAACATCACTGGGCCAGCACAGCTCCACAGCTCCAACCTAGCACCAGGTTTCACCAGAGACAGCAGAACTCAGAGAGCTGCTCACACTCATCTTACAGAGAGTAGATAACTCTGGAGGACAAATGTCACTGAAGATACGAGAGGCCTCAGGATGTAACACTAAATGATTGGTATCACCCTTAGCAGGGAACCCCACCAGCAGAAAAGGCGTTAAGGCAACTGCTGCCCAGAGACACAGCTGCTGGAGGAGCAACAGCCAAACACTTGCTGGAAGGCATGCAAGTTGTGTGAATAGTCCAGAGCAGGGAAGTGTTCTCCTGGAGGATAATGGTTTGCTCCTGCTCCCATCATAACTGAGCACAAGTTTGAGCTGCAGCTAATGCTCAGCTCCAAACTCTGAACGACTACACACACTTCAGCACAGGTAACGCCCTTGAGAGCAGAGGACTGTGTTCTCCAGCATGGGCATATTTCTAGCTATGCCAGAACTCATCACTGTTGCGGGGGCTGAGAGAGGACTAAAGCCACCAATGCTTCATCCACATCTAGCAAAGGCCCTGAGCTGTGTGAGCCCTGAGCCCAGACACTGCAGTCTGAAGACACTGCAAGCTCTAACTAGGGAATTGCATCAGCTTTTCCTACGAAGCTCCCCCCAGATATAAATAGAGCTGCTAATGGGGGGTGGAAAGGTTTGACTTTTGACTCTGCTCTGTGGTCCTTTGTTTTCTTCCAGCCACAGGTAGAGCAAATCAGTGCCACGTGATAGGCTCTGTGTCTGCAATTATGCCTCTCAGTCATGTCTCTGTACCAGCGGAGCATCACACAATGATCAAAACATTTAGGCTGACAACCATTAAAGTCAAGGCTTGATCTGGGGAGAAGAGGGGAGCACTAGATGTGGGGAGAGATGCTGCACAAGTCCAAGTCTCTGCCATGACACCAGTGCCACACCTGGGCCAGAGCTCCACTGAAATTATGTGCCAGAGCAAATATAACACAGCCCCCAGCCTAGGGATAGAGCAGACAGAAGCCAGCACTGACAAGGCTGTATCAGTGTTTACTCACGCCAGCTCTGTGGTAACACATGCTCTTACCACAAGAGCTGGACCAGAAACCCACCACCAGCAGCAGGATGCAGGAGCCTTCCCTCGGAGGCAGCATGCAACTTGGGAAGAGGGTCAGGAGGCTCAGCAGACATTCCCGCAGGATGGGAGCAAGTGACATGTGAGGCAGAGACTCAAGGTTAGAGGCAGCGGCGAGATCCAAACCACCAGCACAGACAGGAAGGGAAACTGGGGCTGGAGTTTCACATGGAAGCATAGGAAAGCACCATGGGATGCTCTGCCAGCTCCACACCACCCCATGGAGCCTCCCTCCGCTGCCCCTGCCACACTGCTTCCCACAGGGAGACAGTCAGTTGCTCCCAAAGGGCTCCCACCACACACACCGTGCTGCCCAGAGCCCTCTCAGGCTGTCCTACCAGCTCTGGAGAGGCACCAGGACACAGCTTTCAATGGTGAAGCACTCACACAGAGAGTGTGGGGAAAAGGGACGCATTAACTGCACCCACCAGGCAGGGGCAGGACCACCAAGATGAACTGTTCCCTCAGAAGGCTCAGGAGCTGAAAAAAGGACCCTCAAAATCCAGCTGTAATGGCAGGAAAAGTGTGAGGGAGGGCAGGGAGCTGAGTGAGATGCCTCCACTCACCGAGATGACCCGATCTCCTACGTGCAGGATCCCGTCCCGATGGGCTGCGCCGCCCTCCGCAATCCGTGAGATAAAGATCCCCTGAAACACAGTCACAAGGGTCAGAGCAGCCCGAGCTGCCCGTCACCACGGCCTGGCTGCCCACAATCACTCCAGGACAGCAGCAACATCCCAGCCCTTTCCCCTCCCCTGTCCTGGCACTTCCCATCTGCTTCTCACTCCACACAAACCCTCTTCGGCTTCTGCAAAACCTCCAGCTGCAGCAAAGCCTCCACGTGGCCGAGAGCCCAGAACATATGTCAGGAGGACAGTGGGAGGATTAAATGTCACTGGCAGGGACTGTGAGCCCCAGCCCCACCTCCTCCTGAACTTCTCTCCTTCCCTGACCTAAGAGCTCTCGGATTGCACAGCCATGCTCCGCACCCAAGGGGTGAGGAAGACCCTGCACTGCTCCAGCAGCGCCAAGACTTGGGATCAAGCACCTTCCCTGCCATGGGGTCACTACTGACCGTGTCACCAGCGCGGTAGGGAGTGGAGCCTTTGCCACCAGCAATGCTGAAGCCCAGGCCCTTCTCGTTGCGCACGAGGCAGGTGGAATATCTCTCGGTGGGAGCTGCTCCCTCCAGCCGCTCCGGGAAGCGAAGGCCACCCCTCCTCTCCCGAGGGCTGTAGTCATCCTCGGGGCGCAGCGCTGTGACGGTGATGGCGTTCTCCGGCTCCACCATCCGCTCCCGCAGAACCGTCATGGACACGGAGCTTCCCGATCCACGCAGAGCTTCCACAGCCACGTGATGCTCCGCACAGTGCAGGGACACACCGTTCACCTGGGGATGGACACAACCTCACCTCCGTGGGGAGATCTTGGAAGCACATCTCCCTGCAGAGCTGAGTCAACACCTTGCTCCCACAAGGATAACCAGACCTTTTTCCCACAGAGACGCTCAGACCTTGTTCCTACAGGGACACCCAGACCTCATGTGCTGCCCTTGAGGGAATTTCCCTGCACTCACACAGCACATGAGGCTCCAATGACATGAGGTGCCTGTCCCAGCCCAAGGCAGCCCCTGCCAAGCACTGTAAAGGAACTTTGAGAGGAAATGTCCCCCCACAGGGAGCTCCAACTTCCCCATCACCTGTATCACCCCTGCAGGAACGTAACTCAGCCTCAAGGAGCAGGACTTGGGGTGTTGGGTGAGGAGAAGCTCCCCAGGACCCAGCTTCAGTGAGCGCTTGAGCCCAGAACACCCCCGTGTGCTGGGTCCAGCCCAGAGCGTGAGCAGCAGCTCAGGGAGGGGATCCTGCCCCTCTGCCTTGGGAAAGGGAGAGCTGAGAGCAGCTCCAGAGCCTGAAGGGGCTCCAGGAAACCTGGAGAGAGCCTTGGGACAAGGGCCTGTAGGGACAGGCCAAGGGGAATGGCTTGAACCTGCTCGAGGGGAGACTGAGATGCGCTCTTAGGCAGAAGCTCTTCCCTGTGAGGGTGCTGAGGCGCTGGCACAGGGTGCCCAGAGAAGCTGTGGCTGCCCCATCCCTGGCAGTGCTCAAGGCCAGGTTGGACACAGGTGCTTGCAGCAAGCTGCTTTAGTGGAAGGGGTCCCTGCCTGTGGCAGGAGGTTGGAGCTGGAGGAGCTTTAAGGTCCCCTCCAACACAAACCAGGCTGGGATTCTCTGAAACTCCCAGATAACTACTCACCCAGAACTGCCTCCTCTAAGAAATGTCAGTGCAACTTCCTGTTCACCTTCAATAAGGACATCTACCTCCTCAGACCCCGACACAGCCATGCCTGTCAGACTGACTTGGTGCTGGGGAAGGCCATGGAACACATCATCTGGAGTGCCATCACATGGCACGTGCAGGACAAGCAGGCGATCAGGCCCAGCCAGCATGGGTTTATGAGAGGCAGGTCCTGCTTGACCAACCCGATCTTCTATGACAAGGTGACCCACTTAGTGGATGAGGCAAGAACTGTGCATATTTTCTATCCAGACGTTAGTAAAGCCTTTGACACCTTTTCCCACAGCCTTCTCCTGGAGAAAATGGATGCTCATAGCTTGAATGGGTAAACTCATTAACTGTTCACTGGGTAAAGAACTGGCTGGACGGCCAAGCCCAGAGAGTGGTGGTGAATGGAGTTCAATCCAGTTGGCACCAGCCACAAGCAGTGCTCCCCTGGGCTGAGGACTGGGGCCAGTTCTGTTTAATCTTTCTATCAATGATCTGGATAAGGGGATCAGGGTCACCCTCAGTAAGTTTGCAGACACCACCAGTCTGGGTGGGAGTGCTGATCTGCTGGAGGGCAGGAGGCTCTTCAGAGGGATCTGGACAGGCTGGATCCATGGGGATGAGGTTCAACAAGGCTCAGTGCCTGTTCCTGTACTTGGGCCACAACAACCTCATGCAATGCTCCAGGCTTGGGTAAGAGTGGCTGGAAAGCTGCTCATGGAAAGGGACCTGGGGGTACTGATTGACAGAGCCAAACATGAGCAGTTTGTGCCCAGGCAGCTGAGAAGCCAACGGCACCCACACACACATGATACACTGATGTATCAGCACCAGTGTGGCAGCAGGACCAGGGCAAGGATTGTGTCCCTGCACTGGGCACTGGTGAGGTTGCACCTCGGATCCTGTGTTCAGCTCTGGGCCCCTCGCTGCAAGAGAGACCTTGAGGTGCTGGAGCAGGGCCAGAGAAGGGAATGGAGCTGGAGCAGGGCCTGGAGCACAGGGGTGATGGGGAAGGGCTGAAGGACCTGGGGGGGGTCAGACTGGAGAAGGCTCAGGGGGGACCTGATGGCTCCCTCCAAGTGCCTGCCAGGAGGATGGAGCCAGGAGGGGCTGGGCTCTGCTCCCAAGGAACAAGGGATGGGACAAGAGGAACTGGCCTCAAGCTGCACCGGGGAGGGTTACATGGAGATTAGGAATAACTTCTTCACTGGGAGGGTTTATGAAGCACTGGAACAGGCTGCCCAGGGCAGTGGTGGAGTCACTGTCCCTGGAGGTATTTAAAAGACATGCAGTTGTGGTACGGAGGGACATGATTTAGTGATGGCCTTGGCAGGGTGAGATTTATGATTGGACTTGATGATCTCAAAGATTTTTTCCAACCAGAACAATTCCATGATTCTATTATTTCCTCCTTCTCCATGCAAAACTAGCAACTTACTTGCAGGGAGGACACCAGATTCTGCAGCTCTCAGGGAAGTGACATGATTGCCCCCACTGTTGCTTCCATGATTTCAGAAAGAAGTCCTACCACATCAGAAGACTGAGGAAATGCAAAGTGGGGCCCATGAAGCTCTTCCCAGCAGCTACCTCATTCTGTACTAATGCACGCCCTCAGGAGACATTGCCTGCCTCTCAGCCTGAAACCCTGTTCAAATCTATTTCCTCCACTTCATGGCACTTTTGGTTTCTTCCCATCATGGCCTCCATTACTGAGCAACATCCCTGCTCTCAGGTAGAGTTATTCCTCACAATTCCTAGCCAAGAGAATGGAACCCAGGCCTGATGTGCCTCAGTCACATCGGTTGGAAGGAACACCACAACTCTGAGCTGTGCTGTGAGGGTCCAGCCACCTGCAGGAGGCACAGGTGAATGGGCACCATGGGAAGTGAATCAGGAGTGGGAAAAAAAAAGAGCCTTTTCCAAAGCTGTAACTGAAGAGGGATCCACTTTACACAAAATAATTGGGTGCCATGAACTTAACTGTAGCAAAAGGGAATAATCATTCATCTCTCAAAATCTGTTCTTGCACAGCTTCTGATGTTTAATTTGGCCTCAAACTAGTGAGAGGCCAAGAAATCCCAACCCACACTTCTCCCTCCATTCATCAGAAGGATTTCCTTCTCCACAGTAGCTATGTCCTTACCTCCAGAAGCTTGTCCCCAACACGAACCCCTGCACGAGCTGCAGGACCCTCCTCTGACACGCGGGAAATAAAGATGCCCTGGAAAGAACAGTACCAGTTAGAAGGGCTGGAGCCCATCCCTCAACCCCCTAAGAGACCCCTCCACCCAGGTCCACCTAAGAGACCATTCCACCCTGGCCAGTTTAAGGGCCTCACCACTCCCGTACCCTGGGATGTGGGGACAGAACAACCACATCACCCCATTCATGAGCCGGTTGAAAAGGGAAAGAAGTCCCACTGCAGGGCTACCCTACATGTGACAAAGGGGAGAAGAGAATGATGACCCTTCAATCCTTTCCAGTGGGACGAGAATATGACGCAGTTGATGCCACCATGTGTGTGGATGACAACCCCATTTTCTTTGCCTTGTGAGTCCTGTATCACAGGACACCCATAGGAAAGCAGCAGCTTTCTCACTGCTGCTTTTGGTGGTCACGGCAGGAAGGTTCAAGTTGTGCTCCAGAGGCACAAGCTGGCTCAGCCCTTCCAGCCTCTTGCTTTCAGGGTGGACAGAGGGCTGCTCCCACCTTGCTCTGGAAGCCCAAACCAGCCACGGAGCTGATACCTACGGACACCCAACCTCCAGCTACAGAGAACTAGTGCCTGAAAGTGGGTACCTCAGTGAGTCCAGGGTCTTACCTCATCGTCACCCTTATAGGGGGTGGAGCCCTTGCCCCCCGCGATGCTGATGCCCAGCCCCCCTGTCTGCCGCACGATCGTCAGTGTCAACTGGAAGCAGAAGGGACACAGAGGACAGATCAGGCCAGGAGAACACCCAGAACATCTTAAAGAGCAAGGGATAACTTAAAGAACAAGCACAAGAGAATCAACTTCATGTGCATGCACACTTGTGTGAGCCGTGGTGTCCACACCCCGAAGGCACCCAACTCACAACACATTAACAAAGATTCTTCTTCAGTTGAGTCCGTATCTCAAGACCAGGAGTCAGTTTGCCCGTAATGAACACTCTGAACAAGATGTCCACCACAAAGTAAACTGAGCAGCAGTTGGATGGGGCTGGATAGAGAAACAGGGATGGTCACATCACAGCCCAGCTCTACCACACGGCTCCCTTTGGGGCATGATTCCATACAACTGCTGCGAGATTGAGGGTCACCCCAATGCAGTGTACAGTAACAAGAGTGGTGCCTCTTCCAGAATACCCTGGACAGACACTCAGCTTTGCTCTACCAATGGAAATCAATGTGATCCCAGAAAAGCCATCTGCTTTGTCTTGCTAGTTCCTTCCTCTTCTCCCCTCGGCACAGGCAGGCTCAGAATTGTACCTATGCAGTCCAGAAATCTCCTCTACTCCCTATCTCCCCCCTCAACAAACCAAATTATGCCCATTTACAACAGCAAAACTTTTGGTCAACCTTGAACTAAAATTGCTTATATTCAGGACACCAACTGTTCATGTTGCCCATTCATGAGACAAAGACAGGGAGCGTGTGGTAGGACACAGGGAAAGAGATGGCGTGGAGAGGACTCTCTCAGGGATCTGTCAGGGCCAAGGGCCAAGGAGCTGGTGAGGGGAGTGACAGAAATGTACATAAAACTCCTGGAGAGAACCAAATTTGCTGCCCTCCGGATGTCCCTTCTCTGGAAACAACGTCCAGAGCAGAGAGCGGCTGCTGCAGAGTTGTCTACTTTCAGCATCAGGTCGCTTGGCCTGGGCTGGCCACAGAGGGGGCAGCACAAGCAGCAGGAGATTTGCTTTCCTTAACCTCCCTTCAAATCCTGCATTTCCTACAGTGATGGAAGCAACAGCCTGTGGGCTTCATGTTCTGCTAAGCTTAAACCAAACCCGAACCACCACCAACACAGTGAGTGCAGAACTACAAGGCTCTTGCCATTTCCTTTGCTGCCCAGTCAACAAGCAGCAGAAAGCTGCTAGGATCTTCACAAGGAAATCCCTGATTCTAGACAGACCACGAGTACATCCTCCCTGGTGCAAGACCAAGAGGGTGAGTAAAATCCATGTATTGAAAGACAAGGATAATTCAGGTGAGACAGAGAAATGTGATATCCATTAAGATAGGATTGTATGCCACTGACAGCACATGTTAACCCAGTTATAGATTAGACTAACACTTCCAATGCCCCATTCCTGGCAGCGTTGGACGGGGCTTGGAGCAACCTGCTCTAGTGTAAGGTGTCCCTGCCCGTGGCAGGGGATTGGAACTGGATCAGCCTTAAGGTCCCTTCCAACCCAAACCAGTCTGGGATTCTTGTGGGAAGAAGTCTGTTAGAATCTACTTACAAATACCACTTTTATCTTTCCAGTCTTGCTGGATCCTAGTAATGTTCTTAAGACGTATGTCCGTATTCAACATGAGAACTTCTAAAAATGATGGAAAACTAGGTTTCCAAGGACTGGAGGGTGTTCCAATAACAGGATCCAAGTATTTCCAAGTAGGATAGCTGATGGATTTGCTCAGTGCCTGAATCAACAGGACAGGATTGCTGGTTTTGACAGTGAATATATAATGTCACTGGTTACAGAAAGTCGTTTTTTGTTGCACACCAAGTTGACTGGGCAAACTAACTGCGAGATCAACAACAAACCCCATGGATTTCCCAAATTCATGGAAACCAGACCAAAAATATGGGTAAATTTGCCAGGAAAATGGCTGAGGGTTAAGAACTTCCTGTCTATCAGCATACACTGAAAATGCCGAACACCCAGGAGGAACCAGACCCTAATTCAACTTAAGAGAACAGCAAATGGGCTTGAATTAGACATAAATACATTTAGGCTGGAAAGAAGATTTCAAACTCCCAAAGCAAATTAATTCTCCCATAAAACCAGGTAAGAACCTGAACTGGCAAATGTATGTTTGAAGTCTGAAAAGAATCATGGACATGAATATGGACCTGAGCAAGAAGGAAGTGGATCCAGCAGCCTGTAATGGCCTTAGAGCTGATCCAGCTCCACATTTCAGGCCAGGTGCTGCCTGGCTAACCCTTGCCTTCCACGATGTGCAGCCGATGCTCTGGAACCACAGCAAGCACCACCCTGCCGGCACACACTGCAGTGCTCCCACCCGTCCCTGCAACCCCTCTGGCCAGCGGCTTCCCTGGGTATTTCTCTCTTCTTGCATCCTTTCCCCTAGGAGCAGGGCTCCACCCACCAGCAGCAGCAGCAGCTCAGCTCAGCCATCGCTCACCTCTGATCCCACTTAACAAATATGCTGCTTAACTGATTCCGGCTCCTTTTGTAGCAAGGGCAAAACCTGCATTAAGCGGGCAATGTTTTTTTCCCAGTGCCTCCAGGCAGAGCAGCGTCCATGCCCTCCACAGCAAAGTGTTACTGGGGAAGGAGAAAAGCTGCCCCTCATCAACCTGAACTGCCACTGGAGACTAGGGGGGACCCATTCATCATTGATGGCACCAAAGCACAAGCCACAAAGCAGTTGTATCTCCTTCCCCTTTATGGCCCTCCCCTCTCCTCCATCCCTCTCAGTGCCACCTGTCTCCAGGGAACACACTCCAACAAGAACTGATTCCATCTCAACCTATTTTTCATACATTTCTTAATACATCCATCTTTTAACAGATTTACCTGATCCTGTGAGATTTTCCAACTTGTAGTTAAGTGTTCCACTAACCAAAGGGTGGCTACAAAGAGGATGGAGACTCCCTTTTTATGAGGAGTCACAAGGAAAAGACAAGGGGTGAAGGGCACAAGTTATTCCTGGGGAGATTCCTGTTAAACACAATGGGAATTTTTTTCCCAGTGAGAACTATCAGCCATTGGAATAACCCACCCAGGAGAAGTGGTGACTCCCCAACATTAGACACTGTCAAGAGCTGGCTTTCTAGGCTATGCTTTGCCGAGAAAGGTTGGACCAGATGATCCTTGAGGTCCCTTCCAACCTGGGATGCTATGATTCCATGAAGTGCACACCATTCTGGAGTCACTAGAAATGCTGCACACATGGATGGGTTATTTGTCAGGAGCAGCCAAGGAGCAGCCAATTCCCTCCTCTGACAAGAATCCTAACCTGACTGGTGAAGTAAAACCAAGGATTTAATATGAGAATATTGTAACCCATGAAACTTGGGCTCACAGGACATGACATGGTGCTGGGTTTAGGTGTGTATGATACAAGCTAAGAATTAGCAGAGGTCCAGTTCCAGTCATGGGAGACAAACCAAGGAGCTGGGTTCAGCTTCAGCTTACTCCAAATCAGTGACGGCAGAAGTCTTATCTGTTCCATATGAGGGGAGGCAGGAGCCTTCCAACACGGGAGAGGAAGGAATTTCATCTTTTCATGCCATTAATAACCTTCCATGAAACGATTATTCCATGTCTGTAACAACAAAGGAATTCTGGATACCCGGGGGAACCTCAGCAGCAGGTTAAAAAAATGCTTTTTAACATAAAGCGCAATAAATTTAATCATTCATTTTCTCTAAACACCATGGAACTGAAATGTATAAAAGGGATTGGAGAGGTCAGAGAGCTTCATAGATAGCAGCTCCACTGAGCCCAGTACAACAGTCCAGAAATCCCAAACTACAGGTTGCAAGGAGCTGGGAAACACCAGTGAAAGGGTCCCCAAGTCCTGCTCAGGTCTGTGCTTCCTCATCCCTGCAGGAATCCCCTCACAGTCCCCACTGGAGATGTCTTCATACAGACACCACGTTCCCCTTTCCTGGACCACTTTAACAAAAGAAGGTTCTTACCCAGCTCAGAGCCCCGAGCCCCAGGAGCCGTGGGGCCAGGGCTGACTCACCAGGAAAGATGAGAAGAGCTAAATCTGTCCTGCTTCCGTCAGCAGCAGCTTCTGAGGACAAGGGATGGGCTGGAAATGGCACTGACGGGATGGAAGGTGGGACATCACTGCGGGAGCGGTGGGCAGCTAAAACTAACTGCGGAAGAAGATCCTGCCCTGGCAGAGGAGCTGCGGCAGGTCAGGAGCAGGACACCTGCCTCTGATGTGATCTCTTCTTCTGTTCAGATGGGGTTTAGCACACAAGGGAATGGCCACTGACAAGGCAGAGGTGGCAGGGATCAGGTCAGTGAAGCACTTACTCACTGAACTCCTCGGCACCCAGTTTAGTGTTCATCACAGAGTGGCAAGTAAGAGCAGCTTGATGGTATCAGTGACTAACAGCACACTGAGAGCAGGTGGGCCAAGCAACCTCAACGCTACCTGCTCTGATGTCCTCCTGCAGATCCCATTCCCCAAGGAGAGTCCAACATTTCACTCACTGAGGATGAAGGAAGGATGCATTTTTTGAACATCAAGTATGAAGACTTTTGAACCATAAATGAAAAATAGGTTCATACAGATACAATTAATCTTGATGTGAATATATACAGATATGAACATGCAGCTAACATCAGAGAAGAGAAGATTCCGGGGAGACCTCAGAGCAGCTCCAGTGCCTAAAGGGACTACAAGAGGGAACAAACAAGAGGAATTAGAGATGTGGGCACGTCTACGGGGGTATGATATAATAGGCATCACAGAAACGTAGTGGGATGGCTCCTACGACTGGAGTGTTGGAATGGAAGGTTACAGGCTCTTTAGGAAGGACAGGCCTGGCAGGCGGGGAGGGGGAGTTGCCCTTTATGTTAGGGATAGGCTGGAGAGTATGGAACTCTGTCTGGGGACAGGTGAGCAGTCCACAGAGAGTTGGTGGGTGAGGGTTAAAGGGAATATAGCTATGGGAGACATTACTGTGGGGATCTGTTACAGACCGCCTGATCAAGGAGAACCTGCGGATGAAGCACTCAATAGGCAGATAGGAAAAGCCTCACGCTCGCAGACCCTTGTTCTCATGGGTGACTTCAACCACCCTGACATCTGTTGGAAGGACAGTACGGCCCGGCACAAGCAATCCAGGAGGTTCCTCGATTGTGTAGAAGACAACTTCCTTCTGCAAGTAATAGAGGAGCCGACAAGGAGAGGAACCATGCTTGACCTCGTGCTCACCAACAGGGAAGGGCTCGTTGGAAATGTGACGCTCCAGGGCAGCCTTGGATGCACCGATCATGAGATGCTCAAATTTGAGATCCTCAGGACAGTGAGAAGAGCGTGCAGCAAGCTCACTGCCCTGGGCTTCAAAAGAGCAGACTCTGGCCTCTTCAGGAACCTGCTTCGGAAGGTTCCATGGGATACAGCCCTAGAGGGCAGAGGGGCCCAAGACTCTTGGTCGATATTCAAGGATCACCTGCTGCAAGCTCAGGAGTGTTGCATCCCAACCAGAAGGAAGTGCAGCAGGAGGGCCAGGAGACCTCCTTGGATGGATAAGGAGCTCCTGAGGAAAATTCGATTGAAAAAAGAGGCTTATAATAGGTGGAAGCAAGGACAGGCGGCATGGGAAGAGTACAGGGATGTTGTCCGAGAAGCTAGGGACCAGGTTAGGAAAGCTAAGGCTCAGTTAGAATTAAACTTAGCTAGAGGTATTAAAGATAACAGGAAGGGATTCTACAGGTACATAGCAAATAAAAAACAGACTAGGGAGAATGTAGGCCCCCTCAGAAAGCTCTCAGGAGAACTGGCTACACAGGATTTGGAGAAGGCTGAGGTTCTGAATGACTTCTTTGCTTCAGTCTTCACTGCCAAAGGCTCTGACTGCACCACTCAAGTCTTGGAAGGCAGATGCAGGGACTGTGAGAATGAAGACCTTGCGCCCACTGTAGGAGAGGAACTGGTCCGAGACCATCTTAAAAATCTGAACGTGCACAAGTCCATGGGTCCTGATGAGATCCACCCGCGGGTCCTGAAGGAGCTGGCAAATGAAGTTGCAAAGCTGCTGGCCATCGTATTTGAAAAATCGTGGCAGTCAGGAGAAGTTCCCATGACTGGAAAGAGGAAAATATAACCCCCATTTTCAAGAAGGGGAAAATGGATGACCCGGGGAATTACAAACCAGTCAGTCTCACCTCTGTGCCTGGCAAAATCTTGGAGCAGATTCTCCTGGCAGGCATGCTAAGGCACATGAAAATCAACAAGGTGCTTGGTGACACCCAGCATGGCTTCACTAAGGGGAAATCCTGCCTGACCAATCTGGTGGCCTTCTCTGATGGGGCTACAGAACTGATGGACAGGGGTAGAGCAGTTGATGTCATCTACCTGGACTTGTGTAAAGCGTTCGACACTGTCCCACACGACATCCTTGTCTCTGAATTGGAGAGACATCAATTTGATGGATGGACCGCTCGCTGGATAAAGAACTGGCTGGATGGCCGCACGCAAAGTGTTGTGGTCAATGGCTCAGTGTCCGGCTGGAGACCAGTAATGAGTGGTGTCCCTCAGGGATCGGTGTTGGGACCGGTCTTGTTCAACATCTTTGTTGCTGACATGGACAGTGGGATTGAGTGCGCCCTCAGCAAGTTTGCCGATGACACCAAGCTGTGTGGTTTGGTTGATACCCTGGAGGGAAGGAATGCCATTCAGAGGGACCCTGACACGCTTGTGAGGTGGGCTGATGCCAACCTCATAAGGTTTAACCATGACAAGTGCAAGGTCCTACACCTGGGTAGGAGCAATCCCAGGCACAGCTACAGGTTGGGCAAAGAACAGAATCAGAGCAGCCCTGCAGAGAAGGACTTGGGGGTGTTGGTTGATGAGAAAATGAACATGAGCCCGCTTCAGTGTGTGCTTGCAGCCCAGAAACCAACCGTATCCTGGGCTGCATCAGAAGGAGCGTGACCAGCAGGTCCAAGGAGGTGATCCTGCCCCTCTGCTCTGCTCTCGTGAGACCTCACTTGGAGTATTGTGTGTGGTTCTGGTGTCCTCAACATAAAAAGGACATGGAACTGTTGGAAGAAGTCAAGAGGAGGCCACGAGGATGATCAGGGGACTGGAGCACCTCCCGTATGAAGACAGGCTGAGGAAGTTGGAGCTGTTCAGCCTGGAGAAGAGAAGGCTGCGTGGAGACCTCAGAGCAGCTTCCAGTATCTGAAGGGGGCCTATAGGGATGCTGGGGACAGACTCTTCATTATAGACTGTAGTGACAGGACAAGGGGTAACGGGTTAAAACTTAAACAGGGGAAGTTTAGGTTAGATATAAGGAGGAATTTCTTTCCTGTTAGGGTGGTGAGGCACTGGAATAGGTTGCCCAGGGAGGTTGTGAATGCTCCATCTCTGGCAGTGTTCAAGGCCAGGTTGGACGAGACCTTGGGTGATATGATTTAGCGCAAGGTGTCCCTGCCCACGGCAGGGGGGTTGGAACTAGATGATCTTAAGGTCCTTTCCAACCCTAACGATCCTATGATTCTAAGAAACCCGGAGAGGGGCTTGGGACAAGGGCCTGTAGGGACAGGCCAAGGGGAATGGCTTGAACCTGCCAGAAGAGAGACTGAGATGAGCTCTTAGGCAGAAGTTTTTCCCTGTGAGGGTGCTGAGGTGCTGGCACAGGGTGCCCAGAGAAGCTGTGGCTGCCCCATCCCTGGCAGTGCTCAAGGCCAGGTTGGACACAGGGGCTTGGAGCACCCTGCTCTAGTGGAATGGGTCCCTGCCCGTGGCAGGGGTTGGTACTGGATGAGCTTTAAGGTCCCTTTCAACCCAAGCAAACCTGTGATTCTATGATGATCTACCTATGAATCCTGTATCATGGTATATACAAATATTTATATCTACAAATGTGTGTGCCTATAGAGATATGATTTATTCTTGATATAAGGAAAAAGCGTTTACACTGAGAACAATTGCTCACTGGAACTAAGTCCCCAGTGACGTGGTGGAGTCCCCGTCATTGGGGGTTCAAGATGGCATTGGTTTGGGCACTAGATCATCTCACTTAGGTTCTCTCTGACACAAAAGGCTGGATCTTGCAAGGTCCCTTCCAACCTGAGCTGTTTTATGATTCTGTGAGTAGTTCTTTCATCAATGAATTCCAGAAAGAGGGACTGAAGAAGCTAGTCTTTCTTCTCATCATGACGGGCACCCAGGTTTGCCATAGGCATGGTAACGCCAACAGCGAAAGAAGGGATCCTGAAAGCAACTGGGTTGGCTACACTATGGAATGTAACAGGACGGAGTCCCTCTGGAAATGAAAATATTCAACTTGCTAAAGAGAAACGAGTCCTGGATGTAGCTACCAAGCCTTGAACCATTCCCAGAACTGGAAACAGGACAAAAGCCTGCACATGGAAGTCATAGAATCATAGAACAGCTGGGTTGGAAAGGACCTTAAGATCATCTAGTTCCAACCCCCCTGCCATGGGCAGGGACACCTCACACTAAACAATGTCACCCAAGGCTCTGTCCAACCTGGCCTTGAACACTGCCAGAGATGGAGCATTCACAACTTCCTTGGGCAACCCATTCCAGTGCCTCATCACCCTTACAGTACAGAACTTCTTCCTTATATCCAATCTAAACTTCCCCTATTTAAATTTTAATCCGTTACTGCTTGTCCTACCACTACAGTCCCTAATGAAGAGTCATGGTTTAGAGCCAGGTATCCCTGCTCATGGCAGGGGGGGTGAAACCAGGTGATCTTAAGGTCCTTTCCAACCCTGAGGGACACCACTCATTACTGGTCTCCAGCTGGACACTGAGCCATTGACCACAACACTTTGCGTGCGGCCATCCAGCCAGTTCTTTATCCAGCGAGCGGTCCATCCATCAAATTGATGTCTCTCCAATTCAGAGACAAGGATGTCGTGTGGGACAGTGTCGAACACTTTACACAAGTCCAGGTAGATGACATCAACTGCTCTACCCCTGTCCATCAGTTCTGTAGCCCCATCATAGAAGGCCACAATTGGTCAGGCAGGATTTCCCCTCAGTAAGCCATGCTGGGTGTCACCAAGCACCTTGTTATTTTTCATGTGCCTTAGCAGTCCTGTGGATTCAGCTGGAATGGGCAACACTGAAACACGCTGTGTTACTTCCTCTCTTCAGCAATGAAGAATTCTTACTCCTGTTCTCACTGATTCTTTCTGTGGGGTAAAAGCACTGATACAGTCTCATTTGCTTTGCATCATTCCGACCACAAAATAGTTCTGAACTAGCAAGATGAAGGCTCGAAGGACTCCGATTTATGTCCATGAAAATGCACCAAGGACAAAAAAGGGTCAGACAGCAGGAGAGTTTTCAAGATAAAATATAATGAAACCAATGAATTAACAAAGCCAAGTTCAGCCTGAAAGCAAGTGGGGTAGAAACTTGGAGAAGTCTTTGGGTTCTCCAGTAGGAGGAGGCTGAGCATCTGCATACACGACAGTAAAAGGAGAAACAATCTATGCTCAGCAGTTTGACTGACTCATGAGATCCTGAGGCTGCTGCTAATGGTGGAAGGAGGCTTCACTTTGGGATTTATCCAAATAATCCCTGTTGTCTTCACTGTACATTCAGCCCATTGCTCCCGAATTAGCACATCTTCCAGAAATGGGAACCGTCCCATCCCAGCATTGCCTTGTTTCAGGCCCAGCTCCAAGATGGGGATTGTCATCCAGTACAAGGTCTTCAAACCATTCTAGGAGTTTATCTATCTCCTCTATGGACACAGCCAGAAAATACTGGTCAGCTTGCAAACTGGGACCAACTAAGCTTGCAAACTGGGTTCAAAACCGGGCAGTTGGAACGAGATGATCTTCAAGCTCCCTTCCAACTTAAACCATTCTATGACCAGTTTTTCAAGGCAGACAAAGCTCAAGCCCCATTAATTTCTGCAGGGGTTATTTTAATGTCTATTTATTTTGCTGCTTAGGACAAGGATTCTACAAGACCCATACCTGTTACATGCTTTGCCTGTTGCTATTTCGAAAGCAAACATCAGAGTCATGGTGGAGGTTTGTGTTTAAACACAGCATCTTCTCTCTCTGTTTAGAACACTCCTCTATTGTTTTCTGCTCTATTTGAGAGAGCAAAGCAGGGGAAAAGGAAACTCTGCAGACAGCTCTTTATTTGTATGAGAAACCATTCCACAGTTTGCCACTTTGTCCTTAAAGCTCCAGATGAGATAAAACTTGAAGCTGCCCCAGAGTGATAGATGCTGATGAATAAACAGCAACCATACAAGTAGCTCTCTCATGTTGCAGGTGAATCGTATTCAAATTGTGCCTTAACAGCCATGAATGTGAAGTTGGACATCTGCAAGAAGAGATTACAATCCCCACCTCCAAAGTTGGAGGATCACAACATCAGAAAGAATAATACTAGGGCCCTTCAAGCCAGTAGGAAAAGGGCACAAACCCATTCCTACAGCCATAAGTTAAAAGCCAGACAAATTCAAACAGAAAATAAGGCTGAGTTTTCCTTGCTCAATGGGAATTTCATTCATTTAAGAAAGTAAATGAGAGCAAGGAGAGTGTTTTACCCTTCCTTGACCTTGCAAGGACTCTGCTCTGCTAGGAGGTATATTTCAGTTAAGCCAGCTGAGCAGATACAGGCGACGTGAGCTTGAGAGAGGTTTATTGACCTTTCCAGGGCTTAAAACCTACAGGTCACTTCCTAAGACTTCTGACCCTGACAATGTCCTGAAGAGCTCGTGCTCTCACCCAGTACACAACACAACCACATTGCTCCAGCATCACTGCTATGACAGGACTGCTCATGATGGCAGGGCAGCCCCAACCTTCCAAAGCTGAGCCCCTTGCAAGGAGGAGAAGGGACTTGGAACATCTATGGCCAGCCTGGCTTTCTCCTAGGCAGGAAAAGCAGCAGCATGTCCATTCTGGACAGCCTTGTGCTCCTGGGAGAAAGAATCACAGGACAAGAAAATCCTACAAAGCTCCTTGGTGAGCACAAGCTTTGCCAGGGCAGAGCCCTTCAAGACTCCTGTTTTCAGCTGCTCTGCAGGTTAACCTGGGCAAACACATGAGCCATTGCTGCAGACAAAGGAGCATTCATCCCTCAAACAGAACTCGGGATGCTCTTTCCATTCTCATCTTCCAGCCGCAGAGCAGCTCGTTCTGGACTATTTCTTCAAAACTTGTCTGAAAACAGGAGACTTGAGGTGCAGCCTCGTGCCTTCAGAGAGCAGCTTCTCCCCTCCTCCAACAGCCTCCCTACAGCCTAGACACAGCCTTTTCTGCAGCACAGATGGAGACTGACGAACCCCTGGGGCCAGTCAGCAGTGGACTCCAGGTACCTTCTATGAGATATCTGCAGCATGTAAAGCATCGTGTGCTTTAACAAAATCATTTCTTCCACTGTGGTCGAGCCTCACTGGCACCAGCAGCTACCAGAGCTCTGGAAGCACCAGCTGCATCCACAGCACCAGGCTCCCTATACCCTGATGCTGAGGTGCTGACACAAGTTGGGCAGATGTCTCCAGCTCTACTCTGGTAACATTCATAGTCTTTGGCTCAGGATGATGGTTTAGGCTTAGAGAACACACCACCAGTAGTTCCTTCTCTCTAAGAGCTGTATAAAATTACATAGAATCATAGAATAGTTAGGGTTGGAAAGGACCTTAAGATCATCTAGTTCCAGCCCCCCTGCCATGGGCAGGGACACCTCACGCTAAATCATATCACCCAAGGCCTTGTCCAACCTGGTCTTGAACACTGCCAGAGATGGAGCGTTCACAACCTCCCTGGGCAACCCATTCCAGTGCCTCACCACCCTAACAGGAAAGAATTTCCTGTTAACACAAGGAATGTGACAGCAGCATCATGAACCTAAACTGCTGCTCAAGGGATACCAGGGTCTCCACTCTGCATTGGTCTTGCTCAGTTTCATGAGCCTGTTGATTTCTTCTCAAGGCCATGAACTCATCTCCAGAAGCAGCAGGGAGATGCTGTTTCTGGGATCAGTCACTTCCCAAGCTAATTCTCTACTCAGATGCCGAATAGTCTTTAAGGCCCTGAATATTTCAACTGTTGTCCTCCATCCATTCACTGACAGGGACGTGCCTTTCACAACCAACATGCCAAGGAAGACAACAAGGGAACCTCTCTGCCTGTGACTGAGGTGTCCCAACCGCACAGTGCACCCTTGGCCCGAGTCCCACAGTTTGCTTTCACTGATAGCTCTGGAGAATTTATCTTCCACATGAGCAGTAGTCCTGGAAGATCCCACCATGATCCCACTAAAATCAGAGAATCCCAGACTGGTTTGGGTTGGGAGGGATCTTAAAACTCATCCAGCTCTTACCCCTGCCACGGGCAGGGACCCCTTCCACTAGAGCAGGGTGCTCCAAGCCCCCGTGTCCAACCTGGCCCTGAGCACTGCCAGGGATGGGGCAGCCACAGCTTCTCTGGGCACCCTGTGCCAGCGCCTCAGCACCCTCACAGGGAAGAGCTTCTGCCTAAGAGCTCAGCTCAGTCTCCCCTCGGGCAGGTTAAAGCCATTCCCCTTGGCCTGTCCCTACAGGCCCTTGTCCCAAGGCCCTCTCCAGGTTCCCTGCAGCCCCTTCAGGTACCGGAGCTGCTCTCAGCTCTCCCCTTCAGGAGCCTTCTCTTCTCCAGACTGACCCAGCCCAGCTCTCCCAGCCTGGCTCCAGAGCAGAGCTGCTCCAGCCCCTGCAGCAGCTCCATGGCCTCCTCTGGCCTCACTCCAGCAGCTCCACGTTCCTCTTCTGCTTTGCTGATAAATTGTCCCTGACTGGACCCATGCACTGAGCTGAGCTCTGGGGTGACTTCAGCCACCACCTCCCATGTAGGGGGTCTCTGCCATGCCTGTCCCTGGGAGCTGCTCCTTACAGTGAGGGAACAGACCTGCACAAAGGAGACTGCACTGGAGGGACCGCAGAGCAACCATGGGGCCTCTCACAGCCACCCAGAAAAGTTCCAGCACTTCCATCAGATGCAGTCAGCGCACAGGTAGGAGCAAGGCAGGGCCAGGGAGGCTGTTTCCTGGTACAAGACTGAGGTTTGCTGGACCCAGCGCCTCGAGAAGCAAGAAAACTGCAACTGGAACATGACATCTGACAGCTGGGAAGAAGGACCAAGAGTGTTGATTTTTCCAGATGTGGGATCAGGAAGCACCTGCCTACACTCAGTGTTACCTCTGAGTGACAGGACAGCAACACACAAGAGAAACACTACAAGTATTAATATGTTTTCAAGTGATCGAGAGCCAAGATGGACAAATCCTCAGGACACACTGACACTGGAGCACACTTCAGCCAGCCCGTGTTCACCTGGAGGGGAGGGGATTTCTCATCTCCCTCCTGGAAAGCCTTGCTCCAAAACTGAAAGTCTCCATCTTACACCTAAAGGAGTAGCCAAGAGCCAGGTTCACAGACAACCAGCCAGCACTCAAGTAAGATATGGGTCTGGTGCCACCAGAGCTCCTTGGAATGCTGCCTGCAGAAAGCCTGGCCCAAACGACCAGGCAAACCCACTTGGAAACAACCTCAGGGAGTTGATCACAGTCAGGATGAACTGAGACATAGAACCTGATGCTGGCACAGATCACCATGTGCCAGGAGCTTTATGGACCTTCAGTGCCACCTGCCCCTTTCTGACATCCCAAAGTGCTGCATGTGAGGACTGGAGGGGATTCAACAGGGAACTCCACATGAGGTGCACATATCCTTAGCTCCAGCCAATGGCAGTGTCCTGAGTCAGATCCTCCTCCCTCTCCCAAAAGAACACACAGAGCACTTGGCAGACTCCTGAGGCCTCTCAGCTTCAGGGTTACCCACCACTCCCAGAAGTATGTTTATTCTCTTCCACCTTTCTCTCCTCAGTGCACAGCAAGTAGGGACTGAACCTTCCACCTTGGCCCCTTTGGGTTTGTTTTTACATGTCTTCCCTCTCACTCCTGATCTGCAGCAGCCATTCTCACCTCAGGTATGGAAAAGTAGGGAAAGGAGGTGAAAGCAGGGGAGGAAACAATCATTGTGTGTTTGTGATCAGCCAGGTCCAGAAGCCACTTGACCCAGAGAGATCAGAGTCCCCCTACAACAACGGGTGAGCCTGGGAAGCAAATCAAGCAGACGGGGTGATTTCTGGCAGAGAGAACAGTGGGAGTGGTACAGACCTCTTCCTCCTCAATGCGAGCAGGTTCAATCAGCAGATTATTGGCTTGATCAAACGACACCCCCTGTTAGGATAGGAACCAGCAAAGAGGCATGCGGATTAGTGGAGCATAAACCAAACCCTCCACCACGACCACCACCACCCAACAGACACACCACGCAGCACCAGAGCACCCCACTCACACCGCTCCTGTCCCAGCAAGTGTCAGTGGGGGCTGCCGGGCTCACAGGGTGCCACCCTCTGAGGCTGTGGCCACCACCTCACAAGCTGATCTTAACCCATGAGGACCAAGTCATTCAGTGAAAGAGGAAGGATTAACCATGGGAGAAAGCACAGAGGGCCCTCTGGTGCCATCCAGCTGCTGCACAGGAATGAAGCAATCCCAAATGAAACTGCGCGGTCCCTCCTGCAAAGGCAAGAGCCTCGCTGGTGGAACAGTGCATCCTGCCAGTGCCCCCAAACGCACAAACCTTGGAACTTCTCTGGAAAAGCCATTGTCTTTGCAAAACACCCTCTGGTTTAAGGATTCAGCCTCCTGCGCACCCTGTCCTACTTCCTCCTTCCATGCACGCAGCACCTCTTCAAACTCCATTGCACAGGGACACTGCTCCCCACATTCCCACTCCCGGAGGATGGCTCAAGAGGCAGGCTAATAAATCCTTTATGGAGCAGGCAGCGACCCAGCCCCACGAGGAGAACTGTGCTTTCCAGGCAGAAGGCTTGGCTGATAACAAAGAACTCGGTGCAGGCTTTGCCAGCGGGTCAGTCAGCGCATCCGCAGCTTGGAGGCCCTGACTGGAAGAATCTTTTTGGGTGAGGGCATTTCAAAGCATGGCAGGTCTGGAATGGAGGGGCTTGGGATGGCCTCACACAGTCTTACAAGCAGCAGCAACTCCTTTTTTTCTGAAGAACTTCACAGCCAGTAAGGAGACTAAAGCCTCATCCCCAGGGAGCACGGCATGAGCTGTATCAGCTCGGATACAACAGGGCAACTGAGAGAAAGGCTCCAAAGCAAACGTGAGCGCAAGAACCTTCCCCTGAGCAACCTGAACTCCAGCGTGGGGTGGAAAGGACCCCAGAGCCTGCAGCACGCAATAACAGAGTAACAGATTCCACTCCAGACCCTTTCACCAGTTTAGAGACCCACATCTCACCCATGAGATTTGCTGGTGTCAGACTGATGGAGATTCAGCCACATCTAATCCCTGCCTGCCAAACACACCCCCCAGAACCATCACCCCGCCTTCAGTCAGCACTGCTCTAACCTCATGCAGGGTCCCTCAGCAGAATATTCCTGTTCCACTGTGAGGATCCTCCTCAGGTAAGAATCTCTGTGTCCCCTTGACCAAATGTGGTGATTCAGCTGAGTAGAACCAAGGGCTTCCCATCTCATCAGCCCTCAGCATAACCAGAGAGGCCCACAGTGGTCCACGGTAATATCAAAACTCCAGAGCACAAGTTCCCCATAACCCAGCACACCCTTCATCAGGCTGCATCTGGAGCCAGCTCTCCCCTGTCTGCCCTCCCAACCTGCTCCTCTCAGCACAAGTGTAAGCAGCCTCAACATCAGCTTGAGATTAGACCCACCAGGAATAAAGCTCATCCTGCTGCAGATGAGGTACAACAACCAGCAAGTGAGGAGGAGACTGAAAGGAATGAAAGGACCTGTCAGGGATGGGACATAGGAACTGATCTTGCAGCACAGAACACACCACAGATAATTGGAAGGGTGCAAGAATTTGGGTACAGTGCAAGGAGTCAGGCAGGAGCAACATGGCACAGCTCTTGGACAACCACTGAGCCCCCGATCTCTCTGCATGTGTGCCCTGAAGGGCTGGAGCCTCCTGACAATGTTTTCAATGGTACCACATCAACCTGGTTGGTAGTTCAAAATAGAAGGAAGGTCTGGCACCCCTCTGAGCTAGCCCCTCCCCACAAGGCCTTACCTTCACCGGTGGCTGAGCAGATAAAACTCCATTCTTCCTGTCATCCTCATCCCAGACTTCCCCTGGATCCTTGGGCTCCGTGTTGTTATTGCAGCCTCCCAACTCCTCTTCCTCTTTGGGGACTCCATCAGTGCTCAGCCCCTGGAGCAGTGCCACCACTGCCTCTGGCTTGGGCAATTTAGTGATCTTAAAGTGTTTCTTATAATGGGGTGTGTCCTTGCGGATGAGCCTCTGTTTCTCCACTGGGAATGGTCGCTCTTCATCTTCATCCTCATCCTCACTCCGTATCAGTGTGTCCTCAGCAAAGTGTACAGTGGGCTACAATGGCAAAGTCCCAGAAAGGTTGTGAACCTCAAGCAATGGACATACCTGGCGGCAGAGCGGAACCTGCTGTCCCCCTCACCAACACAGAGAAGCCAGCACTGCTGCTCCTGTCCTGCAGGACACACAGAATGGCATTTCCCCATAGTCTCCTTTTTCCTGTCTCCTTCACCCAGACACATCTTCTGTCAGCTCCAGGGACTGAGGGCACTCAAACCCAAACCCCTGATTTTCCCATATTCCCTGTCTGGCTGCCACACTGTCCCTCCTACTTTCCCATAGACTTAGCTCCCAAAGGCTGCCTGGATCTACCTGCACTTGGTTTTCATAGCCACTATTTGCCTTCAGTAATGCCTAGACCTGTACATCCATGCACCACTTTATCTGAAACTTTCATAGAATCACTGAATCATGGAATCAACCAAGTTGGAAAAGACCTTCAAGATCAAGTCCAACCATTGCCCAGCATTGCCAAGGCCACCACTAACCCATGGCACCGAGGGCCTTGTCTTCCCAGTGTGTGAACACTTGCAGGGATGGTGACTCCAGCACTACCCTGGGCAGCCTGTTCCAATGCCTGAGCACTCTTTGGGGAAGGAATTGTTCCTCAGCTCCATCTAAACCTCCCCAGGTGCAGCTTGAGGCCGGTTCCTCTTGTCCCATCCCTTGTTCCTTGGGAGCAGAGCCCAGCCCCCTTCCTGGCTCCATCCTCCTGTCAGGCAGAGAATGATAAGGTCCCCCTGAGAGGCTTCAAGTCTTTCCATTTTTTACCATGAACCTGCTGGAATTCCTAGGCTCCTACCTCATTGTATTCCACTTCCACATCTTCCTCCTCTTGGTCAGCAGCTTCCTTACGCTCCTCTTCAGCCCTGGGCTTCTTCTCCCTCTCCAGGTCCCTCACATCCTGCCCATTTGGCCAGCTCCTTTCCCTGTCCTCTCCCAACTCCTCTCCCCTGCAGTCAGCAGAGGCGGTGCTGTTGGAAAGGTGGGAATCCTCGCTGCGGTTTGACAGGGCACTCAGCCTCTTCTCCTGGGAAGAGTTGTAAAGGTCAAGATGAAAACCAAAGCAGCAGATGGAGCACTGTCATGTGGCTGGCGCAAGGTGGGGAATGATCCAGCACCAACAGAACCAGCTTCTCCTTCAGGCTGCCCACTGCTTTCCCTGCCAAGCACCTCACCCAGGTCCACCCCTGTCCCACCATCAGTGTAGGCATTTGTTCTCAGTATCGCACCTGAGCAGCAAGATGCCCCCTCCACGCACCCCGTTCCCACCATTCTTTACTGGGATAATCTTTTCCTCTCTGTCCTGGGTTCAGCAGTAGCAGTCATTTTTCTCCTTCTTGGTAGCTGGTGCAGTGCTGTGTTTTGGCTTTCAGCTCGGGAACAGAGCTGATAACAAGGATGTTTTGGTTTGGCCAAGGACTTTGTGAGCCTCATGCTCTGCCAGGGAGGAGGGGAAGCCAGGAGGAAGCAGAGACAGGACACCTGACCCAAACTGACCAAAGAGGTATTCCATACCACAGCACGTCATGCCCAGGATGTAACTGGGAGTTAGCCGGAAGGGCTGGGAGACTGCAGGGTTGAAGGAGGTATCGGTCAGAGCTTGGTCGGGCTGAGGGCGGCAAGTTATCTGTCGGCTGGTGCTGAGGTGTTCTATTCTCTTCCCTTGTTATTTCCTTTATCATTATTATCATTGGTGGTAGCAGTAGTGATCTGTGTTATACCTTAGTTACTAAACTGTTCTTATCTCAACCTGTGGGAGTTGCATTCTTTTCGATTCTCCTCTCCGTCCCTCCGGGAGTAGGGGGAGGGAAAGAAGGGGGGGGAGTGAGTGACTGAGTTACCTGACTGGGTTTAAACCACGACACTCTCCCTGGGCTATGACAGAAGAGGCAGCAATGCTCACAGCTCCCCTCATGCTGCTCTCTGGTTTCATCTCTTGCTCTGTCCCAGTGACCCCAGCTGACACAAGGCAGATTCCCAACCCCTGGGCTCCAGGAAAGCCATGCTCACCTACCCAAGGTAGGTTCTTTCAGCCCAGCTCACGCATGCTCCCAGCCCACTCCATGCTCTCCAGTCAGGGAACAGGCCTCACCTCGGAGCTGGGGGAATTCCTGTTGGCATCGGGCCTGGCAGCACACACCTCGCTGCGCCGCACCTCCATCACCTTCTTCATGACCTTCAGCTCACTGGGGTGAGGGGTTGCTCGGCGCTGCAGGCCCTGCCAAGGGAAGCACCATGGAGGCTCAGAGAGGGCTCAGGGCTGAGCCACGTCAAACCACACCTTAGATGGACAGGACCTGAATGTCACACCGCAGGATCTGATTCGGGCTCTCCACTGCTACAGCCGGGGAGAGGAAAGGCATGGAGGCAGGGAACAGTGCTCGGAGCTTGCTCTTGGGTGTTACAACATTAAGCAGAGGCTCTTCCCTGTGAGGGTGCTGAGGTGCTGGCACAGGGTGCCCAGAGAAGCTGTGGCTGCCCCATCTCTGGCAGTGCTCAAGGCCAGGTTGGACACAGGGGCTTGGAGCAACCTGCTCAAGTGGAAGGTGTCCCTGCCCATGGCAGAGGTTGGAACTGGAGGAGCTTTAAGGTCCTCTCCAATAATGAGTCTATGATTCTCCTGCTCTGGAATTTGTGATGCTGGTTCCATCCCAGCTGAGAGTCCAGAAAAATGGTATTCTAAAATTAATAAACCAATCAAAGCCACTCACAAACCCTCCCAACACCAGCTCAAGGCCAGATGCTGCAAGGACGGATTCAAATGTCATTTATTAGAATCTCTCAACAAGAGAATCTCTCTCTGCAAGAGAGAACTCAACAAGAACTCAACAAGAATCTCTCTCTGCAAGATGAAAAGGAGAAAAAATCCTGCAGGAAACTGAACCCAGGAGAGCTCTTGCTGGAAACTGGAACTTTCACCCTGTCCTTTACATCTGCAATTACTGCAAAAAGATCTGCCTCGGTTTTTGAGGCTGTCCACAGTTTTAACTACTTTAGTGATGGGATATCCCACAGCACGGGCTGGCATCCAGCTCCACACTTGGATCACCTGGCTCAAGTTTGGCTGGGCATCTTTTCCCCATGAGCAGGTCAAGTAAAATCCAGTCCTGACAGTGCTCTGACTCTCAGGATCTCTGGACTACCCAAATGCTCCATGGGTAGGGTCAGAGTCACAGCTCAGCTCCCATGGGACAGCACCAAAGTGGCTCTCAGGGAATTGTCTTTTATACCCGCATAACTCCTCAGGGTACCAAATGCGCTTTGCCCTGCAAAACTACAGCACATCTCTGAAGAGTGAAACACAGACACCACAATGCCTCCACTTCTCAGGCACTTCTTTAGCTTGTGCCTGTGCTTCCACAGGGAGCAAACAAGCCTCCAGAAACTCTTCTTACCCTTCTCTCAGCTCCTGACTCCTCTTCATCATCTCCTTTGGGTTCATCCAGGAACTGAATCACACTGACTCTGTTTAAGTTCGTGTCCGTCCAGCTCTCGTCCACACTATTCTGCAAAAGATTCTCTGGGGAGAAAGATAACACAGTGGGAGCTACCTTCTGAATGAGCAGGGCTGGGAGCTTGGGTGAATGACAGTCCTCAACCCATCCTGTTATATCAACCCGTGCATCAAAGCACAGAGGCCTTGAGGAAAAAGGATGTAGCCTCCAGATCTCGCCACCTCCTGCACATCTCCCACCAGATCTACAGCGGCCTCTACAGAAGGACCCAGATGGTTCAGCTCTAGCGCTCCTTACCCAAGAACTAAGGAAACAGGTAGGATTAAGGCATGAACCAGAAGTATTGACACAAGAATATCATCACAACAGCAAGCAAACCTTACAGAAAAGCAAGTACTTGGTCAATAGATCAAAGCAGAAGACTTTAAGCTGAGGCTGCAGCTTCTTTATCACCCGGCAGAGAAGCAATTTCTCACTTAACTACCTCTGCCTTGGAAAGTGGCCACCAGCCACTCAGGAGCTTAAGTCTGCTAGAGGTATCACAGGAATGGAGCACAGAGAGGACAGTTCGTGGCCTCCTCCCTACAGCACCGCCCAAGTACACAAACCTGCAGACACCCTTCATGACGTGCTCTCTTACCTAGGCTGGGAGAGGGCTGCTGGGGAAGCAGGTAACATGTGAGGACCTTTTCTCCTGTCTTCTCATCATCCTCCGTCTGGAATTTCAGCATGGGCTGGGACTGGTTCTCTGCCAACCACAGGGCTTTCAGGTTGAGATTTGTCAGCGCAAACGGGAGGTTCTGCAGCCTGCAACAGGAAGGAGGAACTTGCTGGTTAAACTTCAGCTGAACTTCAGCTTAGCTCCAGGCTGCCCCATCTGCACTGCAGGAGCCAGGCCACTGCAAGGTCCCTCACTGTTACAGACACCAAAGCAGCTCGTGCTGCATTGGCTCTGTCACAGCCAGAAACTGGGTCCAGCAGCCCACCCTCAGCAGTGTTTAACAGAGGACAACTCCCATCAACAGAGTGAAAACTGAACTTTGGAGAGGGGTTTGAAGACAATAAAAATAATGGTCTCAGGGACCTGGACACAGTGTTCCACACAGAAGCTCTGCTACAAACATCGCCAGCCTCAGCTAACAGAACCACAGCTAAAACCTGAGCATCCTGCAGAACAGATCACAGGTATCTGCACTCCTTGGTGGTGTGCATCATGAACAGGCTTTGGCATCAATCACCTGAGGACTTGATGACATGAAACTGCAGTATCTGCAGGAAGCAACACACTGGACCAGGGATTTCCCCTGTTCTTTATTTCACATGTGGCAAAATGTCTCCACACTTCTGCATCAGTCCTGCCCTGTGTTCAAGTAAGGTGGAGAAGGGCTTAAGATGCAAAGCTTCAGAGTCAGATGCCCTCTTTCCAAGATCCAACAGCCAGGCTGGGCTTCTCCAAACCACAGATCCTGAGGGCAGCAGATCCCAAAACACACCAGGGCCCAGCCCACGCTGCTCCTTCACAGCGGCCTCCTTAGGAAGATGCCCGCAAGCCTGCTGCACCCTTCCTGCTGCTGACCTGTTCCCAGCCACGTCCAGGACGTGAAGCTCGGTGGTGTTGGCAAGCTCTGGGGGCAGGAGGGCGAGGCGGTTGTCCCGTAAGGACAGCACGTTCAGGTTGGCACAACCTCCAATCTCAGATGGAAGGGACGTCAGCCGGTTCCGGTCCACATTCAGGTTTGTCAGCTTGGCCAGCTTGCCCAGGGACTTCGGTAGGGCCTGGGGAGGAGAGGATTGGTGGTTGCAAAAGGGAGGAGCATCAGAATAAAGGTATCACAGAATTACTCATGGAATGTGGGCTGGAAGGGACCTTAAAGCTCCTCCAGCTCCAACCCCTGCCACAGGCAGGGACCCCTTCCACTAGAGCAGGTGGCTCCAAGCCCCTGTGTCCAACCTGGCCTTGAACACTGCCAGGGATGGGGCAGCCACAGCTTCTCTGGGCACCCTGTGCAGTGCCTCAGCACTGTCAGAAAGGCATAGAACCCTCTACCTGAGGAAAAAAGCTGCCTCCTGTCCTAACAAACACATTTTCAATACAAGTTCTCACTACAGTGTGGGGCAAATTCTCCCTCAGGTTCTCAGACTGTGAAACGCCAACTCCTCACCTCACACAGCACACCCAGAACTCCACTGGTCAGGACTTTTCTCCTATTAGAATCATAGAATGAGTCATGAATCATTTGGGTAGGAAAGGACTCAAAAGGATTCTAAAGGACCTTAAGATCATCCAATTTCAACCCCTGCCATGGGCAGGGACACCTTCCACTAAAAGGATGTTCATCTGCCCATTCCCTGCACTTGCGTTTTAACTGTCAGCCCATGAGCATTTTGGGGCAAGACCATTTTAAATTGCACTATTCCACTGCCAAATGCAGCTTTGGATGTAGTCCTGCTTCATCAGATCAGACGGGCCTCAGGACTGCTCATCCTAGAGCAGCAGCCCAGCTATCCTGGAGAGGTTTTCAGGAAAACAGTGGGAGAAAGTCGTTTCCACCAGGATCTTCTCAGGGCCTGTGAGCCTGGTGGAGCTCTGCAGCAGAGAAGCTGGAGCATCTCAGGAATTCAGCTCAGAAGATGGAAGATCCCTGGCATGTGGCTACCCTGAGCAGCCCAGGGGATGCAGGGTGCTGCTGGGGTACTTACAGTCAGCATGTTCTCTGTCAAGATGAGTTCTGACAAGTTTTCACAGTCCCCAATTGACTCTGTCACCTCTGTCAGCCGATTCTGGTCCACCTTGAGGATGGAGAGCTGCTTCAGCTGACCTGGCCAGGGCAACAAGCTGGGTGTGAACTACGCCACAGACACAAGGATGCTGTTCTATGTCCATGTGGCCAAAATGCCTCACATCTGGGGTTACCCAACCTAACAACACAGGCACAATCTCTCCTCCCCACCAGGCTTGTTCACAGGTTCACCTACGTATGGTTTCAGATCAAGAACCTGAACTCATCCTGTAGAGTTCCGCTCAGCACATCACAGAACCATGGAATGGTTTAGGTTGGAAGGGACCTTAAGATCACCTAGTCCCAACCCCCCCATCATGGGCAGGGACACCTTTCACTACAGCACGTTGCTCCAAGCCCGTCCAACCCAGCCTTGGACACTACGAGGGATGGGGCAGCCACAGCTGCTCTGGGCACCCTGTGCCAGTGTCTCACTTACTGCTTCTGCACCCATCTATTGTGACTGTGTCCATCACACCCTAACACCATGTTACACACACTCTTGCCTGAAGCCCCCGTGCTGGGCAGTGAAGTCCTGCGCTGCTCCCATCCTGCAGTACTCACCGATCCCATCTGGAATACATTCCAGCAGGTTCTGGGACAGGAGCAAGTCTGTCAGGGCAACCAGCCCACTGACCTCATTGGGCAACTGCTCCAGCTTGTTCTCTGACACATCCAGACAGACCAAGCGGCGGAGATTGCCCAGCTCCTGCCGGCAGAAAGGAGACACCAAGGCTCGAGGGGGCAACTGGAGAAGGGAGCAGAGAGGAGGTTCAAGGGCCTGAACTGGTACTCACTGGAGGCAGGGCTGAGAGCTGGTTTCGGTCCAGCCAGAGCTCACGCAGGTTGGGTAGAGCTCCCAGGGTATCTGGCTGTAAGAGAGCAGGACAGAGATGGCATGAGTCCTTTCCATAGGGGAGAAGCTGCTCTGGGATGCACCAAACCACCCCACACCTCTGGAAAGCCAACTGTTCCTGCGCTCACACCTCCTAGAACCATTTCCCAGATGGTCTATGGAGCCAACATGTTGGTGTGCCACAACACAGCAGCACGTGTGCCTGGGACAGCATCCTGGTTGAAGGAGGTTCCAAGAGGAAACAAGGAAGCAACAGCAGGGACTGTCTGGTAGCAGGCAAGACTAAACAGGGTTTGGAAGTTCTGGTCTTAGTGAGCAGATGAATCTTTCTCCTCTTCCTCCTCTCAGGCATGAAAACAAACATTTGGGTGACACTGGCCAACTCCACATGACCCAGCAGCACCATCATCAATGTGGATGTATGCTCACAGCATCACTCCACAAACACCACACATTGATGAGCATTTGGGTTTGGAGTCAAGGCACCACTGGAGCTTGGTTCAAGTGTCAGACAACTGCTCTCCCAAGCAGGCTGCACAAGCTCCTTTACCTCCCAATTAGATGGGTTTCTGCCAGAAAGCATTCCAGACGGTTAAGAGCAGGATCCAGTGACAGCTTAATCCATGGCTGTAGAATTAAACACCACTGGCTGCCCCTGGATGTCAAGACAAGCTGCATGTCGAGGCTGGGCACTGGCTCTCAGCACACTGGGGCTCAGAGCCCTCCATGGAGAGCCCAGCCTAGAGGACACGCACCCTCACTCGCTGCAGCCAGGAACACTACGAGTGGTCCTGCACTGTGCAGCAGGGAAACCAAATCAAAGAGGAGAAAGGTGCAAAGTTGGCCAAGTAGAGGTGAGAAACAGCTGGGGACAGCACAACACTGAAGAGCAGGGAAGAACCAGGGATTCCCACTGGAAAGAGAAGAGCCTTTGGCAGCTACACAGCGAGGACTGACATCCCAGAGCAAAAGTATTTGGGAAGAGCAGAGAGAGCTGTGCATGAAAACAGGCACAAGGGCCAATGTAAAGAGAATATTATGCTGAGAACGATGACAAGGCCACAGTGGGAAGATCAGGATCATTCCAAACACACTGTGGGTCTGTTTCTTTGCACTGCAGATGAAAACCCACTTGCAGTGCAGGGTTCTGCCCCAGCCAACCATCCACATTCCCTCCCCACCATCCCTTACCTACCAGTACTTCCAGGTCATTGCCACCAAGATCCAACTGTTCTAACTTGACAAGGAAGGAGAGAGACCTGCAAGACACAGGGAGCAGAGAGAGGAGGAGAGAAGGAACGAATGGTTAGCATCTGGGATACACATCTCACACATTACATCAAGCGCAATAACTCCTAAACCAGGGACAATCCTGAGCTTGTCCCTCTGAGCCATGCAGTTCAGGGGAGCTGCACCCTTCCCAAGCCAGACCATGCACTGCGCTGAGCAGCACCAGCAGTCCCAATACCATCAGTTTCTGTCACCAATTAACCTTCTCCCCTTCCCACCACAAAATACTCTGAGCAAATCCATGACAGATGACAAGAGACCTTAACCCTGCTGCCTCTTTCTGTAGCAAGGGTGGGGTCCTGGGCACCGACTAACAGGTAACAGGAATCAGCAGATGACAGTATTTGGGGAGGCAGGGGAGCACAGCTGCAGGGAGAAGCAGGAACGACAAATCCAACAGGCTCAGTTTCCCCCAGTGGGATGCTGATGCTGCTGAAGGGAAACACAAGGCTGACATGATGATGATGTCTACGGTGATGTCTCAGAAGAGGTCAGGATGTGCAGAGAAGCAGCTCACTAGGCAAGATGCTGTGAGAAGCCTGCAGAGGAGCCAAAGCCCATCAGCACTGGTGGTCCTGCATGTGCCCTGAGCATCCAAACACATTATGACCCGGTGATACGAAGAGCTGCAATCAGCAGCCCCACAAAGCCAGGATTCACTTCTGACATGGCCCAGGTTCACCCGACCTCAGCTCTCAGAACTACCCACCAACTGTCATGTCCCAAAAAGGGGGGTCTGTCTCTCCTTTCACACCAGGGCAGAGCTGCCACCTCAGCTCTGACCCATCAGGGAGGGTCTGCAGCTCTTTATTCTCTTCAGAAGGAACTCTCCTAATGCAGAAATCTCTGTATTCCTCTGGAATTGAGCTGCGTATCTCCACACTGTGAGAAAGCAGGAAGAGATCTGTCCTGCCTGGCCAAGTGTGAAAACATTTGGGTTATGCAGGAAAAGCAAGTTCTTACTTTAGAACTGGTGGATTTTTAGCTATTGTATTAACTCAAGCAAAGGCTTCTCAAAAGCATCACCAAAAGCAGTGCAGCAGTCTCCCATCATGACTGTCCGTCTGCTCTTTTGACTTCTCTGAAGGGTGAAGCAGCTTTGATGGTCCCTTCCCAGTTTGAGTTCTCAAAAAGAGGGACAAGTGAGCTGTGGAATCCATGTCAATGTACAAGGTCTTGCAACATGCCTCAGCTGAGATCCCCCTCCACTGTCTCATGGGAACACATCGCATGCTCTGCATGGGACATGGAGGAGTGCTGATCAGCTGGACGAGAGGAACTGTGTGAAAACTCAACTGAGAGCAGAAGATCCACCAATTAAATCAAGTTTTGACCCATAAAGGTCATTGCAAGCTGAATCTTTTAAGGAGCTCAACAACAAAAACAACCAAAAGGTGCATCTGCACTCACACATTCACAGTACTAAAGCCCATCTCCCTCCTAGCTCAGCAACCCTGAAAACTGAAAGTATCACCATCTCTGTAAGACATCACCTGGACTTGCTCAAAGCCATTCTTGGGCACAATTTGCACCCAGACTAAGCACAAGAGCTTCAGCCCTGGGTAGATCTGAGAGCACCACTGAGATCTCTTTGGCCACTGATTTCAGTCTTGTATTTGATTGACAAATCTGATGAAAATTGCCTTGACCTTCAAGATCTTCCTTCTACTTTCAAAAATCACCCAGAAGGGGAACTGGGGAAAGATGAGAAGAAGCTGGAACTGCACTGCAGGGGGAGTGTCATGCCTGGACTTATCTCAGAGAAAAACTCCTGTCATGCTGCTAGCATCTTGCTGAGGGCATTCACAAGGGAGCACTGGGCATGAGAATGCTCCCCAGAAACCTTATGGAGCTGCTCACAGACTGAATTCTCAAACTCTGGATTCCTGCTGGTTCTTAGATGGTGGAAAGTCCTTGGGACCTTCTTCACTGCCGTCTGAAAGCCCAACTTTGGATGTAGCTATTGCACCTCCTCATATAGACAGTATCACAGTGGTGGTGCCTGTTGGAACACAAAAAATACGTGCAGCAGACAGCAGTGGGTCCTAGCACCAGGACCCAAGCTTCTCCTGCTTGTTTCATCTGCCAAAAGGAGCTTTGGCTCTCATGTCCTCCCTGTGGCTATATTCCATGAGGGGCCGTCTCAGCTGGTCTGTGACAGGGTGTAAATGCTGACAACTTCCGTGCAGAGAAGATCCAGTGACTTTGGCATCAGAGGCAAGATGACACTGTTAATTTGAACTAAGCCTCTCCATGGAGTAACCACCAGCTGTGGTGTCTGGGAGCTGCCCAGTGCAGGCTCTTTCAGCTCCTTTCTGGAAGCATCTTCTCCTCCGGGTCAAAGCTGATACAGAACTCCTCAAGCAGATGTAACCCATGTGTGCCCAAACCCACACTGCTGGCTCAGACAGAAGCCAGGTAGATCCCTTTCAGCATATCTTCCCAGAAGACTTGGGGAGTCATCAGTTGGATGGATAAGAAGGCAGAAACAAGCTGACAGAGCTAAGGTAGGTAGAAAACTCAACAAACAGCTCTCATGGGCTCCAAACAAGATGAATGAACATACAGAATCTTTAGTTCTCCACACCCTGTCCACCTGATGGCATCAGTGCTACCAACCAGACCCTCTCCAGGAATCCACCTCTGTCCCTAACTCTCAGGAATATTCAACACCACTTACCTCTTCTCCCTTGCTGCCTTAGCTTTTGCCTGGTGCAGGAAGCCTGTTATCCCAACCATTTCCACACTCTGCACACCCAGAACAGTCAGATGGGATAACCAGGAAAACAGAGACGCTGGAAAGATCTACCTTCAGCCACATTCTGCTGCTCTTCAAATGAACTTCACTGCGCACAGAGGTCCTCCTGTGCCCACGTCATGCTCTCTTTTTCCAAAAGAATTCATCATCTGCTCCACCTCTCTAGGAAAAATGGTTCTCACCCTTGCCAGCAGCTTTCTTGTGGAACCACCTCTATTCCAAATCAATCCTGACACAGAGCTGAGTACAGACTCTGAACATCCTGCCCTGCTCTAAGCCCTGCGCCATCTCCCCCTCCTCTCCCCAGTTTACACCAGTCCAAAAGATGCAGCTGATTTATGCAAAGCCTTGAGCCCTCCCAGGCAAAGTCCTGGAGCCAGCAAATCCCTGAGAAATCAGTAAGAAGGATCAGGCAGCAGACTCCTGAAGCCACCAAACAGACACTCACGTGGGGAGAGTCTTTAGCAGGTTCTCACGCAGCTCCAGAGTCACCAGGTTTGCCAAACTGCAAGAGAAAAGGGAATGAGAAGCCAGATTCCCTGAACAGGCTTCAGGGATACATGGAGATGCTCATATCCCTTCCCTTGGGAGCACCCCTCCTGGCCTGCACATATTCATGTACATGAGTGTGTAGACATGGATGGGGCTGGCAGGGGAAACCAAAAACCAAGGAGGATCTTAAATGGCTTCTGATGAAGGTGACAGTTTACTGCAACACCATGGGGACACAACACTGCCCAGACTCAGGACAAGGAAACGTGGTGTCACACAGGACTGTGCCCACAAAGGTAAACCCCTTCATGTGTAGGAGCCAGATCCCATGGAAAGGGACTGCACCTCACAGACAACCCCACATGGGCTTTGCCTTGGCCATTTGTGAGCAGCATAAATCATTTCAGCATCACTGGACAGACCATTCCTGTTTGCAAAGGGGCAAATCCATAAAACAAGGGGAGACAGGAGCTTGGGAAGCCTGGGTGCATTCCTGCCTGTGCCATGCACCACAGCAGAGCAGCAGCAGCTGAGACCAGGGCAAAACCTTCTAAAGAAGGTTGTCTTGGAGCAAAAGGCATGCTCAGAGGAGCTCACACAGCACGTGTGGCAGGGTGGCAACCTCTAACTGCGGTGGTAGGCTCTTGCCCTCCAAGTCCTGCTGATGTCATCATCCCAAGAGCAGTGACACTACTGGAGTGTCACCCCTATGTGTGTGTCACCCCGATGACACCCCCACCCCAGCCCTCCTCCCTGTTAGGAGGACAGGGGAATACTCACTTCCCAATGTCATTGGGGAGGCTCTGCAGGGACACATCATTCAAGGCCAAGTGGCCCAGGCTGCGAAGCTGCGTGAAGCCCTCTGGAAGCCTGTGAAAGCATGAGAGGACAACACACCATTAGCTGGGCACAACACAAGCCTTCAATCCCTCACTTAAATCCCTCCAAAGCCAGTCTTATCCCAGTTGGTACCAACATGTGGAAAGGAGAAGAGCAGGAACCAACTCTGACCCTGGCTCCTGATCCAAAACACACCTCATTTCCATAGAATCATAGAATGGTTTGGGCTGGAAGAGACCTCAAAGTTTATCCAGTTCCAACCCCTGCCACAGGCAGGGACACCCTCCACTAGAGCAGGTTGCTCCAAGCCCTGTCCAACCTGGCCTGGAGCTACCAAAAGGAGAGATTAACACAGAAAAGGAGAAACCCTTTTTCTGTTCACAGGCAGTTCCCAGAGCTCGCCGGTTCCACAGCTCAGGACACACATCCTGCAGCTCTGTGCCACAAAAAGACTCTAATAGAGAATTTCCAGTGCAGAAGTGCTGGTCCTTCCCATGGTACAAAGCTGGGGCTATTCAGCCTGGAGAAGAGAAGCTGTGTGGAGAACTCAGAGCAGCTTCTAGTGTCTGAAGGGGCTACAGGGATGCTGGAGAGGGACTCTTCATCAGGGACTGCAGTGACAGGACAAGGGGTGATGGGTTCAAACTGAAACAGGGGAGGTTCTGGTTTGATATTAGGCAGAAGCTCTTCCCTGTGAGGGTGCCCAGAGAAGCTGTGGCTGCCCCATCCCTGGCAGTGTTCAAGGCCAGGTTGGACACAGGGGCTTGGAGCACGCTGCTCTAGTGGAAGGGGTCCCTGCCTGTGACAGGGGCTGGAGCTGGATGAGCGTAAGGTCTCTTCCAACATAAACCAATCAGGGATTCTATGATTCCCACCAGTGGAAAAGCGTGTTCCATTCTGGCAGTGTCGGGCACCACAGGAGGGAAGTCCTGTGTGAAGAGCAGCTTTGGCAGCAGACATCTGGAGTCAGACCCTGCAGACAATGCATGGAGACACCAGTGCCTGGGGCATGGCTCACCAAGGCAGAGGAGCCACACCTGAATTCCCAAAACATGGAATAAGAGAAAGAACACAAAGATGCTGGGCAGAGAGCTCAGTTTCTGGACACAGCTCTGGGCACTGAGGGATCAGGGGAAGGACCACAGAGCTCAAAGGACAGCTCCTGGATATAAGTAACACACAGAGCAAAAGGGACTGATGGAGAGCAGAGCAATACAAGTCCACATCTGTTCTGGTGTGTGCACCAGGGTGAAGGGCTGAGGATTGACTAACACACTGCAGGAGGACAAAAGCCTTCACACCAGTGGCAACAGCTAGACTAGAGGCTCCTCAATCCAAGCCACAGGCCCCGCAGTAGAGGAGGACACACCAGCTCTTCCCTATGCCAAGTGAACAGGCACCTGCAGGTCCTGGCAGCCAAACTGTATGTGACCCAAGGTCCTGACTTCATGCGAGGACAATGACAAGATGAAGACCAGAGAAAGCTCAGGAGAATGAGGAGCTTCAGCTCTCATTCTCTGCTTCATAAAGGGTTGCATCTGCCTTCCTACCTGGAGAGAGGATTCCCGCTGAAGTCTGCGATTTCCAAGGACTTGCAGAATTTGATGCTTTCAGGAATTTCTGGAATGTCTGGAAGAAACACGTGAAAGAAAAAATGAGGCTTGAGAAGAGGCCAACATGTGGAAAATGGGACACCAGGTCCTGGTGACAGCCTGAGATACAGCAGGACACCCATATTCTATAGCTCAGGACTCCAAGAGATCACTCTGTGGGACTGTGGAGGGTACTCCAAAGGTGGGTGCCCAAGGCATGGCTGTGGGGCACCCCTCCCCATTCAGCTTTGACCTTACCATTGCGTGAGATGTCCAGTTCCACCAGCTGCATGAAGTTGGCCACCTCGGGGGGAAGCCTCTGGATCTCATTGTCACTCAGACCCAGCTTGCGCAGGTTCAGGAGCCTGAAGAAAGGCTGTGACAGGAGAGAAAACAAAGGGGTCAGCAGCAGCTCTGGGGGAACCTGTCTGCTCACCTCAAGGCAAACCTGAGCATCTCCCCCTGCAGACAAGAGCTTCTGTCCTGGGGAGGTCCTCAGAGCACAGTGGCTGCACAGATGAGCACCCCCATGAGGTCTCCAGGAGACAAGTGAAGCAGAACGGCATTTCATGGGTTTAGCTTGATGATTCATTTACTATCTCTATCATCACACTGCTCTTCTCTCCCTTGTTGGATCAAAGTGGATGTTCCTCGTTTTCTAAGACAACCCTTCATCTTAGGCAGTTAAATACTAGCACCAAGAGGAAGTCACTGTGCAGCAGGCTTGCCAGCAGACACCACAGAGCTTATGAGCCTGGTCAAGAGGAGACATATGAGGTGACTTCCAGACTGAGGTCCTGACCCTGCTGCCACACACATCTTGGTGCAGGACTTCTTGTCAGGACATCATAGAATGGTTTGGGTTGAAGGGTTCAATGCCCCTGCAATGAGCAGGGACACCTTCCACCTGACCAGGTTGCTCACCCATCAGTGATAGGTGCCTGCACCAACAGGGAAAGTGTTTGTCCCACTTGTACTGGAAAAGGGAAGGAGCAGGAAATCTGCAGGTCACAAGTGACAAAGAATTACAGAAGAAATTCCTACTCCCCCAGTCATGGGAAAGTTAATGGGAAGCGACCTCTAGAGGTCTCCCATTCTAACAACAGCCAACGTCTTCACACCTCCTGGGTCTCAGAAGCCAACTACAGGAGCTGGAAACGGTCATCAATCATAGAATCATAAAACCTTCAAGATCACGCCGCACTGCCAAGGCCACCACTAACCCATGGCACTGAGGGCCTTGTCTACATGGTGTGAGAACACTTCCAGGGATGGAGACTCCAGAACTGCCCTGGGCTGCTCACACAGACCACACCAAGAAGGATCAAACAAGAATGTGAGGTCTGAACCATTGTTCTCAGCAGCCTCTCCAGTAATCCATCTCTATAGGATGTACAGGAGGAAACAGACCTTCCCAGAGTTGGGGGTATTGAGATTTGTTCAGGTTTGGGTGATGGGACACCCACAACTGTCACTCATAACATTGCAAAGAACAATACTGCAGACCAGACAAGGGAGGGATAAGGAATGAAAAAGTGATGTACACCAACCATGAATCATAGAATAAATCATGGAATGGTTTGTGTTGGAAGGGACCTTAAAGCTCCTCCAGCTCCAACCCCTGCCACAGACAGGGACCCCTTCCACTAGAGCAAGGTGCTCCAAGCCCCCGTGTCCAACCTGGCCTTGAGCACTGCCAGGGATGGGGCAGCCACAGCTTCTCTGGGCACCCTGTGCCAGCGCCTCAGCACCCTCACAGGGAAGAGCTTGTGCCTGAGATCAGAATCACTGCTGGCTCTCATGGAGCAGCCTCACTCGGGAAGTGCTGCTGCGCCTTCAGGGCCTTTGCTGCACAGAGGTGCCAGTATTCCACATCCTTCCCAAAGGGAAAAGGGAGAAGTGCTCGGGGATGAACAGCAGTGACATGAAATTCATGCTCCTCATGTCCTGAAGCGATACAGACCATTAGAAGTAAGACCAGAAGAAAACCGCTCCTCCTGCCGCTGCACAGCAGAATTCTACCCCATTTATCTACACAAATCAGTTCACCAAGAAAGGAAGTAGGTGAAAGTCCAACTGACAACAAAGGTTCACGCCAGGGCAGGAGGTTCAGAGCCCGGACCCACTATTGTTTCCTTGAGCCTTCTCCTAATTTTAGAACACAAGGAAATTCCAGGCACGACATTGTGTGAGCTGCTGGGGAATAACAGCGGGAGCATCCACAGCCCCAGTGTGGGCACTCGTGCACAGCTGAGGCAGGCTCAGGGTATGGGGGCATTGAAAAAGAGAGCACAACGAACCAGGCCAGGAGCACGCTGCATGTTCACTGCAACAAACACGGGGAGCACTTCCTGACACAGCAGAGGTTTAGAGGCGACTGTGACCATGATTCAGCTCTGCCTGCGCTTGGGTTGCACTTCCACAGCTGGACCACCAAGGTCACCACAAGAGAGCTCCTTGGCCCAGCTGTACCCATGTTGTCTGATGCAACTGAAGGAACTGCCGTGCTCATGGGAACAGTCTTTTTACTCAGAGCTTTTACTCAAAGCTTTTTACACATAAGGCCTTTTACTCGTAACAACCTCGCTGCAGATAACCAGAACCTCCACACAGCCTGAGAGCGGGGTCACACCAAGAACCTCCACACACCAGAACCTCCACACAGCCTGAGAGCGGGGTCACACCAAGAACCTCCACACACCAGAACCTCCACACAGCCTGTGAGCGGGGTCACACCAAGAACCTCCACACACCAGAACCTCCACACAGCCTGTGAGCGGGGTCACACCAAGAACCTCCACACACCCTGTGAGCGGGGTCACACCAAGAACCTCCACACACCCTGTGAACGGGGTCACACCAAGAACCTCCACACACCAGAACCTCCACGGAGCCTGTGAGCGGGGTCACACCAAGAACCTCCACACACCAGAACCTCCACACAGCCTGTGAGCGGGGTCACACCAAGAACCTCCACACACCAGAACCTCCACACAGCCTGTGAGCGGGGTCACACCAAGAACCTCCACACACCAGAACCTCCACACAGCCTGAGAGCGGGGTCACACCAAGAACCTCCACACACCAGAACCTCCACACAGCCTGTGAGCGGGGTCACACCAAGAACCTCCTCACACCAGAACCTCCACACAGCCTGAGAGCGGAGTCACACCAAGAACCTCCACACACCAGAACCTCCACACAGCCTGTGAGCGGGGTCACACCAAGAACCTCCACACACCAGAACCTCCACACAGCCTGTGAGCGGGGTCACACCAAGAACCTCCACACACCAGAACCTCCACACAGCCTGAGAGCGGGGTCACACCAAGAACCTCCACACACCAGAACCTCCACACAGCCTGTGAGCGGGGTCACACCAAAAACCTCCACACAGCCTGAGAGCGGGGTCACACCAAGAACCTCCTCACACCAGAACCTCCACACAGCCTGAGAGCGGGGTCACACCAAGAACCTCCACACACCAGAACCTCCACGGAGCCTGTGAGCGGAGTCACACCAAGAACCTCCACACACCAGAACCTCCACGGAGCCTGTGAGTGGGGTCACACCAAGAACCTCCACACACCAGAACCTCCACACAGCCTGAGAGCAGGGTCACACCAAGAACCTCCTCACACCAGAACCTCCACGGAGCCTGTGAGCGGGGTCACACCAAGAACCTCCACACACCAGAACCTCCACACAGCCTGTGAGCGGGGTCACACCAAGAACCTCCACACACCAGAACCTCCACACAGCCTGAGAGCAGGGTCACACCAAGAACCTCCACACACCAGAACCTCCACACAGCCTGAGAGCGGGGTCACACCACACCTCAGCATGAGACTCGTGACAATCCCACAATTCTCCCCATCCCATTTACTTTGCGCCATGCAATCATGGAATGGTTTGGGTGGGAATTCAGAGCCAGATGCTCAAGCCTTTGTGAAGTCTTTGAAACCCTCCAGTGCTGGAGGATCCAAACACTCTGGGCCCCTGGGTTCAACAATTAATGAACCTCACAGTGAAAAGAGCTAAGAATCATCAAATCCTGGCAACAGTTGGAAAAGCCCTTCGAGATCATCCAGTCCCACCACTTCCCCCCCCCTGCCCCATGGCACTGAGGCCTCGTCTCCACAGGGTGTGAACACTTGCAGGGATGGTGACCCCAGCCCTGCCCCAGGCAGCCTCTTCCAATGCCTGAGCACCCTCTGGGGCAGGAATTGCTCCTCAGCTCCATCTAACCCTGCCCTGGGGCAGCTTGAGGCCGGTTCCTCTTGTCCCATCCCTTGTTCCTTGGGAGCAGAGCCCAGCCCCTCCTGGCTCCATCCTCCTGGCAGGCACTTGGAGGGAGCCATCAGGTCCCCCCTGAGCCTTCTCTTCCCCAGACTGAACCCCCCAGCTCCCTCAGCCGGTCCTCATCACACCCGACATGAAGTCACACTCACAACATAACCAAATGAAACCTCTCAAATGTCAGTTTTTGCTGGTGCCAGACAAACACTAAAGTGCAGAACCATGCCAAAGAAGGGACATGAACCATGGAACCTTTGGGAGAGCCCCACCTGTGACAAACGTTTCCCAGTTTAACCACAGCAGCCCCTGAAAGTCACACAGGTATCTGCTGTGAGCGGGCTGGCTTCCCAAGAAACTCCCCATAAGCCAGTGGATTCCTCGGAGCTCTTGGTTCTACCCCTTGCTGGAGTAAACACCCCCTTGCAGCAAGGCCAAAAGAACCCCAAGGGAACTGTAAAGACTTGACTTCTGTCTTACCTACGAGTGAGGCTTCAGCAACTGTAGAAGATCTACTTCAGCACTGAAATAGGACAATATGGGCAGAAGTGGGAAAGGCTTGAACCCAGGGCAATTATTAATGAAACTCTTGATCAGAATATGGCCTTTGGAGCCACCTTTGTAAAAGAGAAAAATCAGATACAATAGAGCAGAATCACTGCAAAGACATTCAGAACTATCACCACTGCAAAGGGAAAGAGATGGCAGCTTCACATTGAGATGTTTCAACCAGCCAAGCAGAGCCAATCTAACCAAACACATCCATGCCCAGTGGTGGGCGAGTCCTACCCAAGGAATATTTCCAGACAGTGTGGTTCCATCTGAGGTCATCCACAGAACCAGCAACGAGTTTAGCCAGTTTGTGAGAACAGGAAACACAGGTAGCACAAGCTCAGGCTGGGTTTGGGAGCTTCAGCTTCTGCTGAGGAACCGAAACACCCGTGTACAGCCCTGAGCCCATGAGGGCAGGACACGTTTCTCACTGCTAACACAGGGATGCCTAACACCCTGCTCTGCAGAGCCTCTCATCCACTGAGACACAAAAGCACAAAGTCCCTGATCCCACCGAGCTCAGCACATGGGAAGTGTTTTGCCTGTGCTTAGTTTACAGGCCAGGTTAAGCCACAGCTTCAGCTTTAGTCAGTGCTGAGCTCTTCCACGGGCAAGCAGAATGAACTCAGGAAAACCCACCTGGTTTAGGAATGAGCCTTGGCCTCATCCTCCACATCACAGACTGGTTTGGGTTGAAAGAGACCTCAAAGCTTCTCCAGCCAGGCTGGACACAGGGGCTTGGAGCACCCTGCTCCAGTGGAAGGGGTCCCTGCCGGTGGCAGGGTTTGGAGCTGGAGCAGCTTTAAGGTCCCTTCCAACACAAACTAGTCTGGGGTTCTATGAAACAACACAAGCACCGTACGCTCCCAGAACAGTGAGATCCTAGAGGAATCATCATTCCATCTGAAATCTAGTGTGGATAACAGAATTAATGGTAGCAGAGGTCAGAAAAGTGACCACTAAGGTGGGAAATGAGAGTATCAGTTTGGAGCTCCAGCACCTCAGCCCCATGGGGCAACCCAGGGGCCATGGCGAAGGTCCCACCACCATTATCCAGGTAGATCCCCACACCTCTGGTCCCTCAGAGCCTTGTGCCAGGTACCCAGAGGTGGCTCTGACCCACCTGAGTACGGTAGGGCAAGATGAAGGGTAAAGTAGAGGAGAAAGGGGGAGAGAACTCTGCATAGTGCTTGGGGTGCAGTGCTTCACCCGCTGTTGGCATGCTGGACCAGATCCCGGGCAGTGGGTACAGTGGACACAGACCATGTGCTATCCCAAAGAAGGAACCTTCCCAAAGATCTGACCCCAATGACAAAGGCATTCCACTCTCCACACCTCGCAGCACTTGCCACAGGTACCCAAGTGCTTCAGCCCTTCCTGGCCACCAACACACAACAAGCTGCAAGGCTCAGCTCCAGGGCATCCCAGAGAGAAGCAGCCGGTGCCCTGGAGCAGCGCAATGCTCAGTGTGCAGCCAGCCCTGCACATCATTCCACAGGGATCCAGGGGTGGGTCTGTAAGCCCTGTGACCTCCCCCCACCATATGAGATGGGGATGCTCCTCCCCTGCCCACCCATGGGTGAGGATGGTGCTGAGCCCACTGAACGTGCCACACGCACACTGAGCTTGAAGCTGAAGGAGACTGACCCAACACTGGCGAGATCCCACCTAGAGCTCCAATTCCAGCTCTGGAGTTCTCAGTACAGGAAAGACATGGACCTGTTGGAGAGGGTACACAGGAGGCCACAGAGCTGCTGAGAGGGCTGCAGCAGCTCTGCTCTGGAGCCAGGATGAGAGAGCTGGGCTGATTCAGCCTGGAGAAGAGAAGGCTCCTGAAGGGGAGACCTTAGGGCAGCTCCAGTGCCTAAAGGGGCCTCAGGAAACCTGGAGAGGTTTGGACAAGGGAGGCAAGGACAGGACAAGGGTTGATGGGGTTAAACTAAAAAAGGGGAGATTCAGGCTGGACGTGAGGAGGAAACTTTGTACAACGAGCGAGATGAGACACTGGCACAGGGTGCCCAGAGAAGCTGTGGCTGCCCCATCCCTGGCAGTGCTCAGGGCCAGGTTGGACACAGGCGCTTGGAGCACCCTGCTCCAGTGGAAGGGGTCCCTGCCCGTGGGAGGGAGTTGGAACTGGAAGAGCTTTAAGGTCCCTTCCAAACCCAACTATCCCATGATTCCATGACAGGCACACGGGCTGCTCCTGTGGGACGCAGCCCTCCCTCATGCACCGCCCGGATTTCCGACTATTTAACCCCATGGATCAGGCCCTGAGGAATGTGCTTCCAACATCTAAAAGCACTTAAGCATCAGGAACGCATTCCAGCTACGACAAAGCAAGTTGTCTCCAAGCCAAAAGCTCTCCAGCTGCTCCTTCCCAGGCCTTTAGGCAGGGACTAAGGAATGCAGCCCCCTCCGGGGCGGAGGCAGCAACTGTTCCCCTGCAGACAGCAGGATGGGCAGAAGCAGGGGAATCTCTGCTCCCAGTGAAATGACAAACCAAAGCAGGGCCCCAGAGAGGGCATCTCCAGCCAGAATTGGATCAGGACACCGCAGTGAACACCCCTCTGCTGCCAAGGGTTCGGGGGGACTAGTGATGGAGCAGGTCAGGGTCTCCGACTGCACATGGAACACAAAAGCAGCAGCTACAAGTACAGAACCCAACAGAGTAACCACAGCACAAGAAAGCTCCAGCTCAGCCCTGTGTGGTGGGATGGAAGCTCTCCAGAGGGCACTGAGGGCCACTGACACATCGGCACTCCCTGTGGCAGATGTGGAGCACCAACAGGCATTTAACAGCCTTACAACAGCCTTACAATACCTGAAGAGCAGGAAGAAGAGGAAGGAGCCAAAGCAGCTTCACAAGGAACAGTTCAGACACACACCATTAAACACCCTGAACTAGAGATGGGAAGCAAGGAGTCAGGATCCACAGAGAACTTCTCCATGCAGCAGCTCTGCAGGTGCCTCCTGCCTCTGCCCAGTCCCACCACACTCCCACCACCGCTCCCTGCCCCAGCCCACCTCTATCAGGGAGATGGTGAAACAAGGTTGTGAAGCCCAGGAATGTTCGGGGACAGAACAGGTCAGAGGAGACCTGACAACGTTACCCTGGTCCTGCCTTCACCTCGAACCATCAATGAACACTACCTCAGTAATTTCTGGCAGATGTTCAGGCAACAGACAAAGGGAATAAGAAAAGATCTTAGAGGCATGAGCAGATCAGGGGATGAGCAAAGAGTCTGTATGGCCACAGTGATACCGCGATTATGCTTTAGCGACAGCGTTCTGGAAGGTGGGCAAGGGAAGGTGAACCTGCACCAAGAACTGTCACCAAGGATCAGGAGGAATCCCAAAGATACAAACATTCCAAGCAGCCAACGCCCCCAGAGACATGGAAGATGTTATTAACCACAGGAGGACAGAGACGTCGGGAGGTTTACAGGATCCGAGTCAGCTGAACTCGGGGGAAAGACTGAGCGGGGCCTCCGCTGGTGACCTCCCGGCACGGACCAAGGCCAGGTCAGCGGAAGATGTGGCGAGAGGCAGCACCATGCCGGCCAGAGTCCCCTAAACCCTCCTGAACTCTTTGCCCTGCTGAACTTCTCTGCAGCCCAGAATGCCTTTTACCTCCCTGGCACACTCACTTGAGCCTGCTCCGAGACCTGAGCGTCTTCTGAGACCCACACAGAGCAGCATGTCCACCCGGTGTCCGAGCAAAACTGCCTGCACACCTTGGAGCTCACACGGAAGCGAATATTAACTGTTAATTTTTACTTGTGGACCTGAGCATGAAATCACTTCCATGCTCCTCCTTCCTGCTCCCTTGTCTGGATCAGAGGACACTGAGCTGAGCTCTTAGGCACAAGCTCTTCCCTGTGAGGGTGCTGAGGCGCTGGCACAGGGTGCCCAGAGAAGCTGTGGCTGCCCCATCCCTGGCAGTGTTCAAGGCCAGGTTGGACACAGGGGCTTGGAGCAACCTGCTCCAGTGGAAGGCATCCCTGCCACAGCAGGGGGTTGAAACTGGATGAGCTCTAAGGTCCCTTCCAATACAAACCAGCCTGGGGTTCTATGCATGTCCAAGCATTGAATGACCAAGAGTTGCATGTGCTCTTCTTTCCACAACTGAGCCTATACTCAGCTGCTACCACTCCAGCACAACCCCTCAACCCGCCTGCTCACCGCCCAGGGTTCATCAGACAGTGAGAGCACAGAAAGCAAAGGATGAGGGTGAAACGGCCTCCACTAATCTCAGCTTCTGGGCGGCAGCATGTCCAGGAGACCCTGCCCCGGGAGACACAAACCCAACACACGCAGATGAAGTGGGACGGCTCCTGAAGTCCCGGAAGGAATGAGGAGAGATGCCAGCTCTGAGCAGAGGTCTCACAACAATCAAGTGGAACCAGTTTCTGGACTGGTTTTGTTAAACAGATGCAGCTCTGACAGAGTTCACATGCAGCACAGCAGAAGGTGCCCATTGCACATGGGAGCTTGGGGAGCACAAGCCTGGCACTGGTGACTCCTGGCTCACTCCAGGAAGGGCTGTCAGCATAGAGAGATGAAAGGAGCAGCCTGACTCCTGCCTGGCAGTAAATAAAGCCCAAGGTCCTCTGTGCAGGCCCCAGATGCCAGGAAATTCAAAGCTGCTGTTAATGAGCTTTACAAGGCCCCACCTTGTCCTGGGAAAGTGACAAACACGGCACTGGGGCTTCACCCTCCTCTGGATCCAACTCCAGATGGAGGACACAGTGCTTGAGCCCAGGGCCACCAAGGGATCACTGAAACCTGGCCTGAGACCTGGGCTGAGACTCCGACTGCTCCGGCCAGCTAGAAATGGCCTCGCCAAGATGCAAATAGCAGCGAGCCAGAACAGGAAAGAACCTGCACTCGACCCACAGGCCTCCTCTCCCTGGTGTCCATCTCCCATAACTTCCAGGACAAGGTAACAACAGCTTGCTAGGCAGTAGGAAAACAGGGTCTCTGGAGTGTCCAACTTGTCATGGGAGCTTTAGAACAGAAAAGCAAAGCAGAAACTGCATTAGACACCCCCAGGTTTTGCCCCTTCAGCACCATCCCCACTCCCAGACTGTGTGCCCAAGCCACCTACTGCAGAGAGGGGAAAAGGTGGAACCCGAGGAGCTGGCTTTGACACAGAAGAGGTCTCCTTCCTTCTTCAAGTCAACTTGACAGAATCATGGAATCCCAGACTGGTTTGAGTTGGAAGGGACCTTAGAGCTTCATCCAGCTCCAACCCCTGCCACGGCAGGGACCCCTTCCACTGGAGCAGGGTGCTCCAAGCCCCTGTGTCCAACCTGGCCTTGAACACTGCCAGGGATGGGGCAGCCACAGCTTCTCTGGGCACCCTGTACCAGCGCCTCAGCACCCTCCCAGGGAAGAGCTTCTGCCTAAGAGCTCAGCTCAGTCTCCCCTCAGGCAGGCTAAAGCCTTTCTCCTTGGCCTGTCCGTACATCCCTTGTCCCAAGCCCCTCTCCAGGTTTACTGTAGTCCTTTTAGGCACTGAAGCTGCTCTCAGGTCTTCCCTTCCTGCATCAGAGGGGCAGAATCCCCTCCCTGAGCTGCTGCTCACACTGTGGGGATGCAGCCCAGTGCACAGAAGGTTCTGCTGCAGACACATGCTGGGTAATGGGGAGCTTGTTCATGATTTCCAGCTCCTCCCTCTCCTACTCCACCAGGTCCTACAGGCTCTACTCCACACCCAGGTCTCTTCCAACCTCTCCCCGTTGCCTTCCCCTAGTCCTAACCTGAGCACTCAGAGCACACCAAGAGCCTCTGGATGGATGCCTGTTGAGCAGCTCCTGGTCTGTGACTGGCTCCATCTGCCACCTCCGAATTCCCTGCAGAATTCCAGGCTGTGTTCATTCCTTTCTGGTGAGACCTGCACCTCTGAAGTGCTAGTAGAGTGGAGGGAATGAGTCAGGTGGGTTCGTAGCTCTGATGTCCTGGTTTACCAGGCTGTATTCTCAGCTGAAGGACCTGCTCCTTATCCCGCTGCGGGAGCTCCAGGCCCTCCACAGATCACTCGATGCAAGGCAGGTAGAGCAGGACCCAGAAGAGAGCTCGGGATCTCCAGAATTCATACACCCTCGTGAGGAACTCAGAGAACTGATCCAATGGAATTTATCATTTTCCATTAGAGCAGACAAGATTCCACCCAGGACAAATAGAACACAAGCAAGAGAAGGCAGAGCATTAGGCACAGCAGGATAACAAGTGTTCACTTCCACAATTTGGGAATGAGAGGCCTGTTGGTGTCCTCCAGAAATGCCAGGAGGCATCAGGCCCATCTGACCAAGATCAAAGAGAAGGAAGGGGACATGGAAGTTCTGGTATGGAAGGAAATGGTGCCATGGGAAAAGGAAAGAGATTTCCAATGGCTCTGGACTCTGGGACAAGTGGAATGAGGACAAACAGGAGTAGGTCAGGAGAGGCAGCCGGGTCATGGGCTGGGTCAGGTAAACCCAGCCCTTCCCAAAGGAAGTTCTCTGCTGACTGTAGAACAGGAATGACCATTCTGTGATTCTGTGACTCTAAAAACACCTCTCCAAAACTCCCCTCCACATGGAAGCCTTCCCCAACAACCCTGCTGCAGCCCTTAAACCCGAACTTGCTCCGGTCAAACTTGCTACCAAAGGCCATAACTCTCATTCACATTTTTGAAGTGATCTCCACACGCTGAACTCCTCTCCCAGCCCCTCCTGCACATCTCAGCAGTCCCTGGAACTGCTCTCCAGAGGGATGGGCACACACAGCCCTGTCCTGGGAATCCAGCACACTTCCCAACCTCCCCTCGTGGGACACACAGATCCTCTCCCAGTCCCTTCTCACACAACAGACACATTTCCATGAAGTGCTCCTCAAGTGGGAAGCATCTCCCCATCCCATTGCCCTCCTTCAGAGAAGATATGTGCCCAAATCGAGGCTGCTGTCTTCTCCTTCCCTGGTGGAAGAGCTGCTGAATTCACCTGCAGCTCTCATCCCATCTCCACCTTGTGTAATGTGCAGATTCTTACTCCTACATTGAGTATCTGGGGGAGACTGAGATGCGCTCTTAGGCAGAAGCTCTTCCCTGGGAGGGTGCTGAGGCGCTGGCACAGGGTGCCCAGGGAAGCTGTGGCTGCCCCATCCCTGGCAGTCCTGTGGCTCAAGGCCAGGTTGGACACAGGGGCTTGAAGTACCCTGCTCTAGCGGAAGGTGTCTCTGCCCATGGCAGGGGTTGGAGCTGGACGAGCTTTAAGCTCCTTTCCAACACAAACTATTCCATGATTCCATGATCTGTCCCTTCCCACACGACCCCAGCAGTAACATCCTGCACACAACGTGTGTGCCTGGGACTACAGAGCAGACCTCTTCACTGCTCAAGTATCTTCTAGCAGCACATTAAGACACATGCCGGGTCACACCTCAGGTAGGTCTAACCCTGCATCCTCATCCCAGCACACTGTAATTCTGCAACAGCCCCAGATCATGCATGGCACCAGCTGGAAGAAACCTGCAAGGGGCTAGAAACGGGAAAGGCTGCTCCCAGCCACACGGGTCTGATGTTCCCCTTGCTTGCGAGAGTTTTGGGTAGGGCTGACACCATCACGGCTGGAGCCACCCACAGCAGCTACAGACAGTGCTGGGTGAGGAACAGTGTGAGCACAGCGAGTCCAAACCCACACTCCCTCCAACTCCTCCTGGGACAGGCAGCACAAAGCGGTCCTTCTGTAGATGCTCATTCTTGGTTGCTTCCTCCCCCGTGAACTGGTGCCGTCTGAGCTCATGACAGATCTGAGCACCCCTCGCTCCTCCTGGCAGGTACCTCCTCCCTTCAGCGCAACGCCATCCGCATGGAAAATTATTTCGTTTGTCCTGAACTGAGCCCTTTGTAGCGTCACTTGACTCCCTCCAAAGCAAGGAGAACCGTGGCCAGTCGCTCCCTGTCCTCTCCCTCCAGGCCACTTGTGATGCTCCAGCCCCGTCACCCCATGGAGAACCCCACCCTGCACCATAGGTTCCATGACTGGAGACATCCCCTACATGTTCCTTTTCCTGGCGCAGAAGCTGTTGCATGTTGCTTCCTGCTCCCCATACCCGGTATCTCCTCTGGCCTCCTTACACCTCCTTCGAGGCTGAAAGAGGACATTTGGGAGACATGTGAGGGATGCTTCTCTCAGGGTTTTCTAACTATTCTTTGCCAGAAAACCCTGAACATTTGGGGGAACCCAAAAAGCAGGGAGGAGCCCGGGACAGACCCTCACAGCAGCTCTGCTGCTCCCCAGCTGAACTCTCCCAAGCACAGGCTCTGGGTGAGGGCAGGAAGGAGACATGGTGCTGAGGGCAGGTTTTCAGGTGGGGTTTTCTTTCACAGGATTATATGGATCTGATCACAGGTAAATAAAATGTGATCCAAAAGATGCTCTTCAAAAGCCACCCAAGACCCAACCCAACAGGTCCAGTGTAACCACAGCACCAGGATCAGCAGGTTCAGATGTGTCACCTCGAGCCTCCTCTGCAGAAAAGAGCCTCATTCCTAAATCCCAACCGGCTGTAACACGCCTTCCATAGCTTGGGAACTAAAGTATAGTGAGACCCCGAGTGACGCGATGGAACAGAGCTGATGAAGGATCACACGAGCACCTCCGCACCCTCACAACTGAACCCCACCAGCAGCAGCTCGCAGCAATCCACAGGGAAGAGGGAACCCAAAACATGAGAGAGCAGGAATCTGCTGTTCCTGCAGGAGAGACTCCACTGAGGCAGAGATGCACAAACTGCCTGGTTGGACCAAACAGAACTTTGGCCTGAACCTCAGCCAAGGTTTCGGGTGGCTGTTCCCAGATTTCACGGCACAATTCCTGACGTGTCAATAACTCAACAGGCAGCTTCAAAACACAAAATAATCAACTGTTTCTCAAGTTTTTCACTGCAGAGGTGACTTGGTCCATGTTCACTGAGGAGCAGCGATCCAAACACATGCAGGCAGCACTACAGTCACGTTCTCTCCCTGGCACAAGTTGTACTTCACTAACTTCATAAACCAGTAGTTTCCACAGGGATGTGTAAACTTCCTCCAGAACATCCCACAGCCCAGCAACGCCTTAAAGCCTCCAAAAGCATTACCAGTGTCACCAGTGCAGAGCTCTGTGGCTGAATGGAACTGTAGAAGGCTCCAGGAAGACCTCAGAGCAGCTCCCAGTGGCTAAAGGGGTTACCAGAAACCTGGAGAGGGGCTTTGGACAAGGGATGTAGGGACAGGCCAAGGGGAATGGTTTTAACCTGCCAAAGGGGAGATTGAAATGAGCTCTGAGGCAGAAGCTCTTCCCTGGGAGGGTGCTGAGGCGCTGGCACAGGGTGCCCAGAGAACCTGTGGCTGCCCCATCCCTGGCAGTGTTCAAGGCCAGGTTGGACACAGGGGCTCAGATCACCCTGCTCCAGGGGAAGGGGTCCCTGCCCGTGGCAGGGGTTGGAGCTGGAGAAGCTTTAAGCTCCTTTGCAGCCCGATCCATCCTCTAGCTCTGCACGAAGCCACAGGTGCTGCTCCACACAAGTACAAGGCGTTTCTATCACCACCAATAAACTTACTCAGACTCCTTTGTATTTTACAGATTAACGCCGGGCACTGAGGCTCCAGCTTCGCCCTGCTCCGCACGGGTCCGGCTCACACACCGCGGGCAGGACAAGGAACCCCCCTCGCTCCAAACCGCAACGGCTCCGGAGCTCGGCTCCGGGACTCGGCACTGGGTCCGGCCGGGCGGAGCCGCGCTCCCCGCCGAGGCCACGGAGGAACGAGGCGGGGGAGGCCGCTCCCGGGCCGGAGGAAGGCGGCAGCGGCGGCCTCGGGCCACGCCGGGCCCTCCCCGCGGCCTGCACCGGGCCCGGTCCGCGCCTCACCTTGGGCAGCTCCCGGAGCTGGTTGGCGTCCAGCAGCAGCTCCTCCAGCGAGCGGCTGTACCGGTAGATCTCCTCCGGCACGGCCTGCAGCGAGCAGTGCCGCCGGTCCAGCGCCTCCACGTGCCGGTTGCAGCGCCAGAGCGGCGGCATGCAGCGCAGCATTGCGCCGGGAGCGGGCCCGGCCAACCGGGAGCGCGCGGGGGCCTCCGGCCGCGCCTCGGCCCTGGCTCCGGCCGCGATCCGGCCCCGCCGCTCCCGCCCGGCCCAGGTCGGCTCCGGCAGCCGCACCGCCCCCCGCGAGCGTCGCTGGGAAAACGAGTCCGCTCCCGGCCTGCCCCGCGCCGGAGCACCGGGAACAGCGGGATACAGCGACAGCGGGATACAGCGACAGCGGGATACAGGGTACAGGGAACAGCGGGATACAGGGACAGCGGGATACAGAGATACAGGGACAGCGGGATACAGAGATACAGGGACAGCGGGATAGAGGGATACAGGGACAGCGGGATAGAGGGATACAGGGACAGCGGGATAGAGGGATACAGGGACAGCGGGATACAGGGTACAGGGAACAGCGGGATACAGGGACAGCGGGATACAGAGATACAGGGACAGCGGGATAGAGGGATACAGGGACAGCGGGATAGAGGGATACAGGGACAGCGGGATACAGGGTACAGGGAACAGCGGGATACAGGGACAGCGGGATACAGAGATACAGGGACAGCGGGATAGAGGGATACAGGGACAGCGGGATAGAGGGATACAGGGACAGCGGGATACAGGGATACAGGGACAGCGGGATACAGGGATACAGGGACAGCGGGATACAGGGAGAGCGGGATAGAGGCACAGCGGGATACAGGGACAGCGGGATACACGGATACAGGGAACAGCGGGATACAGGGACAGCGGGATAGAGGGATACAGGGACAGCGGGGTACAGGGACAGCGGGATACAGGGATACAGGGAGAGCGGGATAGAGGCACAGCGGGATACAGGGACAGTGGGATACAGGGATACAGGGACAGCGGGATAGAGGGATACAGGGACAGTGGGGTACAGGGATACAGGGACAGCGGGATACAGGGATACAGGGACAGCGGGATACAGGGATACAGGGAACAGCGGGATACAGGGACAGCGGGATAGAGGCACAGCGGGATACAGGGAGAGCGGGATAGAGGCACAGCGGGATACAGGGATACAGGGACAGCGGGATAGAGGCACAGCGGGATATAGGGACAGCGGGATACAGGGATACAGGGAGAGCGGGATAGAGGCACAGCAGGATACAGGAACAGCGGGATACAGGGATACAGGGACAGCGGGATAGAGGCACAGCGGGATAGAGGCACAGCGGGATACAGGGACACGGGGACAGCGGGATAGAGGGAGAGTGGGATAGAGGGACAGCGGGATACAGGGATACAGGGACAGCGGGATAGAGGGACACGGGGACAGCGGGATAGAGGGAGAGCAGGACACCAGGATACAGGGACATGGGGACAGCAGGATACAGGGACACCGGGACAGAGGAACATGGGGACACCAGGATACAGGGACAGGGGGACAGCAAGACAGCGGGATGCAGGGATACCAGGATTCAGGGGCACAGGAACAGCAAGACAGTGGGATACAGGGACACCAAGACATTACGACAGCAGGAACACTGGGATACAGGGACACTGGGACAGGACACCGGGAGCCACTGAGGCAGGAAAGCAGCTGGAGCAGCCTCGGGAGCGGAGCTGACGGTGCCGAAACCCCTGCAGCTCCCGCGGGAGGCAGCTCCTGAGCAGAATCACGCAGTGGCACAGACCAGGAGAGCTGCAGGGGGGCTCCTGGATAACGGATACACACACACTGGCACTGGCGGCTGCGGCTCAGTGCCTGCTCATGGAATGGTGGGAAGAGACCCGCGGGCAGGGACACCTTCCACTAGAGCAGCTTGCTGCAAGCCCTCTCCAGCCTGGCCTGGGACACTTCCAGGACGGAGCTCTGTGGTGTCCAGGTGCTGAGGTAACTTCTGTAACATTTCCCACATCATTGCCCCACCAAGGGCAGAGCTCCTGAAGGGCCGGGTGCAAAGCCCGCAGCTGGGAACTTCCTCTGCCATGTGGTGGATCCAAAGTGAGTCTGAAAGGCCCTGGCTTGGAGAGAACTCAAAACCCACATAGCCGAGGCCCTCAGTGCCGCCTTGGCACTTCAGGTTAGTGATGGCCTTGGCAGTGCTGGGCAATGGCTGGACTGGATGAGCTTAAAGGTCTTTTCCAACACAGCTGATGCTGTGATTCCGTCAACAGGAAGAGATGAAGAAACTCAAGGACACCATTACCTGGTCACCCTGTCTGAAAGCCGTTGTGTCTACAGCCACCTAAGAGGAGTATTGAGGCTGAAGCCTGTCAGGCTGTGCAGAGGTACCCACCTCCTATTGTGCTCACACCAGACCCACAGTGCACCCAAAGATGCCTACAACTGGGAAGCAGGACACTGCTGACAGGGCTGCTGTGACAGGACGAGGGGTGACAGGGTTAAACTCGAGGAGGATGATTCAGGCTGAATGCAAGGAAGATCCTTTGTCCAATGAAGATGGTGAAACACTGGCACAGGTTGCCCAGTTCCATCCCTGGAGACATTCCAGGCCAGGCTGATGTGGCTCTGGGCAACCTGCTCTAGGGGAAGGTGTCCCCACTCACTGCAGGGGGATGGAACTGGATGAGCTTTAAGGTTCCTTCCAACCCAACCCATTCTATGATTCCACAATCAGAATGTGAGCTCCCCAAGTCAGACACCCCCACCACACACCCCCAGCACTGCTGAATAAACCATTTTAAACACAAATTAAGCCAGACTTCAGCCACTTAGGCTGAGCCTAACACCGTACTGACCTGCCTGATGCGGCCTATTGCTACACCTGCTTCAGAATCCTCATTCTAGCTGTGGCTGCCCCATCCCTGGCAGTGTTCAAGGCCAGGTTGGACACAGGGGCTTGAAGCAAGCTGCTCTAGTGGAAAGTGTCCCTGCCCGTGGCAGGGGGTTGAACTGGATGAGCTTTAAGGTCCCTTCAACCCAAATCAGTTTGGGATTCTATGATTAGATATGAGCGCATGTGGCCAATTTCAGATCTCTGTTAAGAGCTATTGAAGTATTTGGGGACTGGACCTGTGACATTTGCAGGTCCTGTCAGCCCAAACTAGTCCATGATTTTATGACGGCAGGCAAACAAAGTCCCTCCCCAGTCAGGGCTTGTTCTCTATGGGATGATACTTTGTCAGCTCTTCCTCATCCACTTGTGCTCTGCTCATGTTGGAGTATTTTGTGTTGTACAACACCTGATCTTGGAGTCACAGAATCCCAGACTGGTTTGTGTTGGAAGGGACCTTAGAGCTTCATCCAGTTCCAGACCTTGCCACAGGCAGGGACCCCTTCCACTAGAGCAGGGTGCTCCAAGCCCCGTCCAGCCTGGCCTTGAGCACTGCCAGGGATGGGGCAGCCACAGCTTCTCTGGGCATCCTGTGCCAGCGCCTCAGCACCCTCACAGGGAAGAATTTCTGCCTAAGAGCTCATCTCAGCCTCCCCTCTGGCAGGTTAAAGCCATTCCCCCTTGTCCAGACTGCTGCTGAAATACCTCATGAAGAGACTCCCAAATCCACTCTAACATTTACGGCCCATTTCTGGAGAGCCTGCTATTCCAGCTCCTTCACAGCTGCAGTGGGATCATGACCTGAGTGGTTCTGAATGACCAGAGCACAAAGGCAGGAGCAGAAGCACCAGCGCTCTTCAGGCTCTGCCTGTTCTGGGGACACACCAGGCCTGTGCTGAGGAGCCTCACTCCATGAACACACTTGATGCACAGTGGCTTTCTCTGTGTGTTTATCCAAACTACATCCCAGGGATCAGGGCCCACCCCAGAGCCCTCTTCACATGAGGCTAAACCCCCCCTGGGGTGAGAGTAGGGGCTGGGGGAAAAGTCCTTCAGTAGAGTTCATGCTGAGAGGTCGCTGTTATCGAACCTCTCTTGGTCGTACACCTCTGCCACCACCTTCCTCCCTGCAAACCAGCGCCCGTTCAGTGCCTGGATAGCTTTGTGAGTCTCTGAGGCCATGGAGAACTCCACAAAGATCTTGACAATGATCTCGGCGTCCTCCTCCTCTCCTTGTTTCTCCTGGTAGATGATGACCCGGTTCACAGCTCCAAATTTGCCACATTCTTCGGTCACTTCTCCTTCCAGGTCATCATCGATGTCCTTTGGATCCACCATGTTGCGAAGCACCATCACAGTGGACTGCAGAGAAAGGGACAAGTGAGTTAATACACCAGAGACACTAAGATCAAATCTGAGAAGCCCCACCAGACCCTGCACATGCCTGAGCATCACCAGATGTTCCAGTGTTACGGCATTACAAGCATATTCGAGAGAATCAGCAACGTCCCAGGGATAAATCAGTATATTTTCTTCCTAGGCATCCAAAGCACAAGCAAACCTCCCCCATGGTGCGGCTGGCCTCAGGCAGGGAAGCCCTGGGCCATTCCTGGGCTTCTCCTAGACCCATCCCTGAAGCTCAGCTCACCTGGAGATTGCCATAATTTTCCTTGTGCTGTTCCTATCCAGTTCTATTTGCTTTGTCTTCTTCAACACTACAAGCGTGTGTTTTACACTTCCCTTCATCTCTAAACCAAGTACCAGGATCAACCAGGTCTGTCATACCTCTGACAACTGAGGACTCACCAGGTACATCCCATTATAGGGGATAACAGTCAGAGTATGTGCAACAGAGCTCTCATGTATCATGGAACAGTTTGTGTTGGAAGGGACCTTAAAGCTCATCCAGCTCCACCCCTGCCACCGGCAGGGACCCCTTCCACTGGAGCAGCTTGCTCCAAGCCTGTGTCCAACCTGGCCTTGAACACTGCCAGGGATGGGGCAGCCACAGCTTCTCTGGGCACCCTGTGCCAGCACCTCAGCACCTTCACAGGGAAGAACTTCTTCTAAGATCCCACCTCAATCTCCCTTCCGGCAGGTTAAAGCCATTCCCCCTTGTCCCGTCCCTACAGGGCCTTGTCCAAAGCCCGTCTGCAGGTTTCCTGTACCCCCTTTAGGCACTGGCGCTGCTCTCAGGTCTCCCCTTCAGGAGCCTTGCCTTCTTGAGGCTGAACCAGCCCAGCTCTCTCAGCTTGGCTCCAGAGCAAAGCTGCTTCCTCCCTTGCAGCATCTCCATGACCTCCTCTGGACTCGCTCCAGCAGCTCCATGTCCCTCTTGTGCTGTTGCCCCAGAGCTGGACCAGGACTGCAGGGGGGGGTCTCCCCAGAGCACAGCAGAGGGGGAGAATCCCCCTCTGACCTGGTGACCAGCACAGACAACTCCCAGCCCAGTCTTCTCACCACGTGACTACTCTGAATCCTCAGAGAAGCTCTGAGGAGATCCCAGTCAGTGTAAGATCCATCACAAGCAGCACACAAGCTGGCTGACTTCACAGCCCCGCATCAGCCCTGTGAGGTACCTACAACGTGTGCTGCAGGAAACCACAGACTACACCTCGTTAGGGCTGTCCTAAAGCCAGGAATGCTGCCAGGAACCCGCTGCACCCACCTCCTGCTTCCGGAGCAGCTTCTGCATCACCATGTGGCGGGCGCTGCTGCCCGAGATGCTCATGTGCTCCTGCTCACTCAGCATCTCCGGCCGCTCCGACTCCTGGAACACCTCCTCTTCCTCCTTCTCCTTTTTGACTTCCATGAGACCCAGCGCCGGGGGACTTGCCAGGATAGGATTCACAACTCCCACTTGTGGAATGGTGACGGGAATGGGAGGCCGGGCAGGGGTGACACCTGCAAGAGCACAAACTCTGTCGCATAAAGAGCTGATGCTCTGCAAGCCCTGGGTACACACCAAGCAGTGTAAGAGCATCACAGAACGCAGATGGGTTTATTTGCTTTGCACCAATACCACCAGGGAGACAAAAGCAGGACACAGGCACCCTACACTGGCCCAGAAGGGAGGCAGGGTGCAGGACTTTGCATGCAGTGACAATGATCCCTATTTTCCCTCAGTGCCAGGCACTCCTGCTGGAAGCCCATGTTCTGTCCTATGTATTACACACCAAAATAAATTCTTGATACACTATACAACTGGAAAACTAAATGCTCTTGCCAAGGGCAGGAAGGAAGGAGGGATCCAGCATCAGGTTCAACCTGGCTGTGCTACAGCTCCAGGGAACACGCTTTGGAGCAGGTACCTGAGTGACCAACCTGTAATGACTCCGGGTGCTTGTGCTGCCATCACAGCCTGCGGCAAAGCCCCCAAGGGCTGGGCCAGGGTCAGGGCTGGAGACACCAGCCCCGGTGTGGCCAAAGTGCCCAGAACCGCTGCTCCTGCCACTGCTTCCTGCAAGACAGAGAGACCCAACACATCAGCCCATGGTCTTGTTCCTGCTGCCCAAGAGGTCATCCCTGGGTGCGTTCAGCTGCGGCTCAGCTCGTTCCACACCTAAACCAGCAGCTGTGTGACCGAGAGCTGGCAGCTCCCACTGCTACTGTGAGAGGACAGTTTGCCACCCAGAGTCATGAAGACACTAAGCCCTGAAAGGAAAATGTTCTGCAATTCAGATGCCATCAACCTTCTCAAGCTGCTGCTTACTGATGGCACCAGGAGACTCAATACATGGCTTGAAAGGTGCAGACATTCCAGAGCAACAGGAATCTCTATTTGATTCCACCTTCTGCACAAATAAAGCTGCTTACTGATGCCAAGGAATGTGATCCATTTAAAGAGATGGATGGGAGCCGCCATCCCACCCCTCTGGTGACAGCACCAGGGCTCTTGGGGAACAGATTCAGTACTTCCTAAGGGATGTGCCCAAAGGTCAGTCCTTGTCTGAGGGAACACTGTGGTCAAAGGCACTCCGCGAGCACAGGGCAAGAGAGAGCATAGCTCTGCTGCCCGCAACTGCACCTTCCAAAGGAGCCTCACCAGAAACCCTGCCTCTGGTCCTCATCCTGCAGGTGCAGGCAGTAACCCAGCACCAGAACTGGCCTTAGTGTCCCACCACCTACAGCAGAGATCAGTGCCCATGAGACAATCATGCACCTTTCACTGGTGAGACCTCACTGTCTTTCACCACTGTCCACAACTGGAAACTTACTTCCGCTTCCAGCCTTAAAACACTTCTGGTGCCTCTTCCCCCATCCCCTCACCCGCCTCCCTCCACACAGAGCACCTGAGCAGAAACCTGGTGCACCTTCAGCACTTCCCTACAAGTCAAACTCTCCCAGGTTCTTCCTGCACATCAGGTTTTCCAATCCTCCCACCTTCTATAACCCAAACACACATCCTGACTCTGGATGATGGAGTCAAACGTTCAAGATGAACATGGAGTGAAATGATAAACCACTTCCATAGAACTACTGAGAATACTGGGTGGAAAACACAGGCCAGGATCACAGTTTGCTTTCATTGCTCTCCACGCTCTTTCATTCACGCATCAGCTGCCCACGTCCTTCTCTCCCAAGTCTTCATGGGCTCCTGTAAGATGCCCCACTGGGGAGCAAAAACTTCCAGTTTTGTCCCTTCAGTGCAGCACCTTTACTCTACAGTAACTGCTGCGTGGATCTTACTCCATCCTGCTGTGATACTCCATGACCAGAACATCCATGTCTGTGCTGCAGCCAGCTCCACATGTCCTCCCAGTGCCTACAACAGCAACTGCTATTGTGACCAGAGTGCATGGACCTGTGGGAACCTCCCCCAGCACCTCTTGCCCACCTCTCCTCATCTGCCTGCACATCTCTAAGTTGTCTGTGGCAGCTTTGGACCTGCCTCGTGCTCCTACTGGAGGAGAAACACCCCAAGTACTGGGTGCTGCAGCAAGACCATCCCAGGGCCCATGAGCTGCCCCCTCTTTATACTTAAACTCTTTCCAATAGCTGTATTTCTTTATTTCTTCTGCAAGACGACTCCACCATCACTGCCAAGACATGAGCTCCCTCTGCTGCTCAACACCTCCCTCCAGTTTCCCGTAACCCTGGACACACTCCATCTTCGCTGGCTGGCACAGAATACCAGGCTGAAGTTGCAGTTCTGACCCCAGACCCAAAGTTCTATCTCTGTCTTCAGCTTCTCTCCCATGCCCATGATTCCCTCAGCTGCAATGAGGTTGCTGGTTGCTTTGGGTTTAAACCCTGCAGACCAGCACTGTGTGTGCTCTCATTCCCTATCACAACTGTGCAGGAGCACAGATCATGCCTTCTGGAACTATCCTTACTCCTTCACTACTCAGCCACATCTCATGTGGCAAACCAGGCAGGTTATCCACATCAGTACCATGGCATCAGGACTGCTAAGTGTGTCTGAGGTCTTCCAGAGCCTGTTTTCTATGTATGGAATTCCTAAGTTCCCTCACAGTAAGTAACAAATCCTGCAGCATTTTGGGAAAGAAACAGGAACATTTATCCTGGCAGTGACAGATCTCCACTGCCTCACTCCAGAAAGGAGTCAACAGTTTTGATTTGGATGCCAACAGTCCTTCCAGTGATGCCTCAACTCCCTTCCTCAGCTGACTGCAGAGATTCCAGACCTGGAGACCTGGGGACACAGGAACCACGGGAAAGCTCCACATTGGAGGCAGCTCCTCCCACCTCTGCCTTTACCTCGTCATTCAGAGCCATGTTCACTCAGAAGGAGCTGCTCACAAGCACAAAGGCACCAGCTGCAGCAGCACACACAGGCTGCTCACTTCAATCATTCTGCCTGGGAACCCAAGAACTCAGCAGTGGTGGAGCTTGTCTCTGCCACGGGCTGTGGTGGTACAGGGGAGATCCTGCTGCTGAAGGTAAGGATGATGGACACAGATTTGGGGTTTGCCCTGAAAGACAACCCTCCTCCAAGCACCTCCTGTCACAGCCAGGAGCTTCTGCTACCACAAGCGAACTGAGAACCCCACAACTCCTACATCAACATCCAGTTCTGCTCCATCACCACCTGGAATCATGGAGGGGTTTGGGTTGGAAGGGACCTTAAAGCTCATCTAGTTCCAACACCTTGTTTCTGAAGAGCCTAAAGCCATCAGTCACCTTCCACTTTACTCCATGGGCAGTCTTTTCAACAGCTCCTGGGACTGTTACAGTCCTCACTGCCTGCCCCCTTTCATGTACCTTCCCATGTTCCTTAAGCCTCTACCACAACCAGCTCCCCAGCCACAGGTCTGCCTTTCCAGACAAGGAACCCCTTCCCATCTTCCATTCCCTTTGTCAAAGCCCTGGCCAGCTGTGCCAGACCCCATTCCGCAGTGCTGGAATAGCAGATCCTCACACGCCTCATGGCTAAGCACCTATGTGGGAAGCGCTGGGAACAGGGTATTACCCAGGACAAGGGCTGTTCCTCCGGCAGTGCCCGGAGCGCTGGAGCACCCACTTGTCTCCAGCAGTGTCACCCTGTGCTCCCGTGCAGGGGCAGCCGCGGCAGGGCCTACCTGGGCTGTGATCTTGGCTGTGGCGGCAGCAGCGGCTACGGCGGCGGCCGGGGGGAGCCCTCCCGGTGTGGCAGGGGTCAGCAGAGGCATCGGGGGCGTCACGGCCTTGCCCACGCGCAGATACTGCCCGCCCAGGTCGAAGAGGTTCATAGAGGACACGGCATCCTGAGAGGACTGAGCCTTCTCGTACTCTGCAGGAATACGGGGGCTCCACGTGAGGCTGCGGCACCCAACTGGCAGCTGCCACCTCACAGCTCACCCCAACCTGCACTGGGACACCCCATCCTGCACAGAGACACCCCAACCCTGGACAGAGCCACCCCAACCCTACACAGAGACACCTCAACCCTGCACAGAGACACCCCATCCTGCAGAGATACCCCAACCTTGCACAGAGACATGTCAACCCTGCAGACACCCCACCCTGCAGAGATACCCCAACCCTGCACAGAGACATGTCAACCCTGCACAGAGACACCCCATCCTGCAGAGATACCCCAACCTGCAGACACCCCATCCTGCACAGAGACACCTCAACCTGCAGAGAGACACCCCAACCTGCACCAGGACACCCCAACCTGCAGCTACTGCCTCACAGCTCACCTCAACCTGCACTGGGACACCCCAACCTGCACTGTGAGAACAGCAGACACCCCAACCTGCACAGAGACACTCCAACCTGCACTGTGAGAACAGCACAGACACCCCAACCTGCACAGGGACACTCCAACCTGCACTGCTGAGAGCAGAAGTCTCAGCTGTAATTGTACCTCTGTTCAGGCACACTGTCCAAACTGACTTGCAGCCCATCCTAATGCCACCCTGCCACTAGTTACAGAGGAAAAAGAGGGACAAGGCAGGGGACATGCAGGGAAAGGCAGGGGACATGCAGAGAGAGGCAGGGGACATGCAAGGAGAGGAAAGGGACTGGCCTCCCTCGAGCCCAGTACCAATGAATCCGTAGCCTTTGTGCTTCCCAGTGGTGGGGTCTCGCGCCAATGTGCAGGATTTGATCTTCCCGAAGGCCTCGAACACACTCTTGATGTCATCATCAGACAGGTCCTGGTGTACCGACGCCACGTAGATGCGGTTGAAGGCTCGAGCCTCCTCCGCCAGCTGGTCTATGATGGGCTGAGCCTGCCCGATGTTACTGGGCCTCCCAACCTGCAGGGAGCCATAGAATCAGGGAGTCATGGAATCATGAACCCACAGAGTCTGGGTCGGAAAAGACCAACCACTCCCCAGTACTGCCAAGGCCACCACTAACCCATGGCACTGAGGCCTCGTCTCCACGGTGTTTGAACACTTGCAGGGATGGTGCCTGCAGCCCTGCCCTGGGCAGCCTGTTGCAATGCCTGAGCACCCTTCCTGGGGAAGGAATTGTTCCTCAGCTCCATCTAATCCTGCCCTGGTGCAGCTTGAGCCCGGTTCCTCTTGTCCCATCCCTTGTTCCTTGGGAGCAGGGACCAGGCACCTCCTGGCTCCATCCTCACCCAGCCAAGAGCTCATGGGCCATCCTGCAGAGCAGTGTCCTGAACACTCATCCGAACCCAACCCCACTCATAAGGCCACGATCAGCAAAGCTGACTCAGCTCTGGCCTACATCTTGCACCACAGGAGATTCCACAGCACTGAGAGCCTGGACCCTGCTTCCTCCTCCACCCCATTTGTGTTCCCTGATATGCCAAAGGAAAGAGAAACTGCGTGAAGACCTGAGAGCAGCTTCCAGTGTCTGAATCGTGCCTACAAGGATGCTATAGTTACAGGACAAGGGGTGATGGCTTTAAACTGAAACAGGGGAAGTTCAGATTAGATATAAGAAAGTTCTTTCCATCCGGGTGCTGAGGCACTGGCACAGGGTGCCCAGAAAAGCTGTGGCTGCCCCACTCCTGGAAGTGTTCAAGGCTAGGCTGGACACAGGGGCTTGGAGCAAACTGCTCTAGTGGAAGGTGTCCCTGCCCATGGCACGGGTTGGAACTGGATGAGCTTTAGGGCTCCTTCTAACCCAAACCATTCCATGCATCTCTGATTCTAAATCCCCTCAGCCATCAAACACTGGAGAGTGCGTCAGGGATCAATGCAGGATATGAAACATTAAACAGAAAGTGCCAGTTTCCCCCAATTTCAACCCCCAAAGTTTCCCCTTTGCAAGATCCCATCTTGCTGCCTAAGAACACACAGCTACAATCCCTCACTGCTCTTGCTGAATGCTCCCCATTTCCCTGCTGCTTCTCCCTCACACCATCCACAGGCACAACCCAAGTTTGATGCTGCTCATCCACCATCCACCGGTCCAAGACAAGCCAGCACTAAAATATGAAGAACCACTTTTGGTTTGAGCTCAAGAGGCTTCCATTCTTTGAGATGGAAAAGCCTGAGCCAGCTGAACAGAACTGGCTGCTGGGCTTTGGCAGTGTGCAGGAGCACAGACCCAGAGCCACCACGTACCCAACAGATGGAATATCAAGGTTTAGCACAGAACAGACCTCAAGTTATTTTCCGCATGTGGGGTGCATTCCAAGGCAGGAACGCATTACCCACAGGAGAGAGAACCAAGAGCTTTCAGAGCATTCCTGCTGCTCACCTTGATGTTTCTTCCCCCCAGCATGACAGAATTCATCTGCTCCAAGGCCAGCTGAGCAGCTTCAGGAACCTCGTATTCTACAAAAGCAAAACCCTAGGACAGCAGGAGACACTTGTTAAATCCCACCAGCTCTGCCTTGTGGCCAAGACTTCCCATGTTCCAGACCCCTGCTGTGGCCTGAGAAGGTGTTTGTTAAAGAAGCTTTTTATCAAAGAAGAAAACTGAACATGGAAGTAGAGAGGAGGCTACAGGCCTCCTCCAGAGCCTCTCATGCTCAGAGGCCCAAGAGCAACAGACCACTGAACACAAGCTGTATGGTGCTCCATGCGCACCACCCCCAGGCACATCTGGCCCTGCCAAGCTCAGCAGAACAAGCAGCAACAATCTTTAGCTCAGTGCTTAACTCTACAAGGATAAAGACTCTGTCCTCTCCCAGATACATTCAGGAAGGCCTTGGAGAGAAGACAAAGCATCACTCGAGGGCTGTGATCCCACCTTGTGCTTCATGGTCACCGAGTCCCAAGACATATCAATGCTTTTTATGGGTCCAAAGGGGGCAAAGGCCTGGCGAATGGTGTCCTCTCCCAGCTCGTAGTATATGGAGCCCACGTACACACGACACATGATGGCCAGAGCACGCTGCCTCTGAGCTGCCATCTGTATTGGAAAGAAGAACTGGTTGGTTAGCTCAGCCGTGGCCCTGGACCTCAACACCTCCTTCCCTTCCTCCTTCCCTCCCTGGAGCTATGGCCCAGCAGCAGGCAGCTCGTCGTCAGGCTGCAGCACCCGTGCCAATGGGGAAGGCTTCTCCTGCTCGGAGCACACATGGCGGGAGTGGCCGAGGAACGGCCCCCTCCCGGGGCAGTGCGATGGGCTCTGCCACCTCCGAGCCTCAGCTCCAACCCCACCGGGAGGTCTGACCCTCCCCAGCCTCATCACAGCTCCAGCAACGCTTGCAGGAGGCGGAAATAACTTCATTCTGGGACAATTCCCCCTCCAGGCAGCAAAGGACTCCATCCTAGCCACTATTCACCAGCCCTCCCCTTCCCTCCCACGCGGGACAACAGAGATCCAACACTGGGCACCACCACAGATTTCCACCCCCCACCATCCACCCACCCAGGCAGCAAAGGAGCTGGATTTGGGAACCTCCTCCCCACCCCCTCGAGCACCTCACCCCCCTCCCCCGGCAGGATGAGCTCCAGGACTAGGCACCACATTCACTGCTTGAAGCAAAGAGAAACCAAAGGGTTAATGGGACCTCCCAGCTCAGTGTGTGGTGTCAGTACTGCTGCTACTGCTGCTGCCACTGGCCCAGAGTGGTACAGCCCCAAAGCCTCCGCCCTCGGGTGCAGAGAAAGGGTCTCTGGGCTATTTTCTCCTAAATATGCCTGAAAACCTGTTTGCAAAACAAATCCCGCCATTCCTTCCAGCAGGAAATACACAACAAGCAGCAAATCCCTCAATTCCTTGGGACCCCCAGTGTGGCTCTAGAGCTGCTAACTCTGGCAAGGGGCTAGGCCAGGCCCAGCAGCGTCCTGGCACCAAGCAGGAATCAGGCTGTGTGGAGGCAGCTCCCTAAGACTGAACTGCAGTGGCTGGAGACAAGCAGAGGGCTCCTGCTCTGGCGGCACTGGTGGAGCTAGCGGCAAGCCAAGGGCTGCTGCAGGGGAGGCAAAGGCAGCATTAGGTTGGAGGCCCCTCACCACAGCACAGTACTGGGAGCTCTGCACCACCACCTCCTCTGACCACCCTGCTCAGGACGGATCCCTGTGGGATGCTGTCTGAGGAATGCCAGAACCAGTGTAAGCACCATGTGTTCAGGGCTGCTGCGCCTCAACCAGCAGGACAGAGGGACAAGGGGTCACAGCCTGTGCCTGGAGAAGCCTTCTCCCTCACAGCACCCAGTATGGGATTGCATCTGCCACAGGAGGACAGGCTGGAGAGGTTCAACTCCTGTTCTGGAAGTCAGGAGGATACTATAAAGAGCATTCTCACCCCACGCTGCTGCTCGTCATGTGACATTAAGCTCAGGGGTGGTCCTGGACCTTAGGGTCCTCTTGCCTGGTTTTACACTTCCCACTGTTAACAACAAGCTCTTGTTCAAGTTAATGTGCTGTGACAGGGAGTACTACAGCATGTGCAGGACAGCTGAGGTGGGGTCTCCCAGGTTAAGATTCCCAGCTTGGATGCAGGAAAGCCAGTGATCAGCAGCCCCTCAGTATGCAGTATGTCCATAGAGGGGGTCACAGCCACCACCAACCACCTCACCCAGACTGAGAAACCTCTAGTGTCTCACTAAGGAGCACTTCTGGTCAAGTCCCTGCTCGTGCAGCCTTGCACAGGGACTCTTCACCCTCTGAAATACAGAGACATGAAGAGATCATGTTCTCCTCCCCTTATCCATGCTACAGGAGGAAATGCAGTGGCATCTGTCCTCTCCTCTGCAGGAGGAAATCCATATCTTACCCTGCTGCAGAGGGGCAATAGGAGGGATGGCTTTAGGACCTTTACATCAGCAACGCTGGGATCTGGACCTGAAACGGACATGACTGGGGTGGACCATTGTGGCTACATGTGGATCACTAACAGGAACAGGAAGCATCAAGTCATGGTGATGCAGTGGACCTGTGAACTAAGCACATGACAGTGTCAGACACTCATCTCTAGAAACCTCACTGGCTGCACCAAGTAGATTTTACTGGTAACTGGCCCTCCTCCTCCTCTAAAATGGAGTTTGAAGTACCTGCAGCCTCCACTTGCCCTCATGGACGCGCAGGTTAGTGCTGGGGAACGGTTGGACTTGATCATCTTAAGGCTCTTTTCCAACCTGGTCGATTCTATGTTTCATAAAGGCAGCAGTTAATAGTTGTCATGTTGCTGTCAAGTGCTTATGAAGGTTTAAAGACAAGCCAAAGCATCATCTTGATCCTTTATACAAAATCACCACCACTGGCTTGTTCTAATCCAGCAGCACCAGGAAACGGTGCTCATCTTGCTGTGACAGGGAGATGCTGTTCTGCAATGCTCAGAGGGGTAAGGAGCCAGGAAGCTTCCATCCCAGGCACAATGATCCTCATGGAGGAACTGATCAGTCTTGTCAGCAAGCACTGGGCAAACAAAGCTCTTTGTTCGGCATTCCTGATGGGCTCTGGGATAAAGTACTTGCTGGGACTGGGGCATCTTAACAGCACTGAACAGCACCAGAGCTGAAGGCTTCAGCACAGATTCCTGCCTCTGGGTCCTGTTCAGCAGCATCCCTACAGGAATGGCTGAGGAAAAGGAAGCACCAGATTCTGCCCTTGATGCTAACAGGAAATGCACCATTTCCAGCACAGGCTTTTCATTGCCCAGCTGTGAAAAAGGAGCCAAAACCATTTTATAAAGCACATGTGCTGAGGTTCTGCTCTTGAGGAACATCCACATGAACTGAGAGGAGGTTCTTGGGTGCCCAATTCACAAGGAGATGTGTGCTCCCAACCCATTCCAGCTTTACATTCCATCATACAACCTCCTTTGGCTCCCCTGCTGACACACCCTGCTGTTAAAGGAGCGAAAGGTGGTGATTTTGGTTGCCTCTTTCATTTTGGGGTACAAGCCTCCAGTTGCCTTTGACACCAAGCAGAAATATTGTGTTCCAGCAGAAATGGTGACAACTGAACCTTTGCATGTGGAGTGGAGCTTAGAGGACACACAGTAGCCATTGTCCAACATGTCCAGGGAAAAGAAGGGGATGGATAGTCCCAGAGAATTAAGCTCTTTGCACTGAAGGGACGTGTGGGTTCTGTGTACACCCTGAAGTGTGGTTCCTTCCCTCCTGCCTTTACTCCGAGCCGTATTCACCCAGTGTGGGGACTGCAGAGTGCAGAGCAGCCCTGCTGAGACCTGCTGTGCCCCAGAGCTCCCAGCACCGCGGCTGCAGGGCTCCAGTGCTCTCAGTGTGGTTCTCAGGAGATCACCCATGTGTGAGTTACCTTGGCAGCCAGTTTGGGGTCAGCACCTCAGAACTGCAGCGTCTCTAGAAACGCAGCTCCCACACTTTCACAGGCTGGGTTCGGAACTGGCCGAAATCTAACGCTCGCTTTGCCACCTGACTCCAGGACCCCGACTGCCAGTGGCCCATGTCCCAGTGCCAGTGTCACAGCAGACTGCACCCGGCCTAGGGTCTTCCTCTGGGGAGTTTACACTTTGCCTTTGCTTGCTGTGCTTGTCCACAACGCGTATGTGGAGGGTTGTGCTGGGTTCAGTTAAGAGCATTGCGTTACCACTACGTCCTTCCCCACTCTAGGCCCTGACTAAGACAAAGTGCCCAAGAAGAAGTGAATATGTCTATTGACCGATTGTAAAGGTGAGAGAGGATCTCCAAAGCCCATTGTCACTGCTGCCATCTGAAAGACAGTAAAGACAGAGTTCAGTCTGTTGGAGCTGAGCATACTATGGCTGTTTGTCACATCTCAAGCAGAGCGGCGGCACGGGGAACCTGCGGAGAGGCCTCTCCTTCCTTGCCCCTCACTGCCTGGGCCCAAGGACTGTCCAGCGCTGGGACCCCGCAGAGTCCAGTCCCACCAGGCCAGGGTGAGTTGTGCTGCTGCCACTGCCTCAGGAAGCAGGGTCTTCTCCCAGGGGGGACTCAAGGCAATAGTAACCTCTGCAACCACTGTCGTTGATTCACCCCCAGCATTTAAAAAGGAGCCCTAGGGTCAGACACTCAGAAACACGCACAGCCCTGAGAGGCCACACTGCCTATGGGTGAGCAGTGCTCCTCCACTGAACCCATCCAGCAGACCTCAGCCACTGCTCCGGGCTTCCTCACATGGAGTGAGATGCACCTGCGACACGTCTGAAGGGAGGGAGGTGTACAGACCAGCATACTGGCATTCATTCCAGCAGTAGCAGGAACAGCCAAGGAACGTCTCCCACATTGTGAGGGAAAGGGAAATGGGGGCTCAGAGAGGGGAGAGAGTGACCCTCCCCTCAAGCAGAATTGATGGTAAGAGGATTCTGCTCCAAATAACCCCAGACAACACCTTAAACACCGGTTCAAAGTGAAACCCACAGCAAGTTATTTGGCTTCTGGCATTTCAAGAAGCACTTGGGCAGCCAACAGGAGAGAAACGCTTAAAAACTCACTCTTTGGATGAGCTTTGGGGCAATTTGGGCAGGTGGGCAAAGGGTTGGGGTATTTTTAGTGAGCTGGATTCAGAGCATTGCTATTTCACTGTGGAAACAGCAGAGTGCACCCAGCCTCAGGGCTGTGCTCTGCTTCTGAGTGCACAAAACTCCACCCTGAGGGGGAGAAACAACACAGAAGGAGCATCTCAGAGGGTCTCTCACCTGAAGGTTGGTGAGCTGCTGCTGCTGGTGGGCGATGGTTTGCTTCACCAGCACACTCTTGATGCTCTGCTCCATCGCATACTTCTTTGCCTGGGAAGAAACAGACTCTGTAGTCACAGGACAACACCCTAGAGCAGGGAACAGCATTAACTCCACAACAGAGCTGCCCAGATCCACACACTGGCTGCAGAGAACATTCCAGCGCTCCAGCCCTATGCATCACGGCACCATACATAAGCCAGCAGCTCACCAACATTCTGCTCTGCACCTAGGAGTTCTGGAATACACCCTGGAATACAGCACAGGGATTGAGCAGATGGGACTCGACCTGCAGCAGGCACCACATCAAGGAAGCAGCATGCACCAGACATGTGGCATCTCCCCTCTTCCTCCCTCTGCCCCTTAGATCCCACCACAGCACCTTACCTGCTGGAATGAGGGCAGGACAGAGCCTCCTTCAAGTCCTCTCCACTCAGAGAACATCTGGACAAAGAGTTTCTACAGAAGGGAAGGGCCCTCAAACACCAGGTCCAGTCTCTGGCCTGGGCTCTCCCCTCCCTGGCCTGCCTGAGGCTGGGGCACCCACTCTGCTCACACAAGGCTCCTGCTCTTTATCTCCTGGCTCAGACACAGGTTCACTGCTCTGATCCTTTCAGTGCCCTACACGTTTGACAGGGCCCAAGCTGCACCCCAAAGGTGCTGACAAGGAGGCTCCCTGTCAAGAAGCCCCTGAAACCCTATTCCCAGGGGAGGTCCCAGCACTCAGCCACCCCTCGGGCACCTGCTTTCCATGGCTGCAGGGGTTTGGGAGGCTCTAAACGATGGATGTGAGACGTGTGCTTCGGAAACCTAGAAACGGACAATGGCATTTACAGCTGTGAGCCAGGAGAGGCCGCTCCGCGCCGGGAGCCACACACACACCCAGCTCCTGCCTGGAGAGCACCGCTGCGGCGCAGCACAGCCAGCGCTGGTTCTGCCCCTCCAGTCCCAGCTCCGCCTCTCTCAGCGAGTTGAGAATCACGCCCTCAGTGGCAGGGCCGCTAAACCTCCCACCCGCCGCGTGAGACAGGGCCAGCCACCCCAGATCAAGAGCTGGGCTCAAATGTCATCTGGATTAGACCAGACTGGCTCGCATGGGTGGAAAACACTTGCAATGGGGCTCCTCACAACGTCAGTGTGCGCAGCAGGTCAGGGAGGGGACTGTCCCCCTCACTGCGCTCTGGGGAGACACCCCCCCAAGCCCCGCAGTCCTGATCCAGCTCTTGGGCCACAGCACAGGTAGGATGTGGGGCTGTTGGAATGAATGCAGAGGAGGCCACTGCAAGAAAATACAGCAAGGGCTGTGGCAGCTCTGCTCTGGAGCCAGGCTGAGAGAGCTGGGCTGGTTCAGCCTGGAGAAGGCTCCTTAAGGGGAGACCTGAGAGCAGCTCCAGTGCCTAAAGGGGCTGCAGGAAACCTGGAGAGGGCCTTGGAACAAGGGCCTGTAGGGACAGGCCAAGGGGAATGGCTTTAACCTGCCAGAGGGGAGACTGAGATGAGCTCTTAGGCAGAAGTTCTTCCCTGGGAGGGTGCTGAGGTGCTAGCACAGGGTGCCCAGAGAAGCTGTGGCTGCCCCATCCCTGGCAGTGTTCAAGGCCGGGCTGGACACACGGGCATGGAGCACCCTGCCCTAGTGGAAGGGGTCCCTGGCCGTGGCAGGGGGCTGGAACTCGATGAGCTTTAATGTCTCTTCCCACCCAAACCATTCCATGGTTCTATGAACATGGGAAGGAGCATAAAAGAAAATAGACATTTTGTGATGGGCTCTTGTGTGGATGGACTCAAAGAACAGCTGGAACACAGCAGAAACTTGTTCCCTGTGGAGCACACGCTGCCGTTGCATGTTGTTTCAGCATTGCAATGTCAGCTGAAGATGTCATTTACTTAGGATTTTAATTAAAAACACTCTCCCCACCCCAACAGCAAACTCCACATCATGCTCCCCAAAAGCATCTCCAAGCTCTAAGCCAAACCAAGTCATTCTTGGGCAACTGGAAGTGTGAATCCACACGCAGCATGGCCAGACCCCAGGCCCGTTCTTGGGAGGTAGGCTCCCTTTTGTAGCATCAGGAGAAGCTGCTCATAAAACCCACCAAACCAAACCCCCCAACCAAGAACCAAGCCCACATGACGGTTACTCACCTTCTGCAGAGCTTCCTGCTGCTCTGGTGTGAGGGGCGGAAGTCCCAGCTTCGATGCTGTGCTCTGGCCATTCTCCATCTTAATGGACTCTGTGCCCTGGGGAAACAGGAAACGCTCACAGAAAACCTGTTTCCGCAGGGGTGACCATTCCTTCCTTCCCAGACTCCAGAGCACTTCATGTCGGACTGGCACAAATGGCTAAATGTCCTCCCAAATCCATGAAAAGCTGTTGGTATTCCAGCACTCCCTATGGGAAAGCTATCCCATCAACTGAGGTCTGTCCTGTAGAACTTATGGTTAGTTATTCCTGGCACATCAAGTATTGGCAGGTTGTTCCAAGGTATCAACTTGCCTTTGGATGAAGTAATTCAGGACAGGAACATGGAATGGTTTTGGATTGAAAAGGACCTTAAAACTAAAACCAGCTCCACCCCCCCGCCACGGGCAGGGACACCTTCCACTACCCCAGGCTGCTCCAAGCCCCATTTCACCTGGCTCTGGAACCACCCAAGGCCAGGATCATCCAGTCCAACCGTTCACCAGCACTGCCAAGGCCACCAATAACCCATAGCACTGAGGGCCTCATCTAAATGGTGTGTGAACACCTGCAGGGATGGTGCCTGCAGCCCTGCCCTGGGCAGCCTGTTCCAATGCCTGAGCACCCTCTGGGGCAGGAATTGCTCCTCAGCTCCACCTAAACCTGCCCTGGTGCAGCTGGAGGCTGGTTCCTCTCATCCCATCCCTTGTTCCTTGGGAGCAGAGCCCAGCCCCTCCTGGCTCCATCCTCCTGGCAGGCACATGGAGGGAGCCATCAGGTCCCCCCTGAGCCTTCTCTTCTCCAGACTGACCCCCCCCAGGTCCCTCAGCCGCTCCCCATCACCCCTGTGCTCCAGGCCCCGCTCCAGCACCTCAAGTTTCTCTTGCAGTGAGGGACCCAGAGCTGAACACAGGATTCAAGGTGCGGCCTCACCAGTGCCCAGTACAGGGGCACAACCACTGCCCAAGTCACACCACTAGTGTTCTGGGTAACAAACCACAGCAGCAGAGACCTGTTACTGTTATCAGCAGCACTCAACACCAGGTCGCATTAGAGCTGTGAAACTACTTCAGTAGCAAGTCTAATCCCATCTCAATTCCAAGCTAGCAGCAAGGATGCTTTTCCCAGCAGCAGGAGCACTCGAGAAAGAACAGGCTCAATACAGAAGTGACAAATCCCACCCTGATTCCAGTGCAGCTGCATGGCTCTCACATGCCCTCAGCAGATGTGCTGCTGGGCTCAGCATATGGTGGGTTCTTGACAGCTTATGGGGACACCTGAAAAGCATCAAAGCTCTGGGGACTTTGAGTAATAACTCCCAAGACCCAACTCCATGTCCTTACATCACTGCCCTTGAGAAACCCCTCTGCTTTCTGCTTCAATTCCTTCCCTATTTGTGTGTCTCCACAACAGGAGCAGAGCCTGTGCTGCAAACCTCCTTTCAGGAAGTCAGCTGAAAGCAAAGCCTGAGCCTCCTAAACCCAGAGCTCAGTTCCTGCTACTCAGGGTTACCTTGTCCTTAACTCTGAAGCTTTTCCAGGCAGCATTCCCCACTCCCATGCTCACAGGACAAAGTGAAGGCTGCAGCTGCCCTGGTCAGACCACACTGGACTCTCTTCAGGCTGATGCCACAGTCACAGCAGGAACAGCCAATGTCCTTTCCAGCAGGGAAAGGAGGTTTAAACAGACAGGGGCATCTTGAGAAGAAGGGATCCAGGGAGCTTGTGGGGACACGGAGCTGGGTCTCATTGCAAGGACCACACCAAGGCCATGGGGCAGCTGCTGAAGCTCAGTGAAGTAAAACACATCCCGACACAGTGCTATGGGACAGACAGGCTCAGCTCAGCAACAGCAGATGGGAGCTCAACCCACACAGAAGGCACCCAGCTCATGACAGATCCTACTGGAGAAGGTGTTTTAACCCTGTGTGACACTGGCAGGACTGACGACTTCCCTGAAGAGGTGTAACAAGACTCAGGTGTAGGATGGACCTTCCAGAACAAATGCTACACAAGCCCATAGTGGCTAAAAGCATGGAGCACTCAGTCAAGCTGGAATGCTGCTTCCTGGAACGGTCGCTTACACTTTGCCGTTGAAACACAGATACCACCCAGGCTGGGAACACCAAACTAAAGGCAGCATATCCTGCACCTCAAGGCTCATGTTCCAACATGATCCAACACTAATCCTTTGAGGTTTCTTCACTCCCGGTATTTGCCACCTGGTGAGACTCTGGCACAGGGTGCCCAGAGTACCGGTGGGTGCCCAGAGTACCGGTGGCTGCCCCATCCCTGGCAGTGTTCAAGGCCAGGCTGGATACAGGGGCTTGCAGCAAGCTGCTCTAATGCAAGGGGCTGGAACTGGAGCGGCTTTAATGTCCCTCCCACCCAAATCCCTTCATGATTCTATGATTAAGTCCATCAGAGGCTTCCTTCCCTGCAGCCCTGACACCCAGGAGGTTTCACATCTCCCCTTTACACACTTCCATAGATAACAACAGTAAATCACGGACTCCAGGGAAGGCTGAGCAGCGCAAGAATTCATTTCTGCTACTGAAGACTAATCACAAAGAAAACAAACAGCCTTCAACAGGAGCGTCCCGCTGCTCCCACACGTCAGCACCCAGTAAGGAATGAGCACTCCTGAAAACACAAACAACTCCAAAAACCCCGATCCCGTTGCGATCCTTCCCAGTGCACAAGAGCAGGGAGAGGAGATACAAAATCAGCCACGGGCACCGAAAGGGTTTTACCAGGAAGGGCCACGAGCGGCTTCTCCCGGGAACACCCGGGACCGGGCCCCGGCGCCGAGCGGGAGATTCGGGAACAGTGAATTCGGGAAACCCGCAACCCAGCCCAACGGAAGCGGCGGGAGCGTTTCCCGGGCCGAGAAGAGACATTCCCTCTCAGCAGCGCTGCACAGAGCAGCTCAGCGCCCCGCACAGCCGGGCCCGCACCGGGCACAGCCCCAGGAGCCCCGCACAGCCGGGCCCGCACCGGGCACAGCCCCAGGAGCCCCGCACAGCCGGGCCCGCACCGGGCACAGCCCCAGGAGCCCCGCACAGCCGGGCCCGCACCGGGCACAGCCCCAGGAGCCCCGCACAGCCGGGCCCGCACCGGGCACAGCCCCAGGAGCCCCGCACAGCCGGGCCCGCACCGGGCACAGCCCCAGGAGCCCCGCACCGGGAGAGCCCCGGCTGGCCTGGGAAGGCCCGGCCCAGCAGGGGGAATGGGCCGCTTTCCGGCGGGGGAAGCCCCGCTAAGGTGGGCGGGAAGTCAGGGAGGAGGCCGCGGCACTCACAAAGGCCCAGCGGAGCGAAGCGGAGTCTGGGCCGGGGCCGCTCACACGCGCGGCCTTGGGGCCGCGGCTCGCGGCTCGCGGCTCGCCGCTCCCCCCACCCCACCTCCGGCTCAGCCCGGGCCCGCCGCCGCTCACCAGAGACATGGTGCTCGTCGCCGCCATCTTATCCGCCCCGCCGGCGCTCGGCGCGAGACTCTCGCGAGAGCCCCCTAAGGCGCGCGCGGAACGGAAAATCTCGTGGGAGGGGAGCAGGGGGACATCTCGCGAGAGAGACGAGGGTCACGTGGGCAGGGGCGGGCCGGGGCGGTGTCGGCGGGTAGCGCGGGGCGGGCGTGGGCTGTGGTGGCGGAGCCCGGGGGGGCCGGGGAGGGCTCCGAGCCCCTCTGCGTCCAACCTGGCCTTGAGCTCGGGCTGGGATGGGGCAGCCACAGCTCCTCTGGGCACCCTGTGCCAGCGCCCTCACAGGGAAGAGCAGTTCCCGCCCCAGAGGGTGCTCGGGCATTGGAACAGGCTGCCCAGGACAGGGCTGCAGGCACCGGCCCGCTGGTGCTCAGACGCCGGCCCCCCTTGGCCCTCAGTGCCATGGGTTAGTGGTGGCCTTGGCAGTGCTGGGGCACGGTTGGACTGCGTGATCCTGCGGCTCTTTTCCAGCCTGGGTGGTTCTGTGTTTCCCGGTGTAAGGGCTGGTGGAACAGCCGGGCACGGGTGGTCTGTCACTGGGTGCTATTGCTCCTTTGAAACGAGCCCCCGGAAGACATCCCATCTTAAGGTGTCAGTCCTGCTTCAAAGGCAAAAAGCCCTTGGGGGGATGGATATTCGTGCCCTTTTGCCTTACACTTAACTGGTTAAAGTGGCAGGAGAGTGCTGTGACCAAAGAAATCTACAGAGCCTGACTGCTTCTCTATAAAGGATTCAAAAGGTCAGGCCAATAAAGCTCACCAAAGGCAGTTAAAACATGACTTAGCATCGAGTTACCCTTACGGTGAGAAAGTTACACTCCAAAAGTTCCCTTCATCTGGGAGATAAAGGTACAATACGTGGAGTGGAACACAAAATCATCCCTTATTTCAAGCCCAAATTTAAGTGACAGCAGTCACCCCCTGGGAAACCTTGTTCTGGAGACACAGGGGATTCCTGCATTGTGGAATCTTCCAGTTAAGACTGGACCCTCAGATGCGTGCACAGCACAACTCTCCTCTCTGGGCAGCAGTTACAATCCTCATGAAGTGCTCAGCCTGAGCTCCACGTGTTTGAGGACACGGCTCCTTTCCTGTCCGACAGGAATGGTGTCTGCCTGGCAGCTGTGTGGGCAGGATTCCCCCATCCTGGTGCCAGGTTTGCTGGACACCAAACGACATGCGAGCCAGCGCCGTGCCGTGTGGCAAAGGCTGGTGGCATCGGGGCTGCACCAGGGGAAACCCTGCCAGAGGCTCAAGGGGACTGAGCCTTCCTCTGCTTGGCACCAGGGAGGCACATCTGGAGTGTTGGACCCAGTGCTGGGCTCCCCCAGACAAGACAGATGTGGGCTTGGAGAGAGTCCAGTGAAGGGCCACCAGATGCTGAAGGGATTCCAGCAATCCTTCCAGTGCCTAAAGGGGGCCTACAGGAAAGCTGGAGAAGGGCTTTGGACAGGAGCCTGTAGGGATGGGATGAGGAGTAACAGCTTCCAACTGGAAGAGGGAAGAATTGGATGAGATATTGGGAAGAAGCTCTTCTCCGTGAAGGTGCTGAGGCTCTGGCACAGGGTGCCCTGAGAAGCTGTGGCTGCCCCATCTCTGGCAGTGTTCAAGGCCAGGCTAGACAGAGCCTTGGGTCACAAGGTCTAGCATGAGGCATCCCTGCCCATGGCAGGGGGTTGGAACTGGATGATCGTAAGGTCTTTTCCAACCCAAACCATTCCATGCTTCCATGATGGTGCTGATGAAGAGCTAACTGGCTCATCGGGGAGATGAAGCAGTTGGTATGTGAAGGAACGTCTCCGTTTCTGAGGCAAGTACAAACTTGCTCTGGAGGAGGATTTCTGAATCACACAGCTCCATGATGTCTCTCCACTGAATCCATCCTCTCCCAACCTGCCTGCCTGTGGGGACAAGTCTGCTGAGCTCAGGGTACCACTTCCCACCGTACTGCTGAGGGTGACCAAGGAATGACAGAGCCATTGGCTGCTGGAGAGCTCTGATGAGCTGCTTTGAGGCTTTATTGATTTGTCAGCTTGTGATGGTGGCACAGCGCAGCAAGGGTCAGCAGCTCAGCATCATGTCCTAGCACAGCAGAGCCAGCCCACAGAGCTGGTGCCACACCACAATGTGCAGGCAGCGTAGCGCAGGGCAGACCCAGCACAGGCACAGCACCAGCATGGGCACAGCACCTGCAGGGGCACAACACCAGCATGGGCACAGCACCAGCATGGGCACAGCACTGGCACAGGCACAGTACCAGCATGGGCACAGCACCAGCACAGCACCTGCACGGGCACAACACCCACGTGGGCACAGCACCAGCATCTGCACAACACTGGCAAAGGCACAGCACCAGCACGAGCACAACACCCGCATGGGCGCAACACCAGCACAGACACAACACCAGCCCAGGCATAGCACTGGCACGGGCACAGCACCAGCACAGGCACAACACCCACAAGAAGATAGAGCTGGTTTCACATGGCACAGCGTGAGCAGCATAAAGCAATGGAGCAGCACTGCATGGCTTTTGCAACACAAATCACCAACTGAACCCACTGTGTGCAGCACCTGAGGTGGTCACCCCTTTCTCCAGGCTAATGACTGAAGTTCCAACCACCACAGGAGAGACAGGGAAGGAAGAGCCATCAGGGGTTTTCCCCTTAAGGTGCCATGAGACTTTGGAAGGCCGTAAGACAAACTGGGGAATGACAAAGGTTATGTTCAGCACCAGTGAGGCTTCTGCTGATCCAACTGATGGGTTTGGATTTCTGGACCTTCTTCGCCTGCCAGCTCAAGTCCAGCTCACAAAGTCCTCTGGCTTACACCAAGGTCTGCAATTCTTCTGACCAGGCATTACAGTGCTGGGAAAGCCTGAATAAACTGGGAGAAGCTGGGTATAAAGAATGGAATGTAGCAGATGGGAAACTGCGCCTGAGCTTTCCAAGCCTGTCCCTCTCCTCCCTTCTCCAAGTGCTCCCAGCCAGCAAAGAGGAAGAAGATAGCTTTGAGACCTGCAGTAACAAAAGCTTATCATTCCCAGAGGACAATGGATTACTTTGGGAGATTCTAGCAGCAGTTTTGCAATGGGAAGGGACTCCCCCACCTTACAACTCCCTTTGGCTTCGCTGCTTCAGGAGTGGGGACCAGGCCATGATTCCTGCTTGGTCCCGAGCTCTCCTGATGCACGGGTGACTTGGTGTGTGCTGGTGACTCCTCTGCTGGCTGTGATCACAGGCAGCTCAGGCGCACACCCCGGGGACTGCCGCAGCCCCCGTGTCCATCCGATGGCCGGGGGCCCCGCGCTGCCCCGCCGCCCTGCTCCAGGGCCCCTCACAGCAGAGGAGAGCGGTACTTGTGGAAGGCGTTTTCCAGGAAGTTTGCCAGCTTCTCACAGTCATCCTAAAGGAAAGGAAATAAAGGACATGGACGTCAGCGGATCCATGTGTACTGGCTACCCTGGACATCTTCCTGAAGTGATTCCATCCCGAGCTGCCAGCTTCAAATCCGAGTCTTGTTATGGGAAGAGAACAGCTTGGAAGCACATCTGGAACATACTGCTAAGATTATTACTAGCCTGGAGAAGAAAAGCTGTGTGGAGACCTCAGAGCAGCTTCCAGTATCTGAGGGGGGCTACAGGGATGCCACAGAGGGACTCTTCATCAGGGACTGCACTGATAGGACAAGGCATGATGGGTTCAAACTGACACGGGAAGTTCAGGCTGGAGGTAAGGAAGAAGTTCTTTCCTGTGAGGGTGCTGAGGCGCTGGCACAGGGTGCCCAGAGAAGTGGTAAATGCTTCATCCCTGACAGTGTTCAAGGCCAGGCTGGACAGAGCCTTGGGTCACACGGTCTAGTGTGAAGCATCCCTGCCCATGGCAGGGGGTTGGAACTGAATGGTCTTAAGGTCCTTTCCGACCCAAACCATTCTGTGATTATCCTGTTTACTAGATAATACCAAATGGCCAACCAAGAATGGAGCCTTTCTCTGTGGGGTGCAAGAGAAAGGCAGAGAAGCAGAGTTCTCTGGAGCTTCAGAAGGAACAGAACAGCTCCAGCTTCTTTTGCTTAGTTCAGTTTAACTGAACGCTGTATCTAAGGTTATTTTCTATGATCATCTGGTTTGTAATATCCTCATTGCCAACAGACACACAAACTCATGTCACTTGTTGTTGGGCTGGCAACTACTTTGCCTAGAAATCTCTTCCCTGTCTTCCTCAGGTGGCTTCTGATGTATCAGAATGTTCATTCCTTGAGAAGGAATTCATCAGATACACAGTGATGTGTAAAGGATGCGAAACCCCCAATGCTCCCCTCGTGTCACAGGGAGGCTTGGAATCACCAGGAGCAAACCCAACAACCTCACTCAAGTGACAAATGCAGAAGCAGTCGTTTACTTGCTGCTCAGAAGCACCTTTTGGCATCACTGCTGCCAAATCCCTACTGTTCCTTTAGGGAAGGATTGGACTTTGAAAGCAAGATTTAGGAGGCTGCTGGTGGCTGCTGTTACAGCAACCATGGATGCAGGGAAACCAGAGCCAAGTGCTTCAGGCCAGGCACAAGAAGCACAATTCCAAGGTAATTGACAAGGTATAAATCAGTTAAAACCATCCAAAGGAAAAGGTACTTGGTGCCTGTGGAGCAGGTCAGAGAGGGGAAGGGGTGTTAAAGGGGGTTACCTCCTAGGAGAAAGCGAGCAGAAGGTAATGGGTGGAAGGTGGGTGGAACGTGGACCTGTGTGAGCTACATTCTGCAGTACCAGGGAGCCCCACAGAGAAAGCCCCGTGGTGTGTCAGTGCAGGTGTGCTCACACACCTCACTCGGGGAAGCTGACCCTTCCGTGTCCAATGGCAGCATCCAGCATGAGGAATTCTCCAGAACTTGGCCTAGTGAGGCACTAACTTGTACAAAAATGACATTCTCTCCATGCTCTGGATGGTCCCAATGCCTGGACTGCCCTGAACTCCCTCAGGGAGACAGAAAGCCCCAAACTGAGCTAAGAACACCAGGATAATTCCCCCGGGAGGTGGGAGGTGGCCTCAGCTTCCCTTCCTTGTCTCTCCTCTGGTTCTCACCTTCACAATCACTGCCAGGGTGGTGTAAATAGCCCTGCACCCCATGGCCCCTCAGAACAGCAACCTGGAGTTGGGCATGAGCGAAGCATGGCGGGGAGGGGGGGAGTGTCAGCTCACTGCAAGGAATGCTCCATGGGGAATGCCTGGAGGAGCAATGGGGGAGCAGTTCCTCCTCACAGGCATGACGCGTCCCCTGGTCTGGGGACTGAAGTAGCACGGTGCATACCCCACAGATGAGGAATGACACAGGTGCTCACCTCGTGGATAAATCCGTAATGCACCAGCTCCGTGGCCAAGTCCTTGGAGTTATCAGCTGCAGAGACAAGGAATGGTGAGAACATGAACATGCATCTCTTAGTTCCTCCTCTACCAGTAAAGTGCCCCAATCCCAACCCACAGACACCTTCAGGGCACACGCCGTCCACTTGTGGGTGGGTGAGTAACTGCTAAGTAACCCTGGGGCAGTGCACTCTTCTGAACAAGAGGCTGTGGGCAGGATTGATATCCAGCCCCAGCTCACACAGAGCACACCAGCCTTGGCAATGTGTCACTTTGGAGGGGTTTTGGGTTGTTTTGGTTCAGTATGAAGAAGCCACTACCTGCAGGCAGTGAAACACAAGGGGCTAGTGAAGCAGCAACTCCCAAGCATTCATTTCCAAGCTTTATGCTTTAGTTTCGCTGTAAGGCAAAGGAGCCACTCCAGCCACATGCTTCCAGAAGGCACCTGCATCTTTCAGGCTGGAGCCTGCTGTGATGGACCTACTCTGAGGAGAAGCACCTTTCCCCAGAGGAGAGTTCACTTTCCCCTTTGGGAGATGTGGTGTGGCCGGCACCAGTGGTAGGAATGAGGGAAGGATTCACCAGAGCTGCCCCAGTAATCGCACCCCACATCCCAGGGTAAAGCGCAGGCTCCCTTCTTGGGCTCCCAGTCAGTCCTTCACTGTAGAGTGCAGGTTATTACATGATCCAGAGGCTGTAAGCTCAGGGTGTGAACGGACAAGAACTGGTACCGGGCAGACACGAGGCTTTAGTCTGCTCTCCCAGCACAGGGAAAGACAAGCTGGCTGCAAACACACTGTGTCTGCCACAACCTGACCACGGCCACCAGGCAATGCTTCTGCATCCACACGTGCAAGCAAACGTACTGGGCAGCAGGTCGTAGCTCAGCTGCCGATGCAGTCTGTCCTCCAGGATGAGCAGGAGAGTGAGCTGCAGGAAGAAGAGACAGCTCTTTACTAACACCAGAGAAAGGGGCTGACTCCTCAGCAGCTGAGGCTGCTGCGGCTCTGGGCAGGCGGTGCTGGAACTGCCAACACGCTGGCATGGCTTTGGAAAGGTTGGGTGCGTGTCTTAGAGGAACGCTCTCTCCTCAGTTAGAGCCCATCTGCGGGGGCAGAACTAGAGAGTAGCAGAGTTGTGTCCAGGCACAGATGTCACCGTCTCCCCGTCCTGCAGCCAGAGGGAGCTGGTGGCTGCAGCCTTCTCCAGGCTGCTTTTATCATAAAGGGACAGGAATAAGGTGTGGGTGCTGCAGCCAAGTGGCTGAGAGCAAACCTTCCCCTCTCGGATGCCAGGTGGGTGCAGAGACCAGCAGGTCTTGCCCCAGGGCCTCATGTGGAATAAGAAATGAATGCTTACATGCCACTGGGTCTTGTCTTCATTCAGCTCCATGTTACATTGCATTTGCACCACCTAGGAGAGGCCAAAATCAACATCAGCTAGGACACGGTCCCTCAACCTGCCCCTACCTGCTTCACTTCTGCTCTCCCAGCACGATTTGCACATTCGTCCTGTAACCCTTCGATTCCAGCCTCCAGCCTGACCTCCTGCTGCTGCTCCTCTATACAGGGGGAGCAGCTGAGGGTTGAGGTAGCTCAGGATCAGCCATGAGCCGTGGCCTCAGCTGACGGAGGCGGGTGAGAGCCTGTGTGAGCTCCGGGGAGACTTTACCACCAGGAGGAATTCTTCTGCTTCCCCCCAAAGCTCTGCCCACTCTTGGTTAGGGTTTGACATTGCCCTCGCTCGTGGCCTTATGGAGATGCCCAACCTTCAAACCAGACAAAAAAAAAGCAAACCCAAAACACTGAATATTGTTAAAATGAATTGGGGTTTTCTCTGGGGAGCCCCACGCTGCATCTTATTTATATCAGCTTCTGGCTCCTAAGAAGGAACAAGGCCAGCTTCAAGCTGGAGCAGCTTCAAGTTCCCACACAAGTGGCTCATACCAGAAGTTGTGTTGTCTGGCAAAGGAAAGCCAGAGAGAGCATGGAATTGGTGAGCCCCAAAAGCCAGGAATCAACAGCCCTGTTTTGCACAGAGTTTAACAGGGTTTCATGCAGAATCCCCCAGCAGTTACATGCTTACTCCTTCCTCTGGCCCAGTGCCCCCCTGCTGCAGCTCCTCCCTGTGACAAACAGCTCTGGGCATTAGCTCCCGGCCAGGAATCTCGCTGTCTTCTGACCATCTCCAGGCTATCCAGTGTCCAGGAAGAGCCTGTGCCCAAGGTGGGTGCCCTGTCCCTACACCAGGTGACACCAGCCTGTCTGGCTACAGGCTCCTTCACCTACTGAACTACACCAGAGTGTGCAGCACCTTGCAGACACCAAAGAGAAAGCTGGGGACGTTGGGTGCATCACTGCCACCTGCTCCTCACCTCTCTACTGATGCCTGTGATCAAGGCATCATTTAGGTGGGAAGGGACATCTCTAGTCCCAGCTTCTGCTCAAAACAAGACAAACTGAATTCAGACCAGGTGCTTTAGAGCTCTGCCTGGCTGGGGCTTGAAAACCTCCAAGAAGATCCCATAACCTCTCCAAGCCCCTGGTCCACTGAGAAGGAATCCCTTGGATCCCTCCAGCATCCATATTTCAGTGCCTCTTAGGACAGACAGAATCTGCATTGCAGCTACAGTGCTCCTGGGGTCACCAGTCCCAGCTCAAAGCAGGTGAAACCAAGGTGACCATTTGGTCTGACCATAGACTCAAGAACCTTCCTTGGGGCAGGAGGGGGAAAAGCAGCTTGGAACAAGCACAGGGAGGGGAAAAGGCAGTGCAGCAGCTTCATGTTTCCATTTCCCTCACGTGTCTGACTCATCCCTCCAGCGCTCACTAAAAATAAGCCCTGAGCAGAGTGAGTGAAGCACAAGCTGAGTGCTGTGATCGCTGATTCGCGGGTGGGGATGAAGAACCCAGCACTGATGTGCCTCCTAGAGGGACGGATTGCACGGGATCATGCAGGAACACGAATCAGGTTTAACCCCCCAGAGTATTTTTAACGTGAATCCAATGTGAGTATCAAATCTCATCCATCTCACTCGTGGTAACACAAAGGCAGTTCCATGGGTGATCAATGAGGAATGACTGGAATTCTACAGGGAAATACACATATGGGGAACACCACATACCAGATGGGTTTGTAAGAGAGGAGCACCCAGATCAAGGAGCTCCTCAGCCCTCAGCACAGTTCAGGAGACAGAAGCCACTGTCAGAAGTGCCTGAGCTCTGCTCTGAGGATGGTGCCAACCACCGTGTCCCCCATACACACCTCAGCAAAGGGCAAGTGCCAAGTCCTGCCGCTGGCGAGGCCACAGGCTGGGATGGCCTGGCTGCAGGAAAGGCTTTGGGGTCATGGTGGGCAGGATGTGAGCTGCAGCGTGCCCCAGCAGCAAGGACGGCCACCAGCATTCTGGGGAACAGCCACCCTGCACCATTCTGCAGGACGGCCACCAGCATTCTGGGGAACAGCCACCCTGCACCATTCTGCAGAACGGCCACCAGCATTCTGGGGGACAGCCACCCTGCACCATTCTGCAGAACGGCCACCAGCATTCTGGGGAACAGCCACCCTGCACCATTCTGCAGAACGGCCACCAGCATTCTGGGGAACAGCCACCCTGCACCATTCTGCAGGATGGCCACCAGCATTCTGGGGAACAGCCACCCTGCACCATTCTGCAGAACGGCCACCAGCATTCTGGGGGACAGCAACCCTGCACCATTCTGCAGAACGGCCACCAGCATTCTGGGGGACAGCCACCCTGCACCATTCTGCAGGACGGCCACCAGCATTCTGGGGGACAGCCACCCTGCACCATTCTGCAGAACGGCCACCAGCATTCTGGGGGACAGCAACCCTGCACCATTCTGCAGGACGGCCACCAGCATTCTGGGGAACAGCCACCCTGCACCATTCTGCAGGACGGCTACCAGCATTCTGGGGAACAGCCACCCTGCACCATTCTGCAGGACGGCCACCAGCATTCTGGGGGACAGCCACCCTGCACCATTCTGCAGGACGGCTACCAGCATTCTGGGGGACAGCCACCCTGCACCATTCTGCAGGACAGCCACCAGCATTCTGGGGGACAGCCACCCTGCACCATTCTGCAGGACGGCCACCAGCATTCTGGGGGACAGCCACCCTGCACCATTCTGCAGGACGGCCACCAGCATTCTGGGGAACAGCCACCCTGCACCATTCTGCAGGACGGCTACCAGCATTCTGGGGGACAGCCACCCTGCACCATTCTGCAGGACGGCCACCAGCATTCTGGGGGACAGCCACCCTGCACCATTCTGCAGGACGGCTACCAGCATTCTGGGGAACAGCCACCCTGCACCATTCTGCAGGACGGCCACCAGCATTCTGGGGAACAGCCACCCTGCACCATTCTGCAGGACAGCCACCAGCATTCTGGGGGACAGCCACCCTGCACCATTCTGCAGAACGGCCACCAGCATTCTGGGGAACAGCCAGGATGCTGAGGGAAATAATCATTCCCCTCCTCAGCACTTGCTAAATTCCATCAAGGACTGCATCCGATTCTGGGCCTCCAGAACAAGCAGCACATTGACAATAAGCTCATGTTCAGGGGAGGGCCAACACAATGATCCTGGCCTGGACTGCTGCCTTCTGAGAGCAGGCTGAAGGCACTGGGCTTGTTCTGCCTGTGAAAGGGAAGGTGTTGGGGGGCGAACCAGCAGCGTGCTCATACCCACGAGGGGTTACACTGCAGCGCTGAACTGCTCAGTGCTGGCTTACACCGTGGTGATGGATGGCCTCGCTCCTGCTCGGCACCCTCACAGGTTTGGGCTGGGATGGAGCTCATTCTCTTCATAATAGCTAGGATGGGGCTGTGTTTTGGAACTGTGCTGGACACAGAGATGTTTTCCTTATTGCTGAGCAGAGCTTGCACAGAGCCAAGGCCTTTTCTGCCTCTCAACCCCCAGTGAGCAGGCTGGGGGTGCACAAGGAGCTGGAGGGGATACAGCTGACCCAAACTGACCTCAGGGATATCCCAGACCATGGGACATCATGCTCAGCATGGAAGCCTGGGAGAAGGAAGGGGGTGTTTGGGGTGATGGTGTTTGTGTCGCTGTGACGCGTGGTGGAGCCCAGCTGCCCTCGGGTGGCTGAACTGCTGCAATGGGAAGGGCTGAATGAATTCCTTGTTTCCCTTTGCTCGAGCAGCAGCTCCTGCTCTGCCCATTGAACAGTCCTGATCCCAGTCCCACTTTTCCAGTTCTCTTCCCCAGTTCCAGTGTGGGGTGAGGGAGCAGCTGCCTGGGCCCAGCCACCGCCTTGCTTAAACCAGGACATGTTGTGCTGGTCCTTCCCTGCCACGCTCCCCCCTGCTCCCCTCGGGGGGCAAAACCCCACTTGCAGTGACCAAAGCACATAGTACCCTGTGCCATGGGGCTCCTGGGGAGGAGGAAAGGCAGAGCAAAGAACTGGAGGCAATGGGGCTGCTCCAGAAGGGCTTAGGTAAAATGGACTTCGCTGGCTCCAGCCAAAGGGATGTCACAGTCCTGGGCAGCCAGCACAAGAACAGCTCCCACCCAACTGGAGTTCAGTGTGTGGCTAAAGGGAGATATTCCTGCCCTAAGCTCAGGAGTGGAGCTGGTCCACATCGTCCCAGTGGAGAATCCAGCCCCAGCTGGATCTGGCCTTACCTTCCTGGTCTCCACATCAAAGGGCTCTGGGGTGGGAGTCTTGGCTTTCTGAGGGTCCTCCTGGGGCTGGGAGAGGGCACGCGGGAGGGCATGGGGTCTGGAAACAGCGAAGTTCATCAGGGGGTAAATCCCATTCCTGGTGCAGACACAGAGGGAGGACAGAGCTGAGCCCTCTCAAAGGTGAGCTGAGCTGTGGAATGCCACGGCCCAGAGCAGGGATCTGCACCCACGGAGTGGCAGAGCTGGCAGGGAGCAGGGCACAGAGCTCCCCTCACCCTGCACTGCAGCCCAAGTCTGCTCAGTCCCAGGGGAAGTGCGGAGGGGATCACCATGACCAAGCACTGCTGGGCCGATGGCACAGACCTGGACCCTGGCTCTGTGCTGCCCAGGGAGCTGTGGGCAGGGAGCTGCGGGCAGGGAGCTGCTGGGGATCAGAGGTGGGCAGACACAGGCCCGGGGGCCCAGCAGCACCTTCAACCCACCTGACATCCTCTAGGAACTTGTCGAGTTCAAGGAAGGAAACCTCGGAGTACCTGGGAGGGAAAGAGGACGGGAGGTGATGGGGGAGGCAGGAGAAAAGAGCAGTGGGAAGGGTTCCTGTGCCATCACACCACCACCACCAGCACCATCAGTCCTGGGCTCACGCCACGGCTGCTCTGACTTCCCCTTCCTCACCTCCACTGTGCTCCGGGCCGACCCTCTCTCCGGATCTCTGCCATCACCATATTCAGGTCCAGGTCCTTTATCTTCTCCTCCACCACATTCTCTGGCATCAGGTCTAGGGCAAAGGCAGCGAGGGGCTGTCAGATGGGGGTCCCAGGCCTGCTCTGTGGGGCAGGGAGGGCCCCTGCTCACTCACACTGGTTGTTGATGAAGCAATGAGCTGCCAGCAGCTTGAGGGAATGGACCTCAAAGAGCACCCGGTGGAAGAGCAGGTTATTTGCGGTTGGTCGCTTGTCTGGGTTGAGAGTCAAGCATGACAGGATGAACTCCTGCAGGTCACAGCAAAGGCATAAACTGAGGCAATCAGGACATTCCCCCTGCTGGCAGCGCCAGCGCCAGCTCACGCTCAGGTTCCCTGGGAAGCAGAATGGAGCAAATCCTGCCCCTCCTGCGAGCTCCAGGCTGGGGCCCCTCAGCTGGCCACGGCTACTCAGGAGAGACGGAGAGCAAGGAAAGGCCAGAAGAAGGATGACAGGATGGGAACAAACATAACCTGACACCCCCTCCCCCCAAATCCTGACCCACACATACAGCCTGACCCCCCCACACACACAGCCTGACCCACACATACAGCCTGACCACACACACACAGCCTGACACACACATACAGCCTGACCACACACACACATACAGCCTGACCACACACACACATACAGCCTGACCACACACACATACAGCCTGACCACACACACACATACAGCCTGACCACACACACACATACAGCCTGACCACACACACACATACAGCCTGACCACACACACATACAGCCTGACCACACACACACAGCCTGACCCACACATACAGCCTGACCACACACACACATACAGCCTGACCACACACACATACAGCCTGACCACACACACAGCCTGACACACACACACACATACAGCCTGACCACACACACACATACAGCCTGACCACACACACACATACAGCCTGACCACACACACATACAGCCTGACCACACACACACAGCCTGACCCACACATACAGCCTGACCACACACACACATACAGCCTGACCACACACACACATACAGCCTGACCACACACACACACAGACTGACACACACACACACAGACTGACCCACACACAAAGCCTGACCACACATACATACTGACCACACACACACAAAGCCTGACCCACACATACATCCTGACCACACACACAGAGCCTGACCCACACACTCTCACAAAGCCTGACACACACACACAAAGCCTGACCCCCACACACACCCTGACACACACACACACACCCTGACACACACACGAACACAGCCTGACACACACATGCACACAGCCTGACACACACATGCACACAGCCTGACACACACACGCACACAGCCTGACACACACATGCACACAGCCTGACACACACATGCACACACAGCCTGACACACACATGCACACAGCCTGACACACACACGCACACAGCCTGACTCCCACACACAGCCTGACACACACATGCACACACAGCCTGACACACACATGCACACAGCCTGACACACACATGCACACAGCCTGACTCCCGCACACAGCCTGACACACACATGCACACAGCCTGACACACACGCACACGGCCTGACACACATGCACACAGCCTGACACACACATGCACACAGCCTGACACACACATGCACACAGCCTGACTCCCGCACACAGCCTGACACACACATGCACACAGCCTGACACACACATGCACACAGCCTGACTCCCGCACACAGCCTGACACACACACACACACAGCCTGACACACACACGCACACAGCCTGACACACACATGCACACAGCCTGACACACACACGCACACAGCCTGACACACACATGCACACAGCCTGACACACACATGCACACAGCCTGACTCCCGCACACAGCCTGACACACACATGCACACAGCCTGACACACACATGCACACAGCCTGACTCCCGCACACAGCCTGACACACACACACACACAGCCTGACACACACACGCACACAGCCTGACACACACACTCACACAGCCTGACACACACACGCACACAGCCTGACACACACATGCACACAGCCTGACACACACATGCACACAGCCTGACTCCCGCACACAGCCTGACACACACATGCACACAGCCTGACACACACACGCACACAGCCTGACACACACATGCACATAGCCTGACTCCCACACACAGCCTGACACACATGCACACAGCCTGACACACACACGCACACAGCCAGACACACACACATGCACACAGCCTGACACACACACGCACACAGCCTGACACACACACACACAGCCTGACACACACACGCACACAGCCTGACACACACATGCACACAGCCTGACACACACACGCACACAGCCTGACACACACACACACACAGCCTGACACACATGCACACAGCCTGACACACACATGCACACAGCCTGACTCCCGCACACAGCCTGACACACACATGCACACAGCCTGACACACACATGCACACAGCCTGACTCCCGCACACAGCCTGACACACACATGCACACAGCCTGACACACACACGCACACAGCCTGACACACACATGCACACAGCCTGACACACACATGCACACAGCCTGACTCCCACACACAGCCTGACACACATGCACACAGCCTGACACACACACGCACACAGCCTGACACACACACTCACACAGCCTGACACACACATGCACACAGCCTGACTCCCACACACAGCCTGACACACATGCACACAGCCTGACACACACACGCACACAGCCTGACACACACACATGCACACAGCCTGACACACACACACACACAGCCTGACACACACACGCACACAGCCTGACACACACATGCACACAGCCTGACACACACACGCACACAGCCTGACACACACATGCACACAGCCTGACTCCCACACACAGCCTGACACACATGCACACAGCCTGACACACACATGCACACAGCCTGACTCCCACACACAGCCTGACACACATGCACACAGCCTGACACACACATGCACACAGCCTGACTCCCGCACACAGCCTGACACACACACATTCAGTGCCCAACGTTGCAGATACCAGCCGAGGGGCCATTCACCTGCAGGAGGGATCCCTGATCCCCGGGCAGGTCCCTGAGGCTCAGCCTCTGCACTCACCCGCATGTTGGGATCATCCAAGGAATGCCGGGCCCGCATGATGGCCTCCTCCGAGACCCGTGTGTCCCCGTTGGTCTGGATCTCCAGCACGGCCATCTGGGGAGGGAGCAAGTGCAGCTGCGTCTGCCCCTGGCCAAGCCCTGGGACGGCCCTGAACAGCTTCCCAAAGGGACATCCCCCAGCTGGTGCCGTCTCTGGAGCTCCTCACAGGACACAGCCCGGTCGGGCTCTGGACCTGCTGGGCTCCCCAGCGCACCCCGGACACTGCGTCCCTGCTCACACGTTCCTCCCTGGCACAGGGCAGAGTGGGGACAATGCAGATGGCACCAACAGCCCACAGCCTGCCCTGGTGATGTCCTGCAGGCAGCCCCGGGGATCCCAGCACCAGAAGGACACGGAGCTGCTGGAGCGAGCCCAGAGGAGGCCACGGAGCTGCTGCGAGGGCTGGAGCAGCTCTGCTCTGGAGCCAGGCTGGGAGAACTGGGCTGGGGCAGCCTGGGGAAGAGAAGGCTCCTGAAGGGGAGAGCTGAGAGCAGCTCCAGTGCCTGAAGGGGCTGCAGGGAACCTGGAGAGGGGCTTGGGACAAGGGCCTGTAGGGACAGGCCAAGGGGAATGGCTTGAACCTGCCCGAGGGGAGACTGAGCTGAGCTCTTAGGCAGAAGCTCTTCCCTGTGAGGGTGCTGAGGCGCTGGCACAGGGTGGCTGCCCCATCCCTGGCAGTGCTCAAGGCCAGGTTGGACACAGGGGGCTTGGAGCACCCTGCTCCAGTGGAAGGAGTCCCTGCCCTGGCCGGAGTTGGAGCTGGAGAAGCTTTAAGTCCCTTCCAACCCAAACCATTCCATGGTTCTATGGAGCTGCACAGCCTGCCCCTGCCCCTTCCCAGGGCTGTCACAGCCTGAGGAGGAAGAGGAGGGACCAGCTGAGCCCAGCAGAGCTCAGCCCATGCTGCACCCGGGGCAGGGGGGGCCACAGCCACAGAACATGTTCTGCTGACCCCAGCAGTGATGTCTCCACAGCTGCCATGAGTCCCCAGCTCACACGGAGGTTTGAGAGTCCTTGGGAAGATGCAGGCCCCCTCAGTCCTACCCTATAAACTAGGCAGAGCAGTTCCTGCTCCGTACCTCCAGTGCGCACATCCCAAAGGAGAAGATGTCCACGGCCGTCCCGTCTGTCTTTTCTGCAGAACCAAGGCAGAACCACATCAGGCCACATCTTTGGGACACCCAGACCCTGCACCCAGACCCGCACCCGCACCCAGACCCTGCACCACAACATGCACCCAGACCCAAACCCGCACCCAGACCCTGCACCACAACCCTCACCCAGACCCAAACCCGCACCCAGACCCTGCACCACAACCCGCACCCAGACCCGCACCCGCACCCAGACCCTGCACCACAACCCGCACCCAGACCCAAACCCGCACCCAGACCCTGCACCACAACCCTCACCCAGACCCGCACCCGCACCCAGATCCTGCACCACAACCCGCACCCAGACCCGCACCCGCACCCAGACCCGCACCTGCACCCAGACCCGCACCTGCACCCAGACCCTGCACCACAACCCGCACCCAGACCCAAACCCGCACCCAGACCCTGCACCACAACCCGCACCCAGACCCGCACCCGCACCCAGACCCTGCACCACAACCCGCACCCAGACCCAGACCTGCACCCAGAGCCCTCACCAGAGCCTGAACCCAGAGCCCGCACCAGAGCCTGCACCCAGAGCCCGCACCCAGCCCTGTACCCAGCCCCTGCACCCACACCCAGAGCCGCACTCACGGCCGTATTCGGGTGGGAAGAAGTGGAGGTTGCGCAGCTCCTCCCTCTCGATCCTGATGGGGCTCCGCAGGTCATCCGGGAGAGCTGCTCAGGGAGGAGAAACCCTGAGCAAGCCCCGTGCTGCGGGGGCTCCGCAGGGCTGCGGGCGCGGGGGTGCTCGGGGCACCAGGGATAGAGTCCGGTTGTGCTCCCGGAATTCCCGAATCATCAGGGCTGGAAGGGGCCTCTGGAGCTCCTCCATCCCCCCACCCCGGCAGGGCCACCCAGAGCAGGGCACACAGGAGCGGGTCCATGGTGGCTCTGGGATGACTCCAGCCCCCCCCCCCCCCGCCCCTTCCCCCAGGGCTCGGCCACCCTGGACCTCACCCAGCTCTTGCTCGTGTGGAGGTGAAGCCCCTCGGGGTCAGTTTCTGCCCATTGCTCCTCATCCTGTCCCTGGCCCCATCCCACCCGCCTTGGAGACCCTGCTCTGCGCTGATGGATCCCTCCCAGGCTGCTCTGCTCCAGGCTCAACAGGCCCAGCTCCCACAGGCTCTTCTCACCAAAGAGATTCTCCAGAGCCCTGAGCATCCTTGTGGCCCTGCACTGGACAGTAGCCAGCAGTTTCTTGTCTTTCTTGTGCTGAGGAGCCCAGAAGTGGCCACTGCTGCTGCCCATGCAGACCACGCTGGGACACTCGCTCCCCCAGGAGACCCCTCTGCTCCCAGGACAATTCCCCAAGGAACAAACATTCCCCCCCCACACCTGCAGAGCCCACGGCAGGAAGATGGACCCAGGGATGGGACCAATGTGCCGGGGAGGTGACAGAGGGACACTCACCATTGGCAAACACCCTGTGCCAGACTGGGGTCCGTGCCGATTCCGAAGCAGATGAGTGGATGAGGCACAGAGCAGAGCACACAAAGAGAAGAGAAGATAACTCCAAGCTTCGTGATGCTCCAAGAAGCCCTGCAGCGCTCACCTCCTCTGCCCTCCCAGAACCCCCCCAGCACATTCCCACATGTCTCCCTGAATCCCACCTCCCGCATCTCACAGCTTCCTCCTGCTGACTCTACCCCTCCTCAGCACCTGGAGCCGCGGGAATGTCTCACCTGAGCCGATCTTTATGAGGCCGTTGTGCTGGATGAAGATGGTATCGCTGGTGAGGTTGCCGTGGATGATGGGTGGCTCACAGGAGTGCAGGAAGCTGAGAAGCACAGAGCTGCCCTCAGGACATGGCCGGTGCCCAGCCCCATGGGAAGCAGGACAACGGCAATGCCAAAGCTTACCTGAGAGCAGACAGGATCTGGGTGCACCAGCGCTTCCAGGCCTAGAGCAGAGATCAGAGCCCTCCATCAGACCAGATGCTCATCAGAGTGCAGGAGCCAGAGCAGGACATTCCCACCTGCCTACTAGAGGCTGGGGAGATGTGCCCCACACCAGCCCTGAGGAGACTGGTACCAAAGATGAGGCACATGACAACAGTCTCCTTCCCAACCCCTGCTCAAAGAGCACCGTCAAAGCTGAGAGCCCATCCCCAGCACAGAGCTCCCCTGAACTGCCAGACTCCAGCGGGAGCACTGACACAGGAGGCAAAGCCCGTTGTGGTTGTGAGGTCCATGCACGCAGTGGCGGTGGTGCCTGACTGCCCTGGCGTGACACCGAGCCCAAACTTCATGGCAGGGCTTGCAAGGGCCCCCCAAACAGTCATGCAGCTCCTGAGCTGAGACCTGCTTGAACCCACTGTCAGACTCACACTGGGCGGGTTTGCTGGTGAAACCGGTCCCTTCAACCCAAGCAGTAACCCAGCCACACACCCACTGTCCTTCACTGAGGGTGCTGGAGATGCTGGTCCCCCAAAGAATGATGCAGCCCCAGGAGCATAAGCATCACTGCAGCAGCAGGATCCACTTCTGGGCTGCCCTGGGGAAGTTCTGCTCTTGCTCCAGCTCTCACCAAGAAGCCACCTCGCTCCAGCAGAGTGCCTGAGTAACTCAGGAAGCACCATTTACACTTGTTCTGCCTTACAAGACATGACAGAACCTCTGCCTGCAGCTACAGAGCTGCCCACTCCCCTGGGACACCCCGTGTGTGCTCCCAGGAACTCACCCTGGCATTCATGGCCTTGTGGTTCTTCTTGGTTTTCTTCAGGAACTGCTTCAGGCTCCCTGAGGACACGTATTCTGTGATGAAGATGACCTGGCAGGGAAGAGCGGCATCAGCTTCCCAGCCTGCTGCCCAGCAGCAGCGTCCCAGAGGATGGGAGTCCTGTGGAGTGGGGTGAGGAGCAGAGCCGGGATCCCCATCCCCACCTGCTGACATCCCCCCTCCAGCCTGGGGAACCCCCCCCAGACCTCCCTACCCGAGCCTTCGAGTCTTTCACATCCAGCCAGTACTTGTGAAGCTTCACAATGTTGGGGTGATCCACGAGCACCAGCTGCTCAAACATGGTCTTGATCTTCTCCTGCGGACAGGGAGGGGACAAGGGAGGTGGCAGGTCCTGGGATATGCAGGACACCTCCAAGAGCAAGGGAGCCTGGGCTGGAGAGGAGGCTGTGCCATGGCTTTGGGGTACAGAGGACACATGGAGCTGCTCTGTGAGGGAAGCCCAGGGAAGGCAGGAGCACGGTGCCTGGCACTGCCCCCAGGCAGGTTCCGAGCGCTGGGAGTGGGGAGGTGAGCGCAGGCCCTGCTGGGGGTGGATGTCTCACCTCGTGTGCTTTGAAGGCCTTCTTGTCAGTGAAGAGCAGCTCGTTCCACACCACCTCCACGCCCTCCTCCGTGTCCATGGCCAGGAAGGTGCTCTGGATGCCAGGCATGTTTCCCTGGTTCACCTGCGGGGCACAGGGAGGTGGGAGACTGCCCGCAGCTCCCGGCCCCCCCGGGGAATGTGCTGCATGGGCACGGGTGAGGACTTGAGCCCATGGCAGGACCTGGCCAGGAGATGGGGAGGAGCTGCCTCCTTCCCTGCCCTGGGAACCTGCCTTGGGGAGCTCAGACCCCCTGTCTCCAGGGCACTGGAGACAGCCAGCATTGTGGAGCACCTCCCATTCCAGCCCTCTCCACTCGTGTAGCCCAGGGAGAAGCCAGCGGTGGCAGTGACCTGCTGGCCCCACTCCTGGGGACCCCACATGGACCCCACTTCCCAGCAGCCGTGATGGGGCAACCCACACCCATGGCTGGTGCTCACACTCATGTTGGACGGAGCAAAGTAGAAGCTCCAGATGATCCAAAGCCATAACATCATCTCTTTAAACATCCTGAGGAGACAGGGAGCAGTGCCCGTGCCCTGGGCTCTGTCTGTCCCAGGATCCTGAGGAGAGCAGCTCCATGGCCATCACCTCCACAGGCCACATCCAGCACAAACACAGCAGCAGCAGCTGCCCTGTTCCTATGCTGGGTCCATCCAGGACCACTCAGTCCCAGCTCCAGCCTAGGTCAAACCTTTTATAAAGGCTTCTGACAGGAGCTCAGCACCACAGAGACACTCCAGGACCAGGGGTCCTGCACTCCAGGAGTGGTGCCTGCTGCATCCAGACTCTTCTCAGTAGTGCCAGCAACAGGATGAGGACCAATGGCCAGAAACTGACCCATGAGAAACTTCACCTCAACATGACAGGGGTAGAGCAGTTGATGTCATCTACCTGGACTTGTGTAAAGCATTCGACACTGTCCCACACGACATCCTTGTCTCTAAATCTGAGAGACATCGATTTGATGGATGGACCACTCAGTGGATAAAGAACTGGCTGGATGGCCACACACAAAGTGTTGTGGTCAATGGCTCAATGTCCGGCTGGAGACCAGTAACGAGTGGTGTCCCTCAGGGATCGGTGTTGGGACCGGTCTTGTTCAACGTCTTCGTCGCTGACATGGACAGTGGGATTGAGTGCGCCCTCAGCAAGTTTGCCGATGACACCAAGCTGTGTGGTTCGGTTGATACCCTGGAGGGAAGGAATGCCATCCAGAGGGACCCTGACACGCTTGTGAGGTGGGCTGATGCCAACCTCATGAAGTTTAACCATGCCAAGTGCAAGGTCCTACACCTGGGTAGGAGCAATCCCAGGCACAGCTACAGGTTGGGCAGAGAAGAGATTCAGAGCAGCCCTGCGGAGAAGGACTTGGGGGTGCTGGTTGATGAGAAAATGAACATGAGCCAGCTTCAGTGTGCGCTTGCAGCCCAGAAAGCAACCGTATCCTGGGCTGCATCAGAAGGAGCGTGACCAGCAGGTCCAAGGAGGTGATCCCGCCCCTCTACTCTGCTCTCGTGAGACCTCACTTGGAGTATTGTGTGCAGTTCTGGTGTCCTCAACATAAAAAGGACATGGAGCTGTTGGAACAAGTCAAGAGGAGGCCACGAGGATGACCAGGGGACTGGAGCACCTCCTGTATGAAGACAGGCTGAGGAAGTTGGGGCTGTTCAGCCTGGAGAAGAGAAGGCTGCGTGGACACCTCATAGCAGCTTCCAGTATCTGAAGGGGTCTATAGGGATGCTGGGGAGGGACTCTTCATTAGGGACTGCAGTGACAGGACTGGGGTTAAAGGGGTAATGGGTTAAAACTGAAACAGGGGAAGTTTAGACTGGATATAAGGAAGAAGTTCTGTACTGTAAGGGTGCTGAAGCACTGGAATGGTTTGCTCAAGGAAGCTGTGAATGCTCCATCCCTGGCAGTGTTCAAGGCCAGGTTGGACAGAGCCTTGTGTGACATGGTTTAGGGTGAGGTGTCCCTGCTCATGGCAGGGGGGTTGGAACTGGATGATCTTCAGGTCCTTTCCAACCCAAACCATTCCATGATTCTATGAGCAAGAACTGGTTGAGGTTGATGGTGGCTGAGCCCTGGGACAGCCTGCCCAGAGGTTGGAGGTGGGGTCTGACGCCATCCCAGAGCCACACTGGACTCGCTTCGATGTGCCCTGCTCTGGGTAGCCCTGCCTGGGCGGGGGGGGGATGGAGGAGCTTGAGAGGCTGCTCCCAGCCCTGGCGGTTCCAGGGTTCTGTGACTGCAACCCCCCTGCTCCTCCAGGCGCAGGGACGGGGACAGGCTGAGGCTGTCCCCCCAGTGGCAGCCTGGGCAGACGTTTCCAGCCCCTTTCCCCAGCTGGGATGGTTCTGCCCGTGCTGGGGCAGGTCCCCAGCACCTGTGGGACGAGGCCGGCCAGGCCCTGCTGCAGGACAGAGAGCTCCTCTGTCACTTGCGCTCTGCGCTCACAGGTCCACGTGCAGTGCATGGAGCCCGGCACGGCCGGCAGCGATGCGCCAGCACCCAGCGCAAGTGCGGACAGCACAGGAGCATCCGGCCCCTGCTCGGCCGCAGTGAAACCCATGGGCATGCCCGAGGCGCTGGTGCTGCTGGTGGAGGTGGGGGGGGCTGTGGCAGGGGGGGCTGGAAAGTGCCCCATGGAAAGGGAGCTGGGGGTGCTGACTGATGGACATGACCCAGCCTGTGCCCTGGCAGGCAAGAAGCCACCACATCCGGGCTGGACCAGCACCAGTGCGGCAGCAGGGCCAGGGCAGGGATTGAGCCCCTGCACTGGGCACCGGGGAGGCCGCACCTCGAATCCTGTGTTCAGCTCCGGGCCCCTCACTGCAAGAGAGACCTTGAGGGGCTGGAGTGGGGCCGGAGAAGGGAATGGAGCTGGAGCAGGGCCTGGAGCACAGGGGTGATGGGGAAGGGCTGAGGGACCTGGGGGGTTCAGATGGGGAAGGGAAGGCTCAGGGGGGACCTGATGGCTCCCTCCAAGTGCCTGCCAGGAGGATGGAGCCAGGAGGGGCTGGGCTCTGCTCCCAAGGAACAAGGGATGGGACGAGAGGAACCAGCCTCAAGCTGCACCAGGGCAGGTTTAGATGGAGCTGAGGAGCAATTCCTGCCCCAGAGGGTGCTCAGGCATTGGAACAGGCTGCCCGGGGCAGGGCTGCAGGCACCATCCCTGCAAGTGTTCATACACTGTGGAGACGAGGCCTCAGTGCCATGGGGCAGTGGTGGCCTTGGCAGGGGTGGGAACAGTTGGACTGGATGAGGTTAACAACCTCCCTGATTCTGTGATTCCCTGGCTCTCTGGCTCTGACTCTGGGCCAGGGGCAGCAGGAGCTCTCGGCAGCTGGGCCGGGTTGAGGCATTGTCCTGGTGCAGGCTGTGCAGGAGGAGCAAGCGCTGCTGCCCTAAGGGGCTCTGCTGGTCCCAGAGCTCTCTGTGGAGCTGCTGTCCCCCTTCTCCCCAGAACACCCTTGGAAAATCAGCTCATGGCCGGGAGAAACACCCGGTCCTGAAAGCAGTGGTTGGCCCCAGGGTTGAGAACCACAGAACTGCAGACGGGTTTGTGTTGGAAGGGACCTTAAAGCTGACCCAGTTCCAACCCCTGCCACGGGCAGGGACCCCTTCCACTGGAGCAGGGTGCTCATGTCCAGCCTGGCCTTGAGCACTGCCAGGGATGGGGCAGCCACAGCTTCTCTGGGCACCCTGTTCCAAGGAGTCAAATGCAGAGCTCAGACCCAAAGAACCTCTGGGTTGCCACAAGGCCACCCTGGAGCCGGAGCTCAGCACAGAGGTCACTGGTGCCTGGTGCAGGCATAGTTGGCCTCAACACCTCCGGTGCCAGCTCCTCCCCTGCCTCCTCGCGGGGCTGCAGTGCTCCTGCGCACGACCCGCAGCAGGACCCAGCCTGCGGGACCGCTGCACCCTGTGCTCCCATCCCCACTCCTGGGTGCTCACTGCACCAACAGCCACGTCGAGAGGGACCATCCCCCTACCCGTGACCCACAGCACAGGCCAAGGCTGTCCTGCCACAGCCTCCTACTTCTGAACCATCTCCTCTCTGACCCTGAAGCCGCACCCTGGTGCTTACAGCTGCAGACAGTGATCTGCTGGGATCCGGGAGGCTCTGCCGTGTGTTGAGGAGCATCAGGCAGGCTGCAGGGGAGGAAACGTTCCCTGCTCATGCAGACACGAACGTGCTCGGACTTGTGCTGCACTGACCAGAAAAGTGACACCGACCTCTGCGGCTGCATAAATAAATGCTGCATTAAAATCCCAGAGGTGACTGGGGACAAAAGGAACTGGCCACAGGTCATCTTGGTCCTCTCAGGCCTTTCAGGGGTTCCCGGCAGCTCCGTGTGCTGCTAATGGTGGCCCCACGTGGAACAGGCAAAGCTCCAGAGCTCCTCGCTTCCAGAAAGCCCTTGGCAGGCGCGGAGGCAGCCTGGAGGGATCGCTGGGGACACGAGGAGAAGGTTTACAGAAGATCAGATTGCAGCTTACAATCAATTGCTCCCTTTTGAACCGCTCCCATCGACCAGGACTGAAACACTCCACAGAAAAAGGCTTAATGGTGTTGTTCTGGGGCCTGGGGAGAGCTGCTGTCAGACAAGGCAGGCATGGGATGGACAGCACTGGGCAGGCATTTGTGCTGCCGCCAGCATTTATTCCCGATCTGGAGGAGAAAATAAGGACAAGGTGGTTGTCACCCTCCTCCGGTCACTCTGGGAGTCTGGAAGGAGGCAAGGCCACGGTGCCTCGGTCCTCTCTTCTCCCTGGACCCAGGACAAGCACGTCTGGCACCATCTCCCATCCCGCTGCCCTCCTGCCTGTTCCATAGCACTCTCCAATCCATCCGGACCCCCAGCCACCCATGGGACCAAGCACCGCAGCCATGCACCCTCCCATGCCCAAGCAGCCACCTCACATCCTCATCCCCAGCAGGGATGCGTTCTCTCCTCTCAGAGGAGAAGCAGCAGTGCGGCTCCAGCCCCTGTGAGGAGGCCGGTTCCTGCCTGCAGGTTCTTGACCCAAACGGCTCCTAAGGCTTGGCTGAAGTTCACCGCGTGCTCCCCAGGGCAGCCCAGCAGGCAGAGCCTCAGCCCTTCCCCGGCAACGCTGAGCAGCCGCAGGGCCACGGCCCCAGCCCTGGCTCCCTGGGACCCCACTGAGCAAACACAGACCCTGCCTGGAGCCCCGGGTTCGGGTCGGGCCCCGTGGTGCACAGAGCATGGCGGAGCTGGAGGTCACCCAAAAAGGAGGGAAAGGCACCGAGAAAGCTCCTCTGCCTCTTGGCAGGGGCTGGAGGGCAGCGCAAAGGGCAGGCAGGAGCTGAGCAGGGGGACACCGACCCTCAGACCCCATTCCTGCAGGGCCTCTTTGCCTACACAGGGCTGTGAGATGCAAAGAGGGGGAAACGGTGAGTTTCCTTCTCACACCCTGAGCCCAGGGGCTTGGGACAAGGGCCTGTAGGGACAGGCCAAGGGGAATGGCTTGAACCTGCCAGAGGGGAGACTGAGATGAGCTCTTAGGCAGAAGCTCTTCCCTGTGAGGGTGCTGAGGCGCTGGCACAGGGTGCCCAGAGAAGCTGTGGCTGCCCCATCCCTGGCAGTGCTCAAGGCCAGGTTGGACACAGGGGCTCAGAGCACCCTGCTCCAGTGGAAGGGGTCCCTGCCTGTGGCAGGGGCTCGAGCTGGAGAAGCTTTAAGGTCCCCTCCCACCCAAACCCCTCCATGGTTCCATGATCTCTTGGTCTGGACAGTGGCCACATCCAACTTCTTCTGCCCTCTATGAGCTGACTCCATAATAACCATGCCTAAAAGACTGTATTGCCAAACCACAGAAGGGCCACCAGGAGACTCCTGACCAGGGTGGAGTACACACGAGCTCACCCAGAGCTCCACGCATCCAGAGGCTGGAAGGAAGAGATCCAAACCTCATCAGGGATCTTCTGGACTGGTGCTGAGGCAGGGACCAAGGGAAAGATGAAGTTTTGAGAACCATAGGCACATGACCGGGCACAGGAGCAAAGGAGCTGTCAGCACTGTGCACGTGTCCTGTCCACAAGGGAGCACAGGGGGGTTCGGTTCCTGAGCCACTGCCCAGCTTCCACCAGCGCAGGGGGGCACAGGGGACACGCAGCCCATGCAGCGCACCCTTCCCTTCACACCACAGGCTGCAGAAAGCCCTTAGCGCCCGCAGCCTGCTCAGGCTGTGCATTCATCCCTGGTCACCGCACCGGGTGCTGTGCACAGCCCTGGGGACACAGGATCAGGACAGAAGAACCGGCGCTGCTTCAGGACATGCGGCAAAGCCAGAGACACCTGACGGGGAGCCCAGCAAGGAGCGCAGGGGAGCCTCACCAGAGCAGAGGGGGAGAATCCCCTCCCTGAGCTGCAGCTCACGCTGGGGGGACGCAGCCCAGCACACAGGGGTGTTTGGCACACTGTGAATGTGCCACACAGCGATGCTCACTGTGCGCGGTTCACCTGACTCCTCATGACACCGGGACATTATCCCTTTGGCACTGGGCACTGGCAGGATTTGTGGGGTCACAAGCCTGAGCAGGGAACACGTTGTGCCTGGGAGAGCATTTCACAGAGTAAATCCCGACTCTGCTCCGGTGTCTCATGAGTTGGGTGACAGTAAAGGCTGTGTCTGGGCTTCTCCAGGGCTTGCGTTCAGGTTACAGACTGCCCCGAGGTGCTGCACAGGACGTGCCTTGAGCAGCAGAGACTGTCCTCTCAGAGCATCGTGTGCAGGCAGCAGAGACAGAGCACGGTGTCTCTGCAGGGACTCCACTTCCACGCACTGCCCGAAGCCAGGATCCCCTTTGCCTGCTCCAAACCACGTGTCCCTGCCCTGAAGGAGGCTGTCCTCCTCTCGACACCACCCTGTGCTAACACAGAACCATGGAGGGGTTTGGGCTGGAAGGACCTCAAAGCTTCTCCAGCTCCAACCCCTGCCACGGGCAGGGACCCCTTCCATTGGAGCAGGGTGCTCCAAGCCCCTGTGTCCATCCTGGCCTTGAGCACTGCCAGGGATGGGGCAGCCACAGCTTCTCTGGGCACCCTGTGCCTGCGCCTCAGCACCCTCATAGGGAAGAACTTCTGCCTAAGAGCTCATCTCAGTCTCCCCTCTGGCAGGTTCAAGCCATTCCCCTTGGCCTGTCCCTACAGGCCCTTGTCCCAAGCCCCTCTCCAGGTTCCCTGCAGCCCCTTTAGGCACTGGAGCTGCGCTAACATCTCTCCTCACCAGCTGAACCACCCCAGCTCTCTCCTGCCAGGACAGGGGTGGCTGCTGCAACACAGAAACAACTTTTCACGACATGTAGAAGGAAAGAGCAAAGTGCCTCCTTCGGCCTGCCAAGGGACAGGGACAGCCCAGGCAGAGCCCCCTTGTCCCCGGCCAGCAGCAGCCCTGAGGGTTCCTGAGCAACCTGCGCCTGCGCCTGGCCGGGCTGCAGCTCACGGCAGGTACAGCAGGGCTCTGGCAGCAGCTAGGGGAGCCCCCCCATCCTGCTGTCCATAGCCCACAGCACCAGCTCGACCCTACAGCACCTGTGAGCGTGGCGGAGGCATCCGTGGTGCCAGATAGACGTGCTCCCTCCACGGGGTGCTGTTACACAACGGGCAGGTGAAGGCAACGCGTGAGACAGAAAATGTTTTGATTCCAGTGAAGCGTTTGACCCCGCTGCACAAAACCAGCTTCTCATCGCTCGTCCAGAGCGGGACAGCTCCAGGCAGTGGTGTGGAGGCAGGAGGGGATGGCACGGGCTCTGCTGCACTCTGACATTGAGTGAGGCAGGTTGAGGTGATGCGTTTGCATCGCAGGAGATCTCCCAGCCCAGCACCCACTTCATCCAGCCCCCTTCCATGAACTCCCTCTATCCGTCCTCAGCAGATCCTGCCTGTCAGCAGCAACAGGGAGGTCACTAATACCTGGAGACAGGACAGGACCTGGACAGGCCTCCTCGGATGCACATCCACCAGCCAGCATGTCCCCTCTGCCCAGGAGAGGCAGGGCTGGAATCCTCCCCTTCCATTCCATACCCAGGGCTGCCCTTCCCTTTCTCCTGGCAGCTGCCAGAGCAAACACTGCGGTCCCTGTTCTCCTACCCCTGCTGAGAACAAGGGACACCACAGTATTTTTCCACTGCCCAGATAAGAGCCAGGAGCGACCCTGTGCGCCGCAGGCAATGCAAGGGGTGGTGTGTCCCGCAGGCAATGCAAGGGGTGGTGTGTCCCGCAGGCAATGCAAGGGGTGGTATGTCCCGCGGGCAATGCAAGGGGTGGTGTGTCCCGCGGGCAATGCAAGGGGTGGTGTGTCCCGCAGGCAATGCAAGGGGTGGTGGGTCCCGCAGGCAATGCAAGGGGTGGTGTGTCCCGCAGGCAATGCAAGGGGTGGTGTGTCCCGCAGGCAATGCAAGGGGTGGTGTGTCCCGCAGGCAATGCAAGGGGTGGTGGGTCCCGCAGGCAATGCAAGGGGTGGTGGGTCAAGCAGGCAATGCAAGGGGTGGTGGGTCCCGCAGGCAATGCAAGGGGTGGTGTGTCCCGCAGGCAATGCAAGGGGTGGTGTGTCCCGCAGGCAATGCAAGGGGTGGTGGGTCAAGCAGGCAATGCAAGGGGTGGTGGGTCCCGCAGGCAATGCAAGGGGTGGTGTGTCCCGCAGGCAATGCAAGGGGTGGTGTGTCCTGGGTACATCACACACACCTGGGCTGGCAACATGCCGGACCCAGGGAGGTGTTTGCTTTACCCCCAGGCACTGCCCAGCCCAAGGAGGACACATGAGCCCAAGAGCTGAGCACAGGCCAGCCCCAGCATGACGCACCTCGGAGATGCACTGGAGCATTGCTGAGGCACAAACCCTGGCTGGGGAGAAGAGCTGGAAGCAGCCTGAGGAGCAGGACTTGGGGTGCTGGGGGAGGAGAAGCTCCCCAGGACCCAGCTTCAGTGAGTGCTTGAGCCCAGAACCCCCCCATGTGCTGGGTGCACCCCAGAGAGTGAGCAGCAGCTCAGGGAGGGGATCCTGCCCCCTCTGCTGCAGGAAGGGGAGAGCTGAGAGCTTTTAAGGAGCTTTAAGGTCCCTTCCAACACAAACCAATCTGGGATTCTATGAGATGGGACGCAAAAGGTGCAAAAACCTGCAAGACTCACAGACAAGATCTGGCCACTGTGAACCAAAATGCCTGCATGGGAAAACCAGTGAAAGGGCAACAAAATCATGGTTAAAAACAGGAAAGGGAAGAAATCATGGAAAATACTGGCAACTGCAATGCTTCTCTGTCAAGTCTATTTTGGAAGGAGCACAGAAGGAGCAGCCTGGGAGCTGCTGAGCTGCATGGATTTGGGACACGTGGAGAAGCTGGAGCTTCTTACAGCACCTTAGGAGCTCACTAAGAAGCACAGAAGCTGGGAACAGCAAGGCATTCTTGTGAAGAATATGAATGGAATAAAAGAGCGTGTCAGTGCCTGAAAAAGGGCACATTTCTGCACTAACCTTTCCTCTGGGCTCGCAGCTCCTCCCTCCCCAGCAGCCAGAACAAGGCAGAGGATTGTTGTGACCCGTTAAGATCATAAAGGATTAAAGGATCCTTGAAACAGAGAACACAACACAGAGAAAGCGAACCCTGCTCATAGCCCACATGAACAGGAAGGTTAATGGGGAGGACACTAAACCCAACATGCAAAGCCCTATTTGGTGCCAGACCCACAGCATACACCCTGAGAAGGTCTTGGCTACCTGCCTCCAGCAACGTTTCTCCTTGGGGAGTTTTGCCCCTTTACTTGAGAGCATTTCATCCTGCTCTCGCAACTAAAACCTCCATTAGAACCATGTGAGAGGCCTCACAGCCCCTTTGGAGCATGGAGTGAAACCTCTCCATAGGAACCTGTCTGCTCAGCAGGTTGATAAACAGCAGCATCCCGGGCACTGAAACAGCAGCAAACCCAAGACAGAAACCAGGAAGGGGCAGAGGAAAGCAGATTCAGCGAAGGGAAAGAGCCGAGCCCTTCCACGGATCCTGTGTGCGCTGGGAAGGCTCCTCAGCACAGCTCCTCAGCACAGCGCCCGGAGCCGCTCTCCCGGGAGGGCTGGTAACAAAGCAGCCTTTAAAAATAACCCTGGTGCAAATATGAAACAGCGGGCCGCTTTCCAGAGACTCCAGCCCGAGCTGCCCAGCCCCACCGTGCACTGAACGCAGCCTGAACACAGCCAGCACCTAATCCAGGGACCCTGCACCTCCCACAGCCAGATGCTCAGATTCTTGGTGTCTTGTTCTGACCAGTGGGAACCTGTAGCAGCACTTCCAAATCCGGCCCCCTCCCCCCCTTGCAGGTTCTTTAATTAAGATCTTTAATTACATTCTTCTTCAGTATTTCTGTTACAGTTTCTCTTTTCACCTTCTTTCATCCTGCTGGGTTTAGAAGCTGAAGCTCTGTTCAAGGGCTCTGCATCAGTACACACTCAGGCATTCACCCTTTCACCAAAGCAGGTGACCAAAAGGGGAGCAGTGAACTAATACCAGTGAAAACCAACTGTAAACTTCAATCCTGAGAGCCAGGGCAAGTACAGGCTCTGATCCTACAGGAAATGCCCCTGGGGAATGCCAAAGGCAGTCTGGATCAAGTATCTACCAGTAATAACAGTCCCTTTACCTAATAAAGGGTTTGCTAAAGCAAAGCAGCGTGGATAGAACCAGTCTGACCTCAGTAGCGAGGGGCTGGGGTTCATTCAGGAGCCTGTATTCCATAAGGAAAGTTGTAAAACCTTGAACACAAGCAGTAAACCAGGTTTCTCCTTCCTTACTACTCGTACTCCACAGGGTGGGTAGAAAAAATAAATGAAGTCATCAAACCCACGCTGTAAAACACATATCTTCCTACATGGAAAAGTTGACAGCAGCAGCATTCCTTTGCTCCACTTCCACACTAATGGCAGGGACAGGAATGGAAGAGGCAGAAGAGGGTATGTGCTGACACCAAACACAAGGTCTCTAAAGGATTCACGTGGCTGTTTCTCCACATGTGCTGTGGAGATGCTGTAAGTGCTTTATGCTCTGAAGGCTGGAGCCAGGCTGAGAGAGCAGGGCTGCTTCAGCCTGCAGAAGAGAAGGCTCCTTAAGCGGAGCCGCTGGAGCAGCCCCAGTGCCTAAAGGGGCTCCAGGAAACCTGGAGAGGGGCTTGGGACAAGGGTCTGTAGGGACAGGCCAAGGGGAATGGCTTTAACCTGCCAGAGGGAAGACTGAGCTGAGCTCTTAGGCAGAAGCTCTTCCCTGTAAGGGTGCTGAGGTGCTGGCACAGGGTGCCCAGAGAAGCTGTGGCTGCCCCATCCCTGGCAGTGCTCAAGGCCAGGTTGGACACAGGGGCTTGGAGCACCCTGCTCCAGTGGAAGGGGTCCCTGCCCCTGGCAGGGGTTGGAGCTGGAGGAGCTTTAAGGTCCCTCCAACCCAAAGCAGTCTGGGATTCAGTGATTTCCTGAACTGCTCATGGCATGGATAACTCCATTATCCACAATGAATTTGGGCATCATAAACAGGCAAAGGAGTCTGTGGAGGGAGATGTTTTCTTCTCTGCTGGGCACCACCAGACACAGCCCAGCATTAAGATCACAGCGCCATTTAGCTGCTGGGTCTGTACCTGTAGTAATGCACAGTGGGGTCATGTGAAAACAAAGACTCAGTCCCTGTGTGACAAGGTCCCTATCGACAGCTCACAGACAGCAAATGGTGTTTTCCTTCCTGGTACATAAGCATCGATGAATTTGTAACAAATAAACCTCTTACACAAAACTTCCCTCACTTTGCAACTCAGGCAGCACTGCCACTTCCTTGTTCAAGCTCACGTGCATTTTATCACAGCAGCATTACAGATCCTGAGCCATGAAAGGGACCCACACAGGCTGGAGAGGTGTGAACCTCCTGGAGTTCAACCAGGCCAAGGGCAAGGTCCTGCCCCTGGGTCGGGGCAACCCCAGGACAAACCCAGGCTGGGGGAGAGGGTCTGGAGCCTGAGGAGCAGGACTTGGGGTGTTGGGTGAGAAGAAGCTCCCCGTGACCCACCTTTAGTGAGTGCTTGAGCTCAGAACTCCCCGCCCTGTGCTGGGCTGCACCTCCAGAGCGTGAGCTGCAGCACACGGAGGGGATCCTGCCCCTCTGCTGCACCCTGGAGAACCCCTCTCCTGCGTCCAGCTCTGGGGCAAGAGCACAAGAGGGACGCGGCGCTGCTGCAGCAAGTCCAGAGGAGGCCACGGAGCTGCTGCAAGGGCTGGAGCAGCTCTGCTCTGGAGCCAGGCTGGGAGAGCTGGGCTGGGGCAGCCTGGAGAACAGAAGGCTCCTGAAGGGGAGAGCTGAGAGCAGCTTCTGTAATTCTGAAACAGGTTATTGGGATCTCAGCAAAGGCCAGACTGCACAAACAGCCTCAATCATGGGCAGCCTCCAGCCAGACCTGAGAACTCTGGTCATTAACAGGGGACAGTGGGAGATAAAGGGCCCTTGGATGGACCCCTTTGCCTCTCAGGAGCTGACAGCGCCTGTGATGTCTGCGTGATGACAGCGCCTGTCAGCACTGTCCCACCCGTCTGCAGTCAGGATTCACCCGCTGACTGATACCTGTTCCTGGGTGCCCTGGCGGGGATGGGAAGACTGGTCCCGTTTTTGGGGGTGAGGGACATTGCACTGATACAGGGTACGTGTCTGGAGGAGGGAGGTCAGGGGGTGACAATAGTGGGATGCTGCAAAACCCTTCTGGACAGGCTGCTGGAGCCCCTGGACTGGGAAGATAAACTGAAAGGGTCCAAACGCCGTGTCTGGAGCAGAGGAACCGAGTTCTGCAGCCCCGGAGCCCTGCACAGCACCAGGGCCGGGCCCGCGGGAGCTTCCAGGATTCAGCTCCACGCTGGCTCCGGCAGCGCACCGGCTGGTCCCGCGGGTACCGGGGCCTCTGCACGCCCGGGACTGTCCCACTCCTCGGGGACCGGACCGGCTCTCCCTGCACCGGGGCACGATCAGTCCCGGTTCCCCGCACCAGGCTTCCCTCACCGGAGCACGCTCAGTCCCGGTTCCCCGCACCGAGGCTCCCGCACCGGGCTCCCCGCACCAGGCTTCCCTCACCGGAGCATGATCAGTCCCGGTTCCCCGCACCGAGGCTCCCGCACCGGTCACACCGCCCCCGGAGGCTCTCCCCACCCCTTCCAGCAGCAGCAGCAGCTCCGCACCGGCCTCCGGCCGCGGCCATTGCCCCGGCCCCGGTCCCAGCCCCAACCCCGGCTCCGTCCCCGGCGAGGGGCAGCGCTCGGTGCCCCGCAGGCCCCGGCAGCAGCGGCACGTCGGGTCGAACCTGCTCGCGGCGCTTGTGCCAGCGGCCGCAGGGACTCTCCTCCAGCACCTCGCTCTCCTCCTCGCTCTCCTCCTCCTTCTCCTGCGACAGACGCGCCTCCGGATCCGCCACCGCCATCCCGAGCCGAACCGAGCCGCTCCGCACCGCTCCGAGCCACGGTCTGACAGCGCCGCTCCCGCTCCTGGCCCCGTCCCGCCCCGCTCCGGACGTGCGGCCGCGCACGCCCCGCCCCGGTACCGGGACACCCCGCCCCGACCCGCCGGGAGGAGCCCCGGGGCCGGGACAGGGGCAGGGGACGGGGAAAGGTGGAGGGGCAGCGATAGGGACGCTCCCCCGCACGGGTCTGGCCAGCGGTGGAGGGAAATGGGGCTTGTCCTGCAGCGCTGAAGCCCTAGTGTCGGTGCTGGTGCTGCTGCTGCTGCTGCTGCTGGTGTTGGTGTTGGTGCTGGTGCTGGTGCTGGTGTTGGTGCTGGTGCTGGTGCTGGTGTTGGTGTTGGTGTTGGTGTTGGTGCTGGTGTTGGTGCTGGTGCTGGTGTTGGTGCTGGTGTTGGTGTTGGTGCTGGTGTTGGTGCTGGTGTTGGTGTTGGTGCTGGTGTTGGTGCTGGTGTTGGTGTTGGTGCTGGTGCTGGTGTTGGTGCTGGTGTTGGTGTTGGTGCTGGTGCTGGTGCTGGTGTTGGTGTTGGTGCTGGTGCTGGTGTTGGTGTTGGTGCTGGTGTTGGTGTTGGTGCTGGTGCTGGTGTTGGTGCTGGTGTTGGTGTTGGTGCTGGTGCTGGTGTTGGTGCTGGTGTTGGTGTTGGTGCTGGTGTTGGTGCTGGTGTTGGTGCTGGTGTTGGTGTTGGTGCTGGTGCTGGTGTTGGTGCTGGTGTTGGTGTTGGTGCTCTGCTGGTGTTGGTGCTGGTGCTGCCCCCCAGGCAGGAGCAACTCACAGAGCTCCCCTGCCCAGCCAGTGCACCCCGAAACAGCCCCAGCAGCTCCCAGCAAGGAGCCTCGCCGATATTTGTGTTCCTCCCGCAGCTCTCTGGCTCATCTGATGTTTTTCCTCCTCTCCCTGGCCAGCTCCGGCTGCTTTTAGCACGTTCGTTACTTGTTCCAGCGCCTCCGTGACGCGCCGGTGCCTGACGGCTGTTCTGGGACATGTTCTTTCCCTCCAAGCCTGTTACTGCTTTTAGCCTGTGGTTAACCAGGATGGACCATGGTGCGGTGGCTGCTGGATGAGGAGGCACCGATGGAGGGATCACACACTGTGTCCTGCTCCCTAAAACACAGAATAAAGGTCAGGAGCCATTTCCTCATGTGTGCCACCACTGGGTACTCCCTGGAGGCAACAGCCACCTCCAGCACCCCCCACTGTACCCCCCTGCTGCCAGCCCATAAGCCAGGTACCCCACAGTGACCTTGTGCTGGGCCTGCCAGACAGGACCTGTAGGAAAGTACTGGTTCTTATCAAAGTGAAAGGCAAAGGTTTGGCTGGGAATCAAGGAAACATGGAATGGTTTGGGTTGGAAGAGACCTTAAAGCTCATTCAGTTCCAACCCCCTGCCATGGACAGGGACATCTTCCACTACAGCAGGTTGCTGGAGGACCTTTAAGGTCCCTTCCAACATGAACCGGTCTTGGATTCTGTGAGACACACAAAAACCCCACAGCTCATTCTCTGCTGTGACATTTGCTCTGCAGGAAGCCCTCCCTTGCGAGATGACAGGCAGGGAAATTGCCTCAAGATGAGGTGACACAAGTACATATTATAAACCAAGTCAATGACAATGGTGACAAGTTGCTGGAGATGTTTGGCAGGTGGTGAATGTCAAATGGGCAGAGCTTATCCCGTGGTAACTGGGCAGGGTCAGTGCCAGGTCCAGCTTTCCAACAGCTCCTCAACAATCCAGGAGGGATGAACAAGGAGCTGCAGTTGACTGATGACACCAGCTCTTGAGGACAGCCGCCTCCAAAGAGCCGCAGAGGATCTGGTGACACAGGAGCCATGTCACAAGCATGGACAAGGTTTCACATGAACCTCACAAGCATGGACAAGGTTTCACATGAACCACATGTGCAGGTCAGAGCCGGGGACACGCAGAGCAAGAGCCCGTTAGCAGCGTGGGGAGAGCACACAGGATGCCACACGTGTCACCATGTCACAGAGATAAGTAGCTGGGATGCCTGCTGAGGCGGGTGCCACATGGAGGAATTCATTGCCACAGGGTGTTCACAGCGTCCAAGGGAGAAAAGCGTTTTAAAAGCCATTAGGCAGATCTGTGGGAGAAGAATTGATTTGGGCTGTTAAAGGCAGCCGCAGCCGAGGCCTCTGGCTCCAGAGGGCTCCAAGCTGCAGCTTCTCAAAGCTGGGAGGCTGCAGCTGATGAAATACAGGTTCCTGTGCTCCGCCTCTTGGGATGTACTGTCAGCAGCTTGTCAAGCCAGAACGCAGGGATGTGCAGGGCTCAGCCTGACCTGGAGGAGCTGCTCTCACACTGCTCCCTATTTCTGGGCAGGAAGCACTTTTGGCCTTCACACGTTCCCTGCAGAGCACGGCTGTTCCATTTCAGTGTGCCGGAGGTGTCTGGAGCTGGATGCTGCTGCTGGATGTTGCTGCTGCCCTGGCCTGGCCACACTCTGATCAGGCGGCTCAAACACAAACTTTGAAGGTCCTTTGAGGAAGATAAATGGCTTTCAGCAGCAGGAGTTGGCTGGATCCGTGATCCTCTGGTCAAGCTCAATCAGCCTGAGTGCAGCGTTGTCAGCATGTGATACTTTCAATTTCTCTGGGCACAGGAACTGAAGGGGCTGACATGAAAACTGGAGGGGGGCTTTGGACAAGGGCCTGTGGGGACAGGATAAAGGGGGAATGGCTTTAACCGGACAGAGGAGAGACTGAGATGAGCTTTAACCATCCTGTGATTCTGTGATTGTAGGGATGACAGGATGCAGGATCCGTGCATGTTCCCTCAGCAGTGACCATCCCCTGTATCATCAGTGCCCCATCATCCCCATCCAGACAATGCTTCAATATCCCACTACCTCTTGCTTCATCCCATCATCCTCAATGCCTCATCCATATCAGAGTAAGTTTCTTGATCTTCCTTCTGTGACTTCCTTTTGCTTTACTGAATCATAGAATCACGAAATCAGTGAGGTTGGAAAAGACCTCATCCAGTCCAAACGCTCCCAGCCCTGCCAAGGCCACCACTGCCCCATGGCACTGAGGCCTCGTCTCCATGCTGTGTGAACACTTGCAGGGATGGTGCCTGCAGCCCTGCCCCGGGCAGCCTCTTCCAATGCCTGAGCACCCTCTGGGGAAGGAATTGTTCCTCAGCTCCATCTAAACCTGCACTGGGGCAGCTTGAGGCCGGTTCCTCTCGTCCCATCCCTTGTTCCTTGGGAGCAGAGCCCAGCCCCTCCTGGCTCCATCCTCCTCTCAGGCACTTGTAGGGAGCCATCAGGTCCCCTCTGAGCCTTCTCTTCTCCAGACTGACCCCCCCCCCCCCCCAGGTCCCCCCATTGTTCCTTATAAGAAATAATAAGGATACTCTGCAGTAGAGCACACTTGTCTGAGCTATTATTTTCAGATATAGCTCACACACTCTTCCATTAACTGGCTGTCACACAACAATCCTGCTCTAGGGCCGGGCTGGTGCTGGTGCTGGTGGCCCCATGTCCCCCTCTCCCTCCTGGCTCACTGAACTCACCATCTCTCTGAACTCACCATCTCTTTTCATCCGTGGCTGATGCATCAGTCCCATGTGTGCAGCACAACCTGCACTTTGTGACAGTGTGAAGTTCAGGAGGTGTCACCCTGACCCTCTATACCCCACACACTGTCCCTGCTCTGGCTTCTCAGTATGTTTCATGGTGGCCTCTTCAGGGAAACCTGCAGTTTCTCAGGAGCCTCTTTCTGTTTCTCACACATCAGGTTCTCCCCTTCCCTGCTCTGCAGCTCCCCACATGCATCCTTCCCACACGCATGACCTACACACATGTGCAACCTGCTGCTGTCAGCATGTGATCAGACGTGTGAAGTCACGGGAGGGAGCCCAGCACGCAGCAAGTGCTGCAGGAGCAGAGCGTGCCCCGGGAATTGCATGGAGCGGCTCTTGAAACGGCTTCTCACAGCAGCAGCTGCTGACAGCATCTCCCATGTCACCCCTGAGAGGCACACACTGCAGGAGAGGCCAGGCCAGAGAGCTTGGTGAGGGGCTGCTGACTCCCAGCCCCTCTAAGCTGCTTGGAGCTCTGCCTGTATTCCCTCTGGCAGCTTCCACACAGTGCAGGGAATACCTATCCAGCCCTTCCATAAGTGCTTTCATAAGTGGAAAGAGCCAGCGTGTGACAGAGGGAGGAGAATCTGACCACAGAGATAGTGGTGGGTGCGCTGGAATGAGGCACTGGCTGGGACTGGTCACAGCTCACTGCTAAACCGGGATGGTTTGAACCTGCTTGGGAAGAATGCTCTGTCTGTGAGGGTGCAGGGGTGCAGGGGCCATGGCCAGGCTCCTGTGTGGGGCAAAGCAATGGACAAGCTTTGATTTGAGAGCATCCCATGGGATGCAGGACAGGCACTGGGTGATGGAGGAGCTGGACGTGGCTGTTGGAGGTCAGGCAGGCAGAGCAGGCAGCGGCGGCAGTCACACTACTGGTACCAGTACTGGCACCTTGTGGTACCCATTGGGCAGTGAACAGCTGCCATGAGGCATCTCAGTCTGTATCTCAGATCCTCTTTCCTGTGCGGGCACAGTGAAAGTCTCGTGGTGGTGGAGGAAGGGTTCATCCTGTCCAGGGCATCATTTGGGCCCTTGGTGCTGCCAGAGTGATGGCCAAGTCGTGCTTCCTGCAGAAATACTCTCAATCCCAGTGGAGGGAGAGGAGAGCCCCAAGAATGGGGTGAAGACCAGGGCAGGGCATGACTCCCCTGGGAGAAGATGTTTAGATGTTTATTTTAAGATGTCCCTGCTCATTGCAGGGGCCTGGACTGATGAGCTTTGAAAGTCCCTTCCAGACCATCCCATTCCATGATTCTGTTATTCAGAGGTTCTAAGGTTGCCCTGTGTGACTGGAAGGAGCTGTGGGATGGGGCATGCAGGGGAGCAGGGACAAGGACAGGAATGACAGGGGTTGGTGGGGTGGAGAACTATCAGTAGCTGCCTCCAGGAGCCCGTGGGGGTCCAGCACAGGAGCATGACTTTGCGCTGCAGCTGCTCATGCACAAAGGGTGTCGAGTTTCTGTCAGACCCTGATGCTGCTCCCACTGTCTTGGCAGGATCCTGCTCCACCGCCCTGGCAGGAGACCTGATCCCAGTTTCCTGACTCCAGTCTCTCTCCGAGGAGGAAACGTGGCTGCAGCGAATGCTCCTGGTTGAGCACAGCACCCTTCAGTGCCGCAGCATAGCCTGCGCCGAGCTTGGCAGGGACCAATCCCAGGGTTTCCATGTCCCAAACTCCTGTGTTCTGCTGCCAGGGAATTTCCTGCTCCTGAGGCCATGGTTTCCTTTGGTAAATCTGAGCTGGTTCCTTTAGAATCATCAAATCATGCAATGGTTTGTGTTGGGGGAGGACCTTAGAGCTCATCCAGCTCCAGCCCCCTGCCAAGGTCAGGGACACCTTCCATTAGAACAGGGTGCTCCAAGCCCCATCCAACCTGGCCTTGAGCACTGCCAGGGCTGGGGCAGCCACAGCTTCTCCTTTTGACCCTTTCTAGTGTCCCACTGCCCTCATGGTGAAGAACTTCATCCCAAGATCCCATCCAACTCTTCCCTCTCTCAGTTGGAGCCGTTCCTCCTCCTCCCATCCCTGCCTCCCCTGTCCCAACCCCTCTCCAGGCTCCCTGCAGCCCTTCAGGCACTGGAGCTGCTCTCAGGTCCCCCCTTCCCTCAACAGAGGGGCAGGATCCCCTCCCTGAGCTGCTGCTCACGCTCTGGGCTGGACCCAGCACGCGGGGGGGTTCTGGGCTCAAGCGCTCACTGAAGCCGGCTCATGGGGAGCTTCTCCTCCCCCAGCACCCCAAGTCCTGCTCCTCGGGCTGCTCCCGCCCCTCTCCCCAGCCGGGGTTTGTTCTTACCCTGCCTTTGCTGCTTGAGCAGCCAGGAGTTAGGAGTCACTTGTGCTGTCACAGTGTGACTGGGGAGTTCCCAGTTCCAAAAGCATTTAAACCCCTTTTTTCACCTTTTCCTAAGAAGTAGAACCAGTTAAGTGGAGAGTTAATAAAAGCTTCCATCAGAACAATGTCTTTTGTTCCCTTTTAGCTTTGATCTTGGTTAGCAGAAGCTCAAAGGCTTTCAGTTGAGCTGACTGCGCTGTTGGTGGAGCCAGTCCGAGCTCTGCTTTGTGCCGTGAGGACAAACCCAAGACGTTTGCACATAGCAGCGGATCACAACAGCAGTCAAGCCAAAAGAGCAGCTCCTGTCTCCTGTAGCAGCCCGGCTGGGGCAGGGCTTGGGACACATCCCGGGTTCTGCCACCCACTGGGAGATGGGATTGTGCTGAAAGGGGGACCTGGAGAATATGGCTCTGGAGGCAAATGAATGCAATGCTTGTACCAGTGACTGTGGCATAAAATATCAGGTGATGGCCTGAGCTTAGCAACAGGCAGGGAGCTGGTGGAGGGCTGGGACAACGTCCAGGGCACTGGTGACATTGAGGCTGAACTAAGTCATGGGAGGAAATGGAACAGTACAAAATGCAAAGTCATGCCCTGGGGACGCTGAACAAACATTTATGCCATGAATTAGGCCCCTGATTTGGAAGTGAGTAGAGGGGAAAAGGCCTGCGTGTGTTCAGCAGCTCAGGATGCTGCTGTAGATGGCAGCCACAGAAACGTGGTGCCTTCTTAATCTACTGGGATGTGTTTCTCAGGGGGGAGATGGTGCCAGGGTTGTATTTACAGATCATGCACCAGCCACGCTAAAAGCCAGGTTTAGTCTTAGAGAAGGTGCAGAGAAGAGCGACTGAGGGCATGTGGTGGGGAGCTGAGAGCACCCTAGATGGAGAGCCCCGCAAAGCAGGCGTGGAGGGGAGATAAGGCTGCCCGGGGGGGTGTTATCAGCACAGAACAGGGGAGCAGCAGCAGATCTGCTGGAGCTGATGGGTGCGTTTTGCATAGAAGGAGATTGGTCTGAGCTGGCCGAGAGCTGGGAGGATGCTTCAGCTGCTGCAGGAGCAGCGTGGGACGAGCTCCTGGCGCAGAGGAGCAGGGACCCTGCCCGTGCTGCGGGAAGGTGGAAGCTGCTGCCCTGCGAGCACCCTGCCAGCCCCACCAGCTTTGTTCTTGTGGGTGAAGTGCTCCAGCTGGGTACAAGGCCTGGCTGGCCCTGGGTCCCTCACTGAGGGCACTGTCATGGGGCCATAGCCCCAAAGGCTGGGCTCTGCTCCCAAGGAACAAGGGATGGGACGAGAGGAACCGGCCTCAAGCTGCACCAGGGCAGGTTTAGATGGAGCTGAGGAACAATTCCTGCCCCAGAGGGTGCTCAGGCATTGGAACAGGCTTCCCGGGGCAGGGCTGCAGGCACCATCCCTGCAAGCGTTCACACACCGTGGAGACGAGGCCTCAGTGCCATGGGTTAGTGGTGGCCTTGGCAGGGGTGGGCAATGGTTGGACGGGATGATCCTGAGGATCTTTCCCAACCCGTTGGTTCCACGATCCCATGATTCTCTCAACCTGTCTTCTCCCATGACAGCAAGAAGTTCCTCAGCGCGTCCACTGAGGAGCAATGTTCCCGCAGGAACCAGCGCAGGCACCAGCCCGCCCCGCGCTCCGCTGCCCATTCGGAGCTGTGCGCCGGCAGCCAGCTCATCGCTATGCAGATGTATGCGGCTTTCCCCTCACCCTGCCCCATTTTCTTTCAGCTTCTCTTTTGGATATTCAGCAGTTCCTGCGGGACTGAGAGCTGAGTCCTGGGAACCGTCTGGAACCTTCCAGCCCTGGGCAGGCTGGGGCTGGAACCGGCTCATCGCAGGAGCCTCATCACCCTGCTGCGCCCGTCCACCCCACAGCCACTGCCACAGCCTGGTGCCAACCCCCTCCGAGAAGCACGAACATGGAGGGGGCCGGACCTTGTGCACGTCCAACTGCAACCGGGCACCAGGCAACAGCAAGGGTGCAGGAACCAGAGCGGGAGCACAGCAACTGCTGCCAGCACTGAAAGGAACTGGGGCAGGCTGGAGAGGTGGGAACCTCCTGGGGCTCAACCAGGCCAAGGGCAAGGTCCTGCCCCTGGGTCGGGGCAACCCCAGCACTGACGCAGGCTGGGGGAGAGGGGCTGGAGCCTGAGGAGCAGGACTTGGGGTCCTGGGGGGGGGGGGGGGGGGGGATAAGCTCCCCAGGACCCAGCTTCAGTGAGCACTGGAGCCCAGAACCTCCCGTGTGCTGGGTGCAGCCCAGAGCGTGAGCAGCAGCTCAGGGACACAAAACCGCACACAGAGAGCAGGTAACAGGGACGCACACAGAGAGCACGTAACAGGGATGCACACACACACAGAGCAGGTAACAGGGATGCACACACACACACAGAGCAGGTAACAGGGATGCAAACACACAGAGCCAGGTAACAGGGATGCACACACACACAGAGCAGGTAACAGGGATGCACACACACTCAGAGCAGGTAACAGGGATGCACACACACACACACAGAGCAGGTAACAGGGATGCACACACACACACACAGAGCAGGTAACAGGGATGCACACACACACAGAGCAGGTAACAGGGATGCACACACACTCAGAGCAGGTAACAGGGATGCACACACACACACACAGAGCAGGTAACAGGGATGCACACACACACACACAGAGCAGGTAACAGGGATGCACACACACACACACAGAGCAGGTAACAGGGATGCACACACACACAGAGCAGGTAACAGGGATGTGCACACACACACACAGAGCAGGTAACAGGGATGCACACACACACACAGAGCAGGTAACAGGGATGCAAACACACACACAGAGCAGGTAACAGGGATGTGCACACACACCACAGAGCAGGTAACAGGGATGCACACACACACAGAGAGCAGGTAACAGGGATGTGCACACACACACAGAGCAGGTAACAGGGATGCACACACACACAGAGAGCAGGTAACAGGGATGCACACACACAGAGCAGGTAACGGGGATGCACACACACAGAGCAGGTAACAGGGATGCACACACACAAACAGCAGGTAACAGGGATGTGCACACACACACACAGAGCAGGTAACAGGGATGCGCACACACACAGAGCAGGTAACAGGGATGTGCACACACACACACACACAGCAGGTAACAGGGATGTGCACACACAGAGCAGGTAACAGGGATGCACACACACACAGAGCAGGTAACAGGGATGCACACACACACACAGAGCAGGTAACAGGGATGCACGCACACACAGAGCAGGTAACAGGGATGCACACACACACACATAGAGCAGGTAACAGGGATGCGCACACACAGAGCAGGTAACAGGGATGCACACACACACAGAGCAGGTAACAGGGATGCACACACACACACAGAGCAGGTAACAGGGATGCACACACACACACAGAGCAGGTAACAGGGATGCACATACACACACACAGAGCAGGTAACAGGGATGCGCACACACAGAGCAGGTAACAGGGATGCACACACACACACAGAGCAGGTAACAGGGATGTGCACACACACACAGAGCAGGTAACAGGGATGCACACACACACACAGAGCAGGTAACAGGGATGCACACACACACACAGAGCAGGTAACAGGGATGCACACACACACACACAGAGCAGGTAACAGGGATGCACACACACACACAGAGCAGGTAACAGGGATGCACACACACACACACAGAGCAGGTAACAGGGATGCACACACACACACAGAGCAGGTAGCAGGGATGCACACACACAAACAGCAGGTAACAGGGATGCACACACACACACAGAGCAGGTAGCAGGGATGCACACGCACACAGAGCAGGTAACAGGGATGCACACACACACACACAGAACAGGTAATGGGGACGGACCTACGCAGACACCCCTCAGGCTGTGCTGTGTGTCCCCCTCACCATTCCCCACAACACATGGATTGCTGCTGCATGACTGTGGCGGTACGTGGCTCTGCAGAACCTGTGTGTGCAGCCTGGTGCATGCATCACATGGCACATGTGTGCACAGCCCTGCAACACACGCCTATGTGGCACACGTGTGGCCACACAGCATGGTTCTACAGCACATACATGCACAGTGCTGTGGTGTGCACCCCTGTGCACGTGGTACTGTGCATGTATGCAGGGGCATGGGAAGGGACCCATGTTTGCCCCCCAGTGCACTGACCATGGGGTGTTCCATGGGTGCTTCTCCCCTTGTGATGGGCAGTGACCCTTATAGGCACCGGTACTGGCGTCCCCTGGTGCATGCAGAGCCGTCCTGCCCTGCCTGAGGTGTCCCCTCTCCCATGGGTGCCCTGCACAAAGCAGTGTCCCAGCACTGGGGTGTCGGAGCACTGGCAGAATCCCTATTCCTCACATGCAGAGCCCCATGCACCCCCCAGCTTGCAGCACAGCCCGAAGACAGGTCAGGGCTGAGCATCCCGCGGGCATGTGCAGCCACGCGTGCTGTTCCCTACAGCTCTTGAGGTCGCTGGGGACCTGAGCTGCCCCGAGCAGAGGTTTTGAGTCCCTCTCCTGGGGCTGCAGTGGTGCTGCCACGGCTCCTGCACTGGGCTTGCTGCCTCACCCTGGCACTCACCGTCTCAACTAGCTTGGTGCTGGCCCCGCATTACCCTGGGCCTGTGTGTGCCCTAGAGAAAGCAGCAGCCACCAGCCTGGACCCTCCCCAGGAGCTTTCCGAGAAGCTCTGCTGCGCAAAAGAAATGCAGGCACGCAGCAGTTGGGACAGCAGCAAGTTTAACTGGGTGCCACCGGTCCACACACAGGCCTGTCACCTCTTCCCTGCCCATCACTGAGTTATGGGAGAGGAAACCCTCGGGATGAAGCTTGTGCCTCCTCTGGGGTGGTGTCAGGGGTCCTGGCGGTGCCTCGCCTGGCACTGAGGGCCTGTGATGACGGTGGTGGTGATGGTGATCTTGTTCACTGTCAGCCCGCCTGTGCCGTAACTGTCCAGATGTGCCTCGCGCTTGTACTCGGAGACTTGCTTGGTGGAGAGGAGGTCCCACACGGAAACCCTCTGCTCCTGGAGGGGCCCACAGGTGATGTAGGAGCCCTCAGACTGCAGGAGGTCCACTGTCTGCTGGGGAAGGGTTGTGAGATGGCTTCCCTTGCTGTCTGCCACCACGCTGCTGGTGGTGTTCAGCAGGTCCTGAATGGTGACTGTCCCGGCACGGTACAGCTCCAGCAGCTCCTGCCTTTTCTCCTCAGGGATGCAGCCGGAGAAGAGCAGGTCCCACACTGAGACCTTGTGGCCCCGGGACTCTCCAACATCCAAGTCAACCACTGTGGTTTTCAAGGCTGTTTCCCATGGTTCCTCTTTGGTGGAGTCACCATCCTTCCCTCCTGCTGCTGTCACGGTGTCCTTGTTGGACGCCTTGACTGCAACATGGAATTTCCTGCCTGTAGATTCCTTTTTCTTGACAAGCGTGGTGACAACAGCTATTAACTGATCCAAGGGCAATGTCCCGGCACGGTACAGCTCCAGCAGCTCCTGCCTTTTCTCCTTGGGGATGCAGTCGGAGAAGAGCAGGTCCCACACTGAGACCTGCCCCCCCTCAAAATCACCCTCTGACACCTCAACTGTGGTGGTCCTCAGGGTCTCTTCCCAGGCCCTGTCCTCCTGCAGCTCAGTGTGCTCTGCTCCTGCAGCCGTCGACTCTGCCCTGGGGCTGCTCTCCTTTGCCCTTGCTGCTTCTGCCTTTGACACAATAGTGCTCACCACGGTTTTCACCTGATCAAGGGTTAACTCCCCAGCCTGGTACAGCTCCAGGAGCTCCTTCCTATTCTCCTCAGGGATATACTTGGAGTGCAGCAGGTCCCACACTGAAACCTTGTGGCCCTGGTACTCTCCAACATCCAAGTCAACCACTGTGGTTTTCAAGGCTGTTTCCCATGGTTCTTCTTTGGTGGAGTCACCATCCTTCCCTCCTGCTGCTGTCACGGTGTCCTTGTTGGACGCCTTGACTGCAACATGGAATTTCCTGCCTGTAGATTCCTTTTTCTTGACAAGCGTGGTGACAACAGCTATTAACTGATCCAAGGGCAATGTCCCGGCACGGTACAGCTCCAGCAGCTCCTGCCTTTTCTCCTTGGGGATGCAGTCGGAGAAGAGCAGGTCCCACACTGAGACCTGCCCCCCCTCAAAATCACCCTCTGACACCTCAACTGTGGTGGTCCTCAGGGTCTCTTCCCAGGCCCTGTCCTCCTGCAGCTCAGTGTGCTCTGCTCCTGCAGCCGTCGACTCTGCCCTGGGGCTGCTCTCCTTTGCCCTTGCTGCTTCTGCCTTTGACACAATAGTGCTCACCACGGTTTTCACCTGATCAAGGGTTAACTCCCCGGCCTGGTACAGCTCCAGGAGCTCCTTCCTATTCTCCTCAGGGATATACTTGGAGTGCAGCAGGTCCCACACTGAAACCTTGTGGCCCCGGTACTCTCCAACATCCAAGTCAACCACTGTGGTTTTCAAGGCTGTTTCCCATGGTTCCTCTTTGGTGGAGTCACCATCCTTCTCTCCTGCTGCTGTCACGGTGTCCTTGTTGGACGCCTTGACTGCAACATGGAATTTCCTGCCTGTAGATTCCTTTTTCTTAATGACAGTGGTGACAACAGTTATCATCTGCTCCAGAGTTAACAGCCTTTCATGGTACAGCTCCAGCAGTTCCTGCGTTTTCTCCTCAGGGATGTAGTCAGAGAAAAGCAGGTCCCACACAGACACCCGCCTCCCCTGCAAGTCGCCAGCTAGCACTTCAATGGTGGTGGACTTCAAGGTGTTATCTAGTCGTGCATATTGTGTTGAAGAATCACCTCCATCCTCCTCCACTTTTGTCACTGCCCTGTGCGGACCTCTGGCACTGGCCCTGAGCGCGGCATTTGCAGCTGCAGTTCTGTTTATGATGGTGGTGACCACGGTGGCCACTTGTTCTGTGGTCAGTATCCCTGCTCTGTACAGCTCCAGCAGCTCCTGCCGCCTCCCTTGAGGGATATGTCTGGAAAAGAGCAGATCCAGCAAGGAAACCTTTTGCCCCTGGAATTCACCAGCAGTGACATAGATGGTTGCAGACTTCAGGGACTTTCTCAACTGTTGCTCTTGGGAGTGCATGCCCTGAACTGGTCGTGATGGGTGTGATGCTCCCACCTTGGTGTCGGCTGTAACTGTGGATGAGCTCAAATGCCCATTTTTCATTCCTGCCCCAGCGATGATGGTGGTGAGGAGAGTGCTCATCTCCGGGATGGTGACAGTCCCTGCCTTGTACTTCCTCAGGAGCTCCTCTCTCTGGTGCTCGGGCACGTAGCGGGAGAAAAGGAGCTCCCAGAGGCTGACGCTCTGGCCCTGGAAGAGCCCCACGCTGAGCGTGGTGCGGGTGGCCTGCAGGGCTTTCCGAGCATCCTTGCTGAGCTGATGGACCGCAGAGCCCTTGTCCATCACGTGGAGCATCGGCAGCCCCGTGTCCGGGTCGGGCACGCAGCGGCGCAGGAGCTGCATGTAGGTGAGGTTCTCGTGGGTGTTGGGGTCAAAGCAACTTCTTATCTGGTTCTTGGGGTTAGAAAGGAACTGGCACATCTCCTGGTCAAAGTACCCGCGCTTGTGGGCCACTTCCACCGGGATGCGGTGACTGTGCACGGGGTCAATAATGCCGCCGGTGGCTATCTGGGCCTCGAGCAGGCGGACAGCATGCTCCTTCACAATGAACTCTTTCTTCATGGCCTGGAAGAGGGAGATGTGGTGGCCTGTGTACGGCTCCGTGTAGCCTGTGACAGCTCCCTCGGCCGACAGCAGCTTCTCATAGAAGTCTCTGCCGATGAGTCCCGCCGTCAGCGCCTCTTCCACCGACAGCTTCTGGTTCCTCACAGGGTCGGTGAGGAGCCCTGAAGCAGCCTGTGCCTCCAGCAGCACCAGGGCTGTGCCAGGCGTCAGCAACCCCCTTATCATGGCATCATAGATACTCATCTTCTTACTCATGGCCTGGAGGAAGACTCCAGCTATGAAGTTACTCTCACCAACACCCATCTCTTTGTGTTCATCCTCAACCAGGTTACTTCCCATGTCAGTTGACTTATTGTTCTTAGAGGATCCACTCATCTTCTGCGTTGTCTCTGGGGAACAGTACTGCTACCGTGGGCACCGTGTTTGTCTGGGGAGAGAGAAAGAAATGTCCTGGTGAGACAGAGGTTCTTGTGAATAGAGGTTCTTGTGCAGTTTTCATGGTGTGTGTAAATCACAGAATCCCAGGCTGGTTTGTGTTGGAAGGGACCATCCAGTCCCAGCCCCCTGCCAAGGGCAGGGACCCCTTCCACTGGAGCAGGGTGCTCCAAGCCCCTGTGTCCAACCTGGCCCTGAGCACTGCCAGGGATGGGGCAGCCACAGCTTCTCTGGGCACCCTGTGCCAGCGCCTCAGCACCCTCACAGGGAAGAGCTTCTGCCTAAGAGCTCAGCTCAGTCTCCCTTCTGGCAGGTTCAAGCCATTCCCCTTGGCCTGTCCCTTCAGGCCCTTGTCCCAGGCCCCTCTCCAGGCTCCCTGCAGCCCCTTTAGGCACTGGAGCTGCTCTAAGGTCTCCCCTTCACGCAGCACAGGGGCAGGATCCCCTCCCTGAACTGCTGCTCACACTCTGGGGGTGCAGCCCAGCACATAGTGGGGTTCTGGCTCATCACAGCCCATGTGTGCTGGGTCTCTGCTTGTTCTAAGGCCATTGGGTTGTCAGAGCCTCCAGCCCCATCCTGTTACACTCCTCTGTCCACCAAAACAGGTGGACCTATAGGGATGCTGGAGAGGGACTCTTCATTAGAGACTGTAGTGACAGGACAAGACGTAATGGGTTAAAACTTAAACAGGGGAAGTTTAGGTTGGATATTGTTAGGGTAGTGAGGCACTGGAATGGGTTGCCCAGGGAGGTTGTGAATGCTCCATCCCTGGCAGTGTTCAAGGCCAGGCTGGACGAGGCCTTGGGTGATATGATTTAACGTAAGGTGTCCCTGCCCATGGCAGGGGGGGTGGATCTAGATGATCTTAAGGTTCTTTCCAACCCTAACGATTCTGTGATTCTAAAACTGGGGTCTACTGTTGTAGATGTGCTGGCACCAGTCCTGCCACATGCTGTCCTCTGGACTGTGCATGGCACTGTCCATGAGAGGGCTCATGGTGCCAGACACCACCCCAGGACGATCCTAATCAGTTCCAGCAACTGAGGATGAGGCAGAGTCACTGGGAAGGTTTGCCTGACCCAGTGCTCTCTCCAGATATTTAGGGAAACAGGAGCAGGGTGTTTGGGATGCTCTGGCTGAGCTCTCTGGCACATCGTGCTCTGTGTCAGGTCAGGGCTCGCCCTGGGCTGCCTGTGGCCACCACAGGCTGCCCTGCAGGGACCCAGCCCTCATGGGTTCGGTGGCACCGGGCCTGTGGCTTAACCACACTTTGCAGGTAAAGTGCTTCCCGGGAGCTCCTGTGCCGCGGGACGGGAGGAGCGGTCACTCTTTGCTATGAGCTAATTGCCGTGTGGGTAAATGGTGGCTTAAATGAGATATATTTAAGTGAAGATTAGCGAACGAGTGCCTCAAGGAGCTTTGAGTGCTCTCTCCCATCCAGGCATGGGCTTTGCATGAGTGTGACCAGCAGTGGTAAATCCTGTGGGCACCCTCACCCATGGAAATGCAGCATCCCTCAACCACTGCCCCAGTTGCCTGTCTGAGATGTTCCAGGGGGAAACAACTGTGCTCTGGAGCAGCCACCGGAGGAGCCACCCCGAGTCAGGCAAAGGTCTGTGGAGACAGTCTTCTTTCCACCCTGAGCCATAAGCAGACAGTGGAAGGATGAAGAGGGGAGGCAACATGTGAGATATTTCCCCAGTTTCTAAGTCAACTTTTGACTGTTTTCAGGTCAGGGGATTCCACTGAGCTGGACCTGGACATGTGTCCTCCTTGAGGGATGTCTCACATGCTGTCAGTCTCTTTGGAGCATGTAAACTTTCAGCATCTACAGCATTGCAGGGTGATGAGGCCAGCGCCTTGTGAAAACAGCCAAATCGAAACCCAAACCATTCCCTTGGGAACACCCATCTCCCATAACCTGCAGTGAGTGACAGTAATGACACATTCAGCTCATTATGAGGGTCACAGCTTTAGCTCTGCCTCTTCACCTGACTGGTCTGAAAGTCTCTGAGTCAGTGCTTCTGAGCCATTTAAATATTGGATTGATGCTGGTTGCTCACGATGGGCAGAGGCTCATCCCAGCAGCTACAGACAAGCCCCAGCCTCTTTGGAGACCATGACCATGACTTCAGGCTCTCTATAGCCAGCGGCTCTGCTCCACCAGCCCAAGGGAGCAGCTCTTCTTCCCATCCCTGCCTGCCCCCCCAGATGCAGCTGAGCCCTTCAGGAGGTGATGGGCCGGTGGCAGTGGGACGGGACGAGCTGAGTGCTGTGTCACACCCCGGAGCAGGCAACACCTATGTAGGACATGGATGTCGTGTAAACACCCTATAGAGCAAAGACATTGCCCAACTGCGAGCTGTCATTAGCTGGTCTCTAATCAGACCTCCTGGTGCTGGGGCTTGGCTGCAGCTCCTGGGGCAGGACCTGGTTGTCCTTTCATGCTGTCACAGCAGCCCAGCCCTAATGGAAGCATTTTTCCGGCTGGAGGGAGCAGGGCTACCAGCCAAGCCGTAGTCCCCAGCCCCGCTGCATGCTGGGGGGGAACTGGTGCTGTCCCCCTGTCTCAGTGCTCGGCTCCAGCCCAGACCCACCACAGGCCGGCATTTTCTGTCTCAGGAGCCTGCGGGCTTGGGCAGGTCCCTCAACTCTGGCTGCTTCCCTCCCACATCCCAGTGTCCCGTCTGCTCAGAAGTGATGAGGACACAGCTCCATCCAGCCCCGGTGCCACTCTGACACTCTGCCCCTTCTTGCAAAGTCCTGCCTGGAGACCTCATGCTCGCCAGACCACTGCTGAGCTGCCCTCTGAACATTGGGTTTTGGGGTGGATGCAAGGTCCCTGCATTCCCTACAGACCCCTGATACCTGCAGGCAGGGTGCCATGCCAAAGTGGGGCTCTGGGGTGGCCCTGGTGCCCGCTTCAGGCTCTGTCCTACCTGCTGGACATGTATCCAGGGCAGCTGAATCCCCAGCAGGCTCTGGTACTCCTCCTCCTCCTCCTCCTCTTCTTCCTCCTCCTGCTGTTGCCGCTCAGCCAGGATGAGCAGCCCAGGCAAGAGCCCAATTTAAATCCTTCCCTTCCCCGCCCATGGAGATGACAAGGTGACCCTGCCCTGTGCTGAAGTGCAGAAGCACAAGTGACAGTCAGACATCTGGCAGGACAGTGCCACAGCAGCCCCAGGAGCCTGGCTCGGGTGGTAGGGACTGGGGCTGGGGGGCAGCGACCGGCCCTGGAGACATGGGGCATGATCCTTACTGGAGCCTGGAACAGAGATGGCTGTGGAGAGAGCAGGCGCATGGTGAGCTCCTGGACTCTGCCATCACCTTCTTCTGGCAGCTGCTCAGCACAACTGCTTGTGGAGCACCCTGCCTGTGGTTCGGCTGCCACGGAGCCCTCCATGGACCTGGCTTGTTCCGTCTGCCCTTCTAGAATCAAGGAATCAACTGGGGTGTAAAAGACCTTCAAGATCATCAAGTCCAGCCTTTACACCAGCACTGCCAAGGCCACCACTGCCCCATGGCACTGAGGCCTTGTCTCCACGCTGTGTGAACACTTGCAGGGATGGTGCCTGCAGCCCTGCCCCGGGCAGCCTGTTCCAATGCCTGAGCACCCTCTGGGGCAGGAATTGTTCCTCAGCTCCATCTAAACCTGCCCTGGGGCAGCTTGAGGCCGGTTCCTCTTGTCCCATCCCTTGTTCCTTGGGAGCAGAGCCCAGCCCCTCCTGGCTCCATCCTCCTCTCAGGCACTTGTAGGGAGCCATCAGGTCCCCCCTGAGCCTTCTCTTCTCCAGACTAAGTAACTGCAGCCAAGTTCCTTCGTTGGGGCGAGGAGCTGCAGCCATGGCCCTGCAGCTATCCCTGCTCTGCAGCCAGGACAGAGACTGATCCTGTTGCTCGCTCTGGCTATGCTCATGACCATGAAGATACCAGGGCTGTGGTGGCTGTGTTCATGGTGTGTGGAGTGGGTGGTCAGTGCTGCTGGATGAAGCAGCCCCAGGATGGAAACCTTTTATGCTTCTGACGAGCCCCATGCTGCAACCTGCGTCTGCACAGAAGCTTTGGGCACAAGGTGACCAAATCCCTGCTGAGGACTGGAGGGGAGAGATGGGATCCAGAGAGACCTGGGCAGGCTGGAGAGGTGAGACCCTGTGAAGAAGCTCTTCCCTGTGAGGGTGCTGAGGTGCTGGTACAGGGTGCCCAGAGAAGCTGTGGCTGCCCCATCCCTGGCAGTGCTCAAGGCCAGGTTGGACACAGGGGCTTGCAGCAAGCTGCTCTAGTGGAAGGGGTCCCTGCCCCTGGCAGGGGTTGGAGCTGGAGGAGCTTTAAGGTCCCTTCCAACAAACTGTTCTATATTTCCAGGATTGTATCACTTGTGCTGCTAGCAGAGGCAGGCTCTGCTCTGGCAGCTTTGGGCTGATTTTCAAACCTCATGTTTAGATCTGTGTTCATGTGGCATGTGCCACAGCCCATCAGACTGCAGGCAGAGCTCCAGTGAACAGCGCCCTTGTTCTTGTGCCTACTTCCATAACAGGACTGGGCTGGGATGTTCTGGTGTGTCAGCACTCATACAGCAATGTGTGCGCTTGGCTGTCAACCATGTCCATGGCCACGTGTGTTCATGACCATGTGTGTGCTCCTGTCAAGTGCACGCATGTCCCTGCCTCTGCCTGTGGGTGACTCTGTGTGTGCACAACACTGTGCACGCGTGACGGCGTGTGTGCAAGGGACAGGCTGTGCCTGTGTTGGGGTGAGCATGTGCATGTGCTGTGCGTGTGCTGTGTCCCCGGCCCATGTGGGTGTGTGTGACAGTGTCCTTGTGCACAGGAGCTGCTGCCCCTGCCCTTCCTTGCCCATGTCCTGCTTTGGGTGCACATTCCTGCCTGCGTAGGTGCTGCCAGACTGGATGATCCGCACACAGAGGTTTTCCCTCTGACTCACCCAGGCGGGTTTGGGGAGCACACCCAGGCAGGAGGTCCCTGCTCACAGGGTAAGGTGGTCACAGGACCCACTTCTGCTGTCCCGAGTCCCCTGTAGCTCTCCCTGGCCTGACAGCTCTCTGCAGCCTGCGCTATGAGGCACTTCCTGGTTGCAGCACAATCACAGCTCCGCTCATTGCTCTTCCCTCTATGTTCAGCTCTCCCAGCTGGGCTCCAGCAGGAGCTTCGTTCTGGCTGTGCCCATGCAGGGGTGCAGAGGGTGCCTGGGCCAGGCAGGAGGGTCCCGTGCCTCTGAGCACCCAAAGGCATCGCTGAGCTGCCTGGATGTGCATCCACGAGGTGTTGCTCTGTGTGGGCCCACAGGCTCCTCACACGGGGACGCTTCTCTGAGCCCTGCTGCTGCCACTGGAGCTGGCCCAGCTCGTTCAGACCCCTCTGAAGTGCTGGTGGCTGCCCTCAAAGGTGCATTATGGTGCATTTGTCAAACCAAGGCTCTGGATTATCTCCAACAGTGGACGTCTCGTCCTGAGCTGGAGCCCAGGTCCCGTTAGAGCCACGGGGAGCACACCAGGATGCTCCCACAGCCCCGAGCAGGACTCCTCTGACCACATGCACATCTCTTTTGCAGGATGTGTACATAAAGCAAACACCAGTCACCGGGACCTTCTCTGCCTTGGCTGCCTGCAGATGGGGTGACCCAAGCTGCACACAAACATCTCCTGCTGTGAATCAGCCCTGAAACCTCACCTCCTCCTTAGCGTGCAGGGCTCTGAGCTGCCCCACCGGCCCCACATGCACCAGATGGCTTCAACAGAGTAGAACTACATGGAAATGCTGGTGCCTCACCTCGACCCCACTCCTGATTGTCCCCTCTTTAGAGAACAAGGCTCCATCTTCCCCAGTGAGGAGTGAGTAGTTAATCCTGCACCTCCCTCCCTCCCTCCCTGCCTGTTTCTGGGATGTGACAGATGGCAGGGGGTGGAACTGGATGTGCTTTAAGGTCTTTTCCAACCCAAACCAGTCCACAAGTCTATGTGGTGCTGCATTTCAGGACCCCTACATGTGGAACTGCACGGGGCATTGCTGGGAACCCTGCTGCAGCCAGGCAGTGGCCATACCCATCGGCCCTCAAAGCACTTGGGTATTAAAAGGGTACATCTTTAATTAAGAAGTAAATTAAAATGTGAGTGCACATTTGTTTGCACGTGTTTGTGCTGCCTCCACCTCTGAGTGCTCCTCACTGCAGCCCTGCGGAGAACAAAGCCGTGGTGCAGACCCATACAGGTCCCCATCCTCCCTGTGCTCCGTGACTCACCAGCTGGTCCTGCAGCTTCCCTGGAATCCTGGAACCGAGACACGGGAGCTTTGGGATCTACAGCCCGGGCAGCGCCTCGACCTCCCCTGCGGGAGCTGGGGGTGTCCTTGGCTGAGGCAGCCCTGAACCACACCAGAGAGATGGGAGGTGGATTTACAAGGGTGCCGCAGCACTGGCGCATTCAGGGATGTTGTTGTGGGAACCTTCTCGATGGTGACATGGCCCCTGCAGCCCCGGGGCTGAGCAGGGGGACAGGAGCTGCAGGGGCTGCAGGGGCTGGAGGAGCTGGGATCGCACAGAGCAGGAAACAGCCTCATGTATGGCGTGGAGACAGCAGCCCGTGCTTGGGCAGTGCTATGAGGACACTGCTGTGTGGGCACACCCTGCACACAGCAGGGACAATGTGGAGTCATAGAATCAGCTGGGTCGGGAAAGCCCTTTAAGCTCATTCAGCCCAACTGCTCCCCAGCCCTGCCAAGGCCACCACTGCCCCATGGCACTGAGGCCTCGTCTCCACGGGGTGTGAACACTTGCAGGGACGGTGACTGCAGCCCTGCCCCGGGCAGCCTGTTCCAATGCCTGAGCACCCTCTGGGGCAGGAATTGTTCCTCAGCTCCATCTAACCCTGCCCTGGGGCAGCTTGAGGCCGGTTCCTCTGGTCCCATCCCTTGTTCCTTGGGAGCAGAGCCCAGCCCCTCCTGGCTCCATCCTCCTGGCAGGCACTTGGAGGGAGCCATCAGGTCCCCCCTGAGCCTTCCCTTCCCCATCTGAACCCCCCAGGTCCCTCAGCCCTTCCCCATCACCCCTGTGCTCCAGGCCCTGCTCCAGCTCCATTCCCTTCTCCGGCCCCACTCCAGCCCCTCAAGGTCTCTCTTGCAGTGAGGGGCCCGGAACTGAGCACAGGATCCGAGGTGCGGCCTCCCCGGTGCCCAGTGCAGGGGCTCAATCCCTGCCCTGGCCCTGCTGCTGCACTGGTGCTGATACAGCCAGGATGTGGCTGCCACCTTGGCTGCCTGGGCCAGGAAATCACCAGCAGCAGGTTCCCCGCTGCCCAGTGCACCCTGCTGTGTGGAGCTACCACAGCGGGACTCCCAGTGGCAGCATGTCCCAGGCATGGAGCCACCGTGCAGCAGCGTGTGGGTGCTCCTGGCAGGCGCGGAGCTGACTCGGGAGCTGGGAGTTTCCCATGGGCACCTCCTGCTCCCAGCCAGCTGAGCGATGCCGTTGAGGGCAAGAATAACAAATCCATCCCCTCCCAGAAAGAGCAAGGAGCCAGGCAAGGCCAGGAGGCAGGGATGGGCAGGGGCAGGCAGCGGTGGGCAAACATAAAGACAAAAATCCACTTTATTCTGCCTTGGAGAGGCGTGATTGTGCAACCCGGATCACCGTGGGAAGAAGCTCTCAAACATTCTCTACCCTGACATGTGATTCCAGGGAAACAGGGATGGGCAGGACTTGTACTGGTGCTTCAGGTCACTGGCCCGGGGTGGGGTGGAAGATAAGCCAGAGTGCGGGGGGTCTACCATGGCTCCAACTGTTCTGCCGCCCTGGCCAGGGAACTGGCTTGTCCTTTGGTTTCGCAGCTTCCTGGAGGTTTCCCGCAGCAGCTCCTGGGAACACGAGAAGGTTTTGTGTTTATGAAGACAGGGAGGGGGGTTCTGCTCTGATGGCATGGGTACAGCTCCCTGCTCTCCTGGGGGCCATGAGAGTCAGGATTGCAGGCTGGTTTCAGAGGGAAGGGACCTTAAAGCTCATCTCCTCTGAGTACCAGCACAGCCCCCCCGCCTGCCTGCACCCCTGCCCACATCCTCACACATGGGTCTCCTACTCACACCCAGGACTGGAGAAGATGCCACCACCCCACCAGCCACATGGGCTGTGACACATGGTCCCGCTCCAGGCCCTGGCGTGGAGCCCCTCACTTGCATCAGACCCCCCAGAAGATGTTTTTTTGGGACATGGACTGTGGGACCCTCCCCAAATCCAGAGAGCTGATCTCCCCCCAGACACTCTGTGGGGACCCTCATGGTTCCATCCGTTGCAGCTGGAAAGCCCTGGTAAGCCTGTGGTTTCTTGACAGCCCATCAATTAGTGCCAGGCTTGTTTCTGGCTATCATCTTCATTAACACTAATTGCTAGGGTTTTATCTGTGTTTGCTTCTTCCATCCCCTTAACAACTTAACAGAAGAAATAAGCATCTCCTCACTCCAATTATCCTGACTGACCGGTGTGACTGGCCAGGTTGGTTCCCATCACCGAGGCATTTGTCAATCAGGTTTACTCCTGGGTTGGGTTTGGTGGCATTTTGACCAAATACCTCAAAGAAGTGGGTATCCTCCTTCTACTGCCTTGCAACACCAAAGCCCTCCCCACGGACCACCAGTTCTGGGCCACTGCTGAGACCCTCTCACAGCCCCATGAAGGAGCTCGGTCTCATCTCTGGGTGTTATGTGGTGCCTTTGGACAGACACAGCTTCTGTGTGTTTTGCCCCCATGTGGGCATGTTCCCTCCCTAATCCTAACCTCTGGTTTATTCTGACCGCTGCTGAGCACGCATCAGGTGATCTGTGATAACTGAGCCTGGAGAAGAGAAGGCTCCTGAAGGAGAGACCTTAGAGCAGCTCCAGTGCCTAAAGGGGCTCCAGGAAAAGGGACTCCAGGGAAACTGGAGAGGGCTTTGGACAAGAGCCTGCAGGGACAGGCCAAGGGGAATGGCTTTAACCTGCCTGAGGGGAGGCTGAGCTGAGCTCTTAGGCAGAAGCTCTTCCCCGTGAGGGTGCTGAGGCGCTGGCACAGGGTTCCCAGAGAAGCTGTGGCTGCCCCATCCCTGGCAGTGCTCAAGGTCAGGTTGGACACAGGGGCTTGGAGCACCCTGCTCCAGGGGAAGGGTCCCTGTCCTGGCAGGGGCTGGAGCTGCAGGAGCTTTAAGGTCCCTTCCAACCCAAACCAGGCTGGGATTCTGTGACTTCTCTCCTGTTAATTTCTCCCATCCCTTTGCAAGCCTGGGCAAACCTCCAGGCTACGCAGCCAGTTATGGCAGGAGTTTCACAGCTACTCCTGTTTCCAGCTATCAGCTGCACAAGCTGTGCTAGAAAAGCCCATTTTCCAGGACATTACTTGATTAATTGAGGCAAATGACCCAGGGTCATGCATTTAAGGGGAGTAAGCTTCCTTCTAATAACAGTAGTAGAATTATTCAGCCCTGACCTCCACGGCAGAGTGGTTCTGGGGCTGCCTCCACTGCTGGAGTGCAGCACATGGACCAGGTCAGTTCAGAAGAAGTAACGTGGCACAACAGCCTAGAGGCTGGAGCAGAGCTCTGGAGAGGCTCAATGGAGGAGAGGAGAGGAGAGAAAGCACAGCCTGTGAGTGAACTGAGGGTACATACCACTGAAAGACCACACTGCTCTGAGGTGAGGGTGCTTATAGACCAGACACCCCAGGAAAACCATACAGGGTGAGAGATTAAGAGTAAGCAAAGGTAATGTATCCCATCCCAGTAGCACCTAACACCAGCCTGGAAAGTGCCTGCATGGAAACCTGATCTCCGGGCAACATCCAAGCTTGGAAACCTCCAACACCAATAAAGCCCTGCAAATATGCTAGGAAGAATGTTCTTCATGCATAAAAAAAAGAGAATAAAAGGAGAATAAACCCCAAATTCACACTACAGCTCGCACAGCACAGAAGACACAACGGATGAGGGAAATGAGGACACCATATGTCATCAAAGTGACCTGCGATAACCCAAGCTGATCCCTGTATTCCTCAAAGACTGAGGAAGGCAAAGGCTTAACACATGGTACCACAGGGCTTAGGGGAGAAATATAAAAGCTCTGCCTGACTGGGTATTGAAAACAAAAGAAAACAATAATGAAACGCTTTAAATGGAAATAGAAGTTTATAAAACAGGGTATAAACAAGAAAGAAAAATAGGAAAAGCAAAACATAAACATGAAACCACAGATCAGCACTGAAACAGTGCAAAAATGAAAAAGGTTTGACATTTACAATTTAGAAATACTGAGAAAATAAAGCCCCGTGTCCGGGTCGGGCACGCAGCGGCGCAGGAGCTGCATGTAGGTGAGGTTCTCGTGGGTGTTGGGGTCGAAGAAGCCCTTGGTGTCGTCGCTGGGGTCCGAGAGGATCTGGTTCATGTCCTGGTCGAAGTAGCCGCGCTGGTAGGCCACCTCCACGGGCAGGCGGTGGCTGTGCACGGGGTCGACGATGCCGCCCGTGGCGATCTGGGCCTCGAGCAGGCGGATGCCGTGCTCCTTGACGATGAGCTCCTTCTGCATGGCCTGGAAGAGGGAGATCTGCTCCCCGGTGTAGGGGTCGGTGTAGCCCGTCACGGCGCGCTCGGCCGACAGCAGCTTCTCGTGCAGCTCGCTGCCCACCAGCCCCGAGGAGACAGCCTCGTCCACCGAGAGCTTCCTGTTGGCCAGCGGGTCCACCAGGAAGCCGGTGGCGGCCTGCGCCTCCAGCAGCACCAGGGCCGTGCCCTGCCTCAGGATGCCCTTCCACATGGCCTGGTAGATGCTCATCTTCTCCAGCTTGCCGGGCTCGCCCTTGCAGGGAACCAGCACGCCGGCGATGCAGCCCGTGCCGTCCAGGTAGCGCTTGACGGAGGCCATTTCCATCACCTCCGCCACCGTCTTGGAGCCCTGTACCAGGTCGGCCAGCGTGTCCTTGTCGATGATGCCCGAGTCCGCCAGGTCCGAGGCGGTCACCTGCCTCCTGAGGCCCGTGAACTTCACCGCGCTGCTGCGCTCCACCGCCTCCTGCACCAGGGCCGTCAGCAGCGCTGCCAGCTCGTCCAGCGCCAGGCTCCCGGCCCGCAGCAGCCCCAGCAGCTCCTGCCTCTTGGCCTCGCTCACGTACCTGGAGAAGAGGAGCTCCCACAGGGACACCTTCCTGCCGCGGAAGCTGCTGGCCGGGACCTCGATGGTGCGGGACTGCAGGGACCGCTCCAGCTCCTGCTCACGCTCACGCTCCTGCTCCCACTCGTGCCGGGAGCTCACGGGCTCGCCGTTCTGGGCGCGAACCGGCGCCGGGGCCGCCCGCTGCTCAGCCTCAGTGATGATGGTGGTGAGGAGGGCGCTCATCTCCGAGATGGTGACAGTCCCCGCCTTGTAGCGGCGCAGCAGGTCCTGGCGCCGGTGCTCGGGCACGTAGCGGGAGAAGAGGAGCTCCCAGAGGCTGACGCTCTGGCCCTGGAAGAGCCCCACGCTGAGCGTGGTGCGGGCGGCCTGCAGGGCTTGGCGGGCCTCCTCGCTCAGCTGGTGGAGCACGGAGCCCTTGTCCATCAGCTGCAGCATCAGCAGCCCCGTGTCCGGGTCGGGCACGCAGCGGCGCAGGAGCTGCATGTAGGTGAGGTTCTCGTGGGTGTTGGGGTCGAAGAAGCCCTTGGTGTCGTCGCTGGGGTCCGAGAGGATCTGGTTCATGTCCTGGTCGAAGTAGCCGCGCTGGTAGGCCACCTCCACGGGCAGGCGGTGGCTGTGCACGGGGTCGACGATGCCGCCCGTGGCGATCTGGGCCTCGAGCAGGCGGATGCCGTGCTCCTTGACGATGAGCTCCTTCTGCATGGCCTGGAAGAGGGAGATCTTTTGTCCTGTGCAGGGGTCGGTGTACCCCGTCACAGATCTCTCTGCAGAGAGAAGTTTCTTCTGGAGCTCGCTGCCCACCAGTCCCGAGGAGACAGCTTCATCCACAGAGAGCTTCTTGTTAGTGACTGGGTCAATGATGAAGCCGGTGGCAGCCTGCGCCTCCAGCAGCACCAGGGCAGTGCCCTGCCTCAGGATGCCTTTCCACATGGCCTGGTAGATGCTCATCTTCTCCAGTTTGCCGGGCTCAGCTTTGGAGGGCACCAGGATGCCAGCAATGCTTCCAGTGCCTTCGAGGTATTTTCTCACACTGTCCATCTGAGATATTTCTTCTGCCGTCTCTCTTCCTTTGTGGAGATTTTCCATCGTTTCTTCTGTAATTATCTGTGCACTGAGAAGTTCTGTTGCTGTTATCTGCTGTCTGAGTCCTTGGAACCATACATCACTTCTGCCTTCTTCTTTTTCTTTAATGATGTTTAGTATTGTTTCAATGATTCCTTGGATAATGTGATGTGATTCCTCTTTGTATTTTTTTACCAGCTCTTTTCTCTTCTCCTCTGTGATGTACTCAGAGCAGAGAAGTTCCCACAGTGATAATACCTGTCCTTTGTATTTTCCAACAGGCACTTGCACCTTTGTAGACAACAGGGCTGTTTTTGTTTGCTCATCAATGTAGAAATAGTCATCATCCTTCTCCATGACCTGAAGCAGGTACCAGCCAGTTTCTCTGTCTTTGGAACATCTCTGCAGGAGCTGACTGTAACTGATCTTCTCATGAGTGTTTGGATCTATAAAACCTTTGCTGCCATGGTCAGGATCAGACAGCATGAGGAACATGTCATCATCCAAGTGTCCGCGCTGGTAGGCCACCTCCAAGGGCAGGTGGTGGCTGTGCACGGGATCGATGATGCCGCCGGTGGCAATCTGGGCCTCAAGCAGGCGGGTGCTGTGCTCCTTGACTGTTATCTTCTGCTTTATGGCCTGAAAGAGGGACATTTTCTTTCCTGTTTGAGGATCTGTGTATCCCGTCACGGCTTTCTCTGCAGACAGGAGCTGCCTGTGGAAGTTGCTCCCCACGAGTCCCGACGAGATGGCCTCGTCCACAGAGAGCTTCTTATTTTTCAGTGGGTCAATGAGGAACCCAGTGGCAGCCTGTGCCTCTAGCAGCCCCAGAGCACACTGCTCTGTGAGAAGGCCCTTCTTTAGGGCCTGGTAGATGCTCATCTTCTCTTTCCTTGATGGGAGTAGAACCCCGGCAATGCATCCAGTGCCCTCTAAGTACCTCTTGATGGTGTCCCTCTTGGTGAGGCTGGCAAGCGTGAGACTTCCATCCTGGAGCTGCTCTAGAGTTTTCTTGTCAATGATCTCAGAGTTAAACAATTCTGATATCGACACATCCCCCCGGAGTCCTTTCACCTTGAGGGCTTCTGCTCTTTGCTCTGTGTCCTCAATGATTCTGAAGAGGAGGGCTGTAAGGCCTTCCAGTGTTAGGGTTTTGCACTTGTACTGCATCACCAGTTCTTTCCTTTTCAGCTCAGAGATGTAATGAGAGCAGAGAATTTCCCAGATGGAAACTGTCTGGTCCTTAAACTTTCCAACTTTGATGTTAAGAGGCTTTGAGCGCAAATCCTGCTTTGTAAACTCATCAATGTAGAAGTACCTTCCTCCCTCCTGTACAACCTGCAGCATGTACAGCCCAGTCTCTGAATCCTGGACACATCTCTCCAGGAGCTGCATGTAGGTGAGGTTCTCGTGGGTGTTGGGGTCGAAGAAGCCCTTGGTGTCATCGCCGGGGTCCGAGAGGATCTGGTTCATCTCCTGGTTGAAGTACCCGCGCCGGTAGGCCACCTCGACTGGGATGCGGTGGCTGTGCACAGGGTCGATGATGCCACCGGTGGCGATCTGGGCCTCGAGCAGGCGGATGCCATGGCTCTTCACGATCAGTCCTTGGTTCATGGCTTCAAACAGGGACATTGGGGCTTTTGTGTAGGGATCGGTGTAGCCCGTCACGGCCCGCTCTGCACAGAGCAGCTTTTCAAAAACCTCCCCTCCAATTAGACCTGCAGCTAATGCTTCCTCCACTGAGAACTTCTGGTTCTTCTCTGGGTCAATGATGTAGCCAGTGGCAGCCTGTGCCTCCAGCAGCACCAGCGCTGTCCCTGGCCTCAGGATGCCCTTCCTCATGGCCTGGTAGATGCTCATCTTCACATTGCTTGGCTGTATGAGCACCCCTGCTATGAAATTGCTGCCCTCCAGGTACCTGCGGACAGAGTCCATTTCAGTGACTTCTTTGACTGTTTTCTTCCCCTGGTTGAGCTCATCGAGGGTTTTCTTGTCTATCAGTTGGGATTGGAAGAGGTCACTGGCAGAAACTCTTTTCCGCAGGCCCTCGAAAGCAAACTTCTTTCCTTGTGTCTCTGTCTCTTTGATGATTGTGGTGACAATTGCTATGATTTCATGCAGCACTTCAGTGTTCTCGGTTTTGTACCTTTGCACCAGCTCTCTTCTCCTGCTGTCTGAGAGGTATTCAGAGTTGAGAAGGTCCCAGACTGACACTGTCTGCCCTTTGAAGCGCCCTATGTTGACACAGACAGTCACAGATTTCAGCACCTCCATGGTCTGTTCATCCACACAGAACATCGCGTTTTCGGACAGGGGAAGGAGCCAGAGACCTGACTCGGGCTCCTGAAAGCATCTGTCCTTCAGCTGCTGGTAGGTCACGTTCTCCTTCGTGTTTGGATCAAGGAAGATTTTGGTTCTGTCATCAAGCTGGGACAGGGTTTGGTTGAGGTCCTCGTCGTAGAAGCCGTACCTGTATGCGGCCTGGAGTGGAAGGTGGAGGTGGTGAATGGGATCAATGACCCCTCCGGTGGCCAGCTGAGCCTCCACCAAGGGAACAGCCTCTCCCAGAGGAATCAGCTCCTTCCTAAGAGCTTGGCACAGGGAGATGGAGTTCCCGGTGTAGGGGTCTGTGTAGCCGGTCACTGCCCGCTCAGCGAGGAGGAGCTTCTCAGTGAGCTCTTCACCCACTACAGCAGCTCTCACTGCATCCCTCACGCTGAGTCTCTGGTTTGTTGCTGGGTCACTCAGGTACCCTGTGGCTGCCTGAGCTTCCAGCAGCCTCAGAGCAGCCCCAGGGAGGAGGAGATGGTTCTTCATGGCATCGTAAAAGCTCATCTTCTTTTTGGATGCCTCTATGAATACCCCAGCAATGCTGCCTGTGCCCCACAAGTACCTCTTCACGCTCTCCATCGCAGCCACCTCCTCAGGAGTTCGTATGCCCTGGGCTAGTTCTTCAAATGTCTTCTTCGTAATGATGCCAGCATCCAGCAGCCACACCGCAGGGACACTGCCCCGCAGGCCCTCCAAGGTGATCTGGGTGCGGGCTTTCATCTCCATCTCCCCAACCAACCTGAGCACAAGAGCAACCAGCTCCTGCAGTGACACTTCCTCAGACCGGAACCTCTCCACGAAGTCCCTCCTCCTCTGCTCCTCAGTGAAATACCCAGAGTGGATTAGTTCCCACAGGGAGACCCCTCTCTCCTTCACCACAGTTTCCTCAAAGATCCGCTGGATTTCTTCATCACTGTGGGCAGGAGCAGCCGCCTGTGCCAGAGGCAACAAGTGGAAGCCGGAGACCTCGTCCTTCTGGCAGTGCTTGATCAGATCTGCATAGCTCACAGTCTCTTTGCTGTCTGGGACACAGAAGGCTCTGTTGTCATCACTGAGCTTAGAAAGGGCCTTGCTCGTGTCCTCATCCAGGCACCCTCGCTTCTGGGCAGAGTCTATGGGGATATAGTGGCCACAAGTTGGGTCAATGATGCCTCCTGTAGCCATCTGCACCTCCATTAACTGCATGGCCTGTTTGTCCGCGATCAGGCCCTTCTTCATTGCCTGGAAGAGGGGTATCTTCTTGCCTGTGAAAGGATCTTTATAGCCTGTGACAGCCCCTTCTGCATGCTGAAGCTTCTCATGGACTTCTGGTCCAATGACTCCCTTTTTGACGGCATCGTCCACACAGAGCTTCTGGTTGTTGATTGGGTCGATGATGAAGCCTGTGGCAGCCTGGGCCTCCAGCAATGGGAGGGCCATTCCAGGTAGCATGATGTTTTGCTTCATGGCCTCATAAATGCTTATCCTCTGATTTGATGGCTGGAGAACAATCCCCCCGATGCTGCCAGAGCCGTAGAGGTACTTTCTGACAGAGTCCATGTGCAGGACTTCCTCTGGCGTGACAGCTCCCTCCAGCACCCTCTCAAACAGGGCCCTGTCAATGACCCCGGTCTCCATCAGGTGGTAGGCGCTGACGCTGCCCCTCATGGCTGGGAACTTGATGGGTGCCCATCTTTTCATTTCCTCCTCCAGCATGGCTCGGATTTGCTCCAGGGTGAGCTTCCGCAGCTGGTAGTGGTTGAATATCTCCCGGCGCTTGCCCTCGCTGAAGTACTCGGAGTTCAGCAGGTCCCACACGGAGACCTTCTCTCCCCGCAACCGCCCAAACCTGACCGGCAGCCAGGAGCTCTTGAACACCTGTCTGGTGGCTTCATCCACGAACTGGCGCTTTCTGCTGTTCAGGGGCAGGAGGCAGAGCCCAGTGGATGGCTCCGTGATGCACTTCTCCTTCAGCTGCAGGTAGGTGAGGTTCTCGTGGGTGTTGGGGTCGAAGAAGCCCTTGGTGTCATCACTGGGGTCCGAGAGGATCAAGTTCATCTTCTTGTCAAAGTACCCACGCTTGTAGGCCACCTCCACGGGGATGCGGTGGCTGTTGACGGGATCGATGATGCCACCGGTGGCGATCTGGGCCTCGAGCAGGCGGATGCCATGCTCCCTAACGATGAGCTCCTTCTGCATGGCCTGGAAGAGGGAGATGGTGTTCCCTGAGTAAGGATCTCTGTAGCCAGTGACCGATTTCTCTGCAGCCAGAAGCTTGTCGTAGACATCAGGACCAATGACACTTGCTCGCAAGGCCTCATCCACAGAATACCTTGTGTTGGCAGCTGGATCAATGATAAACCCAGTGGCAGCCTGGGCCTCCAGGAGGATCAGGGACGTTCCTGGCCTTAGAAGTCCCTTCCGCTTTGCCTGGTAGATGCTGATCTTCTCCTGGGAGTCAGGAAGCAGCAGTCCACCAATGCTACCTGTCCCTTGCAGGTACTTCTTGACCGTGTCCATGCTGACAACTTCTTTGGCCGATGTTTCTCCCTCCTTCAGTTTCTTAAACAAATCTTTGTTGATGATTTCAGAGCTCAGGAGCTGGTCAGCTGTCACCCGGTCCCTCAGTCCTTCAAAGGTGACGTTAGCAGGGGAAGTCATCTCCTCGATGGTGGCACTGACTGCCTTACTCAGCTCTTGCACGGAGAGTGTTCTTGCAAGGTACTGCTGGGATAGAGCAGCTCTTTGTTCGCTCTGGATGTAGTCTGAGAAGAGAAGTTTCCAGAGAGACATGGACTTTCCCTTGAATTTGCCCAAAGCAACAGGTACCCGTGTGTTTTCCAGAGCTTTCTGGGTCTTGTGGTCAAAGAAGAGGTGGGTTCCCTTGAGTCCCTCTCCGCTGTCTCCTCCAAGGGGCAGCAGCAGGAGCCCAGTGCTGGGATCAGTCACACAGCGCTTGAGCAGGTCTGTGTAGGTCAACTTCTCCTTGGAGCTAGGGTCCAAGAACCCTTTCATGTCACTGGTAGGAGTGGAGAGGAGCTGTCTCGTGGCCTCGTCCAGGTACCCCCACTTGCAGGCTGTCTCCGTGGGGACACGGAGGTGTTTTCCTGGAGCAATTATCCCACCAGTGGCTATCTGAGCCTCCAGAAGGCAGAAGCCATGATCCCTGGGGACAAAGCCCTTCCTGATGGCTTGGAACAGAGAGAGCATTTCTCCAGTGCAGGGGTCCCTGTACCCTGTGATGCTCTTCTCAGCTGAAGACAGTTTCTCATGAAGCTCTGGGCCAATGAGACCAACTCTAACAGCCTCATCAACCGAGTAGCTTTTGTTCTTGATGGGGTCTGTCAGGCTGCCGGTGGAGGCCTGGACTTGCAGGAGCATCAGGGCAGTGCCAGGCATGAGGAGATGCTCCCTCAGGGCCTGGTAAAGGCTTTTCTGCTCACCGGAAGGCAAGACAACGCCCGCCACAGTCCTTGTCCCACACAGGAACCGCTGAACTGAGTCACTCTCTGCAACCTCCTGAGCAGAGACTCTTCCCTCCTCGAGACCTCTGAACATGTCGGAGCTGATGATGCCTGAGTCCAGCAGGTCCCTGCTGCTCACCCGCCCTCCCAGCCCTGGGAACGTCGTCTGCAGGGGGAAGAGGAGGAAGCCTGAGCCTGGTTCAACGACACAGTGCTTGATAAGCTCCATGTAGGTGACTCTCTCCATAGTACTGGGGTTGAGGAACCTCTTGCCATCCTCATTGCTTGGATCAGAGAGGAGCTGGCTCATCTCTTCATCTAAATATCCCCTCTCACAGGCCACATCTGCTGGGAGCCGGCGGCCGGTGCTGGGGTCAATGATGCCACCGGTCGCGATCTGGGCCTGGAGCAGGCGGGTGCCTTGGTCCCTCCCCACCAGGTCCTTCTGCATCGCCTGGAACAGGGGAATCTTCTCTTCCGTGTAGGGGTCCACAAAGCCGGTAGCAGCTTTCTCTGCAGAGAGCAGCTTGTCCTTCAGCTCCAGCCCCACCAGCCCCGTCTGCACAGCTTCTGCCACAGACACCCACCTGCTCTTCAGCGGGTCAGCCAGGAAGCCCGTGGCTGCCTGGGCCTCGAGAAGACAGAGCGCCGAGTCCAGACTCAGGAGGTGCTCCCTGGTGGCATCATATAAACTCAGCATCTTCTTGGAAGCTTCCACATACACTCCAGCAACGCTGCCAGCTGCTGCCGGGGCCTTGCTGGGACCATCCATCCCCGTCATTTTGCTCTCCTTGTGAGCCAGCACGTCCTGGCACCAGTGGTTTGCTCCTGGGGTGTCTTCCTGGGGAGACCCAGGGGCAGCATGGCCGTTCACTGCAGGCTTGCTCTCCATCCTCCCGCTGCTCTGCTCCCACAGCTGTCACAACTCTGCAGAGAGGGGAGAGAATGGGAAATCTCAGTGAGAAATCACCTTTGCCATGGATTTCATCCTAAATACAGCATGGGGAAAAGAAGAAATTCCTCCCAGTCAGAAGTGAGAGCCACAGGCTGAACATGCCCAGGGCCACGTCCTTGTCCCTGAACCCCCCACCTGGAGTCCTGCATCCAGCTCTGGAGTCCTCGCCACAGGAAAGACATGGACCTGCTGGAGAGGGTCCAGAGAAGGGTCACAAAAGTGATCTGAGGGCTGGAGCACCTCTGCTGTGAGGAATGGCTGAGAGAGCTGGGCTTGTTCAGCTGGAGAAGAGAAGGCTCTGAGGAGACAGAGCAGCCTTTCAGTACTTAAAAGAGGCCTATAAGAAAGATGGGGAGAGACTTTAGCAGGGCGTGCTGTGACAGGACAAGGGGTGAGGGGTTTAAACTAAAAGAGGGAGTTTCAGGCTGGATGTGAAGAAGAAATTATGTACAATGAGGTTGGTAAAACACTGCCACAGGGTGCCCAGAGAAGCTGTGGCTACCTCATCCCTGGCAGTGCTCAAGGGCAGGTTGGACAGGGCTTGAAGCATCCTGCTCCAGTGGAAGGGGTCCCTGCCCATGGCAGGGGTTGGAGCTGGAGGAGCTTTAAGGTCACTCCAGCCCAAACCTTTCCACGATCCTATGTTGAGCAGGGCTAGGGGCAGGGGCTGCAGCCACCGGGTACCGGGAGCATCCCTGGAGGCTCTTTGCTGCAGGGGGTGTTTGCCCTCCTGCCTGGCTAACAAAGTGTTGGAAAGGCTCCAGCAGGACACTCGGGAGGATGCAGCAGGTCCCATGCGGAACACCCGGACCTGGCTGCCTGCAGCAGTGCTGAAGAGCTGCTGTCTGCACTGGGACCAACCCCAGCACACCCACTGTACAATCAAACCACGGCGCTCGAAGGAGCATGAGGCAGGCTGTGGACACCGGAAGGTCTGAGGCTGGTTGTGGCCGAGTACAGGCTGTGCAGAGCCCTGGGGGCTGTTTCCAGCCCCATCCCCAGGGCTGTGGCTGTAGCACACACTGCTGGAGAGGAGCCTCACTGCCCACAGCCCTGTGCCAGCAGGTCCATGCCCAGTGCTGGGGCTGCAGCCAGACCTGCAGTGAGTCTGGAGCAGGGCTGAGGAGGGAGCGGGATGGGTGGAGGAGCAGAGATGGCTCCATATTGCATCAACCGCAGAGCCCTGGCACAGGGTGAGAAATGCCGGGGCTGGACTGGCCCTACAGAGCCACAGCATCAAGTGCTGCAGAGATGCTGAGCCTGTGCAGCCAGTCACAGTGCTGCCCATTGGCACCTCTGGACACGGCTGCATGGACACAGCCTGAGCAGGATTGCCCCAGTGCATGCACTATGCTCACTCCAGCTTCTCCTATGTCCCTTGGGCCATGCCAGCAGCTTTTGTTCACAAGGGCTCCTCTGTCTCAGCCGTGCTCCCGGCTGGGTGCCAGGGGAATGGTTCCAACAGGCACTGGCTCCATCTATCACAGACTGGTTTTCGCTGGAACCTTAGAGCTCCTCCAGCTCCCACCCCCCTGCCAAGGGCAGGGACCCCTTCCACTGGAGCAGGGTGCTCCAAGCCTCTGTGTCCAACCTGGCCCTGAGCACTGCCAGGGATGGGGCAGCCACAGCTTCTCTGGGCACCCTGTGCCAGCGCCTCAGCACCCTCACAGGGAAGAGCTTCTGCCTCAGAGCTCAGCTCAGTCTCCCCTCGGGCAGGTTAAAGCCATTCCCCTTGGCCTGTCCCTACAGGCCCTTGTCCCAAGCCCCTCTCCAGGTTCCCTGCAGCCCCTTCAGGCACCGGAGCTGCTCTCAGATCTCCCCTTCAGGAGCCTTCTGTTCTCCAGGCTGAACCAGCCCAGCTCTCAGCCTGTCATTAAATCCACCCTCAATCAGTTCACAGCCATTCCCCCTTGTCCCACCCCTACCCACCCTGTCCCACCCCTACCCACCCTCTCCAAGAGTGATGTCAGTGCTCGGATGTGCCCAGGCAACGCTGTTTGTGTTGGCAGGTTCAGGGTTGCAGCTGACGCCGAGGTGTGGATGTGGTGTGGGACAGGAAGGGACGAGACGTGGGGTGCTGCCGCTGCCCCTGGGAAGGGCCTTCCCGAGCCAGGCGGGGTGGGGAGCAGGGGAAAAGAGCCAGGACTCTGGGGGCTCTGCCTGGCGTGGGGCTGCTGCAGGGGAGGGCAAGGGGCCTGTCTCACAGGCTGGGAGCGGGGCGTCCCTGCATACCTTACACGAGGTGCATGCACCAGTGCTGGCAGCCCTGAGCCTGCACCACACACAAGGACACACACCGGGGCTGGCAGAGCCCTTCCCTGCTGGAAAGATGCTGGGTTAGGTGCCGCGGAAGGTGCTGTTCCCGAGAGGAGCCGGGCCCCCCAGCCGTGCCATGGGCACACCCTGCGGCTGCACCGGTGTGGCTGCAGTAACTGGAGACCCCCGGGCAGATCCCCATGTGCCCCATTCCCGAACCAGCCACCGGCACCGGAGCGCAGAGGGTGGGTGGGCAATGCCACCCACGGCGCTGCGGCAGCCCCATTCCCATCCGTGCTTTGTGGGGCCGCAGCAGGACCCCGGAGGCGGGGAGCTCCGTGCCGGGGGCAGCGCGGTGCGGGCGGGGAGCTCCGTGCCGGGGGCAGCGCGGTGCGGGCGGGGAGCTCCGTGCCGGGGGCAGCGCGGTGCGGGCGGGGAGCTCCGTGCCGGGGGCAGCGCGGTGCGGGCGGGGAGCTCCGTGCCGGGGGCAGGGAAGGGCTCGGTCGCCTTCACCATGCGCCAGCCCCATGGAAAGTTTCCGTCACCGCCTGCCCGGCGCGGGGCGGGTCCTGGCGCGGGCTCAGCTCCCCCCCGGCCGCCGCTCTCCCTCCGCCGCCGCTCGCCGCTCGGTGCCTTCGGCTCTGGCTGCGCCGGGGAATGCGCTGGCTCGAGCTGCGGCACCGGCCGCGCTGCTCCAGTGCTTCCCCGGCCCCTTCACACCCACTGGGGCCTGCGTGCGTCATCGGCCATAAATCACGGCATGGTTTGGGGTGCTCCTCCTTAAAGCTCCTCCAGTCCCAACCCCTGCCAGGGCAGGGACCCCTTCCACTGGAGCAGGGTGCTCCGAGCCCCTGTGTCCAACCTGGCCTTGAGCACTGCCAGGGATGGGGCAGCCACAGCTTCTCTGGGCAGTGTCTCCAAGTCACCGCGGAGGCTCTTGCTTGTGGACCCAGTGCCACGGGCAGTGTTGCATCTCTGGCTGCATTGGATAAGCCTGCACGTGTGCACCCGCAGTGCAGCGCTGGCTGCCGGGGCCGTGGGGAAGGGCTGGGAGAAGGGGCCGGCTTTACTGGTGGGCTGGAGGTCACGGTTTGAGAACGGGAGTGCTGGAGGAGGCGTCTGCTGGGGAAGGGGTTGGAGCTCCGGGTGGGAGCCGGGAGGATTGGCAGGGCTGGTCTCTGGTGGGATGGGGTGAAGCGGGGGAGGAACAGGAGATGGGGCAGCACCTGGAGGGTGACAGGGATGGAGAGGGCAGATGGGGCACTTAGGGGTTCCCTGCCCTGAGCGGTGCTGCCTGCACGGCTGCCATGGAGGGGACACAGTGCCTGCATCCCACCGATGGCCTGTTATTGACCACTGCTGCACCCAGGGTCAATCCCACAGCACTGTGCACCCACCTCCCTGGGAAGCAGGGAATGGTGCTGCCAGTCCCAGCACGTGCTGCCCAACGCCTGCCCCTTCCCCATTCCTGGCTCATGCTGGAGCTCTGGCACTGATATCCTCCATCCCCAGCACACCACAGCACCGTGCAGTGTTGCCCTATGGCCCCGACACCGCACTGCGGGCAGCGGGCGCAGCCACGCCACATTCCTCACATACCTGGGACCCGCCTTCGTCTTGCTGCGGTGCTGGCGCAGCCGGTGACACCCAGGACCTCTCCTACCTGCCCGCGGTGGTCGCAGGACGGGTTCTCCCGGCCGGTGCCCACAGTCCCGCTGCTTCGCCGCGGCTTCCTGCCGGGACCGCAGCACGTTTAAACCTCACCCTTCCCCGCCCCTGGGGATGACACACGAGCCCAGCCCTGCTAGCAGCACATGGGCCCTCCCCACACTCCCGGGGTGCCCAGTCCGGTGCAGGGGTCCGGCTGCATGCAGCATCGCAGCCCTCCCTGTGCTGGGCCATGGCGGGCACAGGAGCGATGCAGGGCGATGGGCAGGGGTTCACTGGCCCCGTAACAGCTCTGGTGCAGGAGGTGTCCATGTCCTGGCAACCAAGTGCTTGGGCAGTGCCACCTCAAAGGGGTGAGACAAAGGGGAGACTCCCATGGGGCTGGTGTGATGGAATCATAGAACCATGGAATGTTTGGGGTTGAAGAGACCTTAAAGCTCCTCCAGCTCCAACCCCTGCTATGGGCAGGGACCCCTTCCACTGGAGCAGGGTGCTCCAAGCCCCTGTGTCCAACCTGGCCTTGAGCACTGCCAGGGATGGGGCAGCCGCAGCTTCTCTGGGCACCCTGCGCCAGCGCCTCAGCACCCTCACACAGAAGAAGTTTTTCCTTATATCCAACCTGAACTTCCCCTGTTTCAGTTTGAACCCATCATCCCTTGTCCTGTCACTACAGTCCCTGATGAAGAGTCCCTCCCCTGCATCCTTGTAGCCCCCTTCAGACACTGGAAGCTGTTCAGAGGTCTCCACACAGCTTCTCTTCTCCAGGCTGAACAGCCCCAATATTCTCAGCTTGTTTTTGTATGGGAGGTGCTCCAGCCCCTGATCATCCTTGCTTGCCAGAAGCACCTTGTCCTTCTTCCCATCACCCCATCACCTACCGCATGCCATCAGCCAAGCAGAGCCCCTGCACCCTGGCCCATCTGGCTCCTCTCCCCCGTGCCCACCCCAGCTTGCAGCATGGCCGGTTTCCACCGAATCACTGCACCCATGGGTCTGTTTAACTGGAACTGGGGCTGCAGCACTGCGGCCTGGCCCTGCTCCACAGCAGCCGGTGCAGTGGGGGGGACCCTTCCCAGCTCCCCACCCCAGCGTCACCCACATCCCTGGAGCCTGAATTGCCCAAAACATGCCCAAGCTGCCCCGTTGCCACCTGAGTCATCCAAACACCCTGGCCCTGCCTCCGTCACCAGCCCCACACCCTCTGCCCAGACCCCACACCCAGCCCCACACCCAGTGCCTGCTCCACCTGAGCATCCCCTTCCCCTAGCCTTGGTGCCATGGGGGCTGTGGGGGTCCCAACAGTGCCATGGGCAGCGCACATAGTGATTGGGAGCATTGGGTGCTGGAGGGTCACACCACCATCACTGCGGGTGATGTGAGCAAGGGATGTGGATGCACCGCGCCAGCATCGCGGGTGATGCAGTTAGGAAGGGATGGACGTGGAGCACCAGCACCAAGGGTGATGTGGTGAGGAAAGGATGTGGATGAGCATCGCCTGGAGGTGTTGACGGGCGTGGGAGTGTGTTGTCTGGACAGGTGCCGGTATCCAGGCATGGGGCTGGCCAGGCGAGCCGGCAGCATGGCAAGGCACACACAACATGGCACAGCATGGCACGGCACGGCACGGCACAGCACAGCATAGCATGGCACAGCATGGCATGGCACGGCACAGCACAGCATGGCACAGCACAGCACAGCACAGTATGGCGCGGTACAGCACGGCATGGCAAGGCACAGCACAGCATGGCATGGCACAGCACAGCATAGCATGGCATGGCACAGCACAGCATGGCACGGCACAGCACAGCACAGTATGGCACAGTACAGCACGGCATGGCAAGGCACAGCACAGCATGGCATGGCACAGCACAGCATGGCATGGCATGGCACAGCACAGCATGGCACGGCACAGCACAGCACAGCACAGTATGGCGCGGTACAGCACGGCATGGCAAGGCACAGCACAGCACGGCATGGCAAGTCACAGCACAGTATGGCATGGCACAGCACAGCATGGCACGGCACAGCATGGCACGGCACAGCACAGCACAGCGCAGCATGGCACGGCACAGTATGGCATGGCACAGTATGGCATGGCACAGCATAGCACGGCATGGTGCGGTGCACTCTGGTCAGCACACAGCCCTGGCACCTGTGGGTGAATCCCATGTACAGGGACATCCCCTGGGAACGTAACCTGGGCAGGAGCCCCTGTGGTACCAGCAGCTCGGGCAGCACCAAACCCATGGTTCCAGGAGGGGTCCTGAGTGGGAGGAGGATGAAGAAAATAAGGGAGACGTGAGGAAGAAGATGAAGGACATAGGTGAGACGCAAGGAGAAGAATAAAGGAACGTAGGGGAGATGAGTGGAGAGGAAGGCGCAGGACACAGGAGATTCACCCGGATGGTGTCACCCTGGCGCAGCCTGAGCCATGGGTCTGGCCCCAGATCCATGGGGCAGGGTCAGCACCAGTGGAGCCAAGGCTGTGTCTGGGCCGGCGCATACAGGGCCCAGCACTGGCACTGGCAGCAGCATCGCAGTGCTGAGGAGCCATAATCCAAACGGGGAGGAGAGTTCAACACCGCAGGCTCAGCACCAGCACGTCGGAGCGGTGCCAGTGGTGGAGCTGCAGCAGTGCTGACCTGTGCGCCTGGCAAGCACGAAGATGGCCCCGGGGCCATGGCAGGTCAGGCATGCAGCAAGCCATGGTGTGCTGTGCTGGGTTGTACTGGAGCATACTGGGCTGTACTGTGCTGGGCTGTGTCGGGTTGTGCTGGGTGTCATGGTGAGATCCCTGCACCCACACATGCAAATACTCTTGCATGGTGAGAGCTGGTGCCTGCACACATGCACGGGCACAGGCACGGCACTGCACACGTGTGTGCTTGCACATGAGCTGTCCCAGCAGAGCGGAGCCAACACCAGGCGCCCGCGGCATGTCTGGGCTCTGCCCCATGGCATGAAGCAACCGGGGCTGGTGTGTGGCTCCATGCGGGAGTGCAGGGCAAGGCAGAACCCACTCCGGTGTTCCCACGGCTGCACAGGAGCAGTTGGGAAACGGGGCAGCACCTGCTCCCCCTCCATGGGAGAGGGACGGCACCACCGCATGGCACAGCGCTGCAGCTTGGGTTATGGAAACATGGAGTCACGGAATGGTTTGGGTTGGAAGAGACCTTAAAGCTCCTCCAGCTCCAACCCCTGCCACGGGCAGGGACCCCTTCCACTGGAGCAGGGTGCTCCAAGCCCCTGTGTCCAACCTGGCCTTGAGCACTGCCAGGGATGGGGCAGCCACAGCTCCTCTGGGCACCCTGTGCCAGCGCCTCAGCACCCTCCCAGGGAAGAGCTTCTGCCTAAGAGCTCAGCTCAGTCTCCCCTCGGGCAGGTTAAAGCCATTCCCCTTGGCCTGGCCCTACAGGCCCTTGTCCCAAGGCCCTCTCCAGGTTCCCTGCAGCCCCTTCAGGCACTGGAGCTGCTCTCAGCTCTCCCCTTCAGGAGCCTTCTCTTCTCCAGGCTGACCCAGCCCAGCTCTCAGCCTGGCTCCAGAGCAGAGCTGCTCCAGCCCTCGCAGCAGCTCCGTGGCCTCCTCTGGACTCTCCAGCAGCTCCAGGTCCCTCTTGTGCTGTTGCCCCATCCCAATGTGCTGGCTACCCACAGCCATGAGGGCACCAGGGTATTCATGGGGTCCCCTGTAGTGCTGCATCCTCCTGCCTGGTCCTATGCTGGGGGGCAGCTGGGAATAGTGCACGGATGCAGGTTGAGGTGGGTGAGGCACCTGGGCTGATGGCCCAGTCCAGGATGTTGGAACACTCCTGCACGTGAGTCGTCCCCAGGGGTCACAGCAGCACAGAGGGGTCTGTAGCCAGAACCCCCTGCATGCTGGGCTGAACCCCCAGAGCACGAGCAGCAGGGCAAGGAGGGGATTCTACCTCTCTGCTGAGTGAAGGGGAGACCCCCCCTGCATCCTGCGTCCAGCTCTGGGGCAACAGCACAAGAGGGACCTGGAGCTGCTGGAGAGTCCAGAGGAGGCCACGGAGCTGCTGCAAGGGCTGGAGCAGCTCTGCTCTGGAGCCAGGCTGGGAGAGCTGGGCTGGGGCAGCCTGGAGAAGAGAAGGCTCCTGAAGGGGAGAGCTGAGAGCAGCTTCTGTAATTCTGAAACAGGTTATTGGGATCTCAGCAAAGGCCAGACTGCACAAACAGCCTCAATCATGGGCAGCCTCCAGCCAGACCTGAGAACTCTGGTCATTAACAGGGGACAGTGGGAGATAAAGGGCCCTTGGATGGACCCCCTTTTTGTTCAGCCTGGAGAAGGCTCCTGAAGGGGAGCCCTTGGAGCAGCAGCAGCTCAGAGGGACGTGGAGCTGTTGGAGCTCCTCTCCTGGGCGTGGGCTCCCGCAGGAATTCCAGCGATGCATCCCGGGTTTGGAGGTGTAACCGGCACGATGCCCGCTGCCAGCACCGCGACACCCGGGGCCTGCCTGGCGCCTCTGCCGGTGTCACACCTCACCAGTGATGCCCCTTGGACCACGACCAAGAGGACAGGAATGGACAGACAGACCCACAGCTGGCTGGGCACTCATAGAAAACCATCTACTGTTTATTGGTGCTGGCGGGCCGGGGTTACATTCAGCTCTACTGCTCTTCGGTTAGGGGGTGGTGGCAGCATGCGGCAGCGGGGCTGGGACCTGTGCCGGGGGGGTGCAGTGCGGTGCAGGACCCCCCCGGCAGCCCCTGCCCCACTGGGATCAGGGTGGCTGCAGCCGGAGCCCTAGCGCAGGTACCGACAGGGAAGGGGGGTAGCACCAGAACCGGGGCTGCGCCGCCAGGGAAGGCACTGAGCCCGGCCACGGCCCACTGGGGTGCGGGCAGCGGGATGGGGGAAACCCCCTACCCAGCACTGATGGCACTGGGGGGACCCCTAACCCAGCACTGAGGGCATGCGGGGAACCCCCAACCCAGCACCAACGGCACCGGCAGCCACCCCAAGGGGTAGAGCCCACCACGGTGGTGTCTGGCCTGCCCCAGCCCCACTGCCCCAAATGCTGCGGCTGCAGTGGGCACTTGGAGCACATCAGCGGGGCTGCAGCGGGGCAGGGGCTGCAGCAGCTGGACCAGGGGGTTGCTGTGAGGCACGGGGGTGCTGTGGATCAGAGGGGTGCTGTGGGGCAGGGGGGGTGCTGTGGGGCAGGGGGTTGCATACATGCTGCAGCAGCAGTGCAGGTCAGACCTGTGGGCACATGGCTGCAGCTCTGCTATCCTCCGGCAGACAGGAGGGTCCTGAGTGGGGCCGGCTGAGGGTGCTGGTGCAGGGGGTCAGCGGCAGGGGCTGCACCGCTGTGGGGGGGACCCCTCGGGGGGCTCTGCAGTGGGCACAGAGGCACTGGAGCTGCATGGTGCTGCCAATCCCACGGCCTGCCCCACACGTTGCGGCTGCCCTGGGGTCCCACTGCCCCATGGCACAGGCAGGGCACAGCCTGCAGCAACACCCAGGGCAGCAGCACCTGGGGCAGCAGCGGGGGCCCGCAGCGACACAGACTCACCTGCCGCTGCGGCAGCCAGGCTCTGTTCGGCCACGGGGAGCTGCAGCTCGGCTGCGTCGGGCAGGAGGGAGCCGCGGGCGCGGGGGCACCGGTCACCAGAGCGCGTCCTGCGCTGCACCGACTGCGAGCACAGAGGGGCAGCGCTCGCCAGGGGCCGGGGGGCACAGGGGGGGCCGGGAGGTTCTGCAGCTCTCACCTTCCTGGCCAGGGGGCTGCAGGGGGCCGAGGCGCTGCTGTAGAGGCTGAGGCTGGAGCTGGAGCGGGTCGGGGACAGCGCCTTGGATGAGGGTGACGAGGCACTGCCTGCGCCCGCCCCGAAGGCCTCCGCGCCCAGGTACTTCTCATTGATCTTCAGGTTGGTCCTTCCCTTCACTGGGGTGATGGAGGCGGTCACAAGGGCTGGGAACGGGGCCGCAGCCCGCAGGGGCCCCGCTGCAGCATCGCACTGCAGTGCCCACTGGCAGCCCCCCTGGATGCGGGTGCCAGGGTGGGGGGACCGCCCATCCCCACCTCTGCAGGGGTCGTTCTTCACCAGGAACTCATCAAGCGCGATCCAGCCGCCACCGACCCGCACCATGAGGGTGCTGCGCAGGATGCGCACCATCCGCAGCTGCTGCGACTCCCCAAACTGCAGCGACACCGTGACACGGGGGGGGGGGCAAGGGCAGGAGGGGGTCAGGGCAGTGCAGGGAGCGTCAGAAGGTTTGTCAGGGCTAGGTGCTGGGGAGTGGGTGCCAGGGCAGGTCCCCGCACCCAGCTGCGCCTACCACCAAGCCATTGGGTCCCATGCATCCCTGTGCTGCAGCCCGCAGCACCAGGGGGCCCGGAGGACATGGGGACGTGCCCCCTCCCGGGCAGGCACCGCAGTGCATGGGAGCTGCAGCACCTGGCATGGTGCAGGCTGCGCACCGGTGCGGCGGTGCTACCAGCACTTACCCGGTACCTGTTGGCACTGATCTGCTCCACCTGGAACCGCTTGGCACAGTTGCACTGGGCCACTTGCCGGTTCACCTGCAGGGTGAGCACAGGGGTCACCCCCCAAGGGACTCTCCCCACCCCAGCCCCTGTGGGACACCCCACCCCGTGCAGCCCCCCCAGCTGCAGTCGCACCTCATCCTGGATCTGGTCAGCATCGGCGCCGCGGCGCAGCAGGTCCCGGTTGGGGTGCAGGGCACTGACGAACTCACAGTAGTCGATGAACCCGTCGCCGTTCATGTCAAAGATGCTGGCAACAGTGTTCATCTCCAGAACGTTGGTGGGGAACTCTGGGTGGGAACGGGACTCTCAGCACATTGGGCCAAGGGCAGATGGTGCCAGCACTGAACCACTGCCCCCAGAGAGGGGATCATGGTTTGTTTTGAAGGGACCTTAAAAAGCTCATCCAGTTCCAACTCGCTCCCATGGGCAGGGAGCCCTTCCACCGGAGCAGGGTGCTCCAAGCCCCTGTGTCCAACCTAGCCTGGAGCACTGCCAGGGATGGGGCAGCCACAGCTTCTCCATTCAACCTCTTCCACCACCCTCATGGTAAAGAATTTCTTCCTAACACCTCACTTAACTGTTCCATCTTCCACACAGAAGCTGTTACTCCTCGTCCCATCCCTATGTCATTGTCCCAAGCCCCTCTCCAGGTTTCCTGCAGCCCTTCAGGCTCTGGAGCTGCTCTCAGCTCTCCCCTTCCCGAGGCAGAGGGGCAGGATCCCCTCCCTGAGCTGCTGCTCCCGCTCTGGGCTGCACCCAGCACACGGGGGTTTCTGGGCTCCAGCGCTCACTGAAGCCGGGTCCTGGGGAGCTTCTCCTCCCCCAGCACCCCAAGTCCTGCTCCTCAGGCTCCAGCCCCTCTCCCCGTGCCTGGGCTGGATCCCGCAGGCAGACCCCGTCCATCCCCATCTCCACCAGCACGGCCCCACCGCTCCCAGGGGGTCTGAGTGGATCCTGTAGGATCCCTGGGCACTCACTGGAGGAGAGGACGCTCTCTATGAACTCCCTCTGGCTGATGCGCCCGTCCTGGTCCCGGTCAATGCCTCGGAAGACGTCGAGGACACGGGACTTCATCTGCCCGATCCAGTGCATGTAGCGCTTGCGCCAGACCCCAAAGTCGAAGTGAGCAAATTCCTCCAGCTCCGAGGGGCAGAGATGGGAATTAATCCCCTGAGAGACACCGCAGCCCCAGCAAGCATGCTCTGCCCATGCAGCACCCAGTGCATTGCTCTGCCCATGCAGCACCCACATGCATCACCCCTGCACCATGCCGTGCTTTGCACCCGCCGGTGCTGCAGCGCAGCAGCCGTACCTCCCGCAGGCGCTGCAGGGCCGTCTCGAGCCGGTACTGCCGGTCCAGCGCCAGGAGCCAGAGCTGCTGCCAGCGCTGCAGGACCTGCGCCGTGAGCGGGCTCTGGGGCTCTGGCGCCCCGGGCAGCTCCGCCGTTGCCTTCCCTGTGCTGCGGCGCCCTGCAGCCAGCAGACACACCATGACACAGAGCCAGGGCTGCGGCCGGTGCAGTGCAGCGCAGGGGGGTCCTTACGTGTGGCCAGTCGGCGTGCAACTGGTGGGCCCAGATCCACGGCCAGCTTCTGCTTGCAGCTCTTGGTCACCTTCTCCACGTCAGGCTGCTTGCGGTTTAGCTCCTCCATGAAGACCTGCGGCAGAGCACACTGAGCACCCACCAGCCGCAGCAGCTCATCCCACCACTGCTGCAGTGCAGCCAGGCACGGGGTGATGCTTGGAGCACAGAGCAGCCCCTCTGCACCCTCCTGCATGCGCAGCTCTGGTTGCAGAACCCATGGGCTTGGCTGCGACACATAAGAGGTGCTCCTGCAGCACTGCTGCACGCATGGCTGCAGCCTGGTGCACCTGCAGCCCTTGGTGGGTTGAGGCAGGTGGGGGCACACACACAGTGTCGCGGGCCCTTACCGCATGCTGTGCACTGAGCTCCTGCAGTGGCTCCACCTCCTGTGGCAGCGGCTCCGTGTCCCGCAGCCCCAGCGCCTCCTCGGCTGCCGCCATCCACTCCAGGAGCTGCGCCGCATCCTCCCGCTCGGCCACCAGCCGCGACGCCTGTGCCTGCAGCCGCTCACCCTGCTGCTGCGCCCAGCGCTGCACCTGCGGCACGGCACGAGGCTGGGGGCCTGCAGGGGTCTGTGGAGGGCTGCATGGCTGCAAACCCTGGGGGCTGTGACTACAACCAGGCACCACAGGGTCATGGCATCAGTGGGGACGGCCCCTGCATGGTGCACTCCTGCCATGGGGCAGGCACTGGGACCTCCAGCCAGCAGACCCCGTGGCTGTGAGGCAGGGCTGTGGGGCAGAGACCCCAGCCAGCAGCCCCCATGGTCATGGGGCAAGCACAGGGAGCATCGGTCCTGGGTCCATGCCTGTGGCAGCAGCTGAACATGCCAGCACGAGTGTCTGTGCCGCTGCGAATGCGCTGCTGCCAGCATGGCCGGGCTGTGCCGTGTCCTGCCTGCACGCCCTGGAGCAGCAGCAGCTCCAGATCAGGTCCCAGGATCTTTGAACTCCCCTCAGGAAGGGCTGGAGCAGGCAGGGATCAGACAAGTATCGGCTCAACCAGTCAGACCCGTCCGGGCAGAGCTGGGAGCCTTCAGCTGCTGTGGGAACCCCTCTGGGATGGGGATCCTGGGACATGGATCCCTGCCTGGGCTGGGTGGCAACTGCAATGCTGGTGGGAATGAGCCATCACCATCAGCAGGAGCATGGAGGCCCCGGGTGACAGTGGGAGCCATGGGTGCCGGCAGCTCATAGAGGGCAGAAGAAGTTGGATGTGGCCACTGTCCCGACCAAGAGATCATGGAACCATGGAGGGGTTTGGGTGGGAGGGACCTTAAAGCTCCTCCACCTCCAACCCCTGACAGAGCAGGGACCCCTTCCACTGGAGCAGGGTGCTCCAAGCCCCTGTGTCCAACCTGGCCTTGAGCACTGCCAGGGATGGGGCAGCCACAGCTTCTCTGGGCACCCTGTGCCAGCGCCTCAGCACCCTCACAGGGAAGAGCTTCTTCCCCAGTCTCCTTCCCTGGAGCATCCCTGTGACCCTCCCTGGACACGGGGACCCCTCTCACCTCCTGGAAGCGGCTCTTGGCGACGGTGATCCAGGACTTGATCGTGACAACGGAGTCAGGGTGGCAGGAGGACAGGATCTCCTCCCCCAGTGAGGTGATGCACTCCAGCTCCAGCTGCTGGCACTGCAGCGACTGCAGCAGCTCCTGGAGGGGGACACGCACCATGACAGTGCTGGGTCCAGCCCTGGCACCCAATGCACCCCTAGCACTGGGTAAGGGCACTGGTTCACCATGCATGGTTGCAAGTGCACGGGACCCAAAACCCCCACCCCTCAGCACCCCAAACCCGCATCTGGGTGCAATGGGACCCCGGTGGGGGCCACGGCAGATTGGGACGTGCCGGGACAAGGATGCACTAACCTGCAGCAGGTCACGACACTGCTGCACGGCCGCCTCCTCCTCGGGGATGGCGCCGTACTTGAGGCTCTGCTCAGACTCGCCAAGGCGGCGCAGGAATGACTGCACCAGGCTGTGGAACTCTTCAGCCTGCAGCAGACATGGGACCTGCTCAGCCCCTGCGTGTGGCTGCAGCACCAGGGCCCAGCCCCCAAGACCCTCAACCAGACCCTGTGGCTGCTGCTCCTGCACCCAGCACATGTGACTCATTGCAGCACTATGTGCCCAGAGCTGCTGCCAGCCCGGCTGCAACCTGTAGCAGGACAGAGGAGGCTCCTTGCCATGGCTCGACACCACGGTCCCCACCAGGACCTCCCCATGGAGTTGCAGCACCAACATCTTCCCCCGGCACCTGTAACCAGCACCTGCAGCACCCAGCCTGGCACTCGGGCATGGCAGCTTGCGACACAGCCACACACAAAGCTGTGTGGCCACACGCAGCACCCTGCAGCGCAACCACATGCAGAGCCCAGACACCCCACACAGCAGCCTGCAGCATAGCCACACAGAGCCCAGGCACCCCATGCAGCACCCCACAGCGCAGGCACACACAGAGCCCAAGCACCCAAAGCAGCACATGACCACCCATCACCCAGGCACACTACACAGCACCCTGCAGCATCGCCCCATGCAGCCCCGGGTGCCACACAACCACCTGCAGCCCCTTCCCCCCGAGGCCCCTCGCCATGACCTGGCGCAGCGCTGCCTCCAGCCGCGCCTGCCTGCCCAGGGAGAGGCGGCAGACCAGGTCCCAGCGCGTGCTCAGCTCCTCCAGCTGCCGCTGCAGCCACGGCGAGTCACCGCGCGCCGGGTCCCGCACCGAGCGCGTCAGCGCCCGCACACAGCCAGCGCGTTTGCCCAGTTCCTTCTGGAAAACCTGGAGCGGGGAGAGATGCCGGCAGTGTCCCAGCACCCGCCTGGCTCTGCTGCAGCACAGGGCTCCATGCAGCACAGGCACCGCTGCAGCAGCGTGGACCAGGGGCTGCAGCCATCGCCCTGCCCCAGCCTCCAGCCCTGCCCCGGGCAGGTCCCAGGGTAGCTGGAGATGGGATGGGATGGGGATGGGATGAGGATGAGGATGGGGACAAGAAGAGGGATAGGGATGGGGATGGGGACAGGGATGGGATCAGAATGGGGATGGGATAGGGACAAGGATGGGGACATGAGAATAGGAACAGAATGGGGATAGGAATGTGGGCAGGGAAGAGGACAGGGATAGGGACGGGGACACCCACCTTGTGCTTGTCCATCAGGTCACTGACCAGGTCGCGGTCACCACCGACGGGCACGTCCTCGCTGAGCTGCGGCTCGGCGCGGTACAGCCAGTCCAGGAGCGCCTGCAGCGCCTCCGAGAACTTCCCCGACAGCAGCAGCCTCTCCTCCAGCTGGTGCTGCCTGCCAGGACAGTGGGTGCAGGCAACGCTGCAGGGCCAGGCCCGGCACAGCGGGGCAGGAATGGCTGCACCCGGGACCCAGCACTGTGGGGCAGGGAATGGCTGCACCCAGGACCCAGCACTGCGGGGCAGGGAATGGCCAGGGATGGGCTCCAGCCAGGATGAGGAAAGCCCAGCAGTGCCGGGGCAGGGGTCAAAGCAGGGCGGTGGATGCCCAGGGAGGAATGTTGAGGCCAGGCCCTTACCTGGAGCCACACGAGAAGCAGAGGACACCCCATTCTACCTCACCTCACCTTACCCCATCCCCAACGCCATCTCTGTCTCTACACCCATCACATCTCCATCCCAATCCCCATCCCTACCTTCATCCCCATCCTCATTTTCAGGCCACCCCATCTAGTCCCACCTTATCCCACCCCATCCCCATCCCCACCCCAATTCCATCCCCATCCCACCCCCTGGTCCCACCTCTCGGCAGCAAGGCTGCACAGCGCATCCCAGCGCTCCTTCAGGTCCCGCAGCAGCTCCTCCAGAGGCTGCAGGTCCTGGTCCAGCCGGGCCCCCTCCCGCAGCGCCCGTCCGCTCCGCAGCGTGGCCTCCAGCACCGGCCGCTTTGAGCGCAGAACCTTCTGGAACGCCTGCACAGAGGGCACGGGGACACGGGGAGACGGGGATGGGGACACGGGCACGGGGACACCCCTTCTGTCCCAAGTGCCGCAGGGCACCGTGGGGTGCTGATGCCCCTCAGCCCAGGCCCCCCCCAACCACAGACAGAGCCCCAGGTGCATCCCCCAGGAGCCGGGACCCCCTGGCGCAGCCGCACCTTGTGCTCAGCCAGCCGGGACTTGAGCTCCTCCTGGCTCGTGGTGGTGTCCGAAGGCACCTCCAGGCTCTGCTCGGCCTCACCCATCCAGTCCAGGAGCAGCTGCCGGGACTCGGTGAACTGCAGCACAGGGACAGGGGCGGGGGGAACAGGGAACCATGGAGGGGCGTGAGTGGGACGGAGCTTAGAGCTCCTCCAGCTCCAACCCCGGCCAGGGCAGGGACCCCTTCCCCTGGAGCAGGGTGCTCCGAGCCCCTGTGTCCAACCTGGCCTTGAGCACTGCCAGGGATGGGGCAGCCACAGCTTCTCTGGGCACCCTGTGCCAGCGCCTCAGCACCCTCACAGGGAAGAGCTTCTGCCTCAGAGCTCAGCTCAGTCTCCCCTCGGGCAGGTTCAAGCCATTCCCCTTGGCCTGTCCCTGCCTCCCTTGTCCCAACCCCTCTCCAGGCTCTCTGCAGCCCTTCAGGCTCTGGAGCTGCTCTCAGCTCTCCCCTTCCCGCAGCAGAGGAGCAGGATTCCCTCCCTGAGCTCCTGCTCCTGCTCTGGGCTGCACCCAGCACACGGTGCCTGGCTGCAGACATCACTGCTGGTGCTGGTACCTGCTTGCTGCGCTTTCGAGCCTCCTCCAGCACGGTGCCGCGCTCCGCCAGCCGCTGCAGCACCTTCCCCAGCCGCTCCTTGGCCGACAGCACCATGTTCTGGATCACGGCCCCGTCCTGCTTCCTGCTGAAGTCCCTCAAGCGAGCGGCCACAGCCTCCAGTCCGGCCAGCTTCTCCCCGTGGGCACTCGCCTCTCTCACCAGCACCTGAGGGGAGGGGAGCGGGCGCAGCTCAGCCTGTGCCGGGAGCCCCACGAGCCGGAGGCATCCCTTGCACTGCGGCTGCTGCTGCTGCTGGGGAGCCCTCAGGCAGCCCCAGGGCCCAGCGTGGCCCCAGGACCGGCCTGGCTCTTGCCTTGTGCTCCTGCAGCTGCGCGGTGACGGTGTCAAGGACGAAGCTGGGCGGCGCGGGGTCCCCAAGCTGCTCCTCTGCCTGGGCCACCCAGCGCAGCAGCTCCTGCACGGTGCCGTGGAACTCGGTGCTGACGGTCACCCCCTCGGCCAGGCTCTCCTGCGGGCAGCGCACGGGGCTGAGGGGGACGGGCGCCCGCAGCAGCCCCAGCCGCAGCCTCAGCCCCGGCACATCACTCCCCGCGCACCTTCCGCTCCTGCGCCTCGGCACGGACGCTCTCCCACTTGTGCTGCAGCAGGCGCAGCCCGTGCTCCGTGCTGCAGGGCTGCCCCACGCCGCTGGGGCCCAGCAGCCGCTGCAGCCGCTCCCGCAGGCTGCTGTACGTGTCCTGCTTGGAATCCAGCTCCCTGCACAGCTCCTGCGGGGACGTGGCGGCAGCCCCAGCGGCACAGTCACACCAGGGATGGGGACATGGGGATGGGGACGTGGGGACAGTGATGGAGATGAGACAGGGACAGAGATGGACACTGGAACGGTCATGGGGACACACACAGGGATGTGGATGGGGAGACGTGGACAGGGATGGATCCATGGATAGGGTCACGGGGACGGGGACAAGGATTTTCCCACTGTGTCTCAGGGTTGCTGGGGGGCACAGGAGGTCTCTGCGTGCTCTGGCAAGGCAGAAATGGGTCCTGGACCCTGTGGCACCCAGGCCCCCCACCAAGGGACACCCAGGACACCCCTGCGGAAGGGGGACACCCCAGCGGAGCCCTGGTGCTCACCAGATGCACCGTGAGCATCTCTTTGGTGGTGTCCGGGTGGCCCCACACCGGCTTCGAGAAGAAGAGCTGCAGCTCCACCTGCTCCAGCCACTGCAGCAGCTCCGTGATCTCCAGTGTAATGTCCTGGACCTGGCAAAGTGCTGGGGCTCAGCACCGCAGCAGCACCAGGACCAGCAGCACCAGCACTGGCAGTACGGGGCCGCAGTGCCAGTACCAGCACCACCGGGACCAGCAGCACCAGGACACACAGTGCTGGTACAGGCAACACCACGGCAGGCAGAGCCAGTACCTGGCTGAGGTTGTTCTCCAGCTGCAGCTGCCGGGTCTCGGTCTCGCTGCGCACCAGATCCCAGCGCTGGTTGAGCTGGTGCAGGCTGTGCTGCAACCCCTCCTCGCTGTGCCCCATGCTGCAGAGCAGCAGCCCCTGCGCCGCCTCATTCACCGCCTGCACCGTGCGCGCGTGGCAAAGCACGTCGTTCCGCAGCACCTGCGATGGGCACCACAGTCACAGCCAGCACTGCCGCACCGGGGACCCGCGGCACCGCTTGGCTGCACCGCACCGCGGCCCTCCCCAGGGTGTTTGGGCTGCACCATGCCCGTGCCCCATGTCCCCCCTGTCCCTGCTCACCGTGTGCTTGGCCAGCTCGATCTCGCAGCTCTGCAGGTCGGGGCGCAGCACCGCGGGGCTCTGCAGCGTCTCGGCCGTGCGCGTCAGCCACTGCAGCAGCTCCTGCAGCTGGTGCTGGAACTGCCCCAGCCCCAGCAGCGCCGCCTCCAGCTCATGCTGCACCGGGGAACGGCCGCTCTGACATGAGATCACCCAGCACCCACCGCACAGCACCCACCCCGCTCCCCGTATGCCCACCCAGTTCCCTTGCACCCGCACTGCTGTCCCCCCTGTACCTGCCGGCTGACGATCTCCTCCTCCAGACGGTCCCAGCGCTGGCGGAAGTCGGGAAGCGCGGCTGTGGGGTCCCCCTGGGATGGGTCCCCCTGGGCCAGGTCTCCCTTGGCCGTGCCCCCCGTGCCGGGCTGGTGCTGGTGCTGCCGCAGCGTCTCCACATCCACCCGGCACTGGTAGAGCTCCCGCTTGAACTCCTGTGGTGGAGAAGATGGGGCTGCCCTGGCACCGGGTGTGGCACGGCACAGGATGGCAGAGCATGGGATGGAACAACATGGGACAGAATGGGATGGGATGCCAGAGCTGAGCCTAGTTTGGCATAGCATGGCACAGAATGGCAGAGCTGGGTCTGGTTTGGTACTGAATGGCACAGAATGGCAGAGCTGGGTCTGGTTTGGTACCGAATGGCACAGAATGGCAGAGCTGGGTCTGGTTTGGTACCGAATGGCACAGAATGGCAGAGCTGGGTCTGGTTTGGTACTGAATTTCACAGAATGGCAGAGCTGGGTCTGGGTTGGTACCGAATGGCACAGGATGGCAGAGCTGGGTCTGGTTTGGTACCGAATGGCACAGGATGGCAGAGCTGGGTCTGGTTTGGTACCGAATGGCACAGGATGGCAGAGCTGGGTCTGGGTTGGTACCGAATGGCACAGGATGGCAGAGCTGGGTCTGGTTTGGTACCAAATGGCACAGGATGGCAGAGCTGGGTCTGGTTTGGCACAGGACAGCCCAGCATTGCACAGTACGGTTCAGCTGGGTCTGGCACGTGCCCCACGCGGCTGGACGCACCTTGAGCTCCACCAGCTGCTGCTGCAGCACCGGCAGGTCCCCGCCGACAAGGAACTCCTCGGCCAGGCGCAGCTCGGCCGCATCCAGCCACCCGCAGAGACGCTGCAGCCAAGGACGGACGCGTCAGGGGGGGCCAGGCCCCATCTGTGTGCCCATCCGCGTCCCACACAGTGTCAGCACAGCGTGGCCAAGGCACCATCACCCTGTACCCTGCAGCCGCACCACTGCACCACTGCATCCTGCCCCACGGCCCTGCCAGCCCCACAACCAAAGCAGCAGCATGATGCAATAGCCAGCCTGCCCCACACCACCTGGTCCCCTGCCCACCCCATGCACAGAAGACGGGGCAGGGACACCCCAGCCCCACACCCGGTGCAGGGTCCCACCTGCTCAGTGTCCTGGTGGGTGACAGCAGCCTGGAGCTGCTCCTCAAGGCGGCCGAAGCGCCGGGCCCAGGCCTGGCTGAGGCTGTGCCATGAGCGGTAGAGCTGGGGGTGGTGGGGTGGTCAGCAGCACCGCAGGGACGGGGGGGGACATGGGATGGGGGGCATGGGATGGGGGGAGCACTGCGGATGGGTTGGTGGCACCACACAGGGTTCATGGTGCCGGGGCCACCCCACCGGCACTGGGCCCCCCAGTCGATGCCCACACGCTCACATCGTCCATGCTCCGGGTGACGTCGGGTTTGCCGGGGTCCCCGCAGGCGGCTGCCAGCTCCACGCCAACGCTGCCGAGCGCGTCCAGCTCCACCTGCAGCGTGTCCAGCTCCTCCCGCAGCGCCTGCAGCACCCACATGGATCAGGGCAGCCCATGCTGCGGCACTGCCCCTGAGAGGGGTCGCCTGTGCCATGGGCAGTGCTGCTGGTGCTGCCTGTGCTATGGGGCTGCTCATGCTGTGGCACTGCCTGTGCCATGGGGCGGCCCATGCTGCACCACTGCCCGTGCCATGGGGCTGCCCATGCTACACCACTGCCCATGCAATGTGCATGGGCACAGTGCTCCATGGCAGTGGGGCTGCCTGCACCACGGTGCTGCCCATGTTGCAGCACTGACTGTGCCACGAAGCTGCAAAAACCATGAGGCTGCCCATGCCTGTGCCATTGGACTACTCATGAAATGGATATGCCCATGCTGCAGCACTGCCTGTGCCATGGGGCTGACCATGCTGTGGCACTGCCTGCATCATGGGGGTACCCATACTGCATAGCCTACTCTTGCAGCACTGCCTGCATTGCAACACTGCCCTCAGCCCCAGCCCATACCTGCATGGAGCGCAGCCGGGCCCGGATGGTATCAGGCTCTGGGGTGTCCTCAGTGTCACCACCAGCATCCTCCAGCGCCAGCAGCACGTGCTGGGTGTCGCTTAGCGCCACTGCCAGCTCGGCCAGGCCCTGCCAGAACCGCTCTGCCAGCGGCAGCACGTCCCGCAGCCACCGTTCCCGCTCCTGGCACTGGCGCTGCAGGGACCCCCACTGAGCCTGCAGCTGCGCTGGCCTCTCCTGCAGCCCTGCAGAGACAGTGGTGGTGCTTGCACTGCAGCTTGGACTGGCAACTGCACCAGGACCCTGCACCAGGACCAGCACCAAGCACCAGAACCTAACAGCAGCACTGAGACCCCACAACCCCACACTGGGACCCCACACCATGACCTACAACCCTGCACCAGGATCTTGCACCAGCACATCACACCCTGTACTAGCACCCCACACTGGGACTGGGACCCAGCTCTGGCACCTTGCACCAGCACTGGGACCCTGCACTCTGCACAAGGACCCCGCGCTGGGACCGTGCTCCATCACCATGGCACGTGCACACCTGCAGCCGCGGCACTGCAGCCGGCCTCCAGCACGCTGCCCAGCAGCTCCTCGCCCTGCGCCTGAACTGTGGCCAGGGCAGCCCCGAGCTGCTCCAGCTCTGCCAGCGCCAGTGCGTTGTCCTGGAGCTGCTCCCGCAGCTGCACCGCGTCGCCACGTGCGCCAGGCTGGCTCTGCAGGCGCCGCTGCAGCCGCTCCAGGCACTCCCGCAGCACATCCATGCGCTCTGAGAGCTGTGGGGACACACCAGCCCCGGTGACTCGTGGAGTCAGCAGCGTGTCCCCCCCAGCCCCAGCCCAGCTCCATACCTGGCTGTACCGTGGCAGAGCATCCTCGAGCAGCGTGGCTGCCTGGCGCAGGCGCTGCCGGATGCAGCTGTACAGCTCATCAGCCTCGCTGCAGCGCTGCCGGAATGGTGCCGCCTGCTCCGGGCTCAGCTCCTGCAGCTGTGCCGCAACACGCTGCAGCTTCCCCAGCAGCGGTCGGTGCTCAGCCAGGGCCTCGCGCAGGCTCTGCGGGCACAGGACGCTGCAGGGGCCGCCCACCGCTGCTGCTGCCCCGCACCCAGCGCTCCCATTGCCCCGTGCCCGTCACTGCCCCACGCCCGCCACCACCTCACCTGCAGCAGCTGCTGCTGCTCCTTAAAACCGTCACAGTCGATGGTGCTGGGCGCGAGCTGCAGCGCGGCCGCCTGCGCCTCCCGCAGCCAGGGCTGCAGCTCCTCCTGCACCTCCGTGAACTGCGCCAGCAGTGCCTGTGCCTGCTCCAGCTGCTCACCGCGGGCACCGCAGCGCTGCCAGAGCTGCTCCATGTGCTCCCGCAGCGCCTGCACTGATGGCTGCCGACACACACAGTGACACGGGGCATGGGCATTGCTGCAGTGGCACCATCACCGCATCCTCCCTGGCACCCCTGGCACCGCTCACCTGCAGGCGCTGCCGCAGCGGGTCGGGGATGCAGTGCAGCAGCGGGTCGGTGACACGTAGCAGCCGCTCCACCAGCGCACGGCGGTGCAGGACCTCAGCTGACAGCAGCTGCAGGACATGCAGCGGTTGTATTGGTGCTAGGGCCACATGCAGGGGCTCCAGGCAGTGCTTGGCCACAGACCCACCTTCTGCTCATCGAGCTGCGCGCGCAGCACCGCAGCATCCAGCGGCACCGGCACAGGCTGCTCCATGAGCGCAGCGAGTGCGGTTGTGCAGCCCAGCTGCGCCTCCAGGAGCTGCTCCAGCTTTGGCACAGGGACACCATCACCACCATCAGTCACACTGCCACCGCTGTGACCACCCTCCCCACTGTGGCACAGAGCCCCCGGCACATCTGGCACCTGCTCTCCTTGGTCAGTGCCATCACCGCAGGCCGGTTCCTGCTCCATGCGGCTCAGCCACAGCACCAGGTCATCTTGCACCATGTCCAGGCGGGCTGAGGCCTCCAGCGTCTGCCCCAGGCGCTGCGAGGCATCGGCGCTGCTCCGGCACACGATGAGGTACCGCGTCCGCAGCGACTCCAGTTTCTCCTGCACCACCTGCACCTCCTCCCCTGCAGCACCACCACAGCCGCTGTCAGCACTGGCGCAGCCCTGTCCCTGGCTCCATCCCGCAGCTTGTGCTGCAGTGCCAACAGAGCCCCAGCAGCACCCAGCGCCCGTCCCCACTCACCTGTGACCATAGTCAGGACCTGCTGCCCACTTGCCAAAGCACTGTCCAGCTCCCCCAGCCGTGCACCGACCTCCTGGCACAGCTCCTGTGACATGATGTGGTCACCTCAGCTGGCACCGGCCCCAGCACACACCGTGCAGCACCCATGGGTGCTGCACCCTCCTGCCCCACCCGCCTGCCCCAACCTGGCTTTGCCGATGGGCGTCCTGCATGTCGCCACAGCCATCGGCGCGCCAGAGCTGCGCCAGCCTCCGCTCCGCGGCTCCCAGCCACTCCTGGAAGGAATCGGCGGCCTCCTGGAAGCGCAGCGCTGCCGGCAAGATCTGCTCCAGGCGGCCTGACCTGGTAGGACCCGTGTTAGCCAGGGCTGGGGACGGTGCCACCGCGGCCCCAATGGGCCGGGTCCTCCCTCGCAGCCCAGCCGGACCCACCTGGCTCCTGCCTCCTGCACCAGCCACTCCCACCTCTCGCCGAGGGTGCCGGTGCCGGTGTCACGCACCAGGGCCCCGGATCCATCCTGCAGCACCAGCTCCACGCGCGGCCGCCGCTCCTCCAGCAGCCGCTGCAGCAGCTGCAACACAGCAGGACACGGCGCTGCAACTGCAGCCACACACACCCCCTGCACCACAACACAGTGCCATGGCACAGCACCGGCAGCACTGCAGCCGTTGCACCTCCGCACCTTCTGCTCCTCCAGCTGTGCCTTCACCACCTTCGCCTCGGCTGATGGTGGCCTCTGGTTGCCCACCAGCTCCTCCATGTCAGCCACCCAGGCCAGCAGCGCCTCTGGCGTGTCCTGAGCCCGATCCACCGACACCAGCGCCGCCAACGCAGCCTCCTCTGGCACCACCTGTGGGGGACATGAGGCTGAGCCCTCAGCCCCTGCACACCCATGCTCCTCCTCAGCAGATGAAGGGCAGGCGCTGCCAGCACCGGGGCTGGACCCATCCTGCAGCACCAGCAGGTCCCCGCACTGCAGCCAGAAGCCAGAAGCACACTGCCCCATGTGAGCCAAGGGCCGAGGCTCCCAGCGTGGTGCTGGCGGTGGCGACGGTCCCTGCCCACGGTCACCTCTGTGGCATCTCTGTCCCCCCGGCGTTCCGCCGGCGTGGTGCCAGTGCCGGCGAGCGGGGCCTCGGCGCCCGGGTACTGCGTCACCTCCACGATCTCAGTGACGATGGTCTCGGTCACCTCTGTCACCTCCGTCACTTCACGCCGGGTGCCAGGGGCCCAGCCCCATGTGCCACGGTGCGTGGGGGGTGTCCAGGCTGCACCTGGCACCAGGACACACGCAGTGCTGCCATTCTGCACCGGCACTGGGCTGTGCTTCAGGCTCCCGGAGGCACCGGGTGCCACGCTCCAGCCATTCTGCACCGTGTCCGGCACCGCATCCCGGAGCTGTGCCTCTGCTGAGCGCCGGCGCCTCTGGCCCAGGCAGCCGGGCCGAGTCACTGAGTTCCCCATGGCACCAGCACCGGCACCGGCACCAGCTCCAGCCTGCAACGAGCCATGAGAACGCACGTTACCAGAGCCACCGCAGTGCCCTGCGCCCTGGTGCTGCCCAGGGGTCACCTGCACTGAGCCAGGGCCTCCTGGCATCAGGACCACTCAGTGCACGCGGTGCCACCAGCTGCACCAGCACTGGGCTCAGGCTCCCGGTTGGTGCCGCTTTGTGCTGATGGATTATAGTGGAGCCAGAGAAAGGAGCCACCTGCTGCTGTGGGGCCCATGGAGGGGTGTGGGGCTGAGGATGTGGGGCTGGGTGCGGGAATGGAGGAGTGGGCAGATGTAGGGATGCATGAGAGGATGTAGGGATGGACGAGGGGATGTAGGGATGGATGAGAGGATGCAGGGATGGATGAGAGGATGTAGGGATGGATGAGGGGATGCAGGGATGGACGAGGGGATGCAGGGATGGACGAGGGGATGCAGGGATGTAGGGATGGGTGAGGGGAGGTAGGGATGGGTGAGGGGAGGTAAGGATGGATGAGGGGATGTAGGGATGGGTGAGGGGAGGTAGGGATGCATGAGGGGATGTAGGGACAGGTGAGGGGATGCAGGGATGGATGAGGGGATGCAGGGATGGATGAGGGGATGTAGGGATGCATGAGGGGATGTAGGGACGGGTGAGGGGATGTAGGGACGGGTGAGGGGATGCAGGGATGGATGAAGGGACGTAGGGATGCATGAGGGGATGTAGGGACGGGTGAGGGGATGCAGGGATGGATGAAGGGACGTAGGGATGCATGAGGGGATGTAGGGACGGGTGAGGGGATGCAGGGATGGGTGAGGGGAGGCAGGGACGGGTGAGGGGATGCAGGGATGGATGAGGGGATGCAGGGATGGGTGAGGGGATGTGGGGATGGGTGAGGGGATGCGGAGATGGGTGAGGGGATGCAGGGATGGGTGAGGGGACGCAGGGATGGGTGAGGGGATGTGGGGATGGGTGAGGGGATGCGGGGATGGGTGAGGGGGTGCAGGGATGGGTGAAGGGATGCGGGGTGCGGGGATGGGGCTGGGAGCACCCATCCATCAGGTAGGGAGCAGGGAGGGGCACCCCCACCCCCACCCACGTGTTCACGCCCCGCAGCCTCGCACCCTCCCCGGGCCGGGTCCGCGCCGCCCGCGTGAGCCCCGGGGCCGGGCAGCGCCACGCACGGAGCGCGCCCCCCGCACCCCCCGCGCCCCCCGCCCCCCGCAGCGGCTGCCCCGGCCCCGCGCCCCCCAGCCCCCCCTCGCCCCGGCCCCGCGCTGCCCCAGCTCGACCCCCGCCCCCCCCCCCCGCACTCACCGCGGCGGAGCCGGGCCCGGGGCTCCGGGGGGGCTTCGGGGGGCGCCGGTACCGGGGGGGGGGGGGCGGGGCGAGTCCCGCCTTTGTTCGTGCGCGCTGGGGGGGCGGGGCCCGGCGGGACGCTCCGGTACCGGCGCTGCCCCCGCTGACCCCCGCCCCTCCCCCCCCGGCGCGAGCCGGAGCCGTTACCGGGGAAACCCCCGGGGCTCGCGCCAGCGCCGCCGCCCCGCCCCCACCCGGCCCCGCCCCCGCCCCCCGCCCCGCCCCCGCCCCGGTCGCGTCGTGGCCCACAGCTCCATCACAGCCCCACAGCTCCATCACAGCCCCACAGCTCCAGCACAGCCCCACCACAGCACAGCCCCACAGCTCCATCACAGCCCCACAGCCCCACAGCCCCATCACAGCCCCACAGCTCCATCACAGCCCCACAGCCACATCACAGCCCCACAGCTCCATCACAGCCCCACAGCCCCATCACAGCCCCACAGCCCCATCACAGCCCCACAGCCACATCACAGCCCCACAGCTCCAGCACAGCCCCACAGCTCCATCACAGCCCCACAGCTCCATCACAGCCCCACAGCCCCATCACAGCCCCACAGCCCCATCACAGCCCCACAGCTCCAGCACAGCCCCACAGCTCCATCACAGCCCCACAGCCCCATCACAGCCCCACAGCTCCATCACAGCCCCACAGCCCCATCACAGCCCCACAGCCCCATCACAGCCCCACAGCCACATCACAGCCCCACAGCTCCAGCACAGCCCCACAGCCCCATCACAGCCCCACAGCCCCAGCACAGCCCCACAGCTCCATCACAGCCCCACAGCCCCAGCACAGCCCCACAGCCCCATCACAGCCCCACAGCCCCAGCACAGCCCCACAGCTCCAGCACAGCCCCACAGCTCCAGCACAGCCCCACAGCCCCAGCACAGCCCCACAGCCCCAGCACAGCCCCAGTACAGCCCCGCAGCCCCATCACAGCCCCACCACAGCACAGCCCCATCACAGCCCCACCACAGCACAGCCCCATCACAGCCCCACCACAGCACAGCCCCATCACAGCCCCATCACAGCCCCATCACAGCCCCACCATCACAGCACAGCCCCAACACAGCACAGCTCCACAGACCCACAGCCACGCAGGTGCCGGGAGGACGCTGCTGCTGTTGCTGCTGTTGCAGCACTGCACATGGCGTGAGCCCCCCTGCTGCAGCAGCAGGTTCCAGCTGCACCCTGCACCATGTACCACATACCCTGCACAATGTACCACATACCCTGCACCATACACTGTGCACCATGCACCATGTACCCTGCACCCTGCACCATGTACTATGCACCATGCACCATGCACATGCTGCAGGCAGTGGTACAGGAGCCGCTGCACCGGTGGGTGTGGCTCCCACAGGACCCCCGGGTGCAGAGGCTTTGGCTGCACTGGTGCTGGAGCCACTGCCACAGGGAACAAGCTGCTCCCGGTGCTCCTGCAGCATCTGCCCTCTGCACCTGACCCCACAGCTGCGTCAGGGAGGTGACAGCGCCCGGCTGCGGGCACAGGGGGACACAGTGGAACGGGGCTGCACACCCTGCATGGCTGCACATACCTTGTGCATGGATATACCCCGATGCATGGCTGCATGATCCTGTGTAAGGATGTACCCTCGTGCATGGCTGCACATCCTGCATGGCCACACACATCCTGTACAGGGATGTACCCCCATGCATGGCTGCATGATCCTGTGTAAGGATGTACCCTTGTGCATGGCCGCACACATCCTGTACAGAGATGTACCCCTCTGCATGGCTGCACACATCCAGTGCACAGATGTACCCTTGAGCATGGCTACACACATCCTGTGCATGGATGTACCCCTGCACATGGCTGCACATTGTCAATGCACAGCTGCAGACGCCTTGCACGGGCAGGGGACATGGCTGCACGCACCTTGCCCACTGCACAGCCCCCATGAGAAGGGGACCCAGTGCCGCACACACTGCCTGGTCTGCGGAGCTGCAGCACGCAGCTGTTCTTGGTACCAAAAGTGTCCCCAGCGCCCACAGGGCTCCGAGGACGCGATGCCACTGGCAGTGGCATGGCCACAGGGACCAAAGGCTCCAAGCCCACAAGGCTGATGGTGCTGGTGGGCTGGGAGCAGGACCCATGTCACCTGCACAGCAGGACCCGTGTCACCAGCAGGCCCATGTCACCAGCAGGACCCATGTCACCTGCACAGCAGGACCCGTGTCACCAGCAGGCCCATGTCACCAGCAGGACCCATGTCACCTGCACAGCAGGACCCGTGTCACCAGCAGGCCCATGTCACCAGCACAGCAGGACCATGTCACCAGCAGGCCCATGTCACCAGCAGGACCCATGTCACCTGCACAGCAGGACCTGTGTCACCAGCAGGCCCATGTCACCAGCAGGAGCAGGACCATGTCACCAGCCGCACCGGTGCAGTGCTGACATGTCTCCAGTTGTCCTTGTCAGTGTCACCCCCCTTGCCCCTCTGGCACCATGGTTGGGTCATTCCCTTTTACCTGCAGCGCTGGCAGCTGCCGCTCCACTGCATCCAGCCAATGCCGCAGGGCCTGCAGCCGGTGCTGCACCTCCAGCCGTGTGCTGCAGGGACAGCAGGGACACTGTGACAATGGTAACACGGGGGGCTATGGGGCTGCAGTGGGGCTGTGGGACTGTTATGAGGCTGTGACAGGGCTGTGGGGCTGCTCCCACGCAGCCTTGCTCACCCCATGGATGTTCCCCACCGTGTCCCACTCCTGCTGCAGGATCCCGGTCACCTCAGTGCCCCCATGCACACACAGGCCCTGCCGGAGCATTGCGGCCATGCCGTACCTTGCCGTGGGCTCCCCATCCAGTGATGACCCCTCAAAGCTGGCTCCAGGGGGTCCGCTGGCACCGGTGGCCTCAGCAGTGCCGTGGGGCTGCAGGGAGAGCAGGGGACACGTGGGGACACGTGGGGGTGCTGGGCCCATGCCATGGACCTGCCACCGTGCCCTGCACCCGTGTGTTACCGCAGCGCTGTGCAATGCAGCCGCTCACCGGGGGTGCCCAGAGCCCTGGAGAGGCTGCAGGAGCCCGGAGCAGATGATGCAGGTGCTGCAGCGAGCAGCAGGGCTGGGACAGGCTGCAGCCTGCAGCGAGGAGCTCATCCAGCACCAGGGGCTGCAGGTGCATGCCCAGGGAGGAGGAACAAGAGGAGGATGAAGGGTGCCCGGTGCTCGGGAGCGAGCAGAGCCCTGGGTGGTGCAGCCGGGGCGCAGTGAGGAGCGGGCACGGGCGCGTGGGCGCTGCCAGGAGGGCACGGGGAGCTGGAGGTGAAGCATGAACATGGGCTGAGGTGGTGCCATGGAGCTGATGATGGTGATGGTGGGGGTGGCGGTGAGGATGCTGAGCACAAGACCTGAGCAAGGATGGGAGGACCCGCACCCCACACCCTCCACCTCACACCCTGCACCCCATACCCTGCACCCGCACACCTGGGGCTGGTGCCCCTCAGCTGCTGCCAGAGCCACGGGCTGTGTCCCACAGCGCTGCATGCACCTCCTGCCAGTACCTGCAGCCAGTGCAGGCAGCCAGTGCCAGCGATGGAGCAGCCACAAGGGTCTGGCTGCAGGGGGTACATGGATAGATTCACCGGCACAGCTGACTCTGGCTTGATGGTGCAGACACTGGTGTGTAGCTGCAGCAGCACAGCCTTTGGCCGGGTGTTGCAGGGTCTTGGGGCCCTGGCCCTGAGCTGGAGCAGAGCTGGGAAGAGCATGGATCTGCAGGAGCCACATCTTGCCCCACGGACACAGGGTCCCCACCAGGGGATGGGATGGGGCTGTCACCCCTACACAGTGCATGGAATCCCAGCCTGGTTTGTGTTGGAAGACCTTTAAGCTCCTCCAGCTCCAACCCCGGCCAGGGCAGGGACCCCTTCCCCTGGAGCAGGGTGCTCCAAGCCCCTGTGTCCAACCTGACCTTGAGCACTGCCAGGGATGGGGCAGCCACAGCTTCTCTGGGCACCCTGTGCCAGCGCCTCAGCACCCTCACAGGGAAGAGCTTCTGCCTAAGAGCTCATCTCAGTCTCCCCTCTGGCAGGTTAAAGCCATTCCCCTTGGCCTGTCCCTACAGGCCCTTGTCCCAAGGCCCTCTCCAGGTTCCCTGCAGCCCCTTCAGGCACTGGAGCTGCTCTCAGCTCTCCCCTTCAGGAGCCTTCTCTTCTCCAGGTTGCCCCAGCCCAGCTCTCCCAGCCTGGCTCCAGGGCAGAGCTGCTCCAGCCCTCGCAGCAGCTCCAGGTCCCTCTTGTGCTGTTGCCCTGAGCTGGACGCTGCTGTCTATGGAAGGTGCTTTGGGGTCGGGTGTCCCAGGGGAGCAGGGGGTGATGTGTGGTGGCACAGGATGGCTGGAGAAGGTGCACAGACAAGGGACACAACGGCCAGTGGGGGCTCAGGGCTGAGGGGCACATGGGGCTCGTCCAGGAGCTCTCAGCGGGCACAGGAGCTGCACCCACAGACGCCGTGGGGAGCTGGGGGGGTTCCAACCACGCTGTGGGGCTGGGCCACGGGCGGCACCCATGGGCACCGGTAGGTCCTGGTGGTACCAGGAGGTCTGAGAGAGGTGGTTTCAGGGGGCTCAATGTTTGGGGAAGCCCAGAGCAGGAACCAGTCCTTGCTGGGACCCATCCTGAGCTCCCCCATAGGCACCGTAGCCCCCGCACACCTTCTGCATCTAACCCCACATCCAGCACCACATCCAGCACCACATCCAACACCACATCCAGCACCACATCCAACCCCTCGTCCAACCCCCCGTCCAACCCCATTTCCAACCCCACATCCAACCCCACATCCAACCCCGCATCCAGCACTGCATCCAGCACCGCATCCAGCACCGCATCCAGCACCACATCCAGCACCATATCCAACCCCATATCCAACCCCACATCCAGCACCACATCCAGCACCATATCCAACCCCATATCCAACCCCTCATCCAGCACCGCATCCAGCACCGCATCCAGCACCACATCCAACACCACATCCAACCCCTCGTCCAACCCCATGTCCAACCCCACATCCAACCCCACATCCAACCCTGCATCCAGCACCGCATCCAACCCCGCATCCAGCACCACATCCAGCACCACATCCAGCACCACATCCAGCACTACATCCAGCACCACATCCCACCCCATATCCAACCCCACATCCAGCACCACATCCAGCACCACATCCAACCCCTCGAACAACCCCACGTCCAACCCCACATCCAGCACCGCATCCAGCACCGCATCCAGCACCACATCCCACCCCACATCCAGCACCACATCCAGCACCACGTCGAACCCCACGTCCAACCCCACATCCAGCACCGCATCCAGCACCACATCCCACCCCATATCCAAACCCACATCCAGCACCACATCCAGCACCGCATCCAGCACCACATCTCACCCCATATCCAACCCCACATCCAGCACCACATCTCACCCCATATCCAACCCCACATCCAGCACCGCATCCAACCCACATCATAGAACCATAGAATCATAAACCAGTTAGAACTGTAAAGGACCTGAAGATTACTTAGTTCCAGCCACCCGCCGGGGACAGGGACACCTCGCACCAGACCATGTCACACAAGACTTAATCCAGCCTGGCCTTGAACACTGCCAGGGATGGAGCATTCACAGCTTCCTTGGGCAACCTGTTCCAATGTCCCACCACCCTCACAGTAAAGAACGTTTTCCTTCTATCTAACCTGAACTTCCCCTGTTTAAGTTTTAACCCGTTACCCCTTGTCCTGTCACTACAGTCCCTAATGAATAGTCCCTCCCCAGCATCCCTATAGCCCCCCTTCAGATACTGGAAGCTGCTATGAGGTCTCCACGCAGCCTTCTCTTCTCCAGGCTGAACAGCCCCAACTTCCTCAGCCTGTCTTCATACGGGAGGTGCTCCAGTCCCCTGATCATCCTCGTGGCCTCCTCTTGACTTGTTCCAACAGCTCCATGTCCTTTTTATGTTGAGGACACCAGAACTGCACACAATGCTCCAAGTGAGGTCTCATGAGAGCAGAGCAGAGGGGCAGGATCACCTCCTTGGACCTGCTGGTCACGCTCCTTTTGATGCAGCCCAGGATACGGTTGCTTTCTGGGCTGTGAGCACACACTGAACCTGGCTCATGTTCATTTTCTCATCAACCAGCACCCCCAAGACCTTCTCTGCAGAGACCTCTAGCACCAAGCACCACATCCAACCCCACATCCAGCATCGCATCCAGCTGCACATCCAGCCCCACATCCAGCATCGCATCCAGCTGCACATCCAGCACTGCATCCAGCCCAGCATCAAACTCCTATCCAAAACCACATCCAGCCCCACATCCAATCCCACATCCAGTACCGCATCCAGCACTGCATCCAGCCCCGCATCAAACTCCTATCCAAAACCACATCCAGCCCCACATCCAATCCCACATCCAGTACCGCATCCAGCACCGTTTCCAGCCCCGCATCCAGCATTGCTTCCAGCCCAGCATCCAACACGCCATCCAAAACCACATCCAGCCCCACATCCAATCCCACATCCAGTATGCATCCAGCACCGCATTCAGCCCTGCATCCAGCATTGCATCCAGCCTAGCATCCAACACCCCATCCAACACTGCATCCAGCCCCACATCCAATCCCACATCCAGTATGCATCCAATCCCGCATCCAGCTCACCATCTAGCATCACATCCAACACTGCTCCAACCCCATCGTGCTGCACCACAACCCACTGCAGCCCACAGCACAAAGAGCAGCTGGGAGCCATCAACCAACACCAGCGTCACCAGGGCAGCATTGGGTCGAACAGAGCACGTGGAGGTGCTGCTGGTTGGAACATCCTTCACTGCTGCTGCGGCTGCCCCACATGGCAGTGCCAGGACCCCACGGGGTCAGCTCCTGCCCTGCCAGAATGGAGGTGCCAATGGACCGGGATGTCAGGGCCCCGGCGCGGCGCCGCCACTGGCATGACACGCGAAAGCAAAACAGAGAATGAGAGTAATAATCATCATCATCATCATATTAATAACAAGGGATGCGGAGGAACGACAGACGCGGTGGACACGTGGCAAATGGGAGCAGGCGGGAAGGAGGAGAAGTGCTGCGGAAACCCGCGGTGAGTTGCAGCACTGGGCCAGGGGGCCAGGGCACTGCATGGGTGCCCCGGGGCCGGCTGAGGGGCTCTGGCACCCCGGCAGCACCGGCCCCGCTCTCTGCTGAGTGCAAAGGGTGAGGGAGCATGTCCCAGTGTCCTGCAGCGCGGTGCCGGCGGCCCCGGGATGGGGTCTGGGGGCTCCATGACAGCGGTGAGGGGAGTTGGGATGAACATCCAGCCACACTACAACAGAGCGAACAGAAAGATGGGATGAGACAATGGAGACTGGATCATGGGATGGAGCCCTGAGCCCACGCCAGCAGCGCCCGCCCTGCGCCAAGCAGTACCCGTGGCCGAGCAGCACCACAGCAAAGTCCACACCGAGCCATGCCCGGAGGAGACCGACAGCCCCGGACACCCTGGTGTCAGCGCACAGGGAGCACAGCACCGGCTGAAGCCCCAGCACCAACCCAGCAGCAGCCCCAGCTCCAAAGAGGGAACAACCGGAGAGGTCAGCGTTACCTGTGCCGGTGAGCGCGGCCGAGCCACTGCCGCGTCCCAATGTCCCCTCGAACCCGTCCACAAGCTGCCGACACCAGAGACCCAGGTGAGGAGCTCGCCCAGAGGTGCCGCGACGCCCTCGCTGGGGCTGGGGAGAGACGTCTGCCAGAGAGAGAGCGCGTTACCGTGGCACCGGCACCAGTGGAACCACCACGAGGGTCAGAGGAACCCAGCATTCCCAACATGGGAGTGCGCTGGTGTCCACCACCCCGCCCTGCTCGTGGGGTCCTGTGGCCTCCACACCCCTCAGAGAACCCCCGCGGTGAGGGAGACGTGGCGCAGGAACCGCGCATGGAGCCAGCCTGGGTTTGGCAGCGCCAAGCTCGGCACCGGGCTCTGGCGGACGCCCACTCATTCCTTGATAATTATTCCTTGTTAATTCCTTCTCAATTCCTCGTTAACTCCTTGTTAACTTATTAAAGCTGCACTAGCATCAAGAACGGGGCCTTGCACGAAGCACTCCCCAGATACACGGGAAGCAGCAGCAGGCGGTGGCGGTAGCTCACGGCAGACCCCAGCGCAGTGCCGGAGCAAGGCACGGTGGCCGTGGGCTGGCGGAGGCGGCAGCAGCTCTTGGTGGACGACGTGCTGGAGTGCGGTCGGGCCAGTGCCACCACACTTACGGTGGAGGCAGCAGTGCCGCGGTGCTGGGGCCGTGCCGGGGCGCTAGGGCAGAGCAGCAGCTCCGGTGCTGGTGTGGAGTGTCAGGTGCGCGGTGCTGGCAGTGTCCTCCTCCTCCCGCCAGCACGTCCGCGGGAAAAGGGTCGTCTCCTCCTTGGGGAGTGGGATGAAGCGGCGGGTTAATTATAAAAGAGTCTCTAAGTGGTTAGATCCAAAAGACAGAACGGTTTTCCTGTTTTCCTGTTGGATTTCCTATTAGTTTTCCTATGTTATGTTGAGTTTCCTGGTTTGCAGCCCTGCCAGGCCATGCCACAGGGCGGGCGCGCTGAGGGGCCGGGTGATTTCTCTTTGAGTACACACACCCCCTGGGCTATGCTGGGTTTCACGGGTTAGTTTTGGTTAAGCCAGGGCCGGCTTTGGCAGGTCATCACCACATTCAACCAGTAACAGGAGATCAGTCCTAGGGAGTAGCAGCAGCGTTGCCACATGCGGAGCGAGCAGGCAGCGGGTTCCTCACGCAGGGGCTGGCGGGTCAGGCCACGCGCAGCGGCAGCCGGTGCATCCCGGCGCGCTCCACGCTTGCCTCCCTCCCGCAGCTCCAGACCAAGGCGGAGGCGAAGGCAGCCACTGCCTCCGTGGGACCCGTCGTGTATCTGCGCCCGAAGCTCGAGGAGGAGTAGGAGGAGGAAGAGAAGGTCATGGAGAAGCCGGAGCCGGTGGCGTCAAAGCTGCCGCGCCGGGAGCCAGAGCGGGAGCCGGTGCGGGAGCCTGAGCGGGAGCCGGAGGTGGAGCCGGCGCTGCTGACGTTGTAGGGGCTGTAGTAACCTTTGCTGGATTGGGAGGAGGCCTCCAGGAGACGCAGGCCGGTGCCATCCTCCACCATGCTGCGGTCCATGGCGTCCTTGTAGGAGATCTTGAGCTTGGTCTTGGGGCAGGTGAGGTACTTGGAGTAGGTGTTGACGTCGCGCAGCTTCTGGGCCGTGCGCGCGTCAATGGTGCCTTTCTGCAGCGCCTCATCCAGGGACACACGGCCCTCGACGTCCGGCTCGATGAGGCCGCCCGTCAGGTACTGCACCTCCAGGAACCGCTGCCCGGCCTCGTAGTAGAGCCAGCCCTTCTTGAGCGCCTGCGCCGCCGACATCTTCGTCTTGGTGCGCGGGTCCTCGAAGCCGTAGAAGGCCTTTTGCGCCAGGTTGATGCGGTCCACCATGATCTTGTCCACCAGGCCCTTGGTCACGGCGTCAGCCACGGTGCACTTGTCGCCGGTGGTGGGGTCAATGATGCCACCGGTGCAGGCCTGAGCCTCCAGCAGCCGCTGCCCCGTGATGTTGTCCACGAGGTTGCGGCGCATGGCCTCAGTGATAGACACCTTCTCTAGGGTGTCTGTGTCCAGGATGCCGGCCACCGGCCCCGTCTCCTCAGTTGGGTCACTCCACATGGATATCTGCGTCCTCACTGGTGCCGGGCTGACACTGTAGGAAGAGGAGGAGCCCACAGAGGACGAGCGTGAGCGGAAGCCGCTCATGTTGCCTGAGAGCATGTCCGCAAACTCAGTGATGGAGAGCGTGCCTGCGCGGTACTGGTCCAGCGCCGACTGGTCAATCAGGCCCTTGCCAATGGCATCATCGATGTCGTACTGGCGCCCCGAGCGCCGGTCGATGATCATGGACTTCACCACACCGTCGGAGGAGGAGGTGGTGATCTCCTCCCATTCACACTCCTGCTCTGACAGCTCCAGGTACGTCTGGTGGTCGATGAGGCCCTTGCGATAGGCCTCGTACACAGACATCTCCTTGCCCGTCTCCGGGTCAACAATGACCACCCTGCGCTTGCGGACAGAGGACTTGGAGGACGTCTTCCTCTCCCGCTTCTTCTCCTTCAGGGGCAGGAGACAGAGGCCAGTCTCCGGGTCAGTGATGCACCGCTCCATGAGCTGCAGGTAGGTGAGGTTCTCCTCCGTGTTGGGGTCAAAGAAGCCCTTGGTGTCGTCACTGGGGTCCAGCAGGATCTCGTTCATCTCCTCGTCAAAGAGGCCCCTCTTGTAGGCAATCTCCACAGGCAGGCGGTGGCTCTCCTCGGGGTCAATGATGCCGCCAGTGGCAATCTGGGCCTCCAGCAGCCGGATCCCATGGTCCTTCAGGATCAGCCCCTTCTTCATGGCCTGGAAGAGGGAGATGAGCTTCCCGGAGTAGGGGTCCCGGTAGCCGGTGACGGCCCTCTCGGCAGAGAGCAGCTTGTCCTTGAACTCGGGGCCCACAATGCCCATGCGAACGGCCTCCTCCACCGTCAGCTTCAGGCCCTTGATGGGGTCGATGACGTAGCCCGTGGCTGCTTGTGCCTCCAGGAGCTCGAACGCGGTGCCGGGCCTGATGATGCCCTTCTTCATGGCCTGGTACACAGAGAGCCGCTCCTTGGTGGAGTCCACGAAGACACCCGCGATGCAGCTGGTGCCCTCCAGGAACTTCTTCAAGCTCTTGGAGACCTCCTCGATGGAGGTGAGTCCCTCCTGCAGGCGCTGTGCAGTGGCCTCGTCCATCACCTGCGAGCGCACCAGCTCCTCCACCGTGATCTGCTTGCGCAGGCCGCGGAAGGTGAGCTTCCGTGCATCGCAGAGTGGGAGCAGCAGGAGCCCGCTGCCCTCGTCCCGGCGGCACCGCTTCAGCAGCTGCGTGTAGCTCAGCTTCTCCTCCGTGGACGGGTCCACGTAGCTTCGCACCTCACTGGGCTCGGACAGCATGTCGTACGTGTCCTTGTTGATGAAGCCCCGCTGGTAGGCCACCTCCAGGGGCAGGTGGAAGCCCAAGTGCGGGTCAATGACGCCGCCGGTAGCAATCTGGGCGTCCAGGAGCTTGAGGGCCTCTTCACTGGGAATGAGGTCCTTCTTCATGGCCTGGAAGATGGATATCTTCTGCTCGCTGTAGGGGTCTCTGTACCCAGTCACGGCCCTCTCGGCAGACAGGAGCCGGTCGTGGATCTCGGGCCCCACCACACCTTTCCTGACGGCCTCGTCGACGGTCAGCATCTCGTTCTTCATGGGGTCTATCATGAAGCCGGTGGCAGCCTGGGCCTCCAGGAGGGAACGGGCCACTTCTGAGTTGATCAGCCCCTTCTTCAGTGCCTGGTAGATGCTGAGCTTCTGCTTGGATGAGGGGATGTAGATACCAGCCACGCAGCCCGACCCATAGAGGTACTTCCAGATGGTCTCCACATCCAGGATCTCCCGGAAGGTCTTGGAGCCCTGCTTGAGCAGATTGTAGATGTCTTGGGAGATGATCCTGGCCTCGTAGAGTTCCTCAGCCGTGATGCGGCGCCGGACATAGTCATAGGAGGTGAGATTCTGCTGCCGGATGATCTCGGTCTTCTCGATGATCTCGATGATGATGATGATCATGCGCTCCTTGGACACACGGCCTGACTTGAACTCCTCCATGAGCTGCTTCCGCTGCTCCTCAGGCAGCAGATCCGAGTGCATGATCTCCCACAGTGACATGGAGGAGCCCGCCCTGCTGCCCACCGGGATGTCCACCTGCGTCTCCTCAAACACCTTCCGCGTCTCTGCCTCAGTGTAGACCTGCGTGGTCTCCACCACTGGCGGCTTCTTCTCGGGCTCCCGCAGTGGCAGCAGGTAGAGGCCGGTCTCAGGATCCTCGATGCACCTCTCCTTCAGCTGCGTGTAGGTGAGGTTCTCCTGCGTGTTGGGGTCAAAGAAGCCCCTGGTGTCATCAGTGGGGTCGGAGAGGGTTCGGTTCATCTCCTCATCGAAGTACCCGCGCTTGTAGGCCACATCCACGGGCAGGCGGTGGCTGTGCACGGGGTCGATGATGCCACCGGTGGCGACCTGGGCCTCGAGCAGGCGGATGCCGTGCTCCTTGACAATGAGCCCCTTCTGCATGGCCTGGAAGAGGGAGATGGTGTTGCCAGAGTAAGGGTCCTTGTAGCCAGTGACAGCCTTCTCCGCAGACAGCAGCTTCTCGTGCAGCTCGGGCCCCACCACACCAGCCTTGACAGCTTCGTTGACATAGAGTTTACGGTTCTTCACGGCATCGATCAGGAACCCGGTGGCTGCCTGGGCCTCCAGGAGGACCACAGCGGTACCGGGCTGCAGCAGGTTCCGCTTCATGGCCTCGTAGATGTTGAGCTTCTCCTTGGTCGCCTCCACATAAACGCCAGCAATGCAGTCGCTGCCATGCAAGAATCTTCTCACTGCCTCCGTATCAGAGAAGTCCTTCACCGACTTCTTGCCCTCCTTCAGCTGCTCGTACTGGGCTTTGGTGATGATGCGGGACTCCACCAGCTCACTGGCCGGAACAGGAGCCCGGAGCCCGCTGAATGTCAGCTTCTCCTGCTTCTTGGTCTCTGCCTCCTCAATGATGGTGATGACGATCTTGATGATCTTCTCAATGGTGACCTTGCCGGTCTTGTATTGCCGGAGGAGCTCCCGCCTGTGCTCCTCTGTGAAGTACTCGGAGTGGATCAGCTCCCAGATGGTCATGGTCTGGCCCTTCATGCTGCCCACCGGGACCTCCACAGTCGTCTTGTTGAAGCACTCTTTTGCCTGGCTGTCAGTGTAGACCTCCTCCTGCTGCGCCTGGATGGCTTGGTCAGACAGGGGCAGCAGGCAGAAGCCGGTCTGCTTGTCACGGCGGCAGGTCTTCTGCATCTGGGCATAGGTGAGGTGTTCCTGGGTGTTGGGGCAATAGAAAGCCTTGGCGTCATCGCGGAACTCGGCCATCGCCTCGTTCATCTCCGGGTCGAAGTAGCCGCGTTTGTAGGCAACGTCGAGCGGGAGCCGGTGGCTGTGGACAGGGTCAATGATGCCGCCGGTGGCAAGCTGGACATCCAGCAGACGCACGCCGGTGTCGCTGGGGATAAGGCCCTTCTTCAGCGCCTGGAACAGGGAAACCGTCTGGCCTGTGTAGGGGTCTTTGTAGCCGGTCACTGCCTTCTCTGCCGACAGCAGCTTCTCGTGCAGTTCCGGCCCCACCACCTCAGCCTTCACTGCCTCATCCACGGAGAAGAGCATGTTCCTCACGGGGTCGATGATGTAGCCGGTGGCAGCCTGGGCCTCCAGAAGGGACAGGGCGACCTCCGGCTTCAGCAGGTTCCTCTTCAGGGCATCATAGAAAGTGAACTTCTGCCCGGTGGACTCCACCAGGACCCCAGCAATGGTGTCGATGCCCTTCAGGTACTGCCGTACGGACTCCATCTCCACCACGTCCTTCACTGACTTCTTGCCCTTCTGCAGCTCATTGTAGAGGTCTTTGTTGATGACTTTGCTTTCCAGCAGCTCCGCAGCAGGCACGGGGGCCCGCAGGCCCTCAAAGCACATCTGGCTCTTCTTCTCACTTTCTTCCACAACTGTGATGATGATCTTGATGATCTTCTCCACCGTGATCTTGCCAGTCCGGTACTGCTGGATCAGATCCCGCCTTTGGTCCTCAGTGAAGTATTCCGAGTTGATGATCTCCCAGATGGTCACTGTCTTACCTTGGAACTTGCCAAATGGTGCTGTCACTGTGGCCTTCTTGAAGACGTCTTTGGCTTCTTTGTCAGTGTAGACCAGCTCCCTGGCTTTGGCTGCCTGGTCAGTGAGGGGCAGGAGGCTCAGCCCCGTGTCAGGGTCAGTCACACACCGCTCCAGGAGCTGCATGTAGGTGAGGTTCTCCTGCGTGTTGGGGTCGAAGAAGCCCCTGGTGTCATCGGTGGGGTCGGAGAGGGTTCGGTTCATCTCCTCATCGAAGTAGCCGCGCTTGTAGGCAGCTTCCACGGGCAGGCGGTGGCTGTGCACGGGGTCGATGATGCCACCGGTGGCGATCTGGGCCTCGAGCAGGCGGATGCCGTGCTCCTTGACGATGAGCTCCTTCTGCATGGCCTGGAAGAGGGAGATGCGGTCGCCAGTGTAGGGATCCTTGTAGCCAGTGACCGCCCGCTCCGCTGCCAGCATCTTGTTGTGCAGCTCGGGCCCAATGATGCCCTCTCGCACGGCCTCGCTCACCGAGAGCCGCGTGTTCCGTACCGGGTCGATGATGAAGCCGGAGGCAGCCTGAGCCTCCAGCAGCACCAGTGCCGTGCCCGGGCTCAGCAGCTTCTGCTTCATGGCCTCATAGATGCTCATCTTCTCGTTGGTGGGCTTGATCAACAACCCGGCAACGCTGCTCTGGCCCTGCAGGTACCTTCTGACCTCGTCCCTCTGCGCGAGCTCACCAACGCTCACGGTGCCCTTCACCAGCTGCTCCAGGCTCTCCTGGCTCAGGACGCCGGCGTCCACCAGCTTCCCTGCGGGCACCTTCTGCCGGATGCCATCGAAGGCTAACTCGGGCTCACCATTGTGCGCGAGGCCGTCCATCACGTCCCTGCCGTTGGGCATGGCTTGGACGTGTGGCTGAGCCACAGCAACCATGGCCTCTCCTGGCAGGTCGTCCGTCTGGATCATGATCTCACGAGTCTGTGCCAGTGCTGCCTTGTATTCCTCCTGCATCTGCTCCAGCCTCTCCCGCAGCTTCTGGTTCTCCTCTTCCAGAAGCTTCTCCTGGTGCTGCCGCTGCCGCTCCAGCTGCTGCAGCTCCTCCTGCTTGTGCCGGACATTCTCCTCTGCTTCCTTCTGATGCCTCTTGGCCTCATCCAGCATGGCTTTCAACTGCTGCTTCTCCTGCTCCATCTCCTTTTGCTGCCGCTCCTGCTCCGCCTTCAGGTTCTGGGCTTTGTCCACCTCATCTTTAAAGAGTTTCTCAAGCTTCGATTTCTCCTCCTCGATGAACTTCTCCTTCTGCAGCAGCGCATCCTTCTCCGTCAGGAAGCTCTGCTGGAGGAGCTGTGTCTCCTGCTGGAGCTGCGCCTGCTGGGCCACCTGCATCTGCAATGGCAAAGAGGACAGAACGGTCAGATGGCACCGTGCAGCGCTGGGAGTATGGGGGGACATGCACTGCGGCAGCACAGGGCAGGGCTGGCGTCACCCAACTGCATGGGCCCCACGGCAGGGGGTAGGAGTGAACGGGAACAGAGGGGGGTTAGGGAGCTGCAGCAAACAACATGGGGCAGGACAAGCAGGGACGAGACACAAAAGTTCAGCTCTGGGACCCCAACACAAGAGGGACATGGAGCTGCTGGAGTGAGTCCAGAGGAGACCACGGAGATGCTGCAGGGGCTGGAGCAGCTCTGCTCTGGAGCCAGGCTGAGAGAGCTGGGCTGGGGCAGCCTGGAGAAGAGAAGGGTCCTGAAGGGGAGACCTTAGAGCAGCTCCAGTGCCTAAAGGGGCTGCAGGGAATCTGGAGAAGGGACTGGGACAAGGGGTGGACAGAGGGGATGAGGAGAAACGTCTCCAACTGGAAGAGGGAAGAGTTGGATGGCATCTAGGAAAGAAATTCTTCACCATGAGGGTGACTGGACACTGAAAAAGGTTGAAGGGAGAAGCTGTGGCTGCCCCATCCCTGGCAGCGCTCAAGGCCAGGCTGGACGGGGCTTGGAGCAACCTGCTCTAGTGAGAGGTGTCCCTGCCCGTGACAGGGGGGTGGAGCTAAAGGAGCTTTAAGGTCCCTTCCAACCATTCCATGACCCCATGGGTACTGTGGGGTCACGTACCGAGGTGGGAGCTGGGCACAGAGAAGATCAAGGGAGGACGGGCCACAGGACCCCAGAAAGGTGCTGGGGTCACCCCACCACAGCAGGAGCTGCGGCAGCAGGAGCAGGTCCTGCCCTGACACCCACTGTGGGGTTTGCATCGCTGCACCAATGCCGGCTCCACCCACACCCCTGACCCACAGCGTGGGGGTCCTGCCTCACCGGCAGCCCAGCAGCTGGGGTACGGACATGGGCTGGAGGCACAGGCAGTGCAGCAGCTCCGTGCCTGTGCCCGCGCCACAGGGGCTGTGGTGACGGCGGCCAGGACCTGGTTCCGCGTGGCCGGGGAAGGGGAGGAGGTCCCTGCGTGCCACCACTGCTAAGGGGACCCAGTCACCCAGTACCTCCTCCGCCTTCTGCTGCAGCAACGCCGCCTCCTGCTTCAGCTTCTCCTTCTCCTGCTCCAGGTCGGCGATGGCCTGGCGCAGCTTCTCCGCGTCCTGGTCGCTCTGGTGCCGCTGGATCTCCAGGGTGTGCACCAGCGTCATCTTCTCCTGCGTGGCCAGCTCGGTCTGGTGCAGCCGCTCGCTGATCTCCTCTGCCTGCTTCTTGAACTTCTTGGCCTCCTCCTCTGCCTTGGCCTGGGCCATGCTCATCTCCGCCACGTGCAGCTTGAGGCGCTCGGCCTCGGCCGTGATCTCCAGCTGCCGCCGGCGCTCAGCCTCCAGCGTCTTCTGGAAGCCCTCGGTCTCCTCGGCCAGGCGCTGCTGCATCTGTTCCTTGTCCTCCTGCAGCCGCTTGGCGTGTTCCTGCGCCAGGTCCTTCTGCTTCTGCAGCATCTCAGCCTCGGCCTTGAGCCGCGTGGCCTCCTGCACTGCCTGCATCTTCTCCTTCAGCATCTTCTCGGCCAGCGCCCGCTGCTGCGCCAGGTCATCCTCGGCAAGCTGCCGCATGCGCGAGGCCTCCTGCGCCTCCACGCTGAGCCGCGCCACCTCCTCGGCCACCTGCTTCATCTTCTCTGCCTCCTCCGCCAGCAGCTTCTGCGTGTTGTCCTTGTCCTTGAGGATCAGCGCCTTGTTCTCCTCCTCGATGCGGCTCTTCAGCCTCGCCAGCTCCTCCAGCTGCACCCGCACCTTGAAGAGCTCCTCCTCGACCTGCGCCTTCTGCCGCACGGCGTCGCCCGCCTCCTCTTTCAGCCGCTGCAGCTCCTCGTCCAGGATGTTCTTCTGGTGGTCCGTCTCCTCCAGGCGCAGCTTCACCTTGGTGAGCTCCTGCTCCACCTGCGCCTTCTGCCGCAGCGTCTGCTCCGCAAACTTCTTGTGCTTCTCCATCTCGGCGTCGGCCAGCTGCTTCTGCCGCAGCGCCGCCTGCTCGGCCTGCGCCCGCCGCGCTGCCTCCAGCTCCGCCTCCTTGCGCAGCGCCTCGGCCGCCGCCTGCGCCCGCGCCGTGGCCGCCGCCTCCTCCTCCGCGCGCTGCTTCAGCCGCTCGGCCTCCTCCACGCGCCGCCGCGACAGCCCCGCGTCCTGCTCGGCCTGGCCCCGCGCCAGCTCGGCCTCCTCGGCCGCCCGCCGCGCACGCTCGGCCTCGTCGCGCAGCCGCTCCACCAGGCTCTGCTCCTGCTGCCGCACCTGCTGCAGCTCCTGCTCCTGCTGCTGCATGGCGGCCACCCGCGCCTTCTCCTCTGCCGCGATGCGCTTCTGCGCCGCCTCCCGCGCCAGCTGCACCTGCCGCTCCGACTCCTTCTCCGCCAGCTCCTTCTGCCGCCGTGCGTCCTCCACCATGGCCCGGAGCCGCTCCACCTCCTCCAGCGCCAGGCGCCGCTGCCGCGCCGCCTCCTCCTCAGCCGCCAGGATGTCCTGCAGCTTCTCCTCGGCCTCGCGCCGCCGGCCCTCCTCCTGCAGCGCCAGTGCCCGCTGCCGCTCAGCCTCGTGCTCTGCCTGCTCGCGGCTGCGCTGCACCTCCTCGGCCTCGCTGCGGATGCGGCTCAGCTCCCGTTCCAGCTCGCTCTTGCCTGCCGAGGCCCGCTCGAAACTGGCCTTGAGCGCACGGATCTCCTCCTCCACCTGCCGCCGCTGCCGCAGCGTGTCCTCCACCAGCCCCTTCTGCCGCTCCAGCTCGCTCTCAGAGCTGCGCTTCAGCTGCGCAATCTTCTCCTCAATGTCCTGCTTGTGCTGCGCCGCCTGCTCCTCCAGCAGCCGCCGCTGGTACGCCTCGTCCTCCGCCAGCCGCCGCAGCCGCTCGTTCTCTGCCTCCTTCTCCTTCAGCGCGATTTCCGCCTCCGCCTTCAGCCGCGACGCCTCATTGATGGCCGCCAGCTTCTCCTTCAGGATGCGCTCGGCCTCGGCGCGCTGCCGCCCAGCCTCCTCCTCCGCCAGCTGCCGCTGCCGCTTGGCCTCCTCGGAGAGGGCACGCAGCCGCGCCGCCTCCTCCGCCAGCTCCCGCAGCTTGCTGGCCTCGGCCTCCAGCCGCTGCTTCGACTTCTCGCTGCTGGAGCGCGACTCCTCCTCCGCTCGGGCCTTGCTCTGCAGCAGCACCTCCATCTCGGCCCTCAGCTTGGCCAGCTCCTCCTCAACCTCCTTCCGCTTCTGGATGGCCTCGCTCACCTCCTCCTTCAGCCGCGACTGCTCCTCCTCCAGCAGCAGCCGCTGCTGCTCCCCGTTGTCCATCTCCGCCTTCAGCCGGATCAGCTCCTGCTCCGCCGCCAGCTTCTGCTGGGCCGTGCCCTCCGCCAGCTCCCGCTGCTTCTCCAGCTCCTCCTCGGCTGCCTCCTTCTGCCGCAGAGCCACCTGCTCCGCCTTGGCGCGCTTGCGGGCCTCGCGCTCCGCGTCCTCCTTCTGCTTCTCGGCCTCCTCCTGCGCCAGGGTCTTCTGGTGCGCCACCTCCTCCGCCTGCAGCCGCAGCCGCAGCGCCTCGTTGGCCTTCTGCCGCCAGCGCTCCAGCTCCTTCTCCGCCTCCTCCCGCGACTGCTCGGCCTCGCGCTGCTGCTGCTTGAGGCGCTCGGCCTCCTCCTGCAGCTGCGCCACGGCCACGTGCTCGCGCTGCAGCGACAGCTCCAGCTGCGCCGTCTGCTCAGCCATGGAGCGGCGCCGGCTCTGCAGCTCGGCTTCAGCGCTGCGCTGCGCCGCCTCCTGCGCCACCTGGATCTGCCGCTGCTTCTCGGCCTCCGCCTGCCGCAGGCGCCGCTCGGCCTCCTCCGCCTGCAGCCGCAGCCCCTCCAGCGCCGCCACCGCCTCCTGCTTCTCGCGCGCCGCGTCGCGCTCGGCCCGCACCTTGCGCGCCAGCTCCTCCTCGGCCTCGCGCTTCTTCTGGCTCTCGTCCTTCACCTGCCGGCGCAGGCGCTCGGCCTCGTCCTGCGCCTGCCGCTTCTGCCGCTCGGCCTCCTCGGCGCGCGCCCGCAGGTCGCGCAGCTCGGCCTCGGCGCCCAGGCGCTGCCGCTCCGTGCTCTCCAGCTGCCGCCGGATCACCCGGATCTCCTCCTCCACCTTCTTGCGGCTGGACTCGGCCTCCTCAATCAGCTTCACCTTGGCCTCGATCTGGTGGTCCGAGTTCTGCCGCAGCTGCAGCAGCTCCTGCTGGATGTTCTGCTTCTGCTGCTCCGCGTCCACGGCCACCACTTCGCGCCGGGCCACCTCCTCCTGCATGCGGAGCTGCAGCTCCTGCGCCTCTGCCTCTGCCTGCGCCTTGGCCTTGGCGTGCGCCTCGGCCAACTGCCTCTGCTTCTCCAGCTGCGCCTCCACCTCCGCCAGCCGCTTCCTCTCCTCCTCCTTCAGCTTCTCGGCGGCTTTCTGGAGCGGGAAGGGGGAGCAGAGAAAACAGAGGGGGGAGAAAGAAAGAGATCACAAAGGGATGTGACCGGGCTGCGGCCACGCACACGAGCACGGGATGCGCCTGCAATGGCTCCGGATCCCGGAGGCGGTGACGCCAGCTCCAGAAGACGCGTGGCACAAGAGAACACAGCTGGGACAGCGGCAGCAGCGCAGCCCCAGGCACCACAGAGAGGAGAGGAACAGAGCAACAGAGCGCAAGCAAAGCCCGGAGCGATGGAGACCAGGAGCGAGCAGCTTGAGCACCAGCATGCCCAGAGCCAGCCAGGAGCCTCCTGCGCTCACTGGGGCTCACCACAACAGAAGGGCCAGCGCCAAAAGCCACCGACTACCTGGGGATGGAGCATCAGGATGAGTGGGACGGAGGGAGCAGGTGGGAGGAAGGAGCCACCAGGAAAGCCTCAATGATGTGGAGAGCAGCACAAGCTCCGGCCTTGCCACCACGCGCCACACGCCAGCCTGAGGCCCTTCAGTGGCCGTGCCATCGAGTCTCATGCCACATGCACCGCAGGCGAGGCAGGCACATGCCCCATGCCGGGCACATGCGGGTGAGCGGGACCCACTGTGCCACTGGGCCACGTCCCCTCAGAAAGGCCACAGGAGTGGGGGCAGAGGCAGAGGAGGGTGAGGAGCGGTGTGGCGCGAGGGGGACATGCGTGGGGTGAGTACCTGGTGCAGGGATGCCAGAGTCATTCTGGGCTTTATTTTACCCTCCATTAGCTCCCCACCACCACCAACAAACATCCCCCAAGGCAAAGCACCAGTAAAGCATCTTGACTTGGAGGCACAAACCAAGAGTTAGAGAGGTCACGGAGAGCGGACCCCATGGTGCCAGCACCGTGCAGCCATGTGCCTGCGCTGTGTATCTGGGAAGTGCGTCCTACCACCAGTCCCACCAGAGCTGGGCATCACAGTCCCACCAGAGCCCGGCCACCAGCACCGGGTGCAGCAGAGTTAGGGGCCACGGCAGCGTTAGTGACGGGGCGGCAGCTGCCTCACACCAGCAGCCCCAGTGTTGTGCAGCAGCAAGGATGCAGCCGGCGCGGTGCTGCCGCGCTCCTACCTCCTCATCCTCCAGCCGCCGCAGCGTCTCGGTGATGAACTTGATGTACTGGCTGGTGAGCGTGGTCAGCTCGCTGTACTGCGTCCTCAGGTCCACGTACTGCGGCAGAGGATGGTGGTCAGCAGGAACAGAGTGCCCACAGCACACCATGGCACACCACAGCGCACCATGACACTCTGCGGCACACCAGCAGTGGTGGGGCCAGATGCAGACCAGCCCTGTACCTCCACCTTTGGCAAAGGGCTGTGGCTTCAGGGCTAGGGTTGAGATCATGAAGATCATGGGTTCCCTTCAAGGCCAGGTTGGACAGAGCCTTGGGTGCCATGGTTTAGTGTGAGGTGTCCCTGCCCATGGCGGGGCAGTTGGAACTGGATGATCTTAAGGTCCTTTCTAACCCTAACTATTCTATGATTCTATGGGTTAGGTTTAGGATCAGGGTTGGGCTGGGTTTGTGTTAAGATTAAGGTTATGTTTAGGCTTAGGTTTAGTGTCAGATTAGGGTTAGATTACTGTAAGGATTAGATTAGGATTTGGTGTCAGGGTCACTGTCATGGTCAGGTTGAGGGCTAGAATTCTCTCACCTCCTGGAAGATGCCATGAGGGATGGGGTCATTAGGTTTAGGGTTAGGGGTCAGGTTTAGGGTCAGGTTTAGGCTCGGGGTCCCCTCACCTCCTGGATGATGCTGTCAGACGCGGACTGCACTTTGGGTTTCTTGGCTGGGGATGCCATTGGTTCCACCTGCGCCTTGAAGCTCACGAGCTGCAGCTCGTAGTCCTGCAGAGGATGCATGGCCCATTACACTGTGTCCCAGCAGGACTCCCAGCTCCTCCCCAACAGCCCCAGCCCCACTGCGCACCTTGATGGCGTCAATGTACTGCTTGGCGTGGCGCTGGCACTCCTCCACCTTCTCCTTGTTGCGGTCGCATTCCTCCAGCAGCTCCTGAGGGACAAACAGGGATGAGCTCCGGGAGTGCCGGTGGATCCAGCAGACCCAGCCCCACCGGCTGCACCGCACGTACCTGCTCCTGCAGCAGCTGCTGCCGCACGCTGGCAACGTCGGCAATGGGCACGGCCTGGATCTCCTCCTGCCGCCGGCGCGCCTCCTGCAGCCAGCAGCGCAGCGCGGAGCAGCTCTCGCGGTAGCTCCGCAGCTGCCGGCCCAGCTGCTCCAGGTCACGGTGCCGCAGGTCGGCCTGCGCCAGGACCCCACGCCAGCGCTCCAGCAGCTGCTGCACCCGCTCCCGGAACCGCTCCAGGTCCACGTCCCGCTCGCTGTGGCCCCGCACCATGCGCTCGTTCACCTCCTTGGCCTTGCTGAGGTCGGTCTCCAAGGTGCTGAAGAGGGGCTGGTGGCCCTCGGCCTGCGCCCGCAGCCGCTGCGGCACACAGAGCAGTGCCGTCAGCACCAGGTCACCCCACAGCCCCGGCACAGTGCTGCCAACGCCATTCATTACCTTCAGCTCTGCCTGCGTGGCCTCCAGCTCCTGCAGATCCGCCGGCACCGTCTGCACGTCCTTCAGCTGGTCCTCGTACTTCCTGAGCAGCTCCTCAGCCCCCTGCGTGCTGTGGATCACCAGCTTGATGGTCTTCAGCCTGCAGAGAGCAGAGACAGGGACAGAGACCATGGGATGGGAGGGAGACACTGGAACGGTCACCGTCATTGAACCATGAGATGGTTGGGGCTGGAAGAGACCTCAAACCTCCTCCAGTACCAACCCCCTGACATGGGCAGGGACACCTTCCACGAGAGCAGCTTGCTCCAAAGCCCCATCCAAGCTGGCCTTGAGCACTGCCAGGGATGGGGCAGCCACAGCTTCTCCCTTCAACCTTTTTCAGTGCCCCAGCACCCTCATGGGAAGAGCTTCCCAAGATCCCATCAACTCTCCCCATTGGAGCCATTCCTCCTCCTCCCATCCCTGCCTCCCTTGTCCCAGGCCCTCTCCAGGCTCCCTGCAGCCACTTCAGGCTCTGGAGCTGCTCTCAGCTCTCCCCTTCCCGCAGCAGAGGGGCAGGATCCCCTCCCTGAGCTGCTGCTCCCGCTCTCGGCTGCACCCAGCACACGGGGGGTTCTGGGCTCCAGCGCTCACTGAAGCCGGGTCCTGGGGAGCTTCTCCTCCCCCAGCACCCCAAGTCCTGCTCCTCAGGCCCCAGCCCCTCGCCCCCAGCCTGGGTCTGTGCTGGGATTGCCCTCACCCAGTGCAGACCCCATCAGACCCAGCTCACCCCACCTGATGTCTGCCCCGGCAGGGCCGGGATGTGCCCCGGACACTCACTTCTCCAGGTAGATGCTGGACAGGCTGTAGACCTGCTCCATCTTCTGCAGCGTCACCTCCAGCTCCGAGCGCAGCATCGGGGCTGAGCCGGGGGGCTCCACCTGTGCCAGCACCTCCTGCGCCTCCTCCCCGAGGGAGCCCAGGCTCCTCCTGATGCCCTCCAGCTCCACATGGATTTGCTGCGGGAACAGGAAGGGCCCTCACTCCATGGGACACAGAGCCTCGTGCCGGAGGAGAGGAGCAGAGCCCCGAGAAATGTCTGAGCCTGCAGAGCCAGCACAGTGCAGGGCACTGTGCCTCATGCACTGCTCCTGGTGCTGGGCGCTGCTCCGGGTGCTCCATGCACTGCTCTGGGTGCCTCATGCACTGCTCCTGGTGCTGGGCACTGCTCCGGGTGCCCCATGCACTGCTCTGGGTGCCCCATGCACTGCTTTGGGTGCCCCATGCACTGCTCCTGGTGCTGGGCACTGCTCTGGGTGCCCCATGCACTGCTCTGGGTGCCTCATGCACTGCTCCTGGTGCTGGGCACTGCTCTGGGTGCCCCATGCACTGCTCTGGATACCCCATGCACTGCTTTGGGTGCCCCATGCACTGCTCCTGGTGCTGGGCACTACTCTGGGTGCCCCATGCAAGGCTCCGGGTGCCTCACAGAATCATACAATCATAGAATAGTTAGGGTTGGAAAGGAACTTAATATCATCTAGCTCCAACCCCCCCGCCCTGGTGCTGGGCACTGCTCTGGGTGCCCCATGCACTGCCCTGGGTGCCTCACAGAATTATACAATCATAGAATAGTTAGGGTTGGAAAGGAACTTAATATCATCTAGCTCCAACCCCCCTGCCCTGGTGTTAGGCACTGCTCCTGGTGCTGGGCACTGCTCTGGGTGCCCCATGCACAGCTCTGGGTGCCTCATGCACTGCTTTGGATGCCCCATGCACTCTCCGGGTGTCAGACACACGTCACCTGCTGCTCCGTGATGCGCCGGGCGCATTCCACCTGCGGATCCTTGTCAAGTGGCAGCCGCAGGCGATGGATGGTGCTGGATTCGCAGTGCTGCAGCTGCAGGCTCAGCTCCTTCAGCCGCGACAGGAAGCTCTGGCACAGGGACTCATCCTGCTCTCCTGTGGGGACACCCATGGGGATGGGTCAGGAATGTCCCACTCCATCCGCCCCCATGAGGATGAGTCAGCACCATCCCACTCTGTTCGCATCCATAGGGATGGGTCAGCACAGTCCTGCTCCATTCCCATGCATAGGGACAGGTCAGCACTGTCCCACTCTGTTTCCATCCATAAGGATGAATCAGCACAGTCCCGCTCCATTCCCATCCATAGGGATGGGTCAGCACAGTCCCGCTCCATTCCCATCCATAGGGATGGGTCGGCACAGTCCCGCTCCATTCCCATCCATAGGGATGAGTCAGCTCTGAACCACTCCATTTCCATCCATAGGGACAGGCCAGTACTGTCCCGCACCATTCCCATTGGTAAGAACACGTCAGCACCATCCCACTCTTTTTCCATCCACATGGACGGGTCAGCACCACCCCGCTCCGTTCCCATCCATAGGGATTGGCCATCACCATCCCACTCTATTCCCATCCATAGGGATGGGTCAGCATCATCCTGATCTGTTTCCATCCATAGGGACAGGTCAGCATCACCCTGATCTGATCCCATCCATAGGGACGGGTCAGCATCACCCTGATCTGTTCCCATCCATAGGGACGGGTCAGCATCACCCTGATCTGCTCCCCATCCATAGGGATGGGTCAGCATCATTCTGACCTGTTTCCATCCATAGGGATGGGTCAGCATCACCCTGATCTGCTCCCCATCCATAGGGACGGGTCAGCATCATCCTGATCTGTTCCCACCCATAGGGACGGGTCAGCATCATCCTGATCTGTTCCCATCCATAGGGACGGGTCAGCATCATCCCGATCTGTTCCCTTCCATAGGGACGGGTCAGCATCACCCTGATCTGTTCCCATCCATAGGGACGGGTCAGCATCATCCCGATCTGTTCCCTTCCATAGGGACGGGTCAGCATCACCCTGATCTGTTCCCTTCCATAGGGACGGGTCAGCATCATCCTGATCTGTTCCCATCCATAGGGACGGGTCAGCATCATCCCGATCTGTTCCCATCCATAGGGACGGGTCAGCATCATCCTGATCTGTTCCCACCCATAGGGACGGGTCAGCATCATCCTGATCTGTTCCCATCCATAGGGACGGGTCAGCATCATCCTGATCTGCTCCCATCCATAGGGACGGGTCAGCATCACCCTGATCTGTTCCCATCCATAGGGACGGGTCAGCATCATCCTGATCTGTTCCCATCCATAGGGACGGGTCAGCATCACCCTGATCTGTTCCCATCCATAGGGACAGGTCAGCATCACCCTGATCTGTTCCCATCCATAGGGACGGGTCAGCATCATCCTGATGTGTTCCCTATCCATAGGGACGGGTCAGCATCATCCTGATCTGTTCCCATCCATAGGGATGGGTCAGCATCACCCTGATCTGCTCCCCATCCATAGGGACGGGTCAGCATCATCCCGATCTGCTCCCATCCATAGGGACGGGTCAGCATCATCCCGATCTGTTCCCATCCATAGGGACGGGTCAGCATCATCCTGATCTGTCCCCACCCATAGGGATGGGTCAGCATCATCCTGATCTGTCCCCACCCATAGGGACGGGTCAGCATCACCCCGATCTGTTCCCATCCATAGGGACGGGTCAGCATCATCCTGATCTGTTCCCACCCATAGGGACGGGTCAGCATCACCCCGATCTGTTCCCATCCATAGGGACGGGTCAGCATCACCCTGATCTGTTCCCTATCCATAGGGACGGGTCAGCATCATCCTGATCTGTTCCCATCCATAGGGACGGGTCAGCATCACCCTGATCTGCTCCCCATCCATAGGGACGGGTCAGCATCATCCCGATCTGCTCCCCATCCATAGGGACGGGTCAGCATCATCCTGATCTGTTCCCATCCATAGGGACGGGTCAGCACCACCCTGATCTGTTCCCATCCATAGGGACGGGTCAGCATCATCCTGATCTGTTCCCATCCATAGGGACGGGTCAGCATCATCCCGATCTGTTCCCATCCATAGGGACGGGTCAGCATCATCCTGATCTGTTCCCATCCATAGGGACGGGTCAGCATCACCCTGATCTGTTCCCATCCATAGGGACGGGTCAGCATCACCCTGATCTGTTCCCATCCATAGGGACGGGTCAGCATCACCCTGATCTGTTCCCATCCATAGGGACGGGTCAGCATCATCCTGATCTGTTCCCATCCATAGGGACGGGTCAGCATCATCCTGATCTGTTCCCATCCATAGGGACGGGTCAGCATCATCCTGATCTGTTCCCATCCATAGGGACGGGTCAGCATCACCCTGATCTGTTCCCATCCATAGGGACGGGTCAGCATCATCCTGATCTGTTCCCATCCATAGGGACGGGTCAGCATCACCCTGATCTGTTCCCATCCATAGGGACGGGTCAGCATCACCCTGATCTGTTCCCATCCATAGGGACGGGTCAGCATCACCCTGATCTGCTCCCCATCCATAGGGACGGGTCAGCATCACCCTGATCTGTTCCCATCCATAGGGACGGGTCAGCATCATCCCGATCTGTTCCCATCCATAGGGACGGGTCAGCATCACCCTGATCTGCTCCCACCCCCAGGGCCGTCTCCTCTCCCCCCTCTCCCCTCCCCACACCCACAGGGATGCGGCGGTGCCGCAGGGCCAGATCCCACCTTTCTCATGGCCACGCCTCAGCCGGTCGTGGTGCCGGGTGCAGGCCTCGTACTCGCGCTGCAGCTGCTGCCGCTCCTCAGGCGCGAAGCTGTGCGAATCCCGGCTCTCCCGCAGGAATTCCTGGTAGTGCATCTCCAGGCTCTGCAGCACCTGGCGGCATTCCTCGGGCGGCAGCGTGCGGAACTGCGGGAGCACCACGCGTCAGCACCGGGATGCAGTGAGTGCACCGGGACACGGAGTGTGTGCATCGGGACACGTGCATCAGAACACAGTGTGTGCATTGGGACATGCATCAGGACACAGTGTGTGTGCACTGGGACACACGTGCATCAGAACACAGGGTGTGCATTGGGACATGCATCAGGACACAGTGTGCGTGCACTGGGACACACGTGCATCAGAACACAGGGTGTGCATTGGGACATGCATCAGGACACAGTGTGCGTGCACTGGGACACACGTGCATCAGAACACAGGGTGTGCATTGGGACATGCATCAGAACACAGGGTGTGTGCACTGGGACACACGTGCATCAGAACACAGTGTGTGCATTGGGACATGCATCAGAACACAGGGTGTGTGCACTGGGACACACGTGCATCGGGACACAGTGTGTGTGCACTGGGACACACGTGCATCGGGACACAATGTGTGTGCATTGGGACACACGTGCATCGGGACACAGTGTGTGTGCACTGGGACACACGTGCATCAGAACACAGTGTGTGTGCACTGGGACACACGTGCATCGGGACACAATGTGTGTGCACTGGGACACACGTGCATCGGAACACAGTGTGTGTGCACTGGGACACACGTGCATCGGGACACAATATGTGTGCATTGGGACACACGTTCATCGGGACACAATGTGTGTGCATGGGGACACACGTGCATCAGAACACAGTGTGTGTGCATGGGGACACACGTGCATTGGGACACAGTGTGTGCGCACTGGGACACACGTGCATCAGAACACAGTGTGTGCATTGGGACATGCATCAGAACACAGTGTGTGTGCACTGGGACACACGTGCATCGGGACACAGTGTGTGTGCATGGGGACACACATGCATCGGGACACAGTGTGTGTGCATTGGGACACGGTGTGTGTGCATCAGGACACATGTGCATCGGGACACACATGTATTGGGACACAGTGTGTGTGCACCAGGACACACGTGCATCGGGACACAGCGTGGGTGCACCGGGACACAGCGTGTGTACCAGGACACGTGTGCACCCAGACAAGTGTGGGCACTGGGACTCCCATGTGTGCACCAGGACCCATGCACACACCAGGAGCCCATGTTGCACCAGGACCCATGCACACACCAGGAGCCCATGTTGCACCAGGACCCATGCACACACCAGGAGCCCATGTTGCACCAGGACCCATGCACACAGCAGGAGCAGCAGGGGAATGGCACAGGGCACTCACCGTGAGCTGGGACCAGGCCTGGATCTGCCGCATGTCACGGGTCAGGCACTGCCAGGCCCTGAGGCTCCGCAGGTCCTGGTGCAGCTGGTGCCAGAGCTCCAGCAGCTCCTGGTGCTCAGCTTCCAGCCTGCAGAAATGCAGTGTGAGCAGCGGGGGGCAGTGGGACCCCTCAGTTGGGGGTTCCCATAGGGCCAGTGGGTGCCGGGGGTCAGTGGGGACCGTGGGGCCGTGCTCACCTCCGCACCGCATCCAGCGCCTCGGGGTTGGGGGGCGGCAGGATGAAGCACACGCTCGGCACCTCAGCCTCGCCGCCGCCGCTCAGCACCTTCCACTTGTGGGGCTGTGCGTTGCTGAGCAGGGTGCACGTGTCCTGCTTGTGCACCGTGATCTGCAGGGCCGGGAGGGCCGAGCATTAGGGCCGGGAAGAGACCTGGGATGCCTGGTCCCTGTGTACCCCTTGACGTGGTGGGGATGGGGGCACCCCTGGGACTCACACACTGGTCTCCCACCATGTCCCTCCATGTTCCCCCATTACCCCCCATGTCCCCACCATGTGCCATACCCCCCCATATCCCACCCATCTCCTGCGCCCCCCATATCCCCCTGGTTCCCACACCCCCATCCCCGCTCCCTGCCCGGGCGCACCTGCAGCTGCCGGTAGTCGCAGACCGCCTGCAGGCGGGGCCGGCCCTGCACCGTGGCGCCGGGGCTGCGCGGCTTCAGCTGCACGATGGTGCTGGCGCGGCGGGAGAGCGCCGGGAGCTGCGCCCCCACCTCCTGCAGCTGCTCCCGCAGCTCCTGTGGGGCGGCAGGGTCAGGGGGGTGCATCCCCTGTGGGGTCACCACACACCCACTGCGGGGTCACCACACACCCACTGCGGGGTCACCACACACACACAGCGGGGTCACCACACACACTGCGGGGTCACCACACACACACTGCGGGGTCACCACACACACACAGCGGGGTCACCACACACACACAGCGGGGTCACCACACACACACTGCGGGGTCACCACACACACACAGCGGGGTCACCACACACACACAGCGGGGTCACCACACACACACTGCGGGGTCACCACACACACACTGCGGGGTCACCACACACACACTGCGGGGTCACCCATTCACTGCGGGGTCACCACACACACACTGCGGGGTCACCACACACACACTGCGGGGTCACCACACACACACTGCGGGGTCACCACACACACTGCGGGGTCACCACACACACACTGCGGGGTCACCCATTCACTGCGGGGTCACCACACACACACTGCGGGGTCACCACACACACACTGCGGGGTCACCACACACCCACTGCAGGGTCACCCGTTCACTGCGGGGTCACCACACACACACTGCAGGGTCACCACACACACACTGCGGGGTCACCACACACACACTGCGGGGTCACCACACACACACTGCGGGGTCACCACACACACTGAGGGGTCACCACACACACACTGCGGGGTCACCACACGCACACTGCGGGGTCACCACACACACACTGCGGGGTCACCCATTCACTGCGGGGTCACCACACACACACTGCGGGGTCACCACACACACACTGCAGGGTCACCACACACACTGCGGGGTCACCCATTCACTGCGGGGTCACCACACACACACACTGCGGGGTCACCACACACACACTGCGGGGTCACCCCACACACTGCGGGGTCACCCATTCACTGCGGGGTCACCACACACACACAGCGGGGTCACCACACACCCACTGCGGGGTCACCACACACACACTGCGGGGTCACCACACACACTGCGGGGTCACCACACACACACAGCGGGGTCACCACACACACTGCGGGGTCACCACACACACACTGCGGGGTCACCACACACACACAGCGGGGTCACCACACACACACAGCGGGGTCACCACACACACACTGCGGGGTCACCACACACACACAGCGGGGTCACCACACACACACAGCGGGGTCACCACACACACACTGCGGGGTCACCCGTTCACTGCGGGGTCACCACACACACACTGCGGGGTCACCACACACACACTGCGGGGTCACCACACACACACTGAGGGGTCACCACACACACACTGCGGGGTCACCACACACACACTGCGGGGTCACCACACGCACACTGCGGGGTCACCACACACACACTGCGGGGTCACCCATTCACTGCGGGGTCACCACACACACACTGCGGGGTCACCACACACACACTGCAGGGTCACCACACACACTGCGGGGTCACCCATTCACTGCGGGGTCACCACACACACACACTGCGGGGTCACCACACACACACTGCGGGGTCACCCCACACACTGCGGGGTCACCCCACACACACTGCGGGGTCACCACACACACACTGCGGGGTCACCCGTTCACTGCGGGGTCACCACACACCCACTGCGGGGTCACCACACACACACTGCGGGGTCACCACACACACACTGCGGGGTCACCACACACACTGCGGGGTCACCACACACACACTGCGGGGTCACCACACACCCACTGCGGGGTCACCACACACACACTGCGGGGTCACCACACACACTGCGGGGTCACCACACACACACTGCGGGGTCACCACACACACACTGCGGGGTCACCCGTTCACTGCGGGGTCACCACACACACACTGCGGGGTCACCACACACACACTGCGGGGTCACCACACACACACTGCGGGGTCACCCGTTCACTGCGGGGTCACCACACACACACTGCGGGGTCACCACACACACACTGCGGCGTCACCCGTTCACTGCGGGATCACCCCCCCCACACGGTGAGGTCACCCCCCCACCATGGGGAACCCATGGGGACGCTGCAGACCTGTGTGTGTCTGCATGGTGCTGGAGTTGCACAGGGGTCCCCATAGGGGTGCCTGCTCAGGCTGGCGTGCTGCCGCAGGGTGTACTGGTGTGCACTGGGCTGTGTTGTGTTTCCCATAGGGGTGCACTGGGGGTTCTGCTCACATCCATGTGCTGCAGCAGGGCACCTTGGGGTGCATTGGGGTCCCCATAGGAATGCATTGGGGGGTGCATGCTCACATTGGCATGCTGCAGCAGGGGGCACCGGGGTACCCACAGAGGTACATTGGTGCACATACTCACATTGGCATGCTGCAGCAGGGGCACTGGGGTGCCCATAGGGGTACATTGGGTGTGCATTGGTGCACATACTCACATTGGCATGCTGCAGCAGGGGCACCGGGGTGCCCATAGGGGTACATGGGGTGTGCATTGGTGCACATACTCACATTGGCATGCTGCAGCAGGGGCACTGGGGTGCCCATAGGGGTACACTGAGTGCGCATTGGTGCACATACTCACATTGGCATGCTGCAGCAGGGGCACCGGGGTGCCCATAGGGGTACACTGAGTGTGCATTGGTGCACATACTCACATTGGCATGCTGCAGCAGGGGCACCGGGGTGCCCATAGGGGTACACTGAGTGCGCATTGGTGCACATACTCACATTGGCATGCTGCAGCAGGGGCACCGGGGTGCCCATAGGGGTACATTGGGTGTGCATTGGTGCACATACTCACATTGGCATGCTGCAGCAGGGGCACCGGGGTGCCCATAGGGGTACATGGGGTGTGCATTGGTGCACATACTCACATTGGCATGCTGCAGCAGGGGCACTGGGGTGCCCATAGGGGTACATTGGGTGTGCATTGGTGCACATACTCACATTGGCATGCTGCAGCAGGGGCACCGGGGTGCCCATAGGGGTACATGGGGTGTGCATTGGTGCACATACTCACATTGGCATGCTGCAGCAGGGGCACCGGGGTGCCCATAGGGGTACATTGGGTGTGCATTGGTGCATATACTCACATTGGCATGCTGCAGCAGGGGCACTGGGGTGCCCATAGGGGTACATTGGGCGTGCATTGGTGCATATACTCACATTGGCATGCTGCAGCAGGGGCACCGGGGTGCCCATAGGGGTACATTGGGTGTGCATTGGTGCATATACTCACATTGGCATGCTGCAGCAGGTCCTCCAGGCGCGCGGCGCTGAGCCCGCGGTCGCTCCGCAGCTTCCGGCCCATCAGGTCCCGTAGGTCCTGCAGCAGCCGCTCAGCCTCGCGCACCTCTGCGAAGAACTGGGGGGGGCAGTGGGGTCGGGGGGACCAGTAGCTTGGTCAGTAGAAGGTCACTGGGGCCAGTGGGGCCAATGGGGGAGTCCCCGAGGTTGGGGGTCCCAGGGGTCATACCTGGAAATAGGCACCGTTCTCCTTGAGGTGGGTCTCTACGCAGCAGCACAACTGCAGCATCCAGCTCCACTGCGTGCGCAGCGCCGCCAGGAACGACTGTGGGGACGTGGACACAGGTATGGGACATGGGTGACGGACACCGGACATGGACATGGAGCTGCCACCAGCAGCGGCACCAGCACCAGCAGCCCCGTGTCCCCATTCCCATCCCTATCCCCTCACCTCGATGGTGTCACGGGCCGGGTGCTGCTCCCGCAGCAGTTGTTCCCCACAGCTCTGCAGCTCCTGCACCCGCCGCTCCCGCAGCTCCAGCTCCCGCATCAGCCCCTGCAGGGGGACACAGTGAGGGACCCCCCCGGCACGGCATGGCCTGCACACGTGTGTATGTCCGAACACGTGTGTGTCTGTGTGCCTGTGCATGTTCATGTGTCCATGCATGTCATGTGCATATCCGTGCATCCACGCACACCCATGAGTCCACACACACCCATGCGTCCATCCACACACATCCATGTGTCCCTGTCCCTGTCCACACCTTCCAGCCCCACCCGGGCTCATGCAGCTGCAGGCCTGTGCTGGGGGGGCTCTGGGGATGCAACAAGGACCCTGCAGGACAATGGCTGTGTGCAGGGACCGGGACGGTACAGTACAGTCAGATGCAGGGAAAGGGACAGGGATGGTGCAGGATGAATGCTGCACCCACACACGCAGTGATGCTGCACCCACACATGCAGTGATGCTGCACCCACACACGCAGTGATGCTGCACACCCCCCGCCCACCCAGGGATGCTGCACACCCCCCCCCCCCAGCAGTGATGCTGCACCCCACGTGCCATGCATCCCCCGTACCGAGTAGGCCTCCTGCTTGGAGGGCAGCGGGGGGCCGCGGTCGCTCCAGTCGAACGTCACCTCCTCGTCCTCGCGCTGGCTCAGCCACAGCAGCTCTGTGGTGGCAGCGCCCACAAAACCCAGCAGGGCCTCGAGGTGCCGCAGCCGCTGCGACGACGACTCCTGCGCAGGGGCAGGGCCAGGGTCAGCACCACGGGCTCCATCTACCTCCCTGCACTCCCACGGCCCCCATCTGGGTCTGCTCATCTCCCCATGGGCTCCATCTGCCCCCCAGAGCTCCCCATGGCCTTCATCTGCCCCCATAGCTCCCTATGGCCTTTAGCATCCTCACGCCCCCCCCCCCCATGGCCATCATCCTCCCCTCCATCCCCATCACCCCCCAGCACCAGACACTCACCAGTAGCTCCCCGTACTCCTGCTCCAGTTTGCCCAGGCTCTCCCTGTAGGCGCTGCGGGAGCTGGGGGGTAGCTGGGCCTGGGGGTGGAAATGGGCTGTGAGAGCGAACAGCAGCACCCACAGGGCACCCGCAGCACCCACGTCACCCTGATCCCGTCCCGGCACCCCAACCCCACAGAGCACCTTGGGGACCCCAGGCTCAGGTCAGGGCACCCCAGGGGATCCCGGGATCAGGTTGGGGACGTCCAGGCGCAGGTTGGGGCACCCCAGGCTCAGGGCGATGAGGTCGGGCGCCCGGCACTGACCTCGTCCTCGCGCGCCCGCTGCACCTTGGCACCGAAGTCGTGGATGTCGCGGTGGAGGCCGCGGTGGGCGCTCAGCAGCGACTCGAGCGAGGGCAGGTCCATGCCCCAGCCGGCGCCCGCCACGCGGCGCTGGTTGTCCTGCACCCAGCCCCGCAGCTCCTGCACGTACCGCAGCGCCGCCTCGGACGGGGCCGCAGCCGCCGCCACCGGAGCCACCGCCGCCGCCACTGGGACCCCCGACTTGAGGCGCAGGTTGTACTCGGTGCGGATGGACACCAGGCGCTCATGCAGGCGGTACACCCTGCGGCATGGACATGGGGATACGGTACAGCATGCAGCATGCACATGGGGATATGGTACGGCATGGACATGGGGATATGGTACAGCCTGCGGCATGGACATGGGATATGGGGATATGGTACAGCATGCAGCATGCACATGGGACATGGAGGTATGGTACACCCTGCAGCATGGACGTGGGACATGGGGATATGGTACAGCCTGCGGCATGCGCATGAGGATATGGTACAGCATGCATATGGGACATGAGGATATGGTACAGCATGCAGCATGCACATGGGGATATGGTACACCCTGCGGCATGAATATGGGGATATGGGGTGCCATGTGGAGGCATGGGGATATGGTACACTCTGCAGTGGCACAGGACAGGGATGTGGGACATGAGGGTGTGGGGATATGGGGCAGAGGGAGACAAGGACATGCAGACATGGGGGGACATGGGGAGCTTTGTGGGGCTTCAGGGATGCAGGGGACATGGAGACACAGAGGGATATGGGGAAGAATGGAAAGCAACAGGAACATGGGGGACATGGGGACACACAAGCACCAGGGCACACGGTGTAAGGGGCGCTCATGGCATGGGGCACACCACACTGGGCACACTGCATGGGACGCTGCGCGGGGCACAGCACGCATCAACCCCCCCGTGCCACCCCTCGGCGGCGCCGGTACCTGCGGTACATCTGCTCGCCCTGCGGATGCCGCCCATCCTTGAGGCTCTGCACGTCGGTGAAGAGCAGCCGAATCATCCCATCAGCCTTGTCCAGGTCCCGTTCCACCTCCGCGGCCTTCTGCAGCCCCTTCCCCGCCTCCAGCAGCCGCAGCTCCTGCATGGAGCACGGGACGGGAATGGCAAAGGGAACGGGCACAGGCATGGGAATGGGCACGGGAATGGGAGTGGGCACTGGCACCATCATGGGCATGGGAATGAGCACAGGCTTGGACACAGGAAAGGGAAAGGGCACAGGAGAGGGCATGAGAATGGACACGGGAAAGGAAATGGGCCCGGGAACGGACACCAGCATGGGAACGGACACGCGAACGCGCGTGGGAATGCCCCGGTGCCGCCGCGGCACCGCCGCTCACCGCCTGCAGCAGATTATCCGCCTGGTTGAGCTGCTCCTCGCAGAGCCCCGACTCCATCTGCAGCTTGGTGACAACGCGCTGCAGCCGCTCCAGCCTGCGAGACACGGGGGGACAGCGTCAGCGTGGGGACACGAACCCGCCCGCACTGCATGGACAGTGACCCCATCCTGCCCCACTGATCCTGTCAGCGCCAGCCCCATCCTGCCCCTCTGCCAGCCCGGCTCTGGTCCTGGCCCTGGTCCCACCTGCAGACCCAGATGCAGCCCTGCCTGGGTGAGGAGCCCCATCCTGCTCCCCACCCCATCCCCATCTATATCCCGTTTTCCATCCCTGTCACACTTCCTGTCTCCATCCTGCTCTCCATCAACTCCCCTTTCCCATCCCCATCCCACTCCCCTTCCTGCTTCCCATCCCACTCTGCATCCTGCACCCCATCCCACAACCTTTCCTCCCCATCCTGCTCTGTATCCCTCTCCCCATGCCAACCCTGCTCCTCACTTGACTCCCAGTCCTGCTCCGTATCCCATCCCCATCCTGCTCCCCATCCCATCCCCATCCCTGGCCCTGCCCCATCCCGTCCCTCATCCCTGCGGCCGCAGGCTCCAGCCCCGCCCTGCCCTGGCTGCCTGCCTGGCCCCGCTGCCTGCGCTGGTCCCAGCCTGCGCTGCCCGATCCCTGCCCGCTCCCGCCTGCGCTGCCAGCCCCGGCCCCGGCCCCGGAGCTCGCGGCACCGGCACAGCCCCGTTCTTGGCACCGGCACCGCTGCCCCGAGCCCTGCGCCAGACGTGCCGAGCGGAGCCGGGCTGTGCCGAGCCCTGCGGCCACGTCTCTTCCCGGCAGCGGTGACTCACCGGGCAGCTCAGGGGGGGCCGGGACACCCCAAACCCAGCCCAGCCCCGTGGTCTGGCCACGTTCCACCAATGCCACCGCCCCGGCACGTTCCAGCACCGCCCCAGTGCATCCCGGTATCCCCCACCACTGCCCTGGCTTACTCCAGCACTGCCACCGCCCCGGCACGCTCCAGCACCACCTCAGTGCATGCCAGCATCCCGCCTCAGCCCTGGCTCATTCCATCACTGCCATCGCCCCGGCACGCTCCAGCACCGCCACCGTCCTGGTGCATCCCAACATCCCACCAGCACCCCGGTGCACCCCAGCATCCTGCTGCTGCCCCGCTTCACCCCCTCACCGCCAGCCCGGCGCAGCCCAGCGCATCCCGTTACGCCATGCGCCGCGCTCACCTCTCGAACTCCGCCCGCAGCAGCTTCTCGCGCTCCAGCACAGCCACGTGCAGTGCCCCCCACTCCTTCTCCACGTCCAGCGGGTGGTACCCGGGGGGCACCTTCAGCTGCCCGGACTGCACCGCGCCCTGCACCGGGCCCACCGCACATCACCGCATGTGTCGCTGTGCCCCACAGGGGACATGGAACCCCCACCCCATGGGGCAGCCCCTCCCAGCCCCCACAGGGACCCAAACCCACGGGACCCCAGCTCCACGGCTCCCCCCAAACACCACTCATTAGGACCCCCCCACCCCAGGGACCCCCAGTACCCTCCCAGGACCCCTATGGACCCTCAGTCCCTCCAGACTGCTGACCCCCCCCAGAAGCCCCCTTTGTGCTCTGGCCCCCCCCTGACCTCCATGGCCTGGAATATGGCTTTGGAACGGTTCTTGTCGGCCTCCTTGGCCGGCAGCTCGGACTCCTTGAACTTGAGGAACTGGCGCCAGAGGAGCTGCCGAGGGGGGGACAGATGAGGGGGAACCCTGGCACCGGCACCTCCTTGCCCCAGCACCAGCACCCCCAGGCCCTGGCACCCCCCATCCCCTCCCCGGCACCCCCCGGCCACGGTGCCACGTGCGGGGCTGGTGGGAAGGAAGCGCCGGGCGGGAGCCGGGTGGTGCCGTGACTCACACGGCAAATGGAAGCTCTGAGTCAGAGCAGCCGCGGCGCTGCCACAGCTCTGGCATGGCACAAACACAGCCCTGCCATGGCCACAGCTCTGCCACAGCCAACCACACCCCAGCACCGCACCGGCACCGAGCCACCGCGCCGCGATGCAGGAGCCCAGTGGGTCACCACTGAACACGTGGAACCCAATGGGCTCAACACGCAGCTCATGGAGTCAACGCACGGCCCAGTGGGGCCAATACATGGAGCCCAAAGGGGCAGCACAGCACACCAGTGTGGATGCTGCTGGTGCTGGTTTGGGGTTGACGGCACCGGGAGGACTCATCATGGCATGAGACAACCCATGGCTGGGCCCCAACCAGCTGCGGCATCACCAGCACCTCCCCGGGCACTGGTGCCCTTTCACGGGGACATGGGGTATTTGGGGACATGGAGGGGGCATGGAGGGAGCACAGGGACACAGGGCTCACGGCCTCACCTCAATCTCCTCGTAGCTGGCAGGCACACGCCGCTCCTCGAAGCTGATGGTGTACTGCCGCATCCACTGCAGCAGCAGCGTCACCACCTCGTAGTACTCCTGCCAGCGCAGCTGCAGCTCCTGCATGGGCACGGGCACGCATGGGCATGGGGACACGGGGATACGGGGACATGGATATGAGCGCGGACATGGGAACATAGGCATGGACATGGGAACAGGGGACGGATATGGGCCTCGGGATATGGGCACAGGACACGGATATGAGCATAGATAACAGGGATATGCAACACGGGTGTGCAACAGGCGGACATGGGAACACGGGATATGGAAATATGAGGGACATAGGGATATGGGACATGGGTATGTGGGGGATATGGGGACACGGGGCCCGGTGCCACCACTGCCACAGGACGGGTCCCCCCCGTTGTCCCCAACTGACGTTGGCCTTGACGCCGTCCTGCGCCTCCGGCACGCGCGGCATGGCATCGTACAGCGACGACACGTAGGTGATGATGGACTTCTCATCCGGCTGCGGCACATCCACGTCTGCGGGGACACAGCACGGTCAGGGGGGACGGGGGGAGGTGGGGACGGTGGGGACGGGTTCTGGGGTGTCCCCCGGCACCTTCGGGGTCCAGCAGCCGCGTCACCCCCAGGTCGCGCTCGGCCACGGTGAAAGCCTGCTCCAGGTTCTCCAGGTTGCTCTGGCGGTAAACGCGGCTCATGTCGATGAGCATCGGCCTGCGGGAGCCACGGTCAGCACCGGCACCACGCCACTGCCACCAGCACCACTGCGGGGACACCGGCACCGGGAGCCAGCGGTGGCCCAGCGGCACCAGGCACATGGACCCAGAGCAGGCAGAGCCCCATGGAGTGAGCAGGAGCCCCCCCCAGCCCCACTCTGGGGCAAGAACAGCCCTGCTATGGGCTGGCATTAGCAGCACCCTGCACCAATGCTGTGTGGGGCTGAGTCCCCACAGAGCCCAAAGCAAGGATGGGGATGGGCATGGGAAGGGGAAGGAGATGAGCAGGAGATGGGGACATAAAGATGGGGATGGAAAGAGGATGGGATGAGGAGGAGGATGAGAAAGGGATGAGAAGGGGACGGAGGTGGGAATAAAAGGATAAGGAAGGAATAGGGATGGGTGGGGATGGAAAGGGAAGGGGATGGGGACAAGTAGATACAGAAGAGGATGCAGATGTGGATGCTGTGTCCATGCCGCAGCACGTACTTGTGCCGGTGGATGATGGCATTGAAGAGGCGGCCGTCGCGCCAGCTCGCCGTGAAGTTCTCGCACCGCAGCCCCTGGTAGCCCTCGACCATGCGCTGCGACCAGAGGAGCAGCTTCTCCTTGGCTGTCATGTCCTCAGACTGCCCCGTAACCTGGATGTCCGAGATCTGCCGGCACACCGGCGGTTACTGCGCCGCACCGGCCCCATGGCACCGACCCCATAGCCACCACCCCATAGTAACATCCCAGCCCTGCGGCACCATCCCAGCCCCATGGCACCCACCCCACAGCACCAGCCCCGGCACCACCTGGAAGTGCAGGATGATGGTCCAGATGAGCCCCAGCGTGAGCTTGGGGTTGCCGTCGGCGATGTCATCGTTGCGGATGTTCACCAGCTTCACCTATGGAGCACACGGGGTTGTGGTGATGCCGCGGTGGCACCGGGGGTTCCGGGCAGCACCAACCCCCCCCCAGAGCTCCCCTCACCTGGCGATGCTTCAGGTAGTTAAGGGCGATCTGCACATTCTGCAGCTTGTGGAAGCGCATCCGGCCCTTCTCGCGGGGCTGCGGGGACACGGCACTGAGACCGGCGGCACTGGCACTGCCCCGGCACCGGCTGAGCCAGGAAACCCCTGGCCCGGCCCCGGGGCTGCTGCAGGAAGCGCGGCTCAACCGGACAATGGGCTCAGGCACCGGATCCCGCGCCCGCGCTTCCTCAGCACCGTGGCAGCACCACGGCAGCAGCGCGCACCCGGCCCTCACCCGCTGGGATGGAGCCCCTGCACCCCGTGACACCGGCACCAGACACACCAGGGACCCCCGACCCCCCAGGTGCACCGGGGGGTCTGCTCTGACCCATGGCCGTGGGGCACCAGGGAAACCCCACTGGCTGCAGTGCCACTGATGCACCAGGACCCCGGTGCCGGCACCTCCTGGTGACACCATCACAGGACACCCACTGGGGCTGGTGTTATGGAAACTTCGCGGCAGGTCGCCATGCGGTGCCGCACAGGGACTCGCGGTGCCGCACGGGGACACGCAGTGCCATGCGGTGCTGCACCAGGACACGCGGTGCCACACGGAGATATGTGGTACTACACCAGGATACGCGGTGCCGCACGGGGACACGCGGTGCTGCATGGGGACACGCGGTGCCATGCGGTGCTGCACCGGAACTCGCGGTGCCGTATGGTGCCATGCGGTGCCGTGCCACCACTCACCAACCGCAAGCTCCGGACGACGTCGCGCTCCCGCGGCTGCCCGGCAGCGCCGGGAGCAGGAGAAGGCAAAGCCCGAGGGGGCCGGTGAGCGCCGGGGCACCAAAGCAAAGAGACGTCCCCGCGTTAGAGCCGCGGCGCCGGCATTGGCCAAGCAGGGGTGGGGGCAGATGCAGGGGGCACGAGATGGGTGGGGGGGTGCCGATGGGTGGGGGTGCCGATGGGGACGGTGGGCGCTGAGATGGCGGCGGTGGCGGCGGGTTCGGCGCAGGACTCACCAGCTTGTCCCCCGAGAGCACCTCGAGCAGCGAGATGAGGTTGTGCCCGTCCCGCAGGTCCTCGTACAGGTCGTTGACGTGGCGCTGAGCCTGCGGGGACCCACGGCGACAGCGTCACCGCGGCACAGCCCGGCAGTGCCCCGGTGCCCGCGGTTCACACGCACACCCCCAGCTGCAGCCGGTGCCCCCCCAGCCCCACACAGCCCCCGTTGAACCCCCCCAGCCCCCTGCCCATCCCGGTGCCGGTGGCTGCGCCGCATGCAGAACACGGTTGTGCCGCGCGGGGCCGGTACAGGAGCGGGGCGTGAGTGAGGGGCAGCGCGGTGAAGCCGCGGCACACACAGACCTACCTCTGCTCGCCAGTGCTGCGCGGGGAGAGGCAGAAAGAGAGAGTCAGGGCAGGACCCGCACCGGCACCGCGGGCTTTGGGCACTGCGTGGGGATGCGCCGGCAGCAGGGCCGGGATCCGCGGCACCAGAACCCACCCCCCAGGCACCATGAACCCCCCCCAGCTCTGCTTCCCCCCGGCACAGCCACCCAGGACCTGGCACCAGGGGCTCCGGTACCTTGATGAGGTGCTTGTTGACCCATTTGGTGAAGGTTTTCTTCTGGACGCGGTCTCGCTCATCTGCAAGAGAGCAAAGGGAGGGTGAGAGGCGGCACCGTGGCACAACCGGCAACACCACGGCACAACACCGCGGCACGCTGGCACAGCACCACGGCGCTGCGCCGTGTCACTACACCCAGCACAACACCGTGGCACCACAACACAACGCCCCGGCATGGCAGCACAACCGGCGGCACCGCAGCGGCCTGGCAGGAAGCGATGAACCAACAGTGCCAGGCCCGTGCCGTGAGTCATGGGGAAGGAAGCGGTTGCTGCAGGCCAGGCCCCGGCACAGCCCCGTGTGCCCGGGGGGGGTCCCTGGCACCCGTGGCCCTGAGTCAACGGCTGCACCCACGGGGCCCGTCCGGCCAAAACGTGCCGGGATTCGCCCCGCGGCGCCGGAACGTGGCACCCAACGGGCCCAGGATGGGACGGGCACAGGAACAGGCAGGGACCGGGATAGGCACAGGCAGGGTACGGGATGGGTACAGGCAGGGTGAGGGCAGGGATAGGTACGGGCAGGGCCGGGCAGCGCCGGCGGCAGCTCAGGCAGGGCGGGGATGGGGCCGGCGCCAGCGTGGGGAAACGCAGCCTCGGGCGCGTCTGCCCCATAACCTGCCCCACAGACACCGCCCCAGCGCAGGGTCTGCCCCATAACCTGCCCCACAGACACCGCCCCAGCGCAGGGTCTGCCCCATAACCTGCCCCACAGACACCGCCCCAGCGCAGGGTCTGCCCCATAACCTGCCCCACAGACACCGCCCCAGCGCAGGGTCTGCCCCATAACCTGCCCCACAGACACCGCCCCAGCGCAGGGTCTGCCCCATAACCTGCCCCACAGACACCGCCCCAGCGCAGGGTCTGCCCCATAACCTCCCCCACAGACACCGCCCCAGCGCAGGGTCTGCCCCATAACCTGCCCCACAGACACCGCCCCAGCTCAGGGTCTGCCCCATAACCTGCCCCACAGACACCGCCCCAGCGCAGGGTCTGCCCCATAACCTGCCCCACAGGCACCGCCCCAGCGCAGGGTCTGCCCCATAACCTGCCCCACAGACACCGCCCCAGCGCAGGGTCTGCCCCATAACCTGCCCCACAGGCACCGCCCCAGCGCAGGGTCTGCCCCATAACCTGCCCCACAGACACCACCCCAGCGCAGAGTCTGCCCTATAACCTGCCCCACAGGAACCACACCATAAGCTGCCTCACAGACACCACCCCAGCACGGGGTCTGCCCCAAAGGCTGCCCTAGAGACACCACGCCATAGCCTGCCCCACAGACACCGCCCCAGCGTGGGGTCTGCCCCATAACCTGCCCCACAGACAACACCTCAGTGTGGGGTCTGCCCTAAAACCTGCCCCACAGACACCACTCCAGCACGGAGTCTGCCGTATAGGCTGCCCTACAGACACAAACCCATAACCTGCCTTACAAACACTGCCCTGCCCCATCATGGGGGTCTGCCCCAAAGCCCATAGGCTGCCCTAGAGACACCGCCTAGCAAGGGGGTCTGCCCCACAGATTTCCTGGGGGACACCACCCCATAAGCTCCCCTACAGACACTCTCCTGCCCCACAATGGAGTCTGCCCCAGAGCCACCGCCCTACCCCATAACAGGGGTCTGAGCCATAGATTGCCTCGGGACACCACCCCATAGCCTGCCCTGGGACACTGCCCCACAGCGGAGTCTGCCTCGGTTCATGGAGGTCCCGAACACACACTGCAGTCTCCAGCTGTTGGACCCACAACGCCCCACACCCTGACCACCTTCAGCCCCCCACCAACGCCACTGCGCCCCACATTAACCCCATTGTGCCCCACGCCACGGCCAGCGCCCCACGCCGCACCGCGGCCATCACCGCGCCCCGCACTGACCCTGCCGCGCCCCACATCATGGCCACCACCGCCCCACGCCACGGCCACCGCCCCACACCGCGGCGTGGCCACCTCCGCGCCCCACCGCGCACCGCGCCGCGGGTCCCGGCACCTTTCTTGCCCTCGGAGGCCCTGAGCACGGCCAGGTAGAGGTTGTCCTCGGAGCCCGAGCGCTGCCCCACACCCGGCCCCACATCCTGGCCCCGTCGCGCCATGGCGGAGGCTGCAGCGGCGCTGAGACCCGACACAACTCGCAGCCACGGCGCGGCTCCGACGGGACGGCCCCAGGGAGGAGCCGGGGTCGCCCTTCCCGCCCCACAGGAACCGCCCCTTAACCCCTCCCTGGCCGGGCCCGGGGCCGCGAGGAGGGGGCGGCACCTCCCTGCCCCACAGCGGGGGGGGGGGGGGCCGGGACTCCACGCCCCAGAGGCATAGGACTCAACGGGCGCACACCTGTAGGGCTCAGGACCTCCCCAGCCCCACGCGCCCCACACCTGAGGGGCCCAGAGCCCTGTCGAGGGGTTCCCGCAGGACCCCAAAGCTGGTGGCATCACAGCGGGGTGTCCCACGGCACCCACATCACCCATGGCACCCACATCACCCACATCACCCATGGCACCCACATCACCCACATCACCCATGGCACCCACATCACCCACGGCACCCATTACAAGAGCAGCCTGAACCTTGCCTGGGGTGCAAAGGACACCGGGGCTGTTGCTGTATGATTCACGGGGAGGGCAGCTCCCGGCACCAGCACCGCCGGCACGAACGGCACCCATCGGCACCCTCTCAGCACCCACTGGCAGCCACCGGCACCACCGGCATCCACCGGCACCACCGGCATCCACCGGCACTCACCGGCACCACTGGCGCCACCGGCACGACCGGCACTCACCGGCATCACTGGCATCCACCAGCACCCACCGGCACGACCAGCATCAACCGGCACCCTCTGAGCACCCACTGGCACCACCGGCACCCACCGGCACGACCAGCACCCACCGGCACGACCAGCACCCACCGGCACCACCAGCACCCACCGGCACGACCGGCACGCACCAGCACCCACCGGCACGCACCGGCACCCACCGGCACGACCAGCACCCACCGGCACCCACCGGCACCCACCGGCACGCACCGGCACCCACCGGCACCACCGGCACCACCGGCACCCACCGGCACGACCAGCACCCACCGGCACCCACCGGCACCCACCGGCACGCACCGGCACCCACCGGCACCCACCGGCACCACCGGCACCACCGGCACCCACCGGCACCACCGGCACCACCGGCATCCACCGGCACCACCGGCATCCACCGGCACTCACCGGCACCACTGGCGCCACTGGCACGACCGGCACTCACCGGCATCACTGGCATCCACCAGCACCCACCGGCACGACCAGCATCAACCGGCACCCTCTGAGCACCCACTGGCACCACCGGCACCCACCGGCACGACCAGCACCCACCGGCACGACCAGCACCCACCGGCACCACCAGCACCAACCGGCACGACCGGCACGCACCAGCACCCACCGGCACGCACCGGCACCCACCGGCACGACCAGCACCCACCGGCACCCACCGGCACCCACCGGCACGCACCGGCACCCACCGGCACCACCGGCACCCACCGGCACCACCGGCACCACCGGCACCCACCGGCACGACCAGCACCCACCGGCACCCACCGGCACCCACCGGCACCCACCGGCACGCACCGGCACCCACCGGCACCACCGGCACCCACCGGCACCCACCGGCACCACCGGCACCCACCGGCACCACCGGCACCACCGGCACCCACCGGCACCACCGGCACCACCGGCACCACCGGCACCCACCGGCACCCACCGGCACCCACCGGCACCCACCGGCACGACCGGCACCACCGGCACCACCGGCACCACCGGCACCCACCGGCACCACCGGCACCACCGGCACCCACCAGGACCCACCGGCACCACCGGCACCCACCAGGACCCACCGGCACCACCGGCACCCACCGGCACGCACCGGCACCACCGGCACCCACCGGCATCACTGGCATCCACCAGCACCCACCGGCACGACCGGCACTCACCGGCATCACTGGCATCCACCAGCACCCACCGGCACGACCAGCATCAACCGGCACCCTCTGAGCACCCACCGGCACCACCGGCACCCACAGGCACCCACCGGCACGCACCGGCACCCACCGGCACGACCAGCACCCACCAGCACCCACCGGCACGACCGGCACCCACCGGCACGCACCGGCACCACCGGCACCCACCGGCACCCACCAGGACCCACCGGCACCACCGGCACCCACCGGCACCCACCGGCACGCACCGGCACCCACCGGCACCACCGGCACCCACCGGCACCACCGGCACCCACCGGCACCCACCGGCACCACCGGCACCACCGGCACCACCGGCACCCACCGGCACCCACCGGCACCACCGGCACCCACCGGCACCCACCGGCACCACCGGCACCCACCGGCACCACCGGCACCACCGGCACCCACCGGCACCACCGGCACCACCGGCACCCACCGGCACCCACCGGCACGACCAGCACCCACCGGCACGCACCGGCACCACCGGCACCCACCGGCACCCACCGGCACGCACCGGCACCACCGGCACCCACCAGGACCCACCGGCACCACCGGCACCCACCGGCACGCACCGGCACGCACCGGCACCACCGGCACCCACCAGGACCCACCGGCACCACCGGCACCCACCGGCACGACCGGCATGCACCAGCACCCACCGGCACGCACCGGCACCCACCGGCACGACCAGCACCCACCGGCACCCACCGGCACCCACCGGCACCCACCGGCACGACCAGCACCCACCGGCACGCACCGGCACGCACCGGCACCACCGGCACCCACCGGCACCCACCGGCACCACCGGCACCCACCGGCACCACCGGCACCACCGGCACCCACCGGCACCACCGGCACCACCGGCACCCACCGGCACCACCGGCACCACCGGCACCACCGGCACCACCGCGGGCAGCACCGCGGGCAGAGGATGGGAAGAGCGGCCAAGAGCAGGCAGGGCCCCGGCACCGCGCACGGAGCGGCACAGGGACACACAAACACGTGTGTGCTGGGTACACGTGTGCACGGACACACAAACACGTGTGTGCTGGGTACACGTGTGCACGGACACACAAACACGTGTGTGCTGGGTACACGTGTGCACGCACACGGACACACAAACACGTGTGTGCTGGGTACACGTGTGCACGCACACGGACACACAAACACGTGTGTGCTGGGTACACGTGTGCACGCACACGGACACACAAACACGTGTGTGCTGGGTACACGTGTGCACGCACACGGACACACAAACACGTGTGTGCTGGGTACACGTGTGCACGGACACGGACACACAAACACGTGTGTGCTGGGTACACATGTGCACGGACACGGACACACAAACACGTGTGTGCTGGGTACACGTGTGCACGGACACACAAACACGTGTGTGCTGGGTACCATGTGTGTACGGACACACAAACACGTGTGTGCTGGGCACACGTGTGCACGCACACGGACACACAAACACGTGTGTGCTGGGTACACGTGTGCACGGACACACAAACACGTGTGTGCTGGGTACCATGTGTGCACGAACACACAAACACGTGTGTGCTGGGTACACGTGTGCACGGACACACAAACACGTGTGTGCTGGGTACACGTGTGCACGGACACACAAACACGTGTGTGCTGGGTACGCGTGTGCACGCACACGGACACACAAACACGTGTGTGCTGGGTACACATGTGCACGGACACACAAACACGTGTGTGCTGGGTACACGTGTGCACGCACACGGACACACAAACACGTGTGTGCTGGGTACACATGTGCACGGACACACAAACACGTGTGTGCTGGGCACACGTGTGCGCGCACACGGACACACAAACACGTGTGTGCTGGGTACACGTGTGCACGCACACGGACACACAAACACGTGTGTGCTGGGCACACGTGTGCACGGACACACAAACACGTGTGTGCTGGGTACACGTGTGCACGGACACACAAACACGTGTGTGCTGGGCACACGTGTGCACGGACACACAAACACGTGTGTGCTGGGCACGCGTGTGCACGCACACGGACACACAAACACGTGTGTGCTGCGCACACGTGTGCACGCACACGGACACACAAACACGTGTGTGCTGGGCACGCGCGTGCGCTGACACACACCAGGGCCAACGCATGTACGGGGCGCGCACACGCGTGCGCACACGGGGTGCACTGGCACACATGGGTGCACACACATGGGGTGCACACACACGGGGTGCACTGGCACACATGGGTGCACACACACGGGTGCACACACACGGGGTGCACTGGCACACACACGCGGGTGCACACACAGGTTGCACTGGCACACACACGGGGTGCACACACACGGGGTGCACTGGCACACACACGGGGTGCACACACATGGGGTGCACTGGCACACACACACGGGTGCACACACACACGGGTGCACACACACGGGGTGCACTGGCACACACACGCAGGTGCACACACATGGGGTGCACTGGCACACACACGGGGTGCACACACACGGGGTGCACTGGCGTGCACACGCGTGCACACGGGCACAGGTACAGACAGACATGAACCAGCCAAACCCCTGGCTACAGCCCAGCTCAATCCCAGTTCAGCTCAATCCCAGTTCAGTTCATCCCAGTTCAGTTCATCCCAGTTCAGTTCAGCCCAGTTCAGCCCAGTTCAGCTCAATCCCAGTTCAGCCCAGCTCAATCCCAGTTCAGTTCATCCCAGTTCAGTTCAGCCCAGCTCAGCCCAGCTCAGCTCAGTTCAGCCCAGTTCAGCCCAGTTCAGTTCAGCCCAGCTCAGCCCAGTTCAGCCCAGTTCAGTTCAGCCCAGTTCAGCCCAGTTCAGTTCAGCCCAGTTCATCCCAGTTCATCCCAGTTCAGCCCAGCTCAGCTCAAATCAAGCTCAGCCCAGCCCAGCTCAGCTCAGTTCAGCCCAGCTCAGCCCAGCTCAGCCCAGTTCAGCCCAGCTCAGCCCAGTTCAGGCCCAGTTCAGCCCAGCTCAGCTCAGTTCAGGCCCAGTTCAGCCCAGCTCAGCTCAGTTCAGGCCCAGTTCAGCCCAGCTCAGCCCAGCTCAGCTCAGTTCAGCCCAGTTCAGCCCAGCTCAGCTCAGTTCAGCCCAGTTCAGCCCAGTTCAGTTCAGCCCAGTTCATCCCAGTTCATCCCAGTTCTGCCCAGCTCAGCTCAAATCAAGCTCAGCCCACCCCAGCTCAGCTCAGTCCAGCCCAGTTCATCCCAGTTCATCCCAGTTCATCCCAGTTCATCCCAGTTCTGCCCAGCTCAGCTCAGTCCAGCCCAGTTCATCCCAGTTCATCCCAGTTCAGCCCAGTTCTGCCCAGCTCAGCTCAAATCAAGCTCAGCTCAGTCCAGCCCAGTTCAGCCCAGCCCAGTTCATCCCAGTCCAGCCCAGCCCAGCTCAGGCCCGGCCCAGCCCCCGGGGGCGGCCCCTCCGCGGGGGGGGCGTGTCCCTGCGTCAGCCCCGCTTCTTCCCCCCCCGCCCCGGGATCCCCCCAGCCCCCCCCGGAGCGGGTCCCGCCCGGTCCCGCGGGGTCCCGACCCCCCCCCCCCCGCACGGCCCGAACCCCCCCGGCCCGGTCCCCCCCAACCCCGCGGTCCCCCCCGCCCCGGTCCCTTCCCCTTTCCGCCCCGGCCCGTCCCGCCGCTCGCACCGCTGCAGCAGAGCCTCGCGCTCAGGTACCGCCGCCGCTCGGACTCGGAGCCGCCGCTGAGCCACCCCCCGACGGCACCGGGAGTCCCGACGGGCCCCGCCCCGCCGGCGCTGCCCTCCATGGTGCCGGTGCTGCCGCCGCCGCCGCCGCCCGACGGACGGGACGGGACCGGACGGGGCGGGAGGGGCCGAGCGGGACCCGCCCCCGCCGCTGCCACCGCCCCGGGAACGGGACCGAGCGGCCGGACCGGCGGCACCGGGCACCCAGGGCCACGGTGCTGCCCCCCGCACCCCTAAACCCTCTGCACCCATGGGCCTGCACCCCGCACCACTACTGCTGTGCCCCAATGCTGTGCCCCAATGCCCCAATGCTGTGCACCAATGCCCCAATGCTGTGCTCCAATGCCCCAATGCTGTGCCCCAATGCCCCCAATGCTGTGCCCCAATGCCCCCAATGCTGTGCCCCAATGCCCCCAATGCTGTGCACCAATGCCCCAATGCTGTGCTCCAATGCCCCCAATGCTGTGCCCCAATGCCCCAATGCTGTGCACCAATGCCCCAATGCTGTGCACCAATGCCCCAATGCTGTGCTCCAATGCCCCAATGCTGTGCCCCAATGCCCCCAATGCTGTGCCCCAATGCCCCCAATGCTGTGCACCAATGCCCCAATGCTGTGCACCAATGCCCCAATGCTGTGCTCCAATGCCCCCAATGCTGTGCCCCAATGCCCCAATGCTGTGCACCAACGCCCCAATGCTGTGCACCAATGCCCCAATGCTGTGCACCAATGCCCCAATGCTGTGCCCCAATGCCCCCAATGCTGTGCCCCAATGCCCCAATGCTGTGCTCCAATGCCCCCAATGCTGTGCACCAATGCCCCCAATGCTGTGCACCAATGCCCCAATGCTGTGCTCCAATGCCCCCAATGCTGTGCACCAATGCCCCCAATGCTGTGCACCAATGCCCCAATGCTGTGCCCCAATGCCCCAATGCTGTGCACCAATGCCCCAATGCTGTGCCCCAATGCCCCCAATGCTGTGCCCCAATGCCCCAATGCTGTGCCCCAATGCCCCAATGCTGTGCCCCAATGCCCCCAATGCTGTGCACCAACGCCCCCAATGCTGTGCACCAACGCCCCCAATGCTGTGCCCCAATGCCCCCAATGCTGTACACCAATGTCCCCAATGCTGTGCACCAATGCCCCAATGCTGTGCACCAATGCCCCAATGCTGTGCCCCAATGCCCCCAATGCTGTGCACCAATGCCCCAATGCTGTGCACCAATACCCCAATGCTGTGCCCCAATGCCCCCAATGCTGTGCACCAACACCCCAATGCTGTGCACCAATGCCCCAATGCTGTGCACCAATGCCCCAATGCTGTGCACCAATGCCCCCAATGCTGTGCACCAATGCCCCCAATGCTGTGCACCAATGCCCCAATGCTGTGCACCATGTCCCATGCACCCAGAAACCCCTAATGCTGTGCAAACCCCATCCCACACCCCTAAAGCCTCTGCACCCAGTGCCCCTGCACCCCTGCCCCCCAGCACCCCTAAACCTGTGCACCCCCTCCCTTGCACCCCTAAATCCTCTGCACCCGTGAGGCCTGGACCCAAGGACACCCTCCCTTCACGCTCCTGCACCCCCAATCCTCTGCACCCCTCCTGTGCGCCGCAGCACCCTCCTGCCCCCATGCCCGCAGCACCCACTGCCTTGCCCCCCCTGCACCCTGACCTCCCCTGACCCCCCCATCCTCCTGCCCCGCCCTGCCAGGGCCCAGTGCCCCACCCCGGGGAACCCCCGGGAACCCCCAAGGCGGGGACACCCCCAGCAACCCCCCCCAGCACCCCCAGGCCGGAGCCGCTCGGGAGCACCCCGGTGGTGCCGCCATGGGGTGTCCCCCCCTCGGCACCCAGCACCCACCTCCAGGCCTGCAGCAGCACCCGCAGCACAGCTCCACGACCATCATCGTGGCGTCGGGGCCGAGGCCGGCGCTGACTCAGAGCGCCCACAGCCGCTGCCAGGCCGCATCCCGGCCCCTTCCCGGCCCCTCCCGGCCCCTTCCCGGCCCCATCCCGGCCCAGGGCCGAGCCCACGCCCGGGCGCTCCGCCGGGATCCCCCTGGATCCGCATCGCGGCAGCGCCAGGGCCGGGGGGGGCAGAGAGGGGGGCTCGGAACAGCGGCGCCGGCCTGGGATGGGCACGGGAACGGAAAGGGGCATGGGAACGTGGATGGCACAGAGATGGGCACGGACGCAGGCACGGCCACAGGCACGGGCATGGGTACAGTGCAGAGATGGCATGGCAGGGGCAGGGGTATGACACAGGCATGGTCATGGCACGAGCATGGGTACAGTGCAGAGATGGCATGGCAGGGGCAGGGGTATGACACAGGCACGGCCATAGGCACGGGCATGGGTACAGTGCAGAGATGGCATGGCAGGGGCAGGGGTATGACACAGGCATGGTCATGGCACGAGCATGGGTACAGTGCAGAGATGGCATGGCAGGGGCAGGGGTATGACACAGGCACGGCCATAGGCACGGGCATGGGTACAGTGCAGAGATGGCATGTCAGGGGCAGGGGTATGACACAGGCATGGCCATGGCATGAGCATGGGTACAGTGCAGAGATGACATGACAGGGGTATGACACAGGCATGGCCATGGCATGAGCATGGGTACAGTGCAGAGATGGCATGGCAGGGGCAGGGGTATGACACAGGCATGGTCATGGCATGAGCATGGGTACAGTGCAGAGATGGCATGGCAGGGGCAGGGGTATGACACAGGCATGGCCATGGCATGAGCATGGGTACAGTGCAGAGATGGCATGACAGGGGTATGACACAGGCATGGCCATGGCATGAGCATGGGCAGCAAATGGCACAGGCATGGCCAGGGTACAGGCAAGGCATGGCACTGGAATGGGCATGGATACGGGTATGGGCATGGCACAGGCATGGTCATGGTCATGCCATGGCACGGGGCCCCGGCAGCAGCAACCTGGGTGCAGGGGGTGCTTGGCATGGATCCTTGCCAGGCATGGAGGGTCCTGTGCCAAAACCCAACCCTTGTGCAGCCCAAACAGGACACACCGGGACACACCGGGACACACTGGGATACACTGGGACACACCGGGACACACTGGGATACACTGGGACACACCAGGACACACTGGGATACACTGGGACACACCGGGACACACTGGGACACACCGGGACACATCAAGGACACACTGGGACACACCAGGACACATCAAGGACACACCGGCACACACCAGGGCTTGTGGGGTGGGCCCAATGTGGCACTGCTCAGTGCTGCCCCACAGCTCTGCCCCGGCTGCACCACAGAGATAAGGAGCTGGGGGGGGTGCGGGGAGCAGCAGGACAGGGCGATAGCAGGAGACCAGGGGACACCACACGGAGCGGGACACGCATCCACGGGGACACAGGTGCCACTGCGCTCCACACAGCCCTGGCGCGCTCGTCATAGGCATGCCATGGTCATGCCCGGCTTGCCACGGTCACACCGCGCTTGCTATGGTCATGTATGACATCATGCCATGGTCACACCGTGGCTTGCAGTGGTCATGCCACGGTCCCACCAAGCTCGCCATGGTTGTGCCATGTTTGCCACGGTCATGCCACGTTTGTCATGGGTCATGCCATGGTCATGCTATGTGTGCAATGGTCATGTCATGGTCCCACCACGCTCATGCCACGTTGGCCACAGCTGCCCCCGTCACCAGGACCCCCGTGGGGTCTGCGGGGCGCTGTGGGGCAGCACCGGGGGGGGGGGGGGGGGGCTGCAGCTGCCCCACACCAGAGGGGGACGGGGACGGGACGGGACGGTGCCGGTGCCCCTCGCGCGGCCCCAGCGGCTCCTGGAGGTGACTCAACCGGAGCCGCAGCACGGAAACGCTGAGTGGGGCGGATGGAGGGGGGGCCCCGGGGGGACAAATCCCTGCAGCCACCTCCACCCGCCGCGGCCCCGGGCCCGGAGCCACAGCCGCGACCGGCGCCACGGCCCCGCACCCCCGATGGGGCAGGGAATAACCGGGAATAACCCCCGGAACCCGCCCCCACCGCACCGTGCGCCCGCGGCACCGGGACCCCCCCGCCCAGGAGGGACCCACGAGCGTGGTTGGTGCTACCGGGGAGCCTGGGACACCCCAGCTCAGGGCGGGGGTCCGGGCATGGACCAACATGGCCCAACACGGCCCAACACGGATCAACACGGCTCAACACAGACCAACACAGCTCAACACGGCTCAACACAGACCAACACGGCCCAACACGGCCCAACACGGATCAACACAGCTCAACACGGCCCAACACGGCCCAACACGGCTCAACACAGACCAACACAGCTCAACACGGCTCAACATGGCCCAACACGGCCCAACATGGATCAACACGGATCAACACGGCCCAACACGGCTCAACATGGCCCAACACGGCCCAACACAGACCAACACAGCTCAACACGGCTCAACACGGCCCAATACGGCCCAACACGGATCAACACGGATCAACACAGCCAAACACGGATCAACACAGCCCAACACGGCCCAACACGGCCCAACACAGACCAACACGGCTCAACACAGCCCAACACAGCCCAACACAGCCCAACACAAACCAACACGGCCCAACACAGACCAACACGGCCCAACACGGCCCAACACAGCCCAACACAGCTCAACATGGCCCAACACGGACCAACACAGACCAACACAGCTCAACACGGCTCAACACGGCCCAACACGGTTCAACACAGCCCAACTCAAACCAACACAGCCCAACACGGCCCGACATGACCCAACACAGCTCAACATGGCCCAACACAGCCCAACATGGCTCATCATGGCCCAACACAGCTCAACATGGCCCAACACAGCCCAACATGGCTCAACACAGCCCAACACAGACCAACACGGCTCAACATGGCCCAACACAGCCCAACATGCCCCAACACAGACCAACACAGCCCAACATGGCTCACCATGGCCCAACACAGCTCAACACAGCCCAACATGGCTCAACATGGCCCAACACAGCCCAACATGGCCCAACACAGACCAACACGGCTCAACATGGCCCAACACAGCCCAACATGCCCCAACACAGACCAACACAGACCAACATGGCATAACATGGCCCAACATGGCTCAACATGGCCCAACACGGGTCAACATGGCCCAACACAGCCCAACATGGCTCAACATGGCTCAACATGGCCCAACACGGGTCAACATGGCCCAACACAGCCCAACATGGCTCAACATGGCCCAACACGGCTCAACATGGCCCAACACAGCCCACCACGGCTCAACATGGCCCAACACGGCCCAACATGCCTCAAGATGGCCCAACACGGCTCAACATGGCCCAACACAGCCCAACATGGCTCAACATGGCCCAACATGCCTCAAGATGGCCCAACACGGCTCAACATGGCCCAACAGGCCTCAACATGGCCCAACATAGCTCAACACGGCTGAACATGGGTGACTGCCCCCAGCAGCTGCGACCTTGGGGTTGCCCTTGGGCCAGGCCTGGGCCAGCGCCAGGGCCAGCGGCGACGCCAGAGCCATGTGTTTGTGGGCAGGAACAGGGCAGGGATGCGCAGGTCTGACGGCAGCACGGTGGCAGCAGAACAGGCAGTGGAGAGAGGCAGCAGGTGCAGGCAGCACATCGCAGGCAGCGGGTACGGGCAGTGGGTGCAGGCAGGGTGCTGGCAGGGTACAGGCAGTGGTTGCAGGCAGTGGGGCACAAGCAGGGCGCAGGCAGGTCTGGCGGCAGGGTGGTGGCCAGCTGGTACAGGCAGCACAGCGCAGGCTGCGGGCACGTCACTGGCAGGGTGCTGGCAGCGCCCAATGCCGGAAGCCGCAGGCGACGCCCTGGAAAGTGCCTGAGGGGAGAGACAGGCAGGGATGGGGCCATGGCAGGGAGGGAGGGAGGACAGATTACAGATGATGGAGGGAAGGATGCAGGGACGGATGCAGGGATGGAGGAAGGGACGGAGGAAGGGATGGAGGAAGGGATGGAGGAAGGGATGGAGGAAGGGATGGAGGAAGGGATGGAGGAAGGGACGGAGGAAGGGACGGAGGAAGGGATGGAGGAAGGGATGGAGGAAGGGATGGAGGAAGGGATGGAGGAAGGGATGGAGGAAGGGACGGAGGAAGGGATGGAGGAAGGGACGGAGGAAGGGACGGAGGAAGGGACGGAGGAAGGGACGGAGGAAGGGATGGAGGAAGGGACGGAGGAAGGGACGGAGGAAGGGATGGAGGAAGGGACGGAGGAAGGGATGGAGGAAGGGACGGAGGAAGGGACGGAGGAAGGGATGGAGGAAGGGACGGAGGAAGGGATGGAGGAAGGGATGGATGCAGGGATGGAGGAAGGGACGCAGGAAGGGATGGAGGAAGGGATGGATGCAGGGATGGATGCAGGGATGGAGGAAGGGATGGAGGAAGAGCCGCAGGAAGGGATGGAGGAAGGGATGGATGCAGGGATGGAGGAAGGGATGGAGGAAGAGCCGCAGGAAGGGATGGAGGAAGGGATGGATGCAGGGATGGAGGAAGGGATGGAGGAAGGGATGGAGGAAGGGATGGAGGAAGGGATGGATGCAGGGATGGAGGAAGGGATGGAGGCATGGGGGATGGAGGCATGGGGGATGGAGGGAGGGAGGGAGGGATGCAGGGATGGAGGGATGCAGGGATGGAAGAATGATAGAGTGACGACAATGGATGGAGGAAGGGATGGAGGAATGATGATGGAGAAATGATGGAGGGATGATGGAGGGATGATGGAGAGATGATGGATGAGGGATGACGAGGATGGATCAATGCCCATGGCTGCAGCTGCAGTGTCATTGGGCCCTGCTGCAGCTCTGCCCGCTCCTGCCCCTAGGACCCCCCGGGTGTCCCCTGAGCCCCAGTGAGGCCCCAACCCAGCAGCCCCTGCCCGCCCCTCCCATGGGACGTGTCCGTGTCCCCCCCCCATCCCTCCTGTCACCAGATCCCTGTTCCCAGAAGTATTCGTCACCTTCACAGCCGGGGACAGCAGCTGCTGGGGGGCACCGGGGCCGGGGGGGTGAGGGGGCATCGGGGGGGGACCATGGGGGGGCCACGGGGAGGTCCGTCATGGGGGGCTGCGGGGGTGTTGCCGGTTTGGGGGGGTTAGGGGGTACAGAGTCACGGAGGTGCGCCGCATCATCACCCCCCCCCTTGAGCCCCCCAACCCCTCCCGTCCCATAGGGGGCGGCCTCCCACGAGTGCCCTCTCCTCCCGCGGCGGGGTGGGCGGGGCGAGGGGACCCGAAGGGAGCCGATCGGAGCCGAGCCGACGGGAGCCGATGGGAGCCGAGCGGGGCCGAACTCACCCGAGTCGCCCGCCCCGTCGCGGCGCCGCCGCCAGTACCAGACCAGTGCGAGGGACGCGGCGTGTCCCGCGGCCACCAGCGACGGGAACAGCGACCCCGTGTCCTCCATGGGGCCGGGACACGGCTCGGCTCGGCTCGGCTCCGGGGGCAGGGACACCCCAGCGCCCGCCCCCCCCGGCCCTTAACCCCTCCCGGTCCGCGGGGGGGGCAGGTTGGACGCCTCCTGCCTCCTCCTGCCCGCGGTACCGGCAGGACCGGCCCCCCCCTCCCCTTCCCGGTTCATATCCCGGCTTTTTATATCCCGACCGGACGGCGCCAGCCCCCCCCGTTCGTTCCACCCCCCCCAGACCTACCCGGCACGACCTTCATGGGCAGGCAGGGCGCGGGCAGGGCGCAGGCAGCGGAGCGAGGGCGCAGCGCGGCTCCCCCGGCGGCGGCGGCGGCGGGGGGGTGCGGGGGGGCGGGCGCTGATATAAATAACCGGGACCCGTCAGCGAGCCCGAGTTAGAACATGACACGGGACCGGGGGGGGGGGGAGGGGAGGGTGAGACGGGGGGACGGGGTGGGGGGCGGCCGCAGCACCCCCGGGACCCCCCGGTACCGGAGGGGTTAACCCGGCCGCCACACCGGGGGGGGGGGGGTCTTTCCTAACGAGCTCAAGCCGCCGCGGGGGCTCTCGCAGCCCATCCTCGTGGCGCCGGAGCCCTCACCCCTGCCGTGGGACCCGCTCCCGTCCCGATGGGACCCCCCCCCGCCCAGGTCCCCGCTACCGGCGCGACCCCGGCCCCACCGGCCCCGGCTCCAGGCCGGGTTTTCCGGCAGCGGTTGCTTGGACCGGAGCAAAGGAAAACCCGGAGGCGGAGCCCCCGCTGCGGCGGAACGGAAGGAGCCGGCAGGGGACTCGCCCCCCCCCTCAGCCCCATTGAGACGCCCCACGGGCACCTCCCAGCCTCACAAGCGGCTCCCCCCGCCCCGCAGCACCCGGTCCCGCGGCCCCAGAGCCCATCGCGGGGCGCGACCCCCGGGGCTGAGCCTGGGGGAACCCGCCCCGACGTGTGGGGTCTGGGGAGCACCGCGGCTCCAGGAACAGGAAGGGGGGGTGTGGGGCAGCCCCGCGGCCCCCCCGTGGGGCCGGTGACTCACGGCGCTGGCAGCGGCTGGTGGAAACTTGGAGCGGTGGCGTCGGGGCTGAGTCACGGAGGGGGGGGGGCCCTCACCGCGGCCTCTGGGCGCCGCCCGGGCAGATGGCGGTGGAGGGAGATGAATGGGGGGGGGCAGCTCCACCGGCTCCAGCTGCCGCCGATCGTGTGTCGCGGATCGTGTGTCACCGGAGGGGGTGATGGGGGAGGACGGGACGGGACCCCCCCTCCCCGCAGGCAGCCCCCGGCCCAGCACGAGCCCTGCCCCCCCCCAGCTGCCGCTGTCCCTCCTCCTGCCCGTCTGTCTGGGCACGGTGGGGCCTCGGGGTGCAGCCCCCCCCCAGTGCACCCCCACTGCATGGCCCCAGCGCCACAGCCCATGGTACAGCACCCAGGGTGCAGCACCCCAACAGCGCAGCCCCCCATGACACAGTCCCCCACGGCACGGACCCCCCCAGTGCAGCATGCCAAGGCATAGCCTCACCCCAGCACGGTGTCCCCCCCCCAGCCCCAATGCAGCTCCCAACCCTCCATTGGGAGCTGGGGGAGTGAGAACCTGCCCCCCAGCACTCACGGCCCTGGTGGGGCCACTTCGGCACTGCCCCCCCCCATGCCAGGTCATGGGCAGGGGCACAAGAAGCACCCGGCCTCCCCCTGCTCCACATTGCCATGGGGACTCCATTGATGTGGGGGTCCCCGAACCCCCCCAACAGTCACCCCCAGGGCTGGGAGGGGGAGGCTGACCCTGCCCATGGATGTGGGGGGGTCCCGGAGACCCCCAAGTGCTGGGAGGTCCACCAAGGGCAAGTGGGAGGGACACACAGGCAACCCCCACCCCCAGTGAGCTCCAACTCCCTCCCCATGATTGGGGGCAGCACCCCAGGGTGGGGGTCCACCCGCCATGGGCTGGTGATACCTGGAGCCGGGCTGGGCTGGCGGGGGCCCGAGGGGACGGTGACAGGCTCCACACGCTGTTCAGGCTCTTCCTTCCTGCGGTAGAGCCGGTCCTCACCGGTGGGACCAGCACCGGCACTGGTGGCACTGGTGTTACTGGTGTCGGTGTCGGGCGCATGGCTTGTAGTGCTGGCGGCATGGGCTTTACTGGTACCAGTACTGGCACTGGTGGCACTGGTGTCAGGCACATGGCGGGTGGCGTTGGTAGCACGGGCTCTACCAGTATCGGCACTGGTGTTGCTGGTGTCAGGCACATGGCTGGCGGTGCTGGTGGCACGGGCCTTACTGGTACCAGTACTGGCACTGGTGTCGCTGGCACTGGGCTTGTGGCTGGCGGTGCTGGCAGCACGGGCCTTACCGGTACCAGCACCGGCACTGGTGTCGCTGCTGTCGGACGCATGGCGGGCGGTGCTGGCGGCACGGGCCTTACCGGTACCAGCACCGGCACCGGTGTCGCTGGTGTCGGACGCATGGCGGGCGGTGCTGGCGGCACGGGCCTTACCGGTACCAGCACCGGCAGCGGTGTCGCTGGTGTCGGACGCATGGCGGGCGGTGCTGGCGGCACGGGCCATACCGGTACCAGCACCGGCAGTGGTGTCGCTGGTGTCGGACGCATGGCGGGCGGTGCTGGCGGCACGGGCCATACCGGTGCCAGGGTCTGCGCCGGTGTCGCTGGTGTCAAGCTTGTGGCTGGCGGCGCGGGCCTTGCCGGCGTCACTGGTGTCGGGCACGTGGCGGGCGGTGCCGGCGGGACGGGCCCTGCCGGTGCCGCTGTTACCGGTGCTGGCGGCGCCGCGGTGGCCGCGCTGCAGCGGGCGCGGGACGGTGCCGGGCGGGAGGTGCAGGACCCGCCGCAGGTGCGCGACGCCCGCGTCCGTCAGGTACCAGTAGAAGTGTCTCCAGGCGAAGGTCTCGCGCACGAGCCCGCGGGCGCGCAGCGAGCCCATGGCGCGCACCACGGCCACGTTGGGCACCCCGGGCAGCTGCGGGTGCTGCCGCCGCGGCCGCGGGTCCTTCTCGGCCACCAGCACCCCATCGCGGAACAGCAGCTCCAGGATGGCGCGGAGCCGCTCCAGCGGCATCAGCATCCCCGCCACCATGGCGCGGAGCACGGCACAGCACCCGGCTCGATGCGCGGCTCGGCCCGGGACAGCTCAGCCCCTGGTGCGCTATGGGCTGGCACGGCCCGGGACAGCTCAGCTCAGCTCAGACCCGGTGCGCTATGGGCTGGCACGGCTCGGCCCGGGACAGCTCAGCGCAGTCTGCGCGCCCCAGCACGGCCCGCCGCGGTCCGGTACAGCTCAGCTCAGCCCGCCGCGGTCCGGTACAGCTCAGCTCAGCCCGCCGCGGTCCGGTACAGCTCAGCCCAGCCCGCCGCGGTCCGGTACAGCTCAGCTCAGCGCACCCGCACGACTCACGGCTCGGAACGGTCCAGCACAGCCCCGTACAATGGGACACGGCTCGGCTCACGGCTCCGTGTGCTCTGGCTCGGCTCGGCTCGGCTCAGCCCCTCAGGGCCCGGCGCAGCCCAGCCCGGCTCAGCCCGTCCCGTCCCGTCCCGTCGCGGTCGCTCTCCCCGCAGCCGGCGGCGGCTCCACCCCGGGGCCGGGTTTTGCCGGGGGGAGAACGGGGGGGCCCGGCCCAGACTTAGCGCCCCTCCCCCCGCCGGGGGTCACCCCCTCCCTCCCCTTCCCCCCTCCCTCTTCCCCCCCCTCGCGGCTCCTGCGGCGGGGCCGAAGCATCCCCGGCCGCGGGGGGGTCACGGGCGGGGCCGGGCTCCGGCCGCCGCCAACGTCAACGTTTGCTCCGCTGGTGCCCGGATGGGGCAGGGACGGGGCCGCCCCCCCCTCGGGTCCCCCCCGCCCGTCCCCGCGCCTCGGGGCTCGCAGGTGGGGAAGAGGCAGCTGCTGCCCCCCCCCCCCCCCGGCACCCAGCGGGGCCCGGACCGGCTCTGCGGGACTGGGGTGCTTGGGGCGCCGCGGGGAGTCTGCTCCGGGTGCTCCGGGGCACCTCGGGGTGTCTGGGCCCTTGGGGTGCTCGGGGGTCCCTGGGGTGCCCAAGAAGCTCAGGGCTGCCCGTGGGCCCCTGTGGTCCTTGGGGGGCTCAGGGTGCCCGTGGTCCTTGGGGGGCTCACGGTGTTCAGGGTCCCTGGGTGATCGGGGTCCCAGGGTTTCCCATGGTACTTGGGGTGCTCAGGGAGCCTGTGGACACTGGGGTGCTCAGGGAATCTGGGGTTCTTGGAGCGCTCAGGACGCCCGTGGTCCCTGAGGGTCCTGGGGATGCTGTGGATGGGGCACCCCCAGACACCAGTATCAGGCCCTGCAACGGCCCCGTAACTGGAGAGACCCCAGTCCCGTAACGGGGGGATCTGAGCCCTGCAACTGGGGGCATCCCAGCCCTATAACTGGTGGGATCCGAGGACCACAATGGGAGCATCCCAACCCTACAACCAGGGGGATCGGATCTGGGACAGCGTCCCCATACTGGTGGGCACTGGGACACCAGCATGGCCCAACTCTGTCCCCCATCTGTGGCCTCCAACCGCCCCCCCGTCCCGCAGGATCACTGTGGGTCCATCCCAGAATCGCTGCATCAGCACCGCAGTGACAGACACGATGTGACAGCAACAGAGACAGCAGCGGCGACGGCACCAGCACCCAACACCCAACAGCCAGCACCTGGCACCAGCATCAGTACCCAGCATCCAACACCCAGCACCCAACAAACACCCAACACCCCGCATCCAGCACCAGGCAGCAGCAGCAGCACCCAACACCCAACAGCCAGCACCAGCACCCACCGCAGCAGCACCTGGGGGTCCAGCACCCCACTGCGACCCACGGGCCCCCTCAGACCATCCCAGTGCTGCAGCTCTCAGGTCCCGGCATCACCTCCGGGGGTCCCACAGGCACCAAGTGCAGCTGCTGCCCCCCGAGTCCTGCTGCAGCCCCTGTGCCGCGACAGTTCCAACCCACAGCTCTGACTCATGGCTTAGGGGCCCAACCCAGACTCAGGCCTTTGCCCCACACACTGCAGACCTACGTGTGGGGTGAGGGCAGGGCTCTGCAGGCAGCAGCTCTGGCCATGGGACCATTGCCCAGTGCCAAGAGCTGGTATCAGAGCCTGCGGCATCACCACTGCAGCACCAGCGTCATAGTGACCCACACCAGTCCCACGCCAGCCCCACAGTGTGACCCACGCCAGCTCCAGGCCAGCCCCATAGCATGCCCCATGCTGGTCCCATACCAGCCCCACGCCAGCCGCATTGCGTGGCCCACGCCAGTCCCACGCCAGCTCCACGCCAGCCCCATAGCATGACCCACGCTGGTCCCATACCAGCCCCACGCCAGCCACATTGCGTGGCCCACGCCAGCCCCACGCCAGCTCCACGCCAGCCCCATAGCATGACCCACGCTGGTCCCATGCCAGCCCCACGCCAGCCGCATTGCGTGGCCCACGCCGATCCCACGCCAGCCCCATAGCGTGACTCACACCAGCTTCACGCCAGCATTATGCCAGCACCATAGTGTGCCCCACGCCAGCCCCATAGCGTGCCCCACGCCAGCCCCACGCCAGCCCCATGGCTCATCCCGGTCACAGGGTGGCCAGCAGCGGCCTCGTGACCAGGATCTGCCGGTGCCCGTTACTCACGGCCCAACGCCCCGGCCCTGCGGCGCAGCACGTCCCGGCACGGCACAATACACCATGACACGCCATGACACGCCATGACATGCCAAAACACGCCACGACGCATCAGAACACGCCACACAACATGTTAAGGCCGCAGGAGGGATGCAGGTGGAGCCCCACAGGGATGCAGCAGAGCCCATCACCCATCACCCATCAGTCACCCATCACTTGTGGGTCCAGCCCCATATAGGGGGTTCAAAGCCCTTGGGGGGGTCCCACCCGCCCGTGTCCCGTTGGGTCCCCGAGGGCCCGGTCCCACCTTTGAGGGAGCTGATCTCGTGCTGGATGCAGCGCGGAGCCTCCATCGCCTCCACCCCCCGGACCCGCGCCGGGACCGCAGCGCCGGGACCCGCCCCCGGGACACGCCCGTTGGCCACGCCCCGACAGGCCCCGCCCCCTCCGCTCCGGACACCCCCTACCGGACTGGAAGACACAGCCCCCCCAGCACAGAACCCCCAGCACAGACCCCCCCAGCACAGACCCCCTCAGTACAGACCCCCCCCAGCACAGACCCTCCCCAGCACAGACCCCCCCAGCACAGACCCCCCCCAGCACAGACCCCCCCAGCACAGACCCCCTCAGTACAGACCCCCCCAATAAAGACACCCCAGCACAGACCCCCCCAGCACAGACCCCCCCAGCACAGACCCTCCCCAGCACAGACCCCCCCAGCACAGACCCCCCCCAGCACAGACCCCCCCCAATAAAGACACCCCAGCACAGACCCTCCCCAGCACAGACCCCCCCAGCACAGACCCTCCCCAGCACAGACCCCCCAGCACAGACCCCCCCAGCACAGACCCCCCCCAGCACAGACCCTCCCCAGCACAGACCCCCCCAGCACAGACCCCCCCAGTACAGACCCCCCCCAGCACAGACCCTCCCCAGCACAGACCCCCCCAGCACAGACCCCCCCAGCACAGACCCCCCCCAATAAAGACACCCCAGCACAGACCCTCCCCAGCACAGACCCCCCCAGCACAGACCCCCCCAGCACAGACCCCCCCCAGCACAGACCCTCCCCAGCACAGACCCCCCCAGCACAGACCCCCCCAGCACAGACCCCCCCCAGCACAGACCCTCCCCAGCACAGACCCCCCCCAGCACAGACCCCCCAATAAAGACCCCCCCAGCACAGACCCCCCAATAAAGACCCCCCCAGCACAGACCCTCCCCAGCACAGACCCCCCCAGCACAGACCCCCTCAGCACAGACCCCCCCAGCACAGACCCCCTCAGCACAGACCCCCCCAGCACAGACCCCCCAATAAAGACCCCCCCAGCACAGACCCCCCCAGCACAGACCCCCTCAGCACAGACCCCCCCAGCACAGACCCCCCAGCAGAGACCCCCTCAGCACAGACCCCCCCAATAAAGACCCCGCAGCACAGACCCCCCCAGCACTGGTCTGTACTGGGACTCACTGGTCCTTCCATCCCCACCATGACACCATGGTGACAGCCCCATGGAGCTGCTCTGCCCCGTAGGGGTGCTGTGCCTTGTGCAGTACCTGTGCACCGTGGGGTGGCTCTGCCCCATAGCTCACTGTGCCCCACAGGGTGGCCCCGGCCCTTTGGGTGCCGTGCCCTACAGCATGGCTGCCCGTGGCCCATGGCTCACCGTGCCCTATGTTGTGCCATGGCCCATGGCTCTCCCTGCCCCACGCTCCCGGGGCCCCGGGGCTCCCCCCTCCCCACGGCTGCCCCTGCCTCGTGGCTCTCCCTGCCCCACGGCTCCCGGTGCCGGTCGCTCCCGTTGTGTCCTATTATGGGAATGCCGCGGGAGCGCTGGCGCGGGGCCCCGCTGGGGGCCGGTTGTGGGGCTGCCCCAGCGCGGAGCCGCCGCGGGGCCGGGGCTCTGTGGGGCCGGGGCTCCGTGGGGCCGGGGGTCGGTACCTTTGTATCGCTCCCGCACGTCCTCGTAGGCCTGGATGAATTCCTGCTCCTCCGGTACCGGCGCCGGCGCCGCCATAGGGGAGGCGGAACGGGCCGGGGTCCCGGTGCCCCCGGTGTGCCCGGTGTGCCCGGTGCGCCCGGTGTGCCCGGTGTGCCCGGTGCGCCCGGTGTGCCCGGTGTGCGGACACACGGACCGGACACACGGACCGGACACACGGACCCGGGCAGGGGCCGGTCCAGCCCGCCCGAGCCTTAAAGGAGCAGCGGAGCCGTGCCCGGCCCCGGGAGGTGGGTACGTGAGTCACGGGGCATCTCTGGGGCACGGCCATCTATGGGGCACCGGGAGCCATGGGGCACAGCAAGATAACAGGCACGGCACCCCATGGCACCCTATAGGAACGGCACCCATGTTCCATACCCACCAGTGCTGTACTGGGACACACTGGTCTATACTGGGACACACTGGTCTGTACTGGGACACACTGGTCTGTACTGGGACACACTGGTCTGTACTGGGACGCACTGGTCTGTACTGGGACACACTGGTCTGTACTGGGACGCACTGGTCTGTACTGGGACACACTGGTCTGTACTGGGACACACTGGTCTGTACTGGGACACACTGGAGCTGCACTGGGACACACTGGTCTGTACTGGGACACACTGGTCTGTACTGGGACGCACTGGAGCTGCACTGGGACACGCTGATATGTACTGGGACACACTGGAGCCACACTGGGACACACTGGAGCTCCACTGGGATGCAGAGCCACACTGGGACACACTGGAGCTCCACTGGGATGCACTGGAGCTGCACTGGAACACCATGGTCTATACTGGCACACACTGGAGCTGCACAAGGACGTACTGGAGCTGCACTGGGACACAGTGGTCTGAACTGGGATATACTGGTCTGTACTGGGACACACTGGAGCTGCACTGGGAAACACTGCAGCTGCACTGGGATGTACTGGAGCTGCACTGGGACACACTGGTCTGAACTGGAACAAAGTGGAGCTGCACTGGGACGCACTGATCTGTCCTGGGACACATTGGGAGCTGCACTGGGACACACTGGAGCTCCACTGGGACACACTAGAGCTGCAGTGAGACACACTGATCTGTCCTGGGATGCACTGGAGCCGCACTGGGACACAGTGGTCTGCACTGGGACATACTGGTCTGTACTGGGACACAGTGGAGCGGCACTGGGATGCACTGGTCTGCACTGGGACATACTGGTCTGTACTGGGACACAGTGGAGCGGCACTGGGATGCACTGGTCTGTATTGGGACACACTGGAGCTGCACTGGGATGCACTGGTCTGTATTGGGACACACTGGAGCTGCACTGGGATGCACTGGTCTGTATTGGGACACACTGGAGCTGCACTGGGACGCACTGGAGCCGCACTGGGACAGACTGGAGCTGCACTGGGACGCACTGGAGCTGCACTGGGACACACTGGAGCTGCACTGGTCTGTATTGGGACGCACTGGAGCTGCACTGGGACACACTGGAGCTGCACTGGTCTGTATTGGGACGCACTGGAGCTGCACTGGGACACACTGGAGCTGCACTGGGATGCACTGGTCTGCACTGGGACACACTGGAGCTGCACTGGAGCTGCACTGGGATGCACTGGTCTGCACTGGGACACACTGAAGCTGCACTGGGATGCACTGGTCTGCACTGGGACACACTGGAGCTGCACTGGGACGCACTGGAGCTGCACTGGGATGCACTGGTCTGCACTGGGACACACTGGAGCTGCACTGGGACACTGTTGGGTGTCCCCACGGTTCCCTTGCAGCCACCCCGGCCCTGGGGTCAGTGACGGCAGCGCTGGGACACCCGGGGACACCCGGGGACACGCAGGTGCTGTGGGGATGCCCCAAGGCCTTGGGCCATGTGGGGGCACCCGGGTCCGTGTCCTGGGTGCTGGGGACACGGCTGGGACACGGCTATGGGGGACACGGTCACACGGGGACACCCCAAGGCCACTTCCCAGGGACCCTCCCCCAGCCCCACACAGAGCCCTGGGGTCAGCCCGGACCCACTGAGCCCGTGCAGGACATCATCGCCCCATGGCTGCCCCACAGCATTGACCCACGGCATCACCTACACATGGGGACCCACAGCTGCCCCACGGCTGCCCCACAGCATCACCCGACGGCATCACCTACACATGCAGACACACAGCATCACCCCACAGCTGCCCCACGGCATCATCTACACGTGGGGACCCACAGCATCGACCCACGGCATCACCTACACATGGGGACCCACAGCATCGACCCACGGCATCACCTACACATGGGGACCCACACTGCCCCACAGCATTGACCCACAGCATCACCTGCACATGGGGACCCACAGCAACGCCCCACAGCATCACCTACACATGGGGACCCACAGCATCGCCCCACAGCATCACCTACACAGGGGGACCCACACTGCCCCACGGCTGCCCCACAGCATCGCCCCACAGCATCACCTACACATGAGGACCCACACTGCCCCACGGCTGCCCCACAGCATCGCCCCACGGCACCACCTGCACATGGGGACCCACAGCAACGCCCCACAGCATCACCTACACATGAGGACCCACAGCATCGCCCCACAGCATCGCCCCACAGCATCACCTACACAGGGGGACCCACACTGCCCCACGGCTGCCCCACAGCATCGCCCCACGGCACCACCTGCACATGGGGACCCACAGCATCGCCCCACAGCATCGCCCCACGGCCTCGCCCCCCACCTGCGATGCGGGTCACGGCTCTCTCGGCGGCGTCCATCAGCGCCCCCTGGCGGCGGCTCCGGCCCCGGCTCCAGCGCGGGTCCTGCGGGGGGACAACGGCGTCAGCGGCAAACGGCACCCAACGGCACCCAACGGCACCCAACGGCACCCAGCGGCACCCAACGGCACCCAACGGCACCCAGCGGCACCCAGCGGCACCCAACGGCACCCAACGGCACCCAGCGGCACCCAACGGCACCCAGCGGCACCCAGCGGCACCCAACGGCACCCAGCGGCACCCAGCGGCACCCAACGGCACCCAGAGGCACCCAGCGGCACCCAGCGGCACCCAGCGGCACCCAACGGCACCCAGCGGCACCCAGCGGCACCGCATGGAACCACAGAGCACCCTATAGAACCCTATGGCACCACACGGAACCATAGAGCACCACAGAGCATCATAGAGCATCATAGAGCACCAAAGAGCACCATAGAGCACCACAGAGCACCACAGAGCACCATAGAGCACCACAGAGCATCATAGAGCACCAAAGAGCACCATAGAGCACCACAGAGCACCATAGAGCACCACAGAGCACCATAGAGCACCACAGAGCACCACAGAGCACCATAGAGCATCATAGAGCACCATAGAGCACCCTATGGCACCACATAGAACCATAGAGCACCCTACAGAACCCTATGGCACCACATGGAACCATATAGCACCCTATGGCACCTCATAGCACCATACTGAACCCTATAGCATCGCAAGGCACCACAGAGCAGATTATGGCACCACGTAGCACCCTATGGCACCATATAGCACCCTGTGGCACCACATAGCACCATATAGAACCCTATGACACCTCATGGAACTATATAGCACCATATAGCACCCTGTGGCATCGCACGGGGCCCTATGGCACTGCATGGTACCACATACCATTCTATGGTACTGCGTGGCACCCTATGGTAACCCATGGCACCCTGTGGTAATCCGCGGCACCCAAGGCATCCCCTGGCACCATATGGCACCCTGCGATAACCCGTGGCACCGCACGGCACCCAACAGTAACTCACAAGGCTCCCCATGGCGCTCCATGGCACCCACAGGGCGCCAGCTGGCACCGCAAGCGTGTGGGCAGGTGCGGGTCTGTGTGGGGTGGTGTGGGGCCACGTGGGGCGCGTGTGGGGCGGTGGGGGGAGGGCTGTGGGGGCGACGTGGGTCTGTGTGGGCCGCGTGTGGGCAGCCCAGCGCGTGTCAGTGCCAAGCCTGAGTCACCGTCACCCGCATGCCCCGCACCCCACAGACCCCCGCACCCCCTCACGCACACCCCACAGACACCCCATAGCGCCCCCCGCACCCCCTCACACACACCCCACAGACACCCCATAGCGCCCCCCCCACCCCACAGACCCCCGCAGCCCCTCACACACACCCCACAGACACCCCATAGCGACCCCCTTACCCCACAGACCCCCGCACCCCCTCACACACACCCCACAGACACCCCATAGCGCCCCCCCTTTACCCCACAGACCCCCGCACCCCCTCACACACACCCCACAGACACCCCATAGCGCCCCCCCTTTACCCCACAGACTCCCGCAGCCCCTCACACACACCCCACAGACACCCCATAGCGCCCCCCCCCACCCCACAGACCCCCGCACCCCCTCACACACACCCCACAGACACCCCATAGCGCCCCCCCCACCCCACAGACCCCGCTGCTGCAGCACGGCCCCAGCCCCCCACAGCCCCCGTGCTCACCCCACAGACTGCCCCCGCTCCCCCATCCCCCCCCCGGCTCTGCGGCAACCCCCGCCCCTCCCCCCTGCCCACGAGGGGGAGGAGGGGGGGGATGGGGGATCCTGGGGGTGCCCCGGGAACGGGGGGGGGGGGGGGGGGTGGGGCCGGTAACCGCGGATGGACCCGGACCGGGGGAAACTGAACCCAAAGCGGGGGTTGGGCCCGATCCGGGGGACGGAGCCGAACCCAGGACGGGACCGAACCGGGATGGGGGGGGGGAGGGGGGGGGCATGGACCCGAACCGGGAGCACGGGACCGAACCGGGATGCGGGTGTTGGGGGGAGGGGGGAATGGACCCGAACCGGGGTGCGGGGGGGGGGGGAAATGGACCGGAACCGGGGAGAACGGAACCGAACCGGGGTGCGGGAACTGCGGGGGGGGGGGAATGGACCCGAACCGGGATGCGGGGGGGGGGGAGGGGGGGGAATGGACCCGATCCCGCCCCGCCCGTACCGGTACCAGCAGCGGCTCCGCTTCCGCAGTGGGGGGCGGGGCTGGGCAAGGGGCGGGGTTACCGGAGGGGCGGGGCCGGGGGCGGGGCTTTCGCTGCCGTCCCTCCCCCCGTGAGCGCTGCGGCGATGGAGGGGTTAACGGTGAGCACGGGACCCACCGCACACAGCACCCACCGCATCCTGCACCGCACACAGCACCCACCGCATCCACCGCACACACAGCACCCAGCACCCACCGCACACAGCACCCACCGCATCCTGCACCGCACCCAGCACCCAGCACCCACCGCACACAGCACCCACCGCATCCTGCACCGCACCCAGCACCCAGCACCCACCGCACACAGCACCCACCGCATCCTGCACCGCACCCAGCACCCAGCACCCACCGCATCCTGCACCGCACCCAGCACCCAGCACCCACCGCATCCACCGCACACACAGCACCCAGCACCCACCGCACACAGCACCCACCGCATCCTGCACCGCACACAGCACCCACCACCCAGCACCCACCGCACACAGCACCGCACACAGCACCCAGCACCCACCGCATCCTGCACCGCACACAGCACCCAGCACCCACCGCATCCTGCACCGCACACAGCACCCAGCACCCACTGCATCCACACCGCACACAGCACCCACCGCATCCTGCACCGCACACAGTACCCAGCACCCACCGCATCCACACCGCACACAGCACCCACCTCATCCACAGCATCCACCGCGCACACAGCACCCAGCACCCAGCACCCACCGCATCCTGCACTGCACACAGCACTCAGCACCCACGGCATCCACACCGCACACAGCACCCAGCACCCACGGCATCCTGCACCGCACACAGCACCCAGCACCCACGGCATCCACCGCACACACAGTACCCAGCACCCACCGCATCCACAGCATACACCGCGCACACAGCGCCCAGCACCCACCGCATCCACCACACACATAGTACCCAACACCCACCGCATCCACACCGCACACAGCACCCACCTCATCCACAGCATCCACCGCGCACACAGCACCTAGCACCCACGGCATCCTGCACCGCACCCAGCACCCAGCACCCACCTCATCCACAGCATCCACCGCACACACAGCACCCAGCACCCACGGCATCCACCGCACACACAGTACCCAACACCCACCGCATCCACAGCATACACCACGCACACAGCACCCAGCACCCACCGCATCCACACCGCACACAGCACCCACCTCATCCACAGCATCCACCGCACACACAGCACCCAGCACCCACCGCATCCTGCACCGCACACAGCACCCACCTCATCCACAGCATCCACCGCACACACAGCACCCAGCACCCACCGCATCCTGCACCGCACACAGCACCCACCTCATCCACAGCATCCACCGCGCACACAGCACCTAGCATCCAGCACCCACCGCATCCTGCACTGCACCCACCGCACACAGCACCCACGGCATCCACACCGCACACAGCACCCAGCACCCACGGCATCCTGCACCGCACACAGCACCCAGCACCCACGGCATCCACACCGCACACAGCACCCAGCACCCACCGCATCCTGCACCACACACAGTACCCAACACCCACCGCATCCTGCACCGCACCCAGCACCCACCTCATCCACAGCATCCACCGCGCACACAGCACCCAGCACCCACAGCACCCCCAGCACCCAGCACCCCGCGGGTTAACGGGGTTGACCGCTTCCGGAGTCCCCGGCCGGGAAAGGGTTAACCTCGGCCAAGGGCACCCGGTCCTCACCAGTGCTCCCAGTGCGGCGAGGGTTAACGCTACAGCCCCACATCCCCTGCAGCTCACCCCAGAGCCTCATAGCCCCCACAGCCCCCATAGCCCCCACAGCCCCTCATAGCCCCCATAGCCCCCATAGCCCCCACAGCCCCTCATAGCCCCCATAGCCCCCATAGCCCCCACAGCCCCTCATAGCCCCCATAGCCCCCACAGCCCCTCATAGCCCCCATAGCCCCCATAACCCCCACAGCCCCCATAGCCCCCACAGCCCCTCATAGCCCCCATAGCCCCCATAGCCCCCACAGCCCCCATAGCCCCCACAGCCCCTCATAGCCCCCATAGCCCCCACAGCCCCTCATAGCCCCCATAGCCCCCACAGCCCCTCACAGCCCCCACAGCCCCCATAGCCCCCACAGCCCCCATAGCCCCCACAGCCCCTCATAGCCCCCATAGCCCCCATAGCCCCCACAGCCCCTCACAGCCCCCACAGCCCCCATAGCCCCCACAGCCCCCATAGCCCCCACAGCCCCTCATAGCCCCCATAGCCCCCATAGCCCCCACAGCCCCTCATAGCCCCCATAGCCCCTCATAGCCCCCACAGCCCTCATAGCCCCCACAGCCCCCATAGCCCCTCATAGCCCCCACAGCCCCCATAGCCCCTCATAGCCCCCATAGCCCCTCATAGCCCCCACAGCCCCCATAGCCCCCATAGCCCCTCATAGCCCCCACAGCCCCCATAGCCCCCACAGCCCCCATAGCCCCCATAGCCCCTCACAGCCCCCACAGCCCCTCATAGCGCCCACAGCCCCCATAGCCCCCATAGCCCCTCATAGCCCCCACAGCCCCCATAGCCCCCACAGCCCCTCATAGCCCCCACAGCCCCTCATAGCCCCTCATAGCCCCTCACAGCCCCCACAGCCCCCATAGCCGCTCACAGACCCCCATAGCCCCCACAGCCCCTCATAGCCCCCATAGCCCCCACAGCCCCCACAGCCCCCATAGCCGCTCACAGACCCCCATAGCCCCCACAGCCCCTCATAGCCCCCATAGCCCCCACAGCCCCCATAGCCGCTCACAGACCCCCATAGCCGCCTACACGATGGTGGTACTGGTGGGTGCTGGTGCTTGGCCGGCTGCTCCCAGTGTGCTGGGAACGGGGGCTGGAGCTGGCACCAGGACCCATGACAGGAGCTGGAGCTGGGAACATGAAATGGTGCCAGGAACCCAAACTGGTGCCAGGAGCTGGAGACGGTGCCAGGAACTGGGGCTGGTGCCGGGGACCAGGAACGGTGCCAGGACCAGTAACGGTGACGGGAACCAGGAACGGTGCCGGGACCAGTAACGGTGATGGGAACCAGGAACGGTACCGGGATCAGGAACGGTGCCGGGATCAGGAACGGTGCCGGGACCAGTAACGGTGCCGGGACTCAGGAACAGTGCCGGGACCAGTAACGGTGCTGGGGACCAGTAACGGTGCCGGGGACCAGGAACGGTGCCGGGACTCAGGAACGGTGCCGGGACCAGTAACGGTGCCGGGGACCAGTAACGGTGCCGGGAACCAGTAACGGTGCCGGGACCAGTAACGGTGCCGGGACTCAGGAACAGTGCGGGAGCAGTAACGGTGCTGGGACTCAGGAACAGTGCGGGACCAGTAACGGTGCTGGGGACCAGTAACGGTGCCGGGGACCAGTAACAGTGCCGGGGACCAGGAACGGTGCCGGGAACCAGTAACGGTGCCGGGACCAGTAACGGTGCCGGGAACCAGTAACGGTGCCGGGACCAGTAACGGTGCCGGGAACCAGTAACGGTGCCGGGACCAGTAACGGTGCCGGGACCAGGAACGGTGCCGGGAACCAGTAACGGTGCCGGGACCAGTAACGGTGCCGGGACCAGGAACGGTGCCAGGAACCAGTAACGGTGCCAGGAGCAGTAACGGTGCCAGGACCAGGAACGGTGCTGGGACCAGTAATGGTGCTGGGAACCAGGAACGGTGCCGGGACCAGGAATGGTGCTGGAACCAGGAACGGTGCCGGGACCAGTAATGGTACCAGGGATTAGTAGCAGTGCCAGGACCAGTAACAATGCTGGGGACCAGTAACGGTGCTGGGACCAGAAACGGTGCCAGGGATCAGTAACAATGGGGACCAGTAAGGGTGCCGCGACCAGTAACAGTGCTGGGACCAGTAACAGCGCTGGGACCAGTAACAGCGCTGGGACCAGTAACAGTGTCTGTGTGCGCAGGAACACGCATGTGCCCGTCCGCCCCTGTCGTTAACATGTGGGACTGCACATACATGGGACCGCACACACGTGGGACCGCACGCACGTGGGACCGCACGCACGTGGGACCGCACGCACGTGGGACCGAACACACGTGGGACCGCACGCACGTGGGACCGCACGCACGTGGGACCGCACGCACGTGGGACCGCACGCACACGGGACCGCACGCACGTGGGACCGCACGCACGTGGGACCGCACACACGTGGGACCGCACGCACGTGGGGCCGCACACACGTGGGACCGAACACACGTGGGACCGAACACACGTGGGACCGAACACACATGGGGCCGCACACACGTGGGACCGCACACACGTGGGACTGCACGCACGTGGGGCTGCACATACGTGGGACTGAACTCGTGCACCTGAACACGTGTGTGACCCCCCTGTGGAGCATGCACACGCGTGTGCGAAAGGAGGTGCAACACAGGCACGAACACGCATGTGAACACACCTGCCTGGCTGCACATGCACACACATGTGATGGCCTCGTGCCTCCTGGTAAATCCCAGTGCCTCCCAGTACGCCCCAGTGCTGTTCCCAGTACCTCCCATTACCTCCCAGTGTGGCCACTGCCCCTCAGGGCAACTCCCATTGGCTCCCAGTGCAGCTCCCAGTGCCTCCCAGTAACCCCCATTACCTCCCAATGTGGCCACTGGCTCTCAGTGCAACTCCCATTGCCTCCCAGTGCAGCTCCCAGTAACCCCCATTAGCTCCCAGTGCATCTCCCAGTGCCTCCCGGTACCTTCCATCACCTTCCAGTACCCCCCAGCGCAGCTCCCATTAGCTCCCAGTAACCCCCATTACCTCCCAGTAACCCCCATTACCTCTCAGTGCCTGCCGGTACCTTCCATCACCTCCCAGTAACCCCCATTGTGCTCCGTTACCTCCCAGTGTCCCGGTGCGTGTCCCCGCTCACCGCAGTCATGTGCCGGGGCCGGTGGCGCGGGGCCGGGCCCACACAAAGGCCCCTTTGAGCCGGGGGACAAAGTCCAGCGCCGCGGCCCCACCGGAGCAGTGCTGAGATCGGCACCGGCACCGGCACCAGCCCCGGCAGTGCCGGAGGGCAGCGGGCCCGTGGGCACCGGGAGGACGTCACGTGTCACCCGTGCCCCCTGGCACCCCCCGGGTCCCCCAGCAGCAGAGGGGTGACACCATGGAGTCGCTGCATGTGACACGGGGGACAGGCGTATGTACAGAGCACATACATGGGATGTGACATGGGATGTGACATGGGATGTGACATGGGATGTGACATGCGATGTGACGGGATGTGACATGGGATGTGACGTGACATGGGATGTGATGTGACATAGGATGTGACATGGGATGTGACATGGGATGTGACGTGACATAGGATGTGACATAGGATGTGACATGCGATGCGACATGGGATGTGACAGGATGTGACATGGGATGTGACATGTGACGTGACATGGGATGTGACATGGGATGTGACATGGGATGTGACATGGGATGTGACGGGATGTGACATGGGATGTGACGTGACATGGGATGTGATGTGACATAGGATGTGACATAGGATGTGACATGCGATGCGACATGGGATGTGACATGGGATGTGATGTGACATAGGATGTGACATGGGATGTGACATGCGATGTGACATGGGATGTGATGTGACGTAGGATGTGACATGGGATGTGACGTGACATAGGATGTGACATGGGATGTGACAGGTTCCCCCCCCCACCAGGCAGCTGCCTGCACCCCTTAACCCTTGCAGAGAGGGTCCCATCGTGTGCCAGTCCCGGGTACCAGCACTGCCGCCAGCTCGACCCGTGGGCACGCTCCTGCCTGTACCGGCAGCATGGGCAGTGCAGGCAGGATGCGGTGCAGGCAGGAGGGAGCACCCACCCCAGCACAGCCTGGCTGGGGGGCAGCGGGTGGAGGATGTACAGGCAGGGTGTACAGGCAAGACACGATACAGGCAGGATGCGGTGCAGGCAGGGTGCAGCGCAGGCAGCTGCAGCATAGGGAAGGTGCAGTGCAGGCAGGATGTGATGAAGGCACAGGCAGGATGCCATGCAGAGTGCATCTGCAATGCAGGCAGGCAGAGAGCAGGCAGAGTGCGATGCAGGCAGGGAGCAGGCACGCAGTGTTAACAGCGGTAAAGGCACGGTGCAGGCAGGGTTAACAGTGGGCAGGGAGCAGTAAGGCAGGGTTAATAGCAGGCAGGGTGCGATGCAGGCAGGGTGCGATGCAGGCAGGGTGCGATGCAGGCAGGGTGCGATGCAGGCAGGGTGCGATGCAGGCAGGGTGCGATGCAGGCAGGGTGCGATGCAGGCAGGGTTAATAGCAGGCAGGGTTAATAGCAGGCAGGGTTAACAGCAGGCAGGGTTAATAGCAGGCAGGGTTAACAGCAGGCAGGGTTAATAGCAGGCAGGGTTAACAGCAGGCAGGGTTAACAGGGAGCGTTCCCAGCCCTGCCCCGAGGGCAGCCCCAGCCCCAGATGCTGTGGGAAGTGGAAGCAGGGCCGGGAAGGAGAGGGGTGGGGGCAGGACCACACTACAACACCACTTGATGGTCCACAGGGGCCCGGTACTGGACCCCACGGAGCCGCATCCAGCCCCATGGCCCCGGGGCAGGACCCCCCCACCCAGTCCCACGTAGCCCCATGGCTCTGGTAGACTGTGACACACAGCACGGGGTCCGTAGAGTGGCACAGAACACGCGGCACGCTGTGGGGCACAGGATGCGTGGCACACGGTCACACATCGCCGGCACACGGTTTGTGGGGCACATGGCACAGTACATAACATGGCTGGCACATGGCACAGTACATCACACATGGCCGGCACACGGCACAGTACATCACACATGGCCGGCACACGGCACAGTACATCACACGTGGCCGGCACATGGCACAGTACATAACACATGGCCGGCACATGGCACAGTACATAACACATGGCCGGCACATGGCACAGTACATCACACATGGCTGGCACCCAGCACAGTATATAACACATGGCCGGCACATGGCACAGTACATAACACATGGCTGGCACCCAGCACAGTATATAACACATGGCCGGCACACGGCACAGTACATAACACGTGGCCGGCACATGGCACAGTACATAACACATGGCTGGCACACGGCACAGTACATAACACGTGGCCGGCACATGGCACAGTACATAACACATGGCTGGCACACGGCACAGTACATAACACGTGGCCGGCACATGTCACAGTACATAACATGTGGCTGGCACACGGCACAGTACATAACACGTGGCCGGCACATGGCACAGTACATAACACATGGCTGGCACACGGCACAGTACATAACACGTGGCCGGCACATGTCACAGTACATAACATGTGGCTGGCACACGGTTTGTGTGGCACACGGCACAGTACATCACACGTGGCTGGCACACGGTTTGTGTGGCACATGGCACAGTACATCACACATGGCCGGCACATGGCACAGTACATAACACGTGGCTGGCACACGGTTTGTGTGGCACACGGCACAGTACATCACACGTGGCTGGCACACGGTTTGTGTGGCACATGGCACAGTACATAACACATGGCTGGCACACGTCCCATGTCAGCTGCCACGATGGCCGTGCCACAGGCACTGCTGCAGGTCCCAGTCCAGCACCTGGCACACGCGTCCCAGCTCACGTCCCCATCCCCAGCACCCAGGACACAGCCCATGGCCCCAGCCCTTTATTGACCCCGTGCTCCGGCCACGGCCCGGCCCGTGCCGTGCAGCACGTGGCACACGTCCCCGTGCCCGCGTCAGGCGGTGCCGTGGCTCTCGCGCAGGCGCTGCCGCAGCTCCCGGTCCAGCGCGTGGTGCAGCGCACGGCAGCCGGCGGTGGCCGCATCCAGCACCGGCTCCAGGCGCTCGCGGGGCAGGCGGGCGCTGAGCTGCAGCAGCGCCAGGAGCCCCGAGGCCGGCAGCAGCGCCAGCGACAGCCCTGGCCCCGCCGCCGCCTCCTCGGCCCCGCTGGGGTCTGCCAGCGCCGTGTCCTCGGCCAGCGCGGCCGAGCTGGCGCACACCATGTCCCGCAGCGGGATCCCCGCGTCCAGCACCGCCAGCGCTGCCGCCGTGGTGCCGGCACAGCAGTGCCCTCCGTCTGCCTGCAGCACCTGTGGGGACACGGGGATGTCAGCGTGGGGATGTGGTACAGGGACATGGCACAGGGACAGGGATACGGGGGCGGGGATACAGGGACATGGCACAGCGACATGGCACAGGGACACAGAACATGGTACAGGGACATGGTACAGGGACATGGTACAGGGACATGGTACAGGGACATGGTACAGGGACACAGAACATGGTACAGGGACATGGTACAGGGACAGGGATACAGGGACACAGAACATGGTACAGGGACATGGTACAGGGACAGGGATACAGGGACACAGAACATGGATACAGGGACAGGGACACAGGGACACAGAACATGGGTACAGGGACATGGCACAGGGACTTGGATACAGGGACACAGAACATGGATACAGGGACACTGAACTTGGATACAGGGACAGGGATACAGGGACACAGAACATGGGTACAGGGACATGGGACAGGGACAGGGATACAGGGACATGGCATAGGGACACAGAACATGGGTACAGGGATACAGGGACACAGAACTTGGATACAGGGACAGGGATACAGGGACATGGTACAGGGACATGGCACAGGGACTTGGATACAGGGACACAGAACATGGGTACAGGGATACAGGGACACTGAACTTGGATACAGGGACAGGGACACAGGGACATGGCATAGGGACACAGAACATGGTACAGGGACACAGAACATGGATACAGGGACAGGGATACAGGGACACAGAACATGGGTACAGGGACAGGGATACAGGGACATGGCACAGGGACACAGAACATGGGTACAGGGATACAGGGACACAGAACTTGGATACAGGGACAGGGATACAGGGACATGGTACAGGGACACAGAACATAGATACAGGCACACAGAACATGGGTACAGGGACAGGGACACAGGGACATGGCATAGGGACACAGAACATGGATACAGGGACACAGAACATGGGTACAGGGACACAGGGACACAGAATATGGGGACAGGGAGAGGGATACAAGGACACAGAACATGGGGACAGGGACAGAGACACAGGGACATGGCATAGGGACACAGAACATGGATACAGGGACACAGAACATGGGTACAGGGATACAGGGACACAGAACTTGGATACAGGGACACAGAATATGGGTACAGGGACACAGGGACATGGCACAGGAATACAGAACATAGGGACAGGGATACAGGGACACAGAACTTGGATACAGGGACACAGAATATGGGTACAGGGACAGGGACACAGGGACATGGCACAGGAATACAGAACATGGGGACAGGGATACAGGGACACAGAACATGGGGACAGGGACACAGGGACATGGCACAGGGACACAGAACATGGGGACAGGGATACAGGGACAGCGATACAGGAACATGGCACAAGGACACAGAACATGGGTACAGGGACATGCCATGGTGCCTGCACAGCAGTGCCCCCAGCCGCCTGCAGCACCCGCAGGCACGGGGACATCAGCACAGGGACACAGCACACATGTGGCACATGGCACACAGCTTGGACCACGGCCCGTGGTGTGACACATGGACACAACAAGGACATGGAACATGGCACAAGGACGCAGCACACGGCACAGGGACATGGAACCGGCATGCGGTGCAGGGCCACGGCACACGTGACACATGGCACACAGCACACATGATGCGTGGCACGGCCCGGAGCACACAGCGTGGCACCCAGCACAGTGCCATCAGCTTCACCATCAGCGCCGTGCCCCCCAGTGTTCCCTCCCAGTTCTCCCATGACCCTGCCACGGTCCCTCCCATCTCCCCTTATCATCCCCCCGTTTCCCTCCCCTATGTCCCAATGTCCCCTGCCATGTACCCCCCCAACGTCCCCCCACTATTCTCCCCAATGCTCCAAACAGTATCCTGCCAATGTCATGCCCCGATGTCCCCCCAGTATCCCTATGTCCTTGCCCACAGCTCCCCCATGTCCCTCACAGATGTCCCCTCAATATCCCTCTATATGGCCCCCAAGTCCTCCCCAGTGTCCAAGCTCCATTAATCCCCCACATCCCTCCCTATGTCCCTCCCATGTCCCCCCATTAACCCCCGACATCCCTCCCTATGCCCCTCCCATGTCCCCCTATGTCCACCCCACATCTCCCCACGTCCCTCCCATGTCCCCCCATGTCCACCCCACATCTCCCCACGTCCCTCCCATGTCCCCCAGTCCACCCCCATCCCCCATGTCCCCCCATGTCCACCCCACATCTCCCCATGTCCCCCCATGTCCACCCCACATCTCCCCATGTCCCCCCATGTCCCCCCCACATCTCCCCATGTCCCCCATGTCCACCCCACATCTCCCCATGTCCCCCCCACATCTCCCCATGTCCCCCCATGTCCACCCCACACCTCCCCACGTCCTCCCACGTCCCCCCCGTGCCCCCCCCGCGGTACCTGCACGTAGACGTCGATCTGGGAGCGCGGGAAGAGCTGCGTGAGGACGGCGGCCTCGAGGCTCTGCTGCAGCTGCAGCGCCAGCTCCGCGCTGCGCCGGTCCCCGTGCGGCCGCCGCCGCTCGGCCGAGCTGAAAGCGGCCAGGCTGAACCGGCAGTTGAGCACCGCGCGCTCGGGCAGCGCCTTCCCGCGGGGGGCCGCGCACCTGAGACCGGCACCGGGGCAGGCGTGAGCGGGGGAGGCCTGGGGGGGACGGAAGGGACCGGGAGGGAAGGGGGACGCGGGGATGGGGGGCACGGACAGGAAGGGGGATGCGCAGGAGGCAGAGGGACCGAGGAAGGAGCGAGGCGAACCGGAGATAAACGGGGCGAGGGGGGAGCCGGCGGAACGGGGCGGGGGACGGGACAGGAGGGAGCGGAGGGGCCCGGAGAAGACGGGGAAGAGCGGGGGGGTCCTGGGGGAGGAGCAGGGTCAATGGGGGCTGGGAGCAAAGGGACCCGGGAGACGGGGACCCGGGAGATGCGGAGGGGAGCGGGGGAGGACCCGCGGCCGCGCTGCCCGTGCCCGCTGACCTCGTGCGGGCCGTAGACCACGGCCAGGGCCTTGGTGTTGCCCTGCTCGATGTAGGCGGAGCCGTCGGCCTGCGCGACAGCCCGAGCCGGGCCCGCACCTTCCGGATCTCCCCGGGCCGGCGCCCGTCGGCGCGGAAACCCCTCATCCGACAGCAGCTCCGCGCCGCCATCGCGCCGCGCGCTTCCGGCCGGGGCGCGCCCCTTCCCGCGAGAGGCCACGCCCCCCTCCGGGGAGGCCACGCCCCCTCGCTGCGGCCCCGGGCGAGGCCGCCTGACGAAGCCACGCCTCCATGAGAAACGTCACTCAGAGGCCACGCCCCCGCGCTGTTCGAGCCGCGCCCCCATAGGTGACATCACCCGTGAGGCCATCCCCCAGAGCGACGACCCCGTTAGGACACGCCCCCCAGGCAGGCGCCCCCGCTGAGGCCACGCCCCTCGAGCAGACGCCCCCCTCTGAGGCCACGCCCCCCGTGGCCGGTGAACGGGAGCCGGAGGCCGACCCGAGCCGAGCGGAGGCCGAACCGAGCCGAGCCGAGCCCCCGGTGCCCGGAGCCGTCCCCCATGGCTGCCGAGGGCCCCGTGCCCGGCCCCGCCGGGTTCAGTTCGCCATCGACCGCGGCGGGACCTTCACGGACGTGTTCGCTCGCTGCCCCGGCGGCGGCGTCCGCGTCCTCAAGCTGCTCTCCGAGGACCCGGCCTACGCAGATCCGCCCACCGAGGGCATCCGCCGCGTCCTGGAGGAGGTGCGGCCCCGACAGCTCCGAGACGGCGCCGGGACCCCGGGGCCCTTCTCTTGGGGCCCTTCCCTGCCACACTCCCGGGACCCCACCCCCGGGACCCTTCCTCGGGACCCCTTTGGGAGCCCCCCCGGACACTCCGGACCCCCCGGCACCTCCCGGGACCCGCCAGTGGAGCACCCCCGGGATCCCCCCCAGCACTTCCCCAGGAGCCCCCGATGCCCCCTGGCACCTCTTTGGGACCCCCTCAGGACCCCTCATGACCTTCTTGGACCCCCCTCCCGGAATTCCCTTTGGACGCTCCTGGGGACAACCCGGATGCCCCCCAGGATCTCCCCCTACACCCTCCCCGCTGGGGCCCCCGGTGGTGCTGAGGGTCTGCAATGGTGCTGGGAGTCCCTGCGGGTCCATGGGATTTGGGGTCCCGGCGGCTCCATGGGGCTGAGGCTCCCGGTGGCTCCGCGGTGCTGAGGTGCCGGTGCCGCAGGAGCTGGGGGTGCCGCTGCCCCGGGAGCAGCCGCTGGACGCGGCCGGTATCGAGTGGATCCGGATGGGGACCACGGTGGCCACCAACGCGCTGCTGGAGCGCCGGGGCGAGCGCGTGGCGCTGCTGGTGACCCGCGGCTTCCGCCACCTCCTGCACATCGGCACCCAGGCGCGGCCGCGCATCTTCGACCTGGTGAGCCCCCGCCGTGCCCCCGCTCCCCGGCACCGCCTGCAGCCCCACCGCCGTATCCCGTGACCCAGCCGTGGGGAAGCGCGTCCCCGTGTGACCCCAGTGCTGGCGCGTCCCCGTGTGCCCACGGTGTGTCCTCTGCCCTCCGCGGACGCCCTTGGTGCTGGTGCTGGGTGCTGCTGGCGCTGCTGCTGGTGCTGGGTGCTGCGGCTCTGATGCTGCTCGGTGGCGCCGAGTCCCCGTGTCCCCATGAGCGCCGCAGCTTCAAGCCAGCACCGGCCCGGGACCCGGCCTGCCCCCGGCACGTTCCTCGGCCCGCGGTGGTCCCCGGTGCCACCACCACCCCGTGTCCCTGTCCCTCCCTCGGTCCCGGTGCCACCCCGTGTCCCCTGTCCCTCCCTCGGTCCCGGTGCCACGCCGTGTCCCTGTCCCTCTCTCGGTCCCGGTGCCACCCCGTGTCCCTGTCCCTCCCTCGGTCGCGGTGGGCGCTGCGGTAGCCCCGATACCACCCCGTGTCCCTGTCCCTCCCTCGGCCCCGGTGCCACCCCGTGTCCCTGTCCCTCCCTCGGTCCCGGTGCCACCCCGTGTCCCTGTCCCTCCCTCGGTCGCGGTGGGCGCTGCGGTAGCCCCGATACCACCCCGTGTCCCTGTCCCTCCCTCGGCCCCGGTGCCGCCGGTGCCACCCCGTGTCCCTGTCGCTCCCTCGGCCCCGGTGCCACCCCGTGTCCCTGTCCCTCTCTCGGTCCCGGTGCCACCCCGTGTCCCTGTCGCTCCCTCGGCCCCGGTGCCACCCCGTGTCCCGCAGGCGGTGGCGGTGCCCGAGGTGCTGTACGAGGAGGTGATCGAGGTGGACGAGCGGCTCATCCCGCTCCAGCCGCGCTGCCGCCTCCCGGGCACAGAGTCGCTCCCGGTGCTCCAAGGTACGGCCAGGCCCCGGGGGGGCGGTCCCGGCGCGGGGCCCCCCCTCACCCGGCCCCTGCTGTTCCCAGGATCCATGGGGGTGTCGCTGGTGCTGCAGCGGCCGCTGGAGCTCTCGGCGCTGCGGCGGGAGCTGGAGGGGGTGCGGGACCGCGGCATCCGCAGCCTGGCCGTGCTGCTGCTGCACTCCTACGCGTGAGGCGGGGGAGCCCCGGGGGGGCTGAGGGGCCCAGTGGTGTTTGGGGGGGGCCTGGTGGGTTTGGGGGGATCCCTGGTGAGCTTTTAGGGCCCGGGGGCAGGAGGATTTTTGGGGGTCCCGTTGGGGTTTGGTGAGTTCCTGGTGCGGTTTGCGGGGCTCTGTTAGGTTCTGGGGGTTCCAGTGGGTGGGGTTTGGGGTCCCCACTGGGGTTTTGGGGAGCCCTGGGATGGTTTGGGGTTCCCGGTTGGGTCTCTGGTGGGCATTGGGGTGGTTCTGGTTGGGTTCTGGGGGCTCCCGGTGGGTACTGGTGAGGTTTTGGGGCTCCCATTGGGGTTCGGGAGGCTCTGGTGGGTTCTGGGGCGTCCCCGGTGCCCATCGCGGTCCCCGCAGGTGGCCGGGCCATGAGCAGCGAGTGGCGGCGCTGGCGCGGGAGCTGGGCTTCGAGCACGTGTCGCTGTCCTCGGCCGTGGCGCCCATGGTGCGCGCGGTGCCGCGCGGCTTCACCGCCTGCGCCGATGCCTACCTGAGCCCCTGCATCCAGCGGTACCTGCACGGCTTCCGCGCCGGCTTCCGGCACCGCCTGCAGGTGAGGGCACAGGGACTCCCCCGGGACCGCCCAGGACACCCCCGAACACCGCCCTCTGATACCCCCCTGGGACACCCAGCACTGCCCTAGGCACCCTGTAACACCCCTCCATGGGCACCCATCACCCTGCGACCTCTCCATGGGCACCCATCACATTGGGACTCTGCCATGAGCACCCGTTACCCATCACACCTCCATAGACATCTATCCAGTTGGGACCTCCCCAGTGGCACCCATCCCAACATGACCTCCCCACTGGCACCCATCCCACCCTCCGTGGCACCCCTCACTCCCCATAAGCGTCCGTTACACTGCGACCCCCCGTGGGCACATGTGCACTACGGACACCTATTACCCATCATGCCTCCATGGGTACCCATCCAATTGGGACCCCCCTTCCCCTCATGACACCCTATGAGACCCCATCCCACCCTATGGGCACCCACGCCACCCATGCCCCCCTGCGCAGGGGGTGCCGGTGCTGTTCATGCGCTCGGACGGGGGCCTCACGCCGATGGAGAAGTTCTCCGGTGCCAGCTCCATCCTGTCGGGCCCGGCCGGCGGCGTTGTTGGCTATGCCATGACCACGTACGACCACGGTGACGGCACACCCGTCATAGGCTTTGACATGGGAGGTGAGCCCATGCACCGGCACCCGTGGGGGCCACCATGGGACAGGGTGGGCAAAGAGCCCCAAGGGTGCTGCGCGGTGTCACCCGCGGTGGGGATGGTCACTGGCGCTGTCCCTCGGGCCTCGGTGTTGTTCAGTGCCTCCATTGATGGGTGAGGGGATCGGGGCACCTGAGGTGGCACCAGGCTGGGTGGGAGCATCTCCAGAGGGATCTGCCCGGGCGGGATCCGTGGGGTGAGGCCATGGGATGAAGGTCAACAGGCAAAGTGCCAAGTGCCGGGTCCTGCCCTCGGGCCACAACAGCCCCAGGGAACACTAAATCCTTAGGGAAGAGTGGCCGGAAACTGCTCATGGAACAGGGCCTGGGGTGGTGGAGCTGAACGTGAGCAGGCTGCGCCCACGGCAAATACATCCTGGCTGGAGCAGCACCAGGGCGGCAGCGGGGCCAGGGCAGGGGTTGAGCCCCTGCACCGGGCACCGGGGAGGCCGCACCTGGGATCCTGTGCTCGGCTCCGGGCCCCTCACTGCAAGAGAGACCTTGAGGGGCTGGAGTGGGGCCGGAGAAGGGAATGGAGCTGGAGCAGGGCCTGGAGCACAGGGGTGATGGGGAAGGGCTGAGGGACCTGGGGGGTTCAGATGGAGAAGATGTTGGCACCTGGGGACATGGGTTAGTGGTGGCCTCGGCAGTGCTGGGAACGGTTGGACTGGGTGAGCTTCAAGGTCTCTTCCAAGCTGGCTGACCCCGTGCCTCCATGGTTCCCTGGCTCCATGGTTCCATGCTGCTCCCTCCGCAGGCACCTCCACCGACGTCAGCCGCTATGCCGGTGAGTACGAGCACGTCTTCGAGGCCACCACAGCCGGTGTCACCATCCAGGCGCCGCAGCTCGACATCAACACGGTGGCGGCCGGCGGCGGCTCCCGGCTCTTCTTCAGGTGGGTGCCAGCCCCAGCGCCCATGAGTGGCGTGGACGTGGCCATGGACGAGCCTGGTTTGGTGGAGCTGCCTCCTTGTGTCTCCTCTTCAGGTCTGGGCTCTACGTGGTTGGCCCTGAGTCAGCCGGTGCCCACCCCGGCCCCGCGTGTTACCGCAAGGGTGAGCGTCGTGGGGACATGGGGATGGGAATCGGCTGGGCAGGGGAAAGGATGAGGATGGGATTGGGAGGGGATGCGGCCAGTGCTGTGCTCGCCACCCATCACCATTGTGGTTTAGGGGGTCCATTGACCACCATCAACGTTTAGAGGGACCATTGACCATCCCCATCATGGTTTAGGGTATCCACTGACTACCGCCATCATGGTTTAGGGGGTCCATTGACCATCCCCATCATGGTTTAGGGTATCCACTGACTACCACCATCATGGTTTAGGGGGTCCATTGACCCTCCCCATCACGGTTTAGGGTATCCACTGACTACCACCATCATGGTTTAGGGGGTCCATTGACCATCCCCATCACGGTTTAGGGTATCCACTGACTACCACCATCATGGTTTAGGGTTTCCATTGACCATCCCCATCACAGTTTAGGGTAACCACTGACTACCGCCATCATGGTTTAGGGGGTCCATTGACCATCACTGATGCCAACCTCTGCCTTGGCCGCCTCCTTCCCGAGTACTTCCCACGGATCTTTGGCCCCGGCGAGGACCAGCCCCTGTGCCGGGACACGGTGGCACAGGCGTTCCAAGCCATGGCCGCCGACATCGCCGCCTTCACCGCCAGCACCGCCGGTGACACCGGCACCAGTGCCACCAGTGCCCCCGCCACCCCCAGTGCCCCACAGCCCCTGTCAGTGGAGGAGGTGGCCATGGGCTTCGTGCGTGTGGCCAATGAAGCCATGTGCCGGCCCATCCGCGCCCTCACGCAGGTTGGTGGCCATGGGGGGTGTTGGGGGTTCCCGGGGTTCCCGGTGTCACCATGGGCTCTGTGTCCCTCCCAGGCCCGAGGCCATGACACTGCCCGGCACGTGCTGGCGTGTTTCGGGGGCGCCGGGGGGCAGCACGCGTGTGCCATTGCCCGCGCCCTTGGCATGAGCCGTGTCTTCATCCACAGGTACCCCCTGGGGGGGGTGGAGAACCCCCACTGGGTGACACGGGGGGGTTGGGATGTCCCCGGTCTCCAGGTGGCTGGGTGGGATTGGAGGGTCCTGGTGCCCCATGGAGATGGGTTGGGGTGTTCTGGTTCCACATGGAGAAGGGGTGGGGGGTCCCTATGGAGATGGGGTTTGTGGGGTCCTGGTTTCCCAAGGTGGAGACCATTGCTCTGTTTTGGGGTCCCCATGTCCTGTGTCCCCATGCCCAGGCACAGTGGGGTGCTCTGGCTGGTTTTGGGGTGCTATTTCCCATATCCCCATGTCCCAGTCCCATGTCCCCATGCAGGCACAGTAAGGTGGCCATGGCTGCTTTTGGGGCGCCCATGGCCATGTTTTGGGGTTCCATGTCCCCATGCAGGCACAACAGGGTTCTATGGCTGTTTTGGGGTCCCATGTCCCCCTGCCCTCCAGGCACAATGGGCTGCTCTGGCTCTGTTTTGGGGTCCCTAAGGCTCTGTTTTGTGGTGCCCCCCAGGCACAGCGGGGTGCTCTGGACGGGTTTGGGATGCTGTGGGTGGCTTTGGGGTGCCATATCCCATGTCCCCCAGGCACAGCGGGCTGCTGTCTGCCGTGGGGCTGGCGCTGGCGGATGTGGTGCACGAGGCACAGGCTCCCTGTGCCCTTCCCTACGCTCCCGACTCCTTCCCACACCTGGACCGGCGCATCCAGGAGCTGGAGCAGGAATGCCGGGATGTGCTGCAGGAGCAGGGCTTCAGCCTGTGAGCATGGGCACTGGGCACGGGGGGACAGGGGGACAGCATGGGGATATGGAGATAAAGGGATGGGGATGGGATGGATGGAGTTTGGGATCGGTGGAGATGGATGAAGATGGACCTGGGAATGGGAGCATGGCATGGGGATGAGATGGAGATGGGGTGGGATACGATGAGGATATGGGGATGAGATAGGTATATGTGGATGAGATAGGGATATGGGGATGGAGATGGGATGGGAATGACTGGAGCCAGGGATGGGATGGAGGAGGGGACGAGGATGAGTTCATGGGGAAGGGATCAGATGGGGATGGAGATGGGAATCGAACGGGATGGAGATGGGTTAGATGGGAACAAGGGGATGGGATTGAGGTGAATGGAGATGGGATGGGATGGAGATGGACATAGGGATGGGATAGGGATGGAATGGGAATGCGATGGAGCAATGGCAATGGTGGCAGGGGGACAGGGCCGGGGCCGGGGGTGACAGGGGCAGAGCTGGAGAGGGGTGACGAGGGGTGCCGGGGCTGTGCCGCAGGGAGCAGATCCGCACGGAATCCTTCCTACACCTGCGCTATGAAGGCACCGACTGCGCCCTCATGTGCTCGGCCAAGGGGCACCCGGCCACCGCCGGCTCCTGCCGCGCCGGGGACTTCCTCAGCGCCTTCACCAGCCGGTGCGGCCCGAGCGGGACCCAGCCCAGTGCCAAGATCCCTGTCCCAGTGCCAAGATCCCTGTCCCAGTGCCGTGATCCCCGTCCCAGTGCCGTGATCCCCATCCCAGTGCCGTGATCCCCGTCCCAGTGCCGTGATCCCCATCCCAGTGCCGTGATCCCCGTCCCAGTGCCAAGATCCCCGTCCCAGTGCCGTGATCCCCGTCCCAGTGCCAAGATCCCCGTCCCAGTGCCATGATCCCCATCCCAGTGCCGTGATCCCCAGCCCAGGGCCAAGATCCCCGTCCCAGTGCCGTGATCCCCGTCCCAGGGCCAAGATCCCCATCCCAGTGCCGTGATCCCCGTCCCAGTGCCGTGATCCCCAGCCCAGTGCCGTGATCCCCGTCCCAGTGCCGTGATCCCCATCCCAGTGCCGTGATCCCCAGCCCAGTGCCGTGATCCCCAGCCCAGTGCCAAGATCCCTGTCCCAGTGCTGTGATCCCCATCCCAGAGCCAAGATCCTTGTCCCAGTGCCATGATCCCCATCCCAGTGCCAAGATCCCCAGCCCAGTGCCGTGATCCCCAGCCCAGTGCCGTGATCCCCAGCCCAGTGCCGTGATCCCCATCCCAGTGCCAAGATCCCCATCCCAGTGCCGTGATCCCCGTCCCAGTGCCGTGATCCCCATCCCAGTGCCAAGATCCCCATCCCAGTGCCGTGATCCCCAGCCCAGTGCCGTGATCCCCAGCCCAGTGCCGTGATCCCCATCCCAGAGCCAAGATCCTTGTCCCAGTGCCGTGATCCCCAGCCCAGTGCTGTGATCCCCATCTCAGAGCCAAGATCCTTGTCCCAGTGCCGTGATCCCCATCCCAGTGCCGTGATCCCCATCCCAGAGCCAAGATCCTTGTCCCAGTGCCGTGATCCCCAGCCCAGTGCTGTGATCCCCATCCCAGAGCCAAGATCCTTGTCCCAGTGCCGTGATCCCCATCCCAGTGCCGTGATCCCCAGCCCAGTGCCGTGATCCCCAGCCCAGTGCCGTGATCCCCATCTCAGAGCCAAGATCCTTGTCCCAGTGCTGTGATCCCCATCCCAGTGCCGTGATCCCCATCCCAGTGCCGTGATCCCCATCCCAGTGCCGTGACCCCCACCCCAGAGCCACGGTTCCCATCTCAAGTCCCAGTCCCTGATCCCGGCAGCCGATCCCGTTCCTCCCCGGGCCGGTGCCGGTGCCGGTGCCGGTCCCGTCCCAGCTGCGCCCCCCGCAGGTACCGGCTGGAGTTCGGGTTCACGATCCCGGACCGGGCCGTGCTCGTGGATGACGTCCGGGTGCGCGGCACCGGCTCCAGCGGCAGCAGCGCCCGAAGCCCCCTGAGCCCCAGCGGGGAGCCCCCCCCCGTGGAGACGGTGGGGACGGGGGGAACGGGGGGGGGAAAGGGGGTGCGGGGGGACGGGGAGGGGAACTGGGGCAGGGGGATGGAGGGGGACGGGGGGGGGCAGGGGGATGGAGGGGGACGGGGGGGCAGGGGGAGGGAGGGGACAAGGGGGGCAGGGGGACGGGGAGGGGAGGGGGGGGCAGGGGGATGGAGGGGACAAGGGGGGCAGGGGGATGGAGGGGACAAGGGGGGGCAGGGGTATGGAGGGGACAAGGGGGGGCGAGGGGATGGAGGGGACAAGGGGGGGCAGGGGGATGGAGGGGACAAGGGGGGGCAGGGGGATGGGGGGGGACAGGGGCTGCAGGGGGATGGAGGGGACAAGGGGGGCAGGGGGATGGAGGGGACAAGGGGGGCGAGGGGATGGAGGGGACAAGGGAGACCAAAGAGATTGGAGGGGAGAAGGGGGCAAGGGGGGAAACGGGGGACAGGAAGGACGGGGGGAAACAAGGGGGATGGGGGTGACCGGGGCAACAGGGGAGCCTGGGGGAAAGAGGAGGACTGGGGGGGACAGGGGGCGACAGGGAGGGAAGGGGGGAACAGAGGAGAACAGGGAGGGAAGGGGGGGGACAAAGAACAGGGGGACAAGGGAGAAGGATGGGGGGAATGGGGGAGGCCGTGGGGGATAGGGGGCTCCAGGAGGGTCAGGGCGACCCCGGGAGCCAGGGGTGTCCCAGTGGTGACGTGCTGGGGGGGTCCCGCAGGTGACGCGGTGCTACTTCGAGGAGGGGTACATGGACACCCCCGTGTTCCTGCTGCAGGCGCTGGCCTCTGACCACAGCATCCCCGGGCCAGCCATCATCATCGACAACAACAGGTGGGGACCCCGGGGGGACAAACGGGACCCCAGGGGACAGTGGGGACCGTGGGGGGGCAGCAGGACTGTGGGGGGACAGCAGGATCGTGGGGGGACAGCAGGATCATGGGGGACAGCAGGATCGTGGGGGGACAGCAGGACCATGGGGGACAGCAGGATCATGGGGGGACAGCAGGATCATGGGGACAGCAGGATCATGGGGGGACAGCAGGATCATGGGGGGACAGCAGGATCGTGGGGGGACAGCAGGATCATGGGGACAGCAGGATCGTGGGGGGACAGCAGGATCGTGGGGACAGCAGGACCGTGGGGGGACAGCAGGACCGTGGGGGGGCAGCAGGATCATGGGGGGACAGCAGGATCATGGGGGGACAGCAGGATCATGGGGACAGCAGGACCGTGGGGGGACAGCAGGATCATGGGGACAGCAGGATCATGGGGGGACAGCAGGATCATGGGGACAGCAGGATCATGGGGGGACAGCAGGATCGTGGGGGGACAGCAGGATCATGGGGGGACAGCAGGATCATGGGGACAGCAGGACCGTGGGGGGGCAGCAGGATCATGGGGGGACAGCAGGATCATGGGGGGACAGCAGGATCGTGGGGGGACAGCAGGATCATGGGGGGACAGCAGGATCATGGGGACAGCAGGACCGTGGGGGGACAGCAGGACCGTGGGGGGGCAGCAGGATCATGGGGGGACAGCAGGATCATGGGGGGACAGCAGGATCGTGGGGGGACAGCAGGATCATGGGGGGACAGCAGGATCGTGGGGGACAGCAGGATCATGGGGACAGCAGGATCATGGGGGGACAGCAGGATCATGGGGACAGCAGGACCGTGGGGGGACAGCAGGACCGTGGGGGGGCAGCAGGATCATGGGGACAGCAGGACCATGGGGGGACAGCAGGACCATGGGGGAACAGCAGGACCATGGGGGGACAGCAGGATCATGGGGGGACAGCAGGACCGTGGGGGGACAGCAGGATCATGGGGACAGCAGGACCATGGGGGGACAGCAGGACCATGGGGGGACAGCAGGATCGTGGGGGGACAGCAGGATCATGGGGGGACAGCAGGATCATGGGGACAGCAGGACCATGGGGCGACAGCAGGACCGTGGGGGGACAGCAGGATCATGGGGGGACAGCAGGACCGTGGGGGGACAGCAGGATCATGGGGGGACAGCAGGACCGTGGGGGGACAGCAGGATCATGGGGACAGCAGGACCATGGGGGGACAGCAGGATCATGGGGGGACAGCAGGATCATGGGGACAGCAGGACCATGGGGGGACAGCAGGATCATGGGGACAGCAGGACCGTGGGGGGACAGCAGGATCATGGGGGGGCAGCAGGATCATGGGGGGACAGCAGGATCATGGGGACAGCAGGATCATGGGGGGACAGCAGGATCATGGGGACAGCAGGATCATGGGGGGACAGCAGGACCATGGGGGGACAGCAGGACCATGGGGGAACAGCAGGACCATGGGGGGACAGCAGGATCATGGGGGCACAGCAGGACCATGGGGGGACAGCAGGATCGTGGGGGGACAGCAGGACCATGGGGGGACAGCAGGATCATGGGGGGACAGCAGGACTGTGGGGACAGCAGGATCATGGGGGACAGCAGGATCATGGGGACAGCAGGACCGTGGGGGGACAGCAGGATCATGGGGGGACAGCAGGACCGTGGGGGGACAGCAGGATCATGGGGACAGCAGGACCATGGGGGGACAGCAGGATCATGGGGGGACAGCAGGACCATTGGGGGACAGCCAGATCCCCAAGGAGCTCATGGGAACCCCAGGGAGACACTGGGGACCCTGAGGGATGGTGGGACCCCAGGGGGCAGTGGGGACCAAGGAGCTGGTGGGGACCTTCAGAAGCCAGAAGGATCCCAGGGGGCAGTGGGGACCCCAAGGAGCTGGTGGGACCCCAGAGAGGTGGTGGGACCCCAGGGAGGTGGTGGGACCCCAAGGAGCCATGGGGACAGCCATGGTGGAACCCTGGGGAGCTGCTGGGACCTCAGGAGAACCCCAAGGAGGTGGTGGGCACCCGGGGCAGCCGCTGACCCTCAGCCTCCCGCAGCACCATCGTGGTGGAACCGGGCTGCACCGCCAGCATCACCCGCGTCGGGGACATCTCCATCGCCGTGGGGTCGGTGGCCACACGCCCCATCGGCCCCCAGCTCGACCCCGTGCAGCTCTCCATCTTCTCCCACCGTTTCATGAGCATCGCAGGTGTGGGGCAGGGGCGGTGTGGGGCTGGGGGGGGGGGTTAGTGTGGGGCCGACAGGGCTCCGTGGGGCTCTATGGGGCAGGAGCCGGCTCCCGAGGGTCCCGTGTCCCCCGCAGAGCAGATGGGCCGCATCCTGCAGCGCACGGCCATCTCCACCAACATCAAGGAGCGCCTGGACTTCTCCTGCGCGCTCTTCGGGCCGGATGGGGGGCTCGTGTCCAACGCGCCCCACATCCCCGTGCACCTCGGCGCCATGCAGGAGGCCGTCCAGTTCCAGGCAGGGGCTCCGGGACAGCAGGGGCATGGCAGGACCTCGGGGAGGCAGAAGGAGCCCGGGGAGCCAATGGGGGCCCTGGGGAGATGGTGGGGACACCAGGGAGCCAGGAGGACCCCAAAGAGCTTTGGAGTCCCTGGGGAGATGGCGGGACCCCAAGGGAGTGGTGGGACCCCAAGGGAGTGGTGGGACCCCAAGGAGCTGGTGGGACCCCAAGGGAGTGGTGGGACCCCAAGGAGCTGGTGGGACCCCAAGGGAGTGGTGGGACCCCAAGGAAGTGGTGGGACCCCAAGGAGCTGGTGGGACCCCAAGGGAGTGGTGGGACCCCAAGGAAGTGGTGGGACCCCAAGGAACTGCTGGGACCCCAAGGGAGTGGTGGGACCCCAAGGGAGTGGTGGGACCCCAAGGGAGTGGTGGGACCCCAAGGAGCTGGTGGGACCCCAAGGGAGTGGTGGGACCCCAAGGAAGTGGTGGGACCCCAAGGGAGTGGTGGGACCCCAAGGAAGTGGTGGGACCCCAAGGAACTGCTGGGACCCCAAGGAAGTGGTGGGACCCCAAGGGAGTGGTGGGACCCCAAGGAACTGCTGGGACCCCAAGGGAGTGGTGGGACCCCAAGGAAGTGGTGGGACCCCAAGGGAGTGGTGGGACCCCAAGGAACTTGTGGGACCCCAAGGAACTGCTGGGACCCCAAGGAAGTGGTGGGACCCCAAGGGAGTGGTGGGACCCCAAGGAGCTGGTGGGACCCCAAGGGAGTGGTGGGACCCCAAGGAACTGCTGGGACCCCAAGGGAGTGGTGGGACCCCAAGGAGCTGGTGGGACCCCAAGGAAGTGGTGGGACCCCAAGGAGCTGGTGGGACCCCAAGGAAGTGGTGGGACCCCAAGGAAGTGGTGGGACCCCAAGGGAGTGGTGGGACCCCAAGGAGCTGGTGGGACCCCAAGGGAGTGGTGGGACCCCAAGGAAGTGGTGGGACCCCAAGGGAGTGGTGGGACCCCAAGGAACTGCTGGGACCCCAAGGGAGTGGTGGGACCCCAAGGAGCTGGTGGGACCCCAAGGAAGTGGTGGGACCCCAAGGGAGTGGTGGGACCCCAAGGAGCTGGTGGGACCCCAAGGAGCTGGTGGGACCCCAAGGAAGTGGTGGGACCCCAAGGAGCTGGTGGGACCCCAAGGAAGTGGTGGGACCCCAAAGAGCTGGTGGGACCCCAAGGAGCTGGTGGGACCCCAAGGAAGTGGTGGGACCCCAAGGAGCTGGTGGGACCCCAAGGAAGTGGTGGGACCCCAAGGAGCTGGTGGGACCCCAAGGAAGTGGTGGGACCCCAAAGAACTGGTGGGACCCCAAGGAGCTGGTGGGACCCCAAGGAAGTGGTGGGACCCCAAGGAAGTGGTGGGACCCCAAGGAACTGCTGGGACCCCAAGGAAGTGGTGGGACCCCAGGCAGCTGATTGGGATCCCATGAAGCCAGAAGCACCCTGGGGAGCTGGAAATGTGGCGGGGATGGGGAGGACGTGGTGGTGAGGACATGGTGGGGATGGCAGTGCTGTGCTGCTGGTGGAGACACGGTGGGGATGCTATGGGGATGGTGAGGACATGGTGGCAGTGCCGTGTTGCTGGTGGGGATGCTGTGGGGATGGTGGGGATGGTGAGGACACGGTGGCAGTGCCATGTTGCTGGTGGGGATGCTGTGGGGATGGTGGGGATGGTGAGGACACGGTGGCAGTGCCGTATTGCTGGTGGGGATGCTATGGGGATGCTATGGGGATGCTATGGGGATGGTGAGGACATGGTGGCAGTGCCATGTTGCTGGTGGGGATGCTATGGGGATGCTATGGGGATGGTGAGGACACGGTGGCAGTGCCGTATTGCTGGTGGGGATGCTATGGGGATGCTATGGGGATGGTGAGGACACAGTGGCAGTGCCATGTTGCTGGTGGGGATGCTATGGGGATGCTATAGGGATGCTATGGGGATGCTATGGGGATGGTGAGGACACGGTGGCAGTGCCATGTTGCTGGTGGGGATGCTATGGGGATGCTATAGGGATGCTATGGGGATGGTGAGGACACGGTGGCAGTGCCATGTTGCTGGTGGGGATGCTATGGGGATGCTATCGGGATGCTATGGGGATGCTATGGGGATGGTGAGGACACAGTGGCAGTGCTGTGCTGCTCCTGGGACACGCTGAGCCCTTGGAGGTGCCGCAACAGATCCGGAACCTGGGTGAGGACCTGCGGGACGGGGACGTGATCCTGAGCAACCACCCGTGTGCGGGGGGCAGCCACCTGCCCGACCTCACCGTCATCACCCCGGTGAGCGGGGGCCCCCCCCGGCGGCGCCAGGACCCCCCCGGGACCACCGCGCTCACCCCCGGCGCTGCCCCAGGTCTTCTGGCCGGGCATCCCCAGCCCCGTGTTCTTCGTGGCCAACCGCGGGCACCACGCGGACATCGGCGGCAGCACCCCCGGCTCGATGCCCCCCCACTCCAAGACGCTGCGGGAGGAAGGAGCCGTCTTCATCTCCTTCAAGCTGGTCAAGGACGGGGTGTTCCAGGAGGAGGGTGCGTCCGCGCCGGCGTCGTGCGGGGAACAGTGGGCACTCGGTGGGGACGATGGACATGGGGATGTGGTGGGGATGTGGTGGGGATGTGGTGGGGGTGGTTGGGATGTGGTGGGGATGGTTGGGATGTGGTGGGGATGTGGTGCTGGTGGTTGGGATGTGGTGCTGGTGGTTGGGATGTGGTGGGGATGGTTGGGATGTGGTGGGGATGTGGTGGGGATGTGGTGGGGATGTGGTGGGGATGGTTGGGATGTGGTGGGGATGTTTGGGATGTGGTGGGGGTGGTTGGGATGTGGTGGGGATGTGGTTGGGATGTGGTGGGGATGGTTGGGATGTGGTGGGGATGTGGTGGGGATGTGGTGGGGGTGGTTGGGATGTGGTGGGGATGTGGTGGGGGTGGTTGGGATGTGGTGGGGGTGGTTGGGATGTGGTGGGGATGTGGTGGGGATGTGGTGGGGATGGTTGGGATGTGGTGGGGGTGGTTGGGATGTGGTGGGGATGTGGTTGGGATGTGGTGGGGATGGTTGGGATGTGGTGGGGGTGGTTGGGATGTGGTGGGGATGTGGTGGGGATGTGGTGGGGGTGGTTGGGATGTGGTGGGGATGTGGTGGGGATGTGGTGGGGATGTGGTGGGGGTGGTTGGGATGTGGTGGGGATGTGGTGGGGATGGTTGGGATGTGGTGGGGATGTGGTGGGGATGGTTGGGATGTGGTGGGGGTGGTTGGGTTGTGGTGGGGATGTGGTGGGGACGTGGTGCAAACAATAGTGACGGGGTGGGGACATGGTGGGGATGTGGGGAGGATGGTTGGGATGTGGTGGGGATGGTTGGGATGTGGTGGGGACAATGGAGACGTGGTGATGTAATGGGGACACAATGGGGATGGTGGGGACACGGTGGGGACAATGGGGACATGGTGAGGATGTGGTGAGGATGTAATGGGGACGCAATGGGGATGGTGGGGACACGGTGGGGACAATGGGGATGTAGAAGAATGACAGGGATGTGGTGAGGTTGATGCGGACATGGTGGGGACGTGGTGGGGATACCGTGGGGATGGCGGGGACATGGGATGGAAGGGACATGGTAGGGATAACGGGGAAAGGACCGTGGGGACACGGTGAGGACACGATAGGGATGGCGGGGATGTGGTGGTGGCACGGTGGGGACACAGTGGGGATGGTGGGGATGGTGGGACAGCGGCGGTGCAGTGAGGGCGGTGGGGACATGGTGGAGATGACGGGGACATGGTGGAGATGACGGGGACACGGTGGGGATGGTGCGGATGGTGGGACAGTGGAGATGCAGTGAGGGCGGTGGGGACATGGTGGAGATGACGGGGACACGGTGAGGATGGTGGGGATGGTGGGACAGCGGTGGTGCAGTGAGGGCGGTGGGGACATGGTGGAGATGACGGGGACACGGTGAGGATGGTGGGGATGGTGGGACAGTGGAGATGCAGTGAGGGCAGTGGGGACATGGTGGAGATGACGGGGACACGGTGGGGATGGTGGGGGTGCGGTGGGGACAGTGGGGGTGTGATGGGGTAGTTGGGACCCGGTGGTGACGCTGGGGACATGCTAGGGCCGCGGTGGTGGATCGGGCCGCGGCGGTGCCGGCGGTGGGTGACGCGGCGTTGTCCCCGCAGCGGTGGCCGCGGCGCTGCATGCCCCGGGGCAGGTCCCGGGCTGCAGTGGGACACGGAACCTGCGCGACAACGTGTCGGACCTGCGCGCGCAGGTGGCCGCCAACCGCGCCGGCGCTGAGCTGGTGACGGCGCTGATCCGGCAGCACGGGCTCAGCACCGTGCAGGGCTACATGCGGCACGTCCAGGTGCGGGTGTGACACGTGTCACATGACACACGTCACGTGTCACACACGTGTCACGTGTCCCTGATGCAGGACACAGTGGAGTACTGCGTTTGGGACATGACACATCACATGTCACATGACACACATCACATGTCACACGTCACATGTCACACACATGTTCCCCGCCAGGACACAACGGAGCGCTGTGTTCGGGAACGACACATGTCACATGTCACACATCACACGTCACATGTCACACGTCACATGTCACACGTCACATGTCACACACGTGTTCCCCACCAGGACACAGTGGAGCGCTGTGTTCGGGACATGACACATGTCACATGTCACACATCACGTGTCACATGTCACACATCACATGACACATGTCACATGTGACACACGTGTCCCCCCGGACACCGCTGAGCGCTGTGTTCGGGACATGACACATGTCACATGTCACACATCACATGTCACATGTCACACACGTGTCCCCCCAGAACACCGCGGAGCACTGTGTTCGGGACACATCACACATCACATGTCACACATCACATGTGACATGTGACACACGTGTCTCCCCTGGACACCGCGGAGCACTGTGTTTCGGACACGTCACACGTCACACATCACATGACACGCGTCACATGTCACATATCACATGACATGTCACATGTCTCACATGATACATGTCACATGTGACACGTGTGCCCCCAGGACACCGCGGAGCGCTGTGTTCGGGACATGACACATGTCACATGTCACACATCACATGTCACATGTGACACACGTGTCCCCCAGGACACCGCGGAGCGCTGTGTTTGGCACATGACACATGTCACACATCACATGACACATGTCACACATCACATGACACATGTCACATGTCACATGTGACACACGTGTCCCCAGGACACCGCGGAGCGCTGTGTTCGGGACATGACACATGTCACATGTCACACATCACATGTCACATGTGACACACGTGTCCCCCAGGACACCGTGGAGCGCTGTGTTCGGGACATGTCACACATCACATGATACATGTCACGTGTGACACACGTGTCCCCCAGGACACTGCGGAGCGCTGTGTTTGGCACGTGACACATGTCACACATCACATGACACATGTCACACATCACATGACACATGTCACATGTCACATGTGACACACATGTGTCCTCAGGACACCGCGGAGCGCTGTGTTCGGGACATGTCACACATCACATGACACATGTCACATGTGACACACGTGTCCCCAGGACACCGCGGAGCGCTGTGTTCGGGACATGTCACACATCACATGACACATGTCACATGTCACATGTGACACACGTGTCCCCAGGACACTGCGGAGCGCTGTGTTTGGGACATGTCACACATCACATGATACATGTCACATGTCACACATCACATGTCACATGTGACACACGTGTCCCCAGGACACCGCGGAGCGCTGTGTTCGGGACATGTCACACATCACATGACACATGTCACATGTGACACACACGTGTCCCCAGGACACCGCGGAGCGCTGTGTTCGGGACATGTCACACATCACATGATACATGTCACATGTCACACATCACATGTCACATGTGACACACGTGTCCCCAGGACACCGCGGAGCGCTGTGTTCGGGACATGTCACACATCACATGACACATGTCACATGTGACACACACGTGTCCCCAGGACACCGCGGAGCGCTGTGTTCGGGACATGTCACACATCACATGACACATGTCACACATCACATGTCACATGTGACACACGTGTCCCCAGGACACCGCGGAGCGCTGTGTTCGGGACATGCTCCGAGCCTTCTGGGCGCGCTGGGGCGCGGAGCTGGGGGCTGAGGACGGGCTGGACGATGGGAGCCGCCTGCGGCTGCGAGTGCGGCTGCAGCCCGAGGTGCGGGGGGGGGGTTTGGGGTTCGGGGTGCTGGGGGTGGTTTGGGGTTCGGGGTGCTGGGGGTGGTTTGGGGTTCGGGGTGCTGGGGGGTGGTTTGGGGTTCGGGGTGCTGGGGGGTGGTTTGGGGTTCAGGGTGCTGGGGGGTGGTTTGGGGTTCGGGGTGCTGGGGGGTGGTTTGGGGTTCAGGGTGCTGGGGGGTGGTTTGGGGTTCGGGGTGCTGGGGGGTGGTTTGGGGTTCAGGGTGCTGGGGGGTGGTTTGGGATTCGGGGTGCTGGGGGGTGGTTTGGGGTTGGGGTGCTGGGGGTGGTTTGGGGTTCAGGGTGCTGGGGGTGGTTTGGGGTTCAGGGTGCTGGGGGTGGTTTGGGATTCGGGGTGCTGGGGGGTGGTTTGGGATTCGGGGTGCTGGGGGGTGGTTTGGGGTTCGGGGTGCTGGGGGGTGGTTTGGGGTTGGGGTGCTGGGGGGTGGTTTGGGGTTCGGGGTGCTGGGGGTGGTTTGTGGTTCGGGGTGCTGGGGGGGGTTTGGGGTTCGGGGTGCTGGGGGGTGGTTTGGAGTTCGGGGTGCTGGGGGGGTGGTTTGGGACGATGCAGAGGTGTTTGCATGGAGGGTTTGGGGCAGTTTATGGTGGTTTGGGGCAATGAGGGGTGGTTTGGGGGGTTTTGGGGGTGTCTGGGGGGGTTTGGGGGTTTGGGGGTGTTTGGGATGGGTTTGGGGGGGTTTGGGGGTGTCTGGGGGTGTTTGGGCTTTGGGGATGTTTGGGGGTGTTTGAGATGGGTTTGGGGTGTTTGGGGGTGTTTGGGGGTGTTTGGGGGGTTTGGGGGTGTCTGGGGGTGTTTGGGCTTTGGGGATGTTTGGGGGTGTTTGAGATGGGTTTGGGGGGGTTGGGGGTGTTTGGGGGGATTGGGGGTGGTTGGGATGGGTTTGGGGGGTTTGGGATGGGTTTGGGGTGGTTGGGGCGGTTGGGGGGTTTGGGGGGGTTGGGGTGGTTGGGGGGCTTTGGGGGGGGTGTTGGGGTTGGGTTGGCCCCTGTCCCCAGGGCAGGGCAATGTTCAATTTCTCAGGTTTTGGGGGTACTTTGGGGCTGTTTTGTGGAGGTTTGGGTGCATCTGTGTGTGTTTTGGTGTGGTTTGGGTACATCTGTGTGTGTTTTGTGGAGGTTTGGGTACATCTGTGTGTGTTTTGGTGTGGTTTGGGTACATCTGTGTGTGTTTTGGTGTGGTTTGGGTACATCTGTGTGTGTTTTGGTGTGGTTTGGGTGCATCTGTGTGTGTTTTGTGGAGGTTTGGGTACATCTGTGTGTGTTTTGTGGAGGTTTGGGTACATCTGTGTGTGTTTTGTGGAGGTTTGGGTACATCTGTGTGTGTTTTGTGGAGGTTTGGGTACATCTGTGTGTGTTTTGGTGTGGTTTGGGTACATCTGTGTGTGTTTTGGTGTGGTTTGGGTACATCTGTGTGTGTTTTGTGGAGGTTTGGGTACATCTGTGTGTGTTTTGTGGAGGTTTGGGTACATCTGTGTGTGTTTTGTGGAGGTTTGGGTACATCTGTGTGTGTTTTGGTGTGGTTTGGGTACATCTGTGTGTGTTTTGTGGAGGTTTGGGTACATCTGTGTGTGTTTTGGTGTGGTTTGGGTACATCTGTGTGTGTTTTGTGGAGGTTTGGGTACATCTGTGTGTGTTTTGTGGAGGTTTGGGTACATCTGTGTGTGTTTTGGTGTGGTTTGGGTACATCTGTGTGTGTTTTGGTGTGGTTTGGGTGCATCTGTGTGTGTTTTGTGGAGGTTTGGGTACATCTGTGTGTGTTTTGTGGAGGTTTGGGTACATCTGTGTGTGTTTTGTGGAGGTTTGGGTACATCTGTGTGTGTTTTGGTGTGGTTTGGGTACATCTGTGTGTGTTTTGGTGTGGTTTGGGTACATCTGTGTGTGTTTTGTGGAGGTTTGGGTACATCTGTGTGTGTTTTGGTGTGGTTTGGGTACATCTGTGTGTGTTTTGTGGAGGTTTGGGTACATCTGTGTGTGTTTTGTGGAGGTTTGGGTACATCTGTGTGTGTTTTGTGGAGGTTTGGGTACATCTGTGTGTGTTTTGTGGAGGTTTGGGTACATCTGTGTGTGTTTTGTGGAGGTTTGGGTACATCTGTGTGTGTTTTGGTGTGGTTTGGGTACATCTGTGTGTGTTTTGGTGTGGTTTGGGTGCATCTGTGTGTGTTTTGGTGTGGTTTGGGTGCATCTGTGTGTGTTTTGGTGTGGTTTGGGTGCATCTGTGTGTGTTTGGGTGTGTTTTGGGTGTACCTGTGTTCATTTTGGGGTGCTTTGGGTGCCCCCGTGCACTTTTGGGTGACCCTGTGCATCTTTGGGTGCATCCGTGTGTGTTTTTGGTGTACCTGTGTGTGTTTTGGGTTGCTTTGGGTGTACGTGTGTGTGTTTTGGGGTGCTTTGGGTATACCTGGGTGCCTTTTGGGGTGCTTCGGGTGCATCCGTGTGTGTTTCGGGGTGTTTTGGGTGTACCTGGGTGCATTTGGGGGTGTTTTGGATGTACCTGGGTGCATTTGGGGGTGCTTTGGATGTACCTGGGTGCATTTTGGGGTGCTTTGGGTGCATCCGTGTGTGTTTTTGGTGTACCTGTGTGTGTTTTGGGGTGCTTTGGGTGTACCTGTGTGCGCTTGGGGGTGTTTTGGGTGTACCTGTGTGCATTTGGGGGTGCTTTGGGTGCATCCGTGTGTGTTTCGGTGTGTTTTGGGTGTACCTGGGTGTATTTTGGAGTGTTTTGGGTGTACCTGTGTGTGTTTCGGGGTGTTTTGGGTGTACCTGGGTGTATTTTGGGGTGTTTTGGGTGTACCTGTGTGTGTTTTGGGGTGTTTTGGGTGTACCTGGGTGTATTTTGGGGTGCTTCGGGTGCATCCGTGTGTGTTTCGGGGTGTTTTGGGTGTACCTGTGTGTTTCGGGGTGTTTTGGGTGTACCTGGGTGTGTTTCGGGGTGTTTTGGGTGTACCTGGGTGTATTTTGGGGTGCTTCGGGTGCATCTGTGTGTGTTTCGGGGTGTTTTGGGTGTACCTGTGTTGTTTCGGGGTGTTTTGGGTGTACCTGGGTGTATTTTGGGGTGTTTTGGATGTACCTGTGTGTGTTTCGGGGTGTTTTGGGTGTACCTGGGTGTATTTTGGGGTGCTTTGGGTGCATCTGTGTGTGTTTTGGGGTGTTTTGGGTGTACCTGTGTGTGTTTCGGGGTGTTTTGGGTGTACCTGGGTGTATTTTGGGGTGTTTTGGGTGTACCTGGGTGTATTTTGGGGTGTTTTGGGTGTACCTGTGTGTATTTTGGGGTGTTTTGGGTGTACCTGGGTGTGTTTTGGGGTGTTTTGGGTGTACCTGGGTGTATTTTGGGGTGTTTTGGGTGTACCTGGGTGCGTTTTGGGGTGCTTTGGGTGCACCTTAGTGTGCTCTGTGCCGCAGGGCAGCGCCGTGTTTGACTTCTCGGGCACGGGCCCCGAGGTGCTGGGGAACTGGAACGCGCCGCGCGCCGTCACCCTGGCCGCCATCATCTACTGCCTGCGCTGCATGGTGGGGCAGGAGCTGCCCCTCAACCAGGTGCGCGGGACCCCCATGCACCCTCCAGGAGCCCAGGCAGGAGCTGTGGGTGCTGCCCCCCCCCAGGGCACGAGGGGCTTGGAGCTGGGGGTCCTGCCCCTGTTCCCCTGTGGGGGTGCCCTGGGACCCATGGGTGCGGGTCTCCCGGAGGGGGGTGTCTGTGGGTGCTGACTGCGCCCCCCCCCAGGGGTGCCTGGCCCCCGTGCGCGTGCTCATCCCCAAGGGCTCCATCCTGGACCCCTCGCCCGAGGCCGCCGTGGTGGGGGGCAACGTCCTCACCTCCCAGCGCGTCGTGGACGTCATCTTCAAGGCCTTCGGCGTGTGCGCAGCCTCCCAGGTACGGGCTGGGGGCCGGGGGGCAATGGGAGCGATGGGGGACGATGAGGGAATGGGGGCAATGGGGAGCAATGGGAAGCAATGGGGGAATGGGGGCAATGGGGGGCAATGGGGGAATGGGGGCAATGGGGAGCAATGGGGGGCAATGGGGGACCAGAGAGAATGAGGGCAATGGAGGGCAATGAGGAACAGAAGGGAATGGGGGCAATGGGGGGCAATGGGGTGATGGGGGGTGATGAGGGAATGGGGGCAATGGGGAGCAATGGGGGGCAATGAGGGACAGGAGGGAGTGGGGGCAATGGGGGGCAATGAGGGACCAGAAGGAATGGGGGCAATGAGGACAATGGGGGGCAATGAGGAAATGGGGGCAATGGGGGGCAATGAGGGACTGGAGGGAATGGGGGCAATGGGGGGCAATGAGGGACTGGAGGGAATGGGGGCAATGAGGACAATGGGGGTGATGGGGGCAATGAGGGAATGGGGGCAATGGGGGTGATGGGGGCATTGGAGGACAAAGGGCAATGGGAGGCAATGGGGAAGCGGGGGGCAATGGCGGGAGTGGGGTAAATGGGGGTCCCAGGGGTTGGGGCTCTCAGGGGGCCCAGAGGTCCTGGGGGTCTGGGGTGCCAGAGGTCCTGAGGATCCCAGCTCTTGGAGGTCCCAGGGTGCCGGGCTCAGGGTGCAGGGGCTCAGGGTGTTGGGGCTCAGGGTGTTGGGGCTCAGGGTGTTGGGGCTCAGGGTGTTGGGGCTCAGGGTGCTGGTGCTCAGGGTGCCGGGGCTCAGGGTGCCGGGGCTCAGGGTGTTGGGGCTCAGGGTGTTGGGGCTCAGGGTGCCGGGGCTCAGGGTGTTGGGGCTCAGGGTGCCGGGGCTCAGGGTGTTGGGGCTCAGGGTGTTGGGGCTCAGGGTGTTGGGGCTCAGGGTGCCGGGGCTCAGGGTGCCGGGGCTCAGGGTGCCGGGGCTCAGGGTGTTGAGGCTCAGGGTGTTGGGGCTCAGGGTGTTGAGGCTCAGGGTGTTGGGGCTCAGGGTGCCGGGGCTCAGGGTGCCGGGCTCAGGGTGCCGGGGCTCAGGGTGTTGGGGCTCAGGGTGTTGGGGCTCAGGGTGCCGGTGCTCAGGGTGTTGGGGCTCAGGGTGTTGGGGCTCAGGGTGCCGGTGCTCAGGGTGCCGGGCTCAGGGTGTTGGGGCTCAGGGTGCCGGGGCTCAGGGTGCCGGGGCTCAGGGTGCCGGGGCTCAGGGTGTTGGGGCTCAGGGTGTTGAGGCTCAGGGTGCCGTGGCTCAGGGTGCCGGGGCTCAGGGTGTTGGGGCTCAGGGTGCCGGGGCTCAGGGTGTTGGGGCTCAGGGTGTTGGGGCTCAGGGTGCCGGGGCTCAGGGTGCCGGGGCTCAGGGTGTTGAGGCTCAGGGTGTTGGGGCTCAGGGTGCCGGGCTCAGGGTGTTGGGGCTCAGGGTGCCGGGGCTCAGGGTGTTGGGGCTCAGGGTGTTGGGGCTCAGGGTGCCGGTGCTCAGGGTGCCGGGCTCAGGGTGTTGGGGCTCAGGGTGCCGGGGCTCAGGGTGCCGGGGCTCAGGGTGTTGGTGCTCAGGGTGCCGGTGCTCAGGGTGTTGGGGCTCAGGGTGTTGGGGCTCAGGGTGCCGGGGCTCAGGGTGCCGGGGCTCAGGGTGTTGAGGCTCAGGGTGTTGGGGCTCAGGGTGCCGGGCTCAGGGTGTTGGGGCTCAGGGTGCCGGGGCTCAGGGTGCCGGGGCTCAGGGTGTTGGTGCTCAGGGTGCCGGTGCTCAGGGTGTTGGGGCTCAGGGTGTTGGGGCTCAGGGTGCCGGGGCTCAGGGTGCCGGGGCTCAGGGTGTTGAGGCTCAGGGTGTTGGGGCTCAGGGTGCCGGGGCTCAGGGTGTTGGGGCTCAGGGTGCCGGGGCTCAGGGTGCCGGGGCTCAGGGTGTTGGGGCTCAGGGTGCCGGGGCTCAGGGTGTTGGGGCTCAGGGTGCCGGGGCTCAGGGTGTTGGGGCTCAGGGTGCCGGGGCTCAGGGTGCCGGGGCTCAGGGTGCCGGGGCTCAGGGTGCTGGTGCTCAGGGTGTTGGGGCTCAGGGTGCCGGGGCTCAGGGTGCCGGGGCTCAGGGTGTTGGGGCTCAGGGTGCCGGGGCTCAGGGTGCCGGGGCTCAGGGTGTTGAGGCTCAGGGTGTTGGGGCTCAGGGTGCCGGGGCTCAGGGTGTTGGGGCTCAGGGTGTTGGGGCTCAGGGTGCCGGGGCTCAGGGTGTTGAGGCTCAGGGTGTTGGTGCTCAGGGTGTTGGGGCTCAGGGTGCCAGGGCTCAGGGTGCCGGGGCTCAGGGTGCCGGGGCTCAGGGTGCCGGGGCTCAGGGTGCCGGGGCTCAGGGTGTTGGGGCTCAGGGTGCCGGGGCTCAGGGTGTTGAGGCTCAGGGTGTTGGGGCTCAGGGTGCCGGGGCTCAGGGTGTTGGGGCTCAAGGTGCCGGGGCTCAGGGTGCCGGGGCTCAGGGTGTTGGGGCTCAGGGTGTTGGGGCTCAAGGTGCCGGGGCTCAGGGTGCCGGGGCTCAGGGTGTTGGGGCTCAGGGTGCCGGGGCTCAGGGTGTTGGGGCTCAAGGTGCCGGGGCTCAGGGTGCCGGGGCTCAGGGTGTTGGGGCTCAGGGTGTTGGGGCTCAAGGTGCCGGGGCTCAGGGTGCCGGGGCTCAGGGTGTTGGGGCTCAGGGTGTTGGGGCTCAGGGTGTTGGGGCTCAGGGTGCCGGGGCTCAGGGTGCCGGGGCTCAGGGTGCCGGGGCTCAGGGTGTTGGGGCTCAGGGTGTTGGGGCTCAGGGTGCCGGGGCTCAGGGTCCCTCCCGCCGCCCCCCAGGGCTGCATGAACAACGTCACCTTCGGCACTGCCCGCTCCGGGTACTACGAGACGGTGGCGGGCGGGGCCGGGGCGGGCCCTGGCTGGCACGGCCGCAGCGGGGTGCACACGCACATGACCAACACCCGCATCACCGACCCCGAGATCCTGGAGCAGCGGTGCGGGACCGGGGGGTCGGGAGGGGACGGGGGTGCGGGGGGGTGCGGGCGCTGGAGCTGCCGGGGATGCCCCGCAGTGCAGGGGGCGCTGGGGGCGCTGGGGGCGCTGCTGAGCACTGGAGCTCCGGTGCCGCCCGCAGGTGCAGGGGGCGCTGGGGGCGCTGGGGGGCGCTGCTGAGCACTGGAGCTCCGGTGCTGCCCGCAGGTGCAGGGGGCGCTGCGGGCGCTGGGGGGCGCTGCTGAGCACTGGAGCTCCGGTGCCGCCCGCAGGTGCAGGGTGCAGGGTGCAGGGGGCGCTGGGGGCGCTGGGGGCGCTGCTGAGCACTGGAGCTGCCGGGGATGCCCCGCAGTGCAGGGGGCGCTGCGGGCGCTGGGGGGCGCTGCTGAGCACTGGAGCTCCGGTGCTGCCCGCAGGTACCCGGGTGCAGGGGTGCAGGGGGCGCTGGGGGCGCTGGGGGCGCTGCTGAGCACTGGAGCTCCGGTGCCGCCCGCAGGTACCCGGTGGTGCTGCAGCGCTTCGGGCTGCGGGCGGGCTCGGGAGGCGCCGGGCGCTGGCGCGGCGGGGACGGCCTGGTCCGGGAGCTGCTGTTCCGGGAGCGGCTGGAGCTGGCGGTGCTGAGCGAGAGGAGGGTGCTGAGGCCCTACGGGCTCTGCGGTGAGAGCTCGGGGGGCGCGGGGCTGGGGGCGACGGGGCAGCAATGGAGCAGCACGGACCCATGGGGGCAGCAATGGCACCCATGGAGCAGCAGGGACCCATGGGGGCAACGGGGCGCCCATGGAGCAGCACCGACCCATGGGGGCAGCAATGGCACCCATGGAGCAGCACGGAACAATGGGGGCAGCAATGGCACCCATGGAGCAGCAGGGACCCATGGGGGCAGCAATGGCACCCATGGAGCAGCAGGGACCCATGGGGGCAGCAATGGCACCCATGGAGCAGCAGGGACCCATGGGGGCAGCAATGGCACCCATGGAGCAGCACGGACCCATGGGGGCAGCAATGGCACCCCGTGAACCCCCATGACTCCCCATAACCCCCTGACCCCCATCTCTCCCTTAGGGGGCAGCCCCGGTGCCCCAGGCCTGAACCTGCTGCTGCGCCGCGACGGGAGAACCCTCAACCTGGGGGGCAAGAGCTCCGTGTCGGTGGAGCCGGGGGTGAGTGCGGGGACACCCCATACGTCACCTCCAGCCCCCACAGAGACCCGGACGTAACCCATAGAGACCCATGGATGCCCCATGGACCCCCAACCCCCCACCCAGATCCCCCCCATCCCCCCCCTTTCCCCCCTGACCCCTGCTCCCCCCATAGGACGTTTTCCGCCTCCTGACCCCCGGTGGCGGCGGCTTCGGAGCCCCCGAGGACGGGCCCGGGGCCGGGGCTGAGGATGGGGCCGGGGACAGAGCCCGGGGGGGGGGCCCGGTGCCACCGCCCCCCCCCAGCTTCACCGAGCGCGGCAGCGTCTTCGAGTACCGGCGGGCGCAGGAGAGCGTCTGAGGGGCTGCCCCACAACTGCGGCCATGGGGCTGCCCCACGGCGCACAGCGCACCCCATGGGCTGCCCCACGGCACACAGCGCACCCCATGGGCTGCCCCACAACTGCGGCCATGGGGCTGCCCCACAGCACACAGCGCACCCCATGGGCTGCCCCACAACTGCGGCCATGGGGCTGCCCCATGGCGCACAGCGCACCCCATGGGCTGCTCCACGGCACACAGCGCACCCCATGGGCTGCCCCACAACTGCGGCCATGGGGCTGCCCCACGGCACACAGCGCACCCCATGGGCTGCCCCACGGCACACAGCGCACCCCATGGGCTGCCCCACAACTGCGGCCATGGGGCTGCCCCACGGCACACAGCGTACCCCATGGGCTGCCCCACGGCACACAGCGCACCCCATGGGCTGCCCCACAACTGCGGCCATGGGGCTGCCCCACGGCACACAGCGCACCCCATGGGCTGCCCCACAGCACACAGCACACCCCATGGGCTGCCCCACGGCACACAGCACACCCCATGGGCTGCCCCACGGCACACAGCACACTCAATGGGCAGCCCCCAACCCCATAGGCACACACCCCATGGGGCAGCCCCCCCCAGGGTATGCACAGCCCATAGGGCAATCCCCCAACCCCACATGCATATATCCCACGGGGCAGCCCCCCAACCCTAGATACGCACAAGTCTATAGGGCAGCCCCTAACCCCAAGTAGCACCCCCTTGATCTTAGCTATGCACAATCCATGGGGCATTCCCCGAGCTCCCTTCACACACACCCCATAGGGCAGCTCCCCTCACTACACACACTCTATGGGGCAGCCCCCCAACCCTAGATACGCACAACTGATGTGGCAGACCCCAACCCCAATGCACACCCCATAGGGCAGCTCCCCTCACTACGCACACTCCCTGTGGGGCAGCCCCCAACCCTAGATAGGCACAGTCAATAGGGCAGCCCCCAAGCAGCATCCCCTTGATCGTAGCTATGCACACTCCATGGGGCAGACCCCAGCTCCCTTCACCCGCTATGGGGCGGTTCCCCAACTCCAGCTATGCACTCCCCAAAGCAGAGGGGACCGAGGGTCACCTCATGGGGCAGAGCTCAGGGTACTGCTATGGGGCAGCCTCTGCCCCATAGCTCTGCCCGTGGGCTTCAGCGCTTCTGCCTTGAAGCACATGGGGACCCCCACCCAGCACCCCGCAAATGTGGGGGCTGAGCCCCACAAGTGTGGGTCTCCATCTGCCCCATTGATCCCAGCTTGGTGCCTTCTAATAAAGGATTCAGACCTGCCCATGGCCTTGTGTGTGATGGGGGTCCCTGCCCCCAGCGATGGGGGGTGGGGGCAGCCCCCCAAGTGCTGTGGGGCTGGGGCAGTGTTTGGGCCTTTATGATAAAACTGACTGGAGCCAGGTCAATGCCGGATCAATGTCTCATCACTGCCCCATCAATTCCGGACCAATGCCAGGTTGGTGCCAGATCAATGCCCCATCAATACCCCATCAATGCCGGATCAATGTGGGATCAATGCTGGATCAGTGACAGATTGGTCCCAGATCAATGTCAAATCAATGCCCCATCAATACCAGATCAATGCTGGATCGATGCCAGATTGGTCCCAGATCAATGTCAAATCAATGCCCCATCAATGCCGGATCAATGTGGGATCAATGCTGGATCAGTGACAGATTGGTCCCAGATCAGTGTCAAATCAATGCCCCATCAATACTAGATCAATGCCGGATCAATGCTGGATCAATGCCAGATTGGTTCCAGATCAATGTCAAATCAATGCCCCATCAATGCCCCATCAATACCAGATCAATGTAGGATCAATGTCAGACCATTACCAGCTCAGTGCTGGATCAATGCTGAACTGGTCCCAGCTCAGTGCTGGATCAATGCTGAACTGGTCCCAGCTCAGTGCTGGATCAATGCTGAACTGGTCCCAGCTCAGTGCTGGATCAATGCTGAACTGGTCCCAGCTCAGTGCTGGATCAATGCTGAACTGGTCCCAGCTCAGTGCTGGATCAATGCTGAACTGGTCCCAGCTCAGTGCTGGATCAATGCTGAACTGGTCCCAGCTCAGTGCTGGATCAATGCTGAACTGATCCCAGCTCAGTGCTGGATCAATGCTGAACTGGCCCCAGATCAGTGCTGGATCAATGCTGAACTGGCCCCAGCTCAGTGCTGGATCAATGCTGAACTGGTCCCAGATCAGTGCTGGATCAATGCTGAACTGGTCCCAGATCAGTGCTGGATCAATGCTGAACTGGTCCCAGCTCAGTGCTGGATCAATGCTGAACTGGTCCCAGCTCAGTGCTGGATCAATGTCAGACCATTACCAGCTCAGTGCTGGATCAATGCTGAACTGGTCCCAGCTCAGTGCTGGATCAATGCTGAACTGGTCCCAGCTCAGTGCTGGATCAATGTCAGACCATTACCAGCTCAGTGCTGGATCAATGCTGAACTGGTCCCAGATCAGTGCTGGATCAATGCTGAACTGGTCCCAGCTCAGTGCTGGATCAATGCTGAACTGGTCCCAGCTCAGTGCTGGATCGGTGCCATACTGGTGCTGGCTCGGTGCTGGGTCGGTACCAGACCAATGCCCCATCACTGCCGGGTCCATGCTGGGTCAGAGCTGGAGCGGTCCCAGATCAACACTGGATCGATACTGAACCAGCGCTGGATCACTGCTGGATCCGTGCCGGATCAGTGCCACGATGGTGCCGGATCAGTGTCGGATCCATGCTGGATCTGTGCTGGATCAGCACCAGATCACTGCCACGATGGTGCCGGATCAGTGTTAGATCACTGCCGGATCAGCACCAGATCAGTGCCACGATGGTGCCGGATCAGTGTCGGATCCATGCTGGATTCGTGCTGGATCAGCGCCAGATCAGTGCCACGATGGTGCCGGATCAGTGCCGGATCAGTGTTAGATCACTGCTGGATCAGCACCAGATCAGTGCCACGATGGTGCCAGATCAGTGTTGGATCAGTGTTAGATCACTGCCGGATCAGCACCAGATCAGTGCCACGATGGTGCCGGATCAGTGTTAGATCACTGCTGGATCAGCACCAGATCAGTGCCACAATGGCGCTGGATCAGTGTTAGATCACTGCCGGATCAGCACCAGATCAGTGCCACGATGGTGCCGGATCAGTGCTGGATCAGTGTTAGATCACTGCCGGATCAGCACCAGATCAGTGCCACGATGGTGCCAGATCAGTGCCGGATCAGTGTTAGATCACTGCTGGATCAGCACCAGATCAGTGCCACGATGGTGCTGGATCAGTGTTGGATCACTGCCGGATCAGCACCAGATCAGTGCCACGATGGCGCCGGATCAGTGCCGGATCAGTGTTAGATCACTGCTGGATCAGCACCAGATCAGTGCCACGATGGTGCCAGATCAGTGTTGGATCAGTGTTAGATCACTGCCGGATCAGCACCAGATCAGTGCCACGATGGTGCCGGATCAGTGCTGGATCAGTGTTAGATCACTGCTGGATCAGCACCAGATCAGTGCCACGATGGTGCCAGATCAGTGCCGGATCAGTGTTAGATCACTGCCGGATCAGCACCAGATCAGTGCCACGATGGTGCCGGATCAGTGCCGGATCAGTGTTAGATCACTGCTGGATCAGCACCAGATCAGTGCCACGATGGTGCCGGATCAGTGCTGGATCAGTGTTAGATCACTGCCGGATCAGCACCAGATCAGTGCCACGATGGTGCCAGATCAGTGTCGGATCCGTGCTGGATCCGTGCTGGATCAGCGGCACATTGACACCAGCACCATGTCCCAGTCACCCCTTGTCCCAGTGTCCCGGTGTCCCGGTGTCCCAGTGTCCCGGTGCTGGTGTCGCTGTGTCCCAGTGCCCCGGTGTTGCTGTGTCCTGGTGCTGGTGTCCCGGTGCTGGTGTCCCGGTGCTGGTGTCCCGGTGTCCCAGTGTCCCGGTACTGGAGTGCCGGTGTTGCTGTGTCCCAGTGCCGGTGTCCCGGTGCTGCGGTGCCGGTGTTGCTGTGTCCCAGTGCCGGTGTCCCGGTGCTGCGGTGCCGGTGTTGCTGTGTCCCAGTGCCGGTGTCCCGGTGCTGCGGTGCCGGTGTTGCTGTGTCCCAGTGCCGGTGTCCCGGTGCTGCGGTGCCGGTGTCGCTGTGTCCCAGTGCCGGTGTTGCTGTGTCCCAGTGCCGGTGTCCCGGTGCTGCGGTGCCAGTGTCGCTGTGTCCCAGTGCCGGTGTTGCTGTGTCCCAGTGCCGGTGCTGCGGTGCCGGTGTCGCTGTGTCCCAGTGCCGGTGTCCCGGTGCTGCGGTGCCGGTGCCGGTGCCGGTGTTGTTGTCAGGGCGCGCCGGGGCCCACGTGCAGGCTGAGGGCCACGGGCAGGTGATCGGAGCACGTGGCCAAGCGGGTGATGAAGGAGACGGCGGCGACGTCCTGGGGACAGGGGATGGGGGGCTCAGGGGGGTCAGGGGGGTCAGGGGGGTCAGGGGGGTCAGGGGGGGCTCAGGGGGGTTGGGGGTTCAGGGGGGCCTAAGGGGGGGTCAGGGGGGTCAGGGGGGGCTCAGGGGGGTCAGGGGGGGCTCAGGGGGGGCTCAGGGGGGTTGGGGGTTCAGGGGGGCCTAAGGGGGGGTCAGGGGGGCTCAGGGGGGTCAGGGGGGGCTCAGGGGGGGTCAGGGGGGGCTCAGGGGGGTCAGGGGGCGCTAAGGGGGGGTCAGGGGGGGCTCAGGGGGGGTCAGGGGGGGTCAGGGGGCGCTAAGGGGGCTCAGGGGGGTCAGGGGGGGTCAGGGGGCTCAGGGGGGGTCAGGGGGGTCAGGGGGGCTCAGGGGGGTCAGGGGGGCTCAGGGGTCTCGGGTTCCCCCCCCATTGCAGCTCTCACCGTGCGCAGCGGCGGCCGCGGCCCGGAACACGGCGTAATCCAAGCGGCGGCCCCGGCACGGGGCGGGGAAGGAGGCGTCCGGGAGCCCCGAGGCCAGGATGGGGCCCGCCAGGAACCGGCAGCGGCCACCGGGAGAGGAGAGGGTCCTGGGGGGACACGGGAGGGCAGTGAGGGGGGCACGGGGGGGGGACAGGGAGGGAGGGGGGCAGAGAGGGATGGGGGCACTGCGGGATGGGGGCAGAGGGGGATGGGGGCAGAGAGGGATGGGGGCAGAGTGGGATGGGGGCAGAGTGGGATGGGGGCAGAGTGGGATGGGGGCAGCACGGGATGGGGGCACTGCGGGATGGGGGCAGAGTGGGATGGGGGCACTGCGGGATGGGGGCAGAGTGGGATGGGGGCAGAGTGGGATGGGGGCAGCGCGGGATGGGGGCAGCACGGGATGGGGGCACTGCGGGATGGGGGCAGAGAGGGATGGGGGCAGAGAGGGATGGGGGCACTGCGGGATGGGGGCAGAGCGGGATGGGGGCACTGCGGGATGGGGCAGAGCGGGATGGGGGCACTGTGGCACCCGGTCAGCACGGGATGGGGACAGCACAAAGTGAGGGAAGGGCACCAGGGCACCACGGTGACACCAGAGCACCGCAGTGACACCAGGGCACCACGGTGACACCAGGGCACCGGGACACTCCGGCATGAAGACACCAGGGGATGGGGGACTTGGGATGGGGAATGCAGCAGGACAGGGGCGCCATGGGATAGGGACAAGGGGGAAGTGGAATGGGGACGTGAGGACACCATGGCAGAGGGAAACAGTGGCATGGGGACATGATGGAATGGGGACGTGGGGACTTGGGGACATGGGGGCACAGGGATGGGGTGGCACAGGGACCTCATGGCACAGGGATGGCCCCCCCCCCCCCCCAGGGCTTTGATGGCCTTTCCCCATGTCCCCTCCCCATCACCTCTTCATCTTCTCCGGGGTGGACACGGGCTCCTCATAGATCTCCAGGTAGTTGAGGAGAGTGCCTGGGAACAGGGGAGATGGGGCACATAAGGATATGGGGGAGATGGGGCACATAAGGATATGGGGGAGATGGGGCACATAAGGACATGGGGGGAGATGGGGCACATAAGGATATGGGGGAAGATGGGGCAGATAAGGATATGGGGGGAGATGGGGCACATAAGGATATGGGGGGAGGTGGACACAGGGGTTGGGACAAGTGGTGATGAGAACAGGGACGGTGCCCGGGCCAGGCCACGCTGTGTCCCTGGCGGGTGGCAGGGGGTGCCCAGTCCCACCTATGGCCCAGGGCTCATCCTGCCCCGGTCCCTGGCGGCACGGGTCCTGGTAGAGCTCGAAGAGCCGGTGCCGCTGGTTGAGCTGGTCACCTGCGGGCAGGGACGCAGAGGGGGTCACCCCATGGACAACGCGTGCTCCCTGTGCCCTCAGGTCCCTCAGTCCCCATGTCTCCTATCCCCATGTCCCTATGTCCCCATATCGCCTATCCCCATGTCCCTCAGTCCCCATATCCCCTATCCCCATGTCTCTATGTCCCCTATCCCCATGTCCCTCAGTCCCCATGTCCCCTATCCCCATGTCCCTATGTCCCCATATCGCCTATCCCCATGTCCCTCAGTCCCCATATCCCCTATCCCCATGTCTCTATGTCCCCTATCCCCATGTCCCCTCTCTCCATGTCCCCTACCCCCTATCCCCATGTCCCCTATCCCCACCTCCCCTATCCCCTATCCCCTATCCCCACCTCCCCTATCCCCACCTCCCCATCTCCCGTATCCCCTATCCCCACGTCCCCTACCCCCATCTCCCCTATCCCCACCTCCCCTGTCCCCCTATCCCCTATCCCCACGTCCCCTATCCCCCTGTACCCTATCCCCACCTCCCCTGTCCCCCTATCCCCACGTCCCCTATCCCCCCGTCCCCTATCCCCACCTCCCCTATCCCCTATCCCCTATCCCCCTGTCCCCTATTCCCCTATCCCCACGTCCCCCATCCCCACGTCCCCTATCCCCATCTCCCCCATCCCCACCTCCCCTGTCCCCCTATCCCCACGTCCCCTATCCCCCCGTCCCCTATCCCCACCTCCCCTATCCCCACGTCCCCTATCCCCCTGTCCCCTATCCCCCTATCCCCTATCCCCTATCCCCCCGTCCCCTATCCCCCATCCCCACGTCCCCCATCCCCACGTCCCCCATCCCCACGTCCCCCACCCCCACGTCCCCATGTCCCCAGGTCCCCCCCGTCCGTTCCCCCCCGTGTCCCCACCGCGGGAGCAGTTGTCGAAGTTGAGGTCCCCGCAGAGGACGTCGAAGGCCACCAGGTCCCCGCTGCGCTCCTGCTCCTGCTGGAACCGCTGCAGCCAGCGCAGCGCCAGCGTCAGCTGCGCGTCCCGGACGGCGCCGTCCCCTGCGGCACACGGGGGCCGTGGAACCGCTGCGCTGCCGCCCCCCGGCCCGCTCCGTCCCCGCCGCCCGCCGCTCACCGGCCGGCGCCTGCAGGTGCGTGCAGCCCACGTAGCCCACGATGCGGCGGTGCCGCGCCGAGCCCAGCTGCACCTGCGGGACGACAGCGGCCTCAGCGGGGCCCCGGCACCGCGGCGGGGCCCGGCGGGACCCGCGCTCACCTGGACCATGAGCAGCCCCTTGTCGGCCATCGCGTCCTCCCGGGCGCCGTTGGGGAAGCTGCGGAAGGCGGCGGCCAGCACCGGGAAGCGGCTGGCGAGGAACAAGCCGCTGCCGAGCAGCCGCAGGCGCCCGCGGCGCAGCCCCCCCGTGCCCACCTCCGAGATAACGTGCGGGAACACGCGGCCGAGCCGGCGGCGGAGACACGCGGCGGCCGCGCCGTCGAACACCTCCTGCAGGCAAAGGACGTCGGCGGCCGGCGGGAAGCGCTCGGACAGCGGCGGCTCCGGCTCCGTCAGCGGCGGCTCCGGCTCCGTCAGCGGCGGCTCCGGCTCCGTCACCGGCGGCTCCGGTTCCCTCACCGGCGGCTCCGGCTCCGCCATCGGCGGCTCCGGCTCCGTCAGCGGCGCCTCCACCTCGGGCATCTCCAGGGCCACGCCGCGCTCGGTGCTCAGGGTCCCTCCGTAGCCGTTGGCTCCGCGGTGCCGCGGCTCCACCAGGCCCGCGCGGTCGCTGCCGGGGTCCGGTGGGGCCGGGACGAGGCGCCGGGCGATGTCCGCTGCCCGCTGCGGGGTCTGCCCCAGGTTGCTGAACTTGGCCAAGCCGCTGGGCAGGAGGCAGAGGTTGGCGCTGACGAAGGTGAAGGTCCGGGGCTGCCGCAGGTCCCACGGCTCGGCCGGCGCCGCCGCCGTGTGCTGGTAAAGGAAGGGGCTCCGCGCCGCCTGCAGCGGCAGCCACAGCAGCAGCCCCAGCGCCGTGAGGGGCAGCGAGAGCAGCAGCAGCACCGCGAGCACCGGCCCCGCCACCGCCCGAGCGGCGCAACCGCGGCACCAAGCGCACGGCCGCCGCCGCCGCCGCTCCGCCGTCGTGGGCCGCAGGTCCAGGAGCCGGTTGAGGGCCCAGGAGCCGGGAGCCAGCAGCGCCCGAGCCACGGCGTCCAGAGCCGCCAGCGCGGGGCTGCGGAACGGGGCCTGCGGCAGCCGCATCCCCTGGGGCGCGCTCAGCGCGGGGTCCCCGCCGCAGCCGCTGACACCTGCGGGACACGGAGCCGCGTTGGGACCGAGCGGCCGCAGCCGGAGCCGCCCCCGCGGGAGCCTCCGCGTCCCCCGTGAGCGCCCCGCGCGGCTCCGGGTCCGACGGAAGCACCGGAGCGGGCCGGGGGCCGCGGAGCAACCGGAGCCCGAGCACCGGCACCCACGGAGACCCCGGCACCGGCGGCACTCCCGGCAGCGCCGCTCGCCCGCGCCCGGGAGCCTCCGTCCGGCCGCGGGAGCCGGGAAGGGGCTGAGCCGCGGCGGCGCCGGGACTGGCCCGACGGGTTCCCGGTACCTGCGGGGGGCAGGACCCGGCGCCACGGGCGAAAACACCGCGTCTGCCCCGGCACCGCCGGCTGCGCCAGGGAGCCCTGAGCGAGCCTGACCGGGTCTGAGTGAGCCCTGAGCGAGCCTGACTGAGCCTGACTGAGCCTGACCGGGTCTGAGCGAGCCCTGAGCGAGCCCTGACCGGGTCTGAGCGAGCCCTGAGCGAGCCCTGACCGGGTCTGAGCGAGACCTGAGCGAGCCTGAGTGAGCCCTGACTGAGCCTGACTGAGCCTGACTGAGCCTGACCGGGTCTGAGTGAGCCCTGAGCGAGCCCTGAGCGAACCTGACTGAGCCTGACCGGGTCTGACCGGGTCTGAGTGAGACCTGAGACCTGAGCGAGCCTGACTGAGCCTGACCGGGTCTGAGCGAGCCCTGAGCGAGCCTGACTGAGCCTGACCGGGTCTGAGCGAGCCCTGAGCGAGCCTGACTGAGCCTGACCGGGTCTGAGCGAGCCCTGAGCGAACCTGACCGGGTCTGAGTGAGACCTGAGTGAGCCCTGAGCGAACCTGACCGGGTCTGAGTGAGACCTGAGTGAGACCTGAGCGAACCTGACTGGGTCTGAGCGAGCCTGACTGAGCCTGACTGAGCCTGACCGGGTCTGAGTGAGACCTGAGTGAGACCTGAGCGAACCTGACTGAGCCTGACCGGGTCTGAGTGAGACCTGAGTGAGACCTGAGCGAGTCTGAGAGAGCCCTGCCTGAGCCCGGGTCCTGCCTGAGCCTGAGCCCAAGCCCAAGCCCGAGCCCTGCCTGAGCTTGAGCCCTGCCTGAGTCCTGCCTGAGCCGTAGCCCTGCTCCAGCCTGAGTCCTGTCTGAGTCTGACCTGACCCTACCTGAGTACTGACTGAGCCTGGGTTTTACCTAAGCTTGAGTCCTGTCTGTCCTGCCCACGTCTGACCTGACCCTACCTGAGTACTGACTGAGCCTGGGTCTTGCCTAAGCTTGAGTCCTGTCTGAGTCCTGTCTGAGTCCTGCCTGAGTCTGACCTGACCCAACCTGAGTACTGACTGAGCCTGGGTCTTGCCTAAGCTTGAGTCCTGTCTGTCCTGCCCAAGTCTAACCTGACCCTGCCAGAGTCCTGCCCACGTCCGGGGCCCTGCCCAAGTCCCGAGTCCTGCTCCAGCCTGAGTCCTGTCTGAGTCCTGCCCTCCTGCGCCCACTGCCAGCGTGGGATGCTGCTGGGCACTGGGGATGCTGGGGTCACTGGGAGCGCTGGGGCTGCTCCAACCCATCCCAGGTCCCGGTACACGCAGCCGCTCAGGGCTGTGTTGGCTGGTGGTGTCCCTGGCCTGGCACCAACCTTGGCTCCATCCCCGCTGCTGCCATGGGGCCAGGGCACAGCCATGGGGCTGGTTCCCACCTCACTGACCCCAGCACGGCCCTGGCACAGCTCTGGCACGGCCCCAGCACGGTTCTGGCACACTTCCTGCCCCATGGTTCCTGCCCCACGGCGCTGGCGCAGCTCCGAATGACTCAGCCCAGGGCCCGGCACTTCCCAGTGGCTCCCACATCCCACGGGAAGGTCAATCACTGTCACGGGAGTGTGAGTGTGCGGGGAGCGGCCCCCGCGGTGCCGGGGTCACCGTGAGCCATGGACAGGCAGCCACAGCGGAGCCGGCAGAGCCGGTGGGGCCGAACACGGAGCGGGAGCAGGAACAGGGAGCAGGGAACAGGGAGAAGCAGGCAGCAGTCGTTGTTCTCACAGGACTGATGTGGGCATTGTGCAGGCAGCAGAACCAGCATTGACCCACGGTGCAGGCAGCAGAACCACCATTGACCCATTGCCCCACGGTGCAGGCAAGCACCGGGAAGAGGCATTGACCCATTGCCCCACGGTGCAGGAAACAGCAGGAAGAGTCATTGACCCATTGCACCACAGTGCAGGAAGCAGCACTGCCCCATTGCCCCACAGTGCAGGAAGCAGCAGGAAGCAGCATTGCCCCATTGCCGCACAGTGCAGGAAGCATCTGGAAGCAGCATTGCCCCATTGCCCCACAGTGCGGGCAGCAGCTGGAAGCAGCATTGCCCCATTGCCGCACAGTGCAGGAAGCATCTGGAAGCAGCATTGCCCCATTGCCCCACAGTGCGGGCAGCAGCCGGAAGCAGCATTGCCCCATTGCCCCACAGTGTGGGCAGCCGCCGGAAGCAGCATTGCCCCATTGCCCCACAGTCTGGGCAGCAGCCGGAAGCAGCATTGCCCCATTGCCCCACAGTGTGGGCAGCAGCCGGAAGCAGCATTGCCCCATTGCCGCACAGTGCGGGCAGCAGCTGGAAGCAGCATTGCCCTATTGCCTTATGGTGGGGGCAGTAGCAGGAAGTGGCATTTCCCGTGGTACAGGCAGGAGAACCGGCAGTGTTGGCAGGGCGGGCAGCACCAGGGCCCCCGGTGCTGTGTTTGCCCAGCACCTGCCTGTTTGCCTGCACCGCGCTGCCTGTACCTTGCTGCCTGTCCTGTGCTGCCCAGCAGCTCCTGCCCGCCACTGCCTTCGGTGCTGGCAATGGAATGAGTGGCACCGACCCCCAGGGCTGGTTCCTTCCCTGAGATCCCGGCTGCCCTGAGCTGCCCGCATCAGCCCCTGCCCTCACCAGCCCTGAGCTGCCCGCACCAGTCCCCTGCCCTCACCAGCCCCTGCCCTCACCAGTCCCCTGCCCGCACCAGTCCCCTGCCCGCACCAGTCCCCTGCCCTCACCAGCCCCTGCCCTCACCAGTCCCCTGCCCGCACCAGTCCCCTGCCCTCACCAGCCCCTGCCCGCACCAGCCCCTGCCCACACCAGCCCCTGCCCTCACCAGCCCCTGCCCACACCAGTCCCTCTGCCGCCGGCCTCGGTCACGCCACGTCCCGTGTTCCCGGTGCCCGCCGCTCACCTTCAGACTCCAGGGCCCCGGGCGCCATGGCCAAAGCCACCAACACGGGAGGCTCCGGCCCCGCTGCCGACGGTCACCGGCGGCTCCGCAGGTCACAAACATCCGCTGGCTGCGGCCGGGCCCGGTGCCCGGGCTGGCGACATTCCTGCCGCGGTGCGTGGCCAGCGCCGCACCTCCTCTTCCACCTGCGGGCAGGGGCCGGCACAGTGCGGGCAGGGGTGGGCACGGTGCGGGCAGGGGTGGGCACGGTGAGGGCAGGGGCGGGTATGGGGCGGGCAGGGGCGGGCAGCGGTACGGACGAGGTCTGGCAGTGGTAAGGCAGGGAGCCGGAGCTGCTGGTGCTGCACCTTGCCCGGCTGGTTCAACCGGCGCTGTAACCCCTTGTCTGCCGCGTCCTGGCTGTGCCGGTGCCCGGGGGGGTGGTGACGGGCGCAGGGTGACGGGTGCAGGGTGACAGGTGCTGGGTGCTGGGCGCAGGGTGCTGGGTGCAGGGTGTTGGGTGCAGGGTGCTGAGTGCTGGGTGCTGAGTGCTGAGTGCAGGGTGCTGAGTGCTGGGTGCTGTGTGCAGGGTGTTGGGTGCAGGGTGCTGAGTGCTGGGTGCAGGGTGCTGTGTGCAGGGTGCGGGTGCTGTCCCCTACCTGGCTGCTTCTCGGTGAGCTCCGGCTGCGCTCGGCCCGGCCCCGCGTGTCCGCTCGTTTCCCGTCGGCGCCGGCTGACTCCGCGCTGCTTTTCCCCTTCCTGCCACGGGCAGCGCGGAGCCGGGGCTGAGGCGGGGCTGAGCCCCCCAGAAACCTGCGCCCAGCACCGGCCCGGCCCCTCCCGGGCTCACCTCAGGACCAGGGGTGCCCGTGCCCCCCTCCGCGGGGCTGCCCCCTCCCTCCCGTGCTCCCGGGGCCGGTTCCAGGCTCCCGCTTCCGCATCCGAGCGGCGGCGGCTGCCAAAGGGAACAGGGAAAAGAGCCACGGCCTTGACCGCGGGGTGACCCCCCCCTCCCTGCACCGGTGTCTGTAACCCTGCCTGCACCCAGCACCCTGCCTGCACCCAGCACCGCTGCCTGTAACCCTGCCTGCACCCAGCACCGGTGTCTGTAACCCTGCCTGCACCCAGCACCGCTGCCTGTAACCCTGCCTGCACCCAGCACCGGTGTCTGTAACCCTGCCTGCACCCAGCACCGGTGTCTGTAACCCTGCCTGCACCCAGCACCGGTGTCTGTAAGCCGGCCTGCACCCAGCACCCTGCCTGCACCCAGCACCGCTGCCTGCACCCAGCACCGCTGCCTGTAACCCTGCCTGCACCCAGCACTGGTGTCTGTAACCCTGCCGGCACCCAGCACCGGTGTCTGTAACCCTGCCTGCACCCAGCACCCTGCCTGCACCCAGCACCGGTGTCTGTAACCCTGCCGGCACCCAGCACCGCTGCCTGTAACCCTGCCTGCACCCAGCACCGCTGCCTGTAACCCTGCCTGCACCCAGCACTGGTGTCTGTAACCCTGCCTGCACCCAGCTCCCTGCCTGCACCCAGCACCGCTGCCTGTAACCCTGCCTGCACCCAGCACCGCTGCCTGTAACCCTGCCTGCACCCAGCACCGCTGCCTGTAACCCTGCCTGCACCCAGCACTGGTGTCTGTAACCCTGCCTGCACCCAGCTCCCTGCCTGCACCCAGCACCGCTGCCTGTAACCCTGCCTGCACCCAGCACCGCTGCCTGTAACCCTGCCTGCACCCAGCACCGGTGTCTGTAACCCTGCCTGCACCCAGCACTGGTGTCTGTAACCCTGACTGCACCCAGCACCCTGCCTGCACCCAGCACCGCTGCCTGCACCCAGCACCGCTGCCTGTAACCCTGCCTGCACCCAGCACCGGTGTCTGTAACCCTGCCTGCACCCAGCACCGGTGTCTGTAACCCGGCCTGCACCCAGCACCGCTGCCTGTAACCCTGCCGGCACCCAGCACCGGTGTCTGTAACCCGGCCTGCACCCAGCACCCTGCCTGCACCCAGCACCGGTGTCTGTAACCCTGCCGGCACCCAGCACCCTGCCTGCACCCAGCACCGCTGCCTGTAACCCTGCCTGCACCCAGCACCGGTGTCTGTAACCCTGCCGGCACCCAGCACCGCTGCCTGTAACCCTGCCTGCACCCAGCACCGGTGTCTGTAACCCTGCCTGCACCCAGCACCGCTGCCTGTAACCCTGCCTGCACCCAGCACCGCTGCCTGTAACCCTGCCTGCACCCAGCACCGGTGTCTGTAACCCTGCCTGCACCCAGCACCGCTGCCTGTAACCCTGCCTGCACCCAGCACCGGTGTCTGTAACCCTGCCTGCACCCAGCACCGCTGCCTGTAACCCTGCCTGCACCCAGCACCGGTGTCTGTAACCCTGCCTGCACCCAGCACCGGTGTCTGTAACCCTGCCTGCACCCAGCACCGGTGTCTGTAACCCGGCCTGCACCCAGCACCCTGCCTGCACCCAGCACCGCTGCCTGCACCCAGCACCGCTGCCTGTAACCCTGCCTGCACCCAGCACTGGTGTCTGTAACCCTGCCGGCACCCAGCACCGCTGCCTGTAACCCTGCCTGCACCCAGCACCGCTGCCTGTAACCCTGCCTGCACCCAGCACCGGTGTCTGTAACCCTGCCTGCACCCAGCACCGCTGCCTGTAACCCTGCCTGCACCCAGCACCGGTGTCTGTAACCCTGCCTGCACCCAGCACCGCTGCCTGTAACCCTGCCTGCACCCAGCACCGCTGCCTGTAACCCTGCCTGCACCCAGCACCGGTGTCTGTAACCCTGCCTGCACCCAGCACCGGTGTCTGTAACCCTGCCGGCACCCAGCACCCTGCCTGCACCCAGCACCGCTGCCTGTAACCCTGCCTGCACCCAGCACCGGTGTCTGTAACCCTGCCTGCACCCAGCACCGCTGCCTGTAACCCTGCCTGCACCCAGCACCGGTGTCTGTAACCCTGCCTGCACCCAGCACTGGTGTCTGTAACCCTGCCTGCACCCAGCACTGGTGTCTGTAACCCTGCCTGCACCCAGCACCGCTGCCTGTCACCCTGCCTGCACCCAGCACCGGTGTCTGTAACCCTGCCTGCACCCAGCACCGCTGCCTGTAACCCTGCCTGCACCCAGCACCGGTGTCTGTAACCCTGCCTGCACCCAGCACTGGTGTCTGTAACCCTGCCTGCACCCAGCACTGGTGTCTGTAACCCTGCCTGCACCCAGCACCGCTGCCTGTCACCCTGCCTGCACCCAGCACTGGTGTCTGTAACCCTGCCTGCACCCAGCTCCCTGCCTGCACCCAGCACCGCTGCCTGTAACCCCGCGTGCCCCCAGCGCCGCCGCACACGCCGTTGTTGCTCTGGCTCAGGTTTATTGCCCGGTGCCGGTGCCGGCGCTCACCAGAAGAAGAGCGGGTGCCCGTCCTCCCTGGCCAGCGCCTCCAGGCACTCCAGCAGCACCATCGCGTCCCGCAGCGCCGCCCGCGGCACCGTCTCGGCCAGGACGCGGCGCAGGAAGGCCGGGCTGTGCCGGGGGTCGGGGCTGCTGGGCCCCGCCAGGACGCCGAAGGCGTTCACCAGCGCCTCGCTGAAGGCGGGGTGCACCGAGGGGCTGTAGCCCAGCGCCTGCAGCCGCCGCATCACGCCCAGGTAGCGCCGCACGGCCGCCACGCAGCCCCGCTCGTCGAAGCTGCCCGGGACCGCGTTCAGCGCCGTCTGCGGGGGTTGGGGGGGGGGAGAGCGCCGGGTGAGCGCCGCGGGTCCCCGCCGGGCTGGCGGGGGCGGGGGGGGGCCGCAGGGCTCGGTACCGTCATGATCCTCTCGGGGATGGTGGCGACGGTGAAGCCGTAGAGCCGCGCGTGGTCGGGGAAGACGCTGGCGAGGATGCGGCGGTCGAGCTGGAACGCGATCTCACCCACCAGCGGCTCCCAGGGCCGGTGCCGGCTCCCTGCGGGGCCCCCGGCGGACGGAGTCAGCCCCGCACATCGGCAGCGCCACCGCGGCCCCGAGCTCCCCGCTGAGGCCCCCCCCGCTCACCTGGTGAACCCGAGACCGGCGGCGAGTCCTGCCCCGCCGCCGGCCCCGGCAGCTCCAACCCCGGTGCTTGCGGTGCTGCCGGGGGCGCCGCCGGGGCCGGGGCCGGGGCCGGGGCCGGGGCCGGGGCCGGTGGGAAGGGGTGCGGGGGGGGCCCGGCCGCCGCCGGCCGCAGGTCCGACAGCCTCATGCTGCTGCTGCTGCTCAGCTCCAGCGTCACGGGAGGGGTCCGGGAGCCGGCGGGGCTGAAGCGGTTCAGGGGGCACGAGAGCCGCAGGCTGTCAGCGCCGGGGGGGCCGGGCACGGTCACCGGGAGCGCTGCCGGGGAGGAGAAGACTGGGGGGGGGCTGCAGTGGAACCATCAGCCCAGGGCTGGGGCTGGGGTTAGGATGGGATGGGATGGGAATGGTTGGGGATGGGATTAGGATGGGGATGGGGATGAGGATGGATGGGGATGGAGATTGACTGGGATGGATGGGGATGGGATGGGATAGGGTTAGGGTGGAGATTGGGTGGGATGGAAAGCCCCCTCCGTATACATCTCATCCTGCCATCAGCGAATATCATGCCGCTGCTCAAGTTGCTGTTCATGCCGCTGCTGATGCCGGCGCTGCCGCTGATGCCGGCGCTGCTGTCGGTGACTGTCGAGCCCAGCGGCAGCGGAGCCCAGGGTCCATCCTGCGACTGCTGCGTGATGTCCCACGGGGAGCTCTGCTGCAGCGGTGCCAGCTCTGGCGCGCCGCTCGCTGCAGTGCTGTGGTCAGTGCATGTGCCACCGCCACCACAACCCTCTGCCACCACCAGCGCAACCCTCTGCCACCACCACCGCAACCCTCTGCCACCACCACCACAACCCTCTGCCATCACCACCATAACCCCTCTGCCACCGCCACCACAACCCTCTGCCACCACCACCACAACCCTCTGCCACCACCACCACAACCCTCTGCCACCACCACCGCAACCCTCTGCCACCATCACCGCAACCCTCTGCCACCATCACCGCAACCTTCTGCCACCACCACCACTGCAACCCTTTGCCACCACCACCATAACCCCTCTGCCACCACCACCACCACAACCCTCTGCCACCACCACTATAACCCCTCTGCCACCACCACTGCAACCCTCTGCCATCACCACCATAACCCCTCTGCCACCGCCACCGCAAGCCCTCTGCCACCACCAACATAACCCCTCTGCCACCACCACCACCGCAACCCTCTGCCACCACCACCACAACCCTCTGCCATCACCACCATAACCCCTCTGCCACCACCACCACAACCCTCTGCCATCACCACCACAACCCCTCTGCCACCACCACCATAACCCTTCTGCCACCACCACCACCGCAACCCTCTGCCATCACCACCACAACCCTCTGCCACCACCACCGCAACCTCTCTGCCATCATCACCACAACCTCTCTGCCACCACCACCACCACAACCCTCTGCCATCACCACCACCGCAACCCTCTGCCACCACCACCGCAACCTCTCTGCCACCACCACCACCGCAACCTCTCTGCCACCACCGCCGCAACCTCTCTGCCATCACCACCACAACCCCTCTGCCACCTCCACTGCCGAGGTGTTTCCTGTGCCACCACGGCCACCCACCCGTGCCAGGGAAGGGGAAGTAGCCGCTGTGGGTCCCGAGCGGCGGTGCGGAGCCGGGCACACCCCGCTGGCATTGCCGGAGCTGCCGCTGGTCCTGCAGCCGCCCCACAGCTCGCGCCAGCTCCTCGTTCTCCGCCAGCAGCGCCTGGATCTCGCGGCGCAGGCGGTCATAGCAGGCCAGGACCGTGAGCCCCGCGCGCGGCACCGGCTCCATGGGCTGCCCGGTGGTGCCAGCGGCAGCCCCGTGGAACCCGGGGGGAGCCGGGGCCCTGGTTCCATGGGGACGTCACAAAGGGACATCGCCCCCAACACCCAGCGCGGCCGCGGGCGCCCGGCACTGCCATGGCGCTCTGCCCCGGGAAGCACCCGCTCCACCGGCACGAGGAGGGGTCGCTGCTGCCGGGGGGCCCCGTGCTGCGCCCCTGCCTCCATCCCCCTCGCTCTGGGCCCGCAGGACCTCAGCTGGGGCCGTGCTGCGGCACGTGCTGGGTCACCGCGCCGCTGCCACCGCCGGCACCCCTGTGGGGAGCCTGGCTCAGCCCTTCCGGCTGCCGGGACCCCCGCGACGGCTGCGCCGGCCCCGCTTCCCCGGCCCCGCTCCACCACGCGTGGCCCAGCGCGCCCGCACGCTCCACGGAGAGCCTCGGCAGCGCCGACCCGAGCCCCAGCGCTGGGAGCCCCCCGGCACCGCCGTGCCCCGGTGCGGAGGAGGAGGCCCTCAGCACCACGCTGCCGCTGTGCCGGCTCAGCGCCAGCGCCAGCACCGCCATCGACCGCCGCTCCTTCCTCGCCACGGGCCTGGCCGCCGAGCTGCTGGAGGAGCTGCTGAGCCGGCGGCTGCCGGCGCCGCGGCCGGAGCAGGATGGCGGCAGCCCCGAGGAGCGCTGCTGCGCCAGCATCACCGCCTCCCCGTCACTGGAGCGGCTGCGCCGGCACAACCAGGGCTTCCAGCGCGCCATGGAGAGCTTTCGGGACCCGGCACGGGTGGCGCTGGAGGCTCCCGGCTGCCCCGGGCAGCGCTGGTGCCAGGCCCAGCACCGCGGCCACCCCTGCTGTGACCCTGCCTGGCACGTGGCCCATGGCTGCTGCGCCCGCGTGGAGCCGGTGCCGGGCATCGGGCACCAGCGTGGGCCAAAGCCCGGCCCCACGGCACCAACCCGCAGCGAAACCTCCAGCGCCCGGCAGCGCCACAAGCACCGCAGCGGCACCCGGGACGCGCACCCGGCGCCTGGCGCTGGCACCATCGTCAGCCACGAGCTGCAGCAGGGCTGGCGTGGCACCCGGGCTGCGGCCAGAGCAGGCAAGGAGCCCCAGTGGGAACCAGAGCTCAGCCGGCAGCCCTGCGGCCAGGAGGTAAGGCTTGGTGTGCTGGGCTGGCATGGAGCCTTGCCATGGGGCACAGAGCATTGCCATGTGGCACGGAGCATTGCCATGTGGCACAGTGCCATAATGGAGCATTGCCGTGTGGCATGGAGCCTTGCCATGGGGCACAGAGCATTGCCATGTGGCACGGAGCATTGCCATGTGGCACAGTGCCATAATGGAGCATTGCCGTGTGGCATGGAGCCTTGCCATGGGGCACAGAGCATTGCCATATGGCACGGAGCATTGCCATGTGGCATGGAGCTTTGCCATGTGGCACGGAGCATTGCAATGTGGCACAGTGCCATAATGGAGCATTGCCGTGTGGCATGGAGCCTTGCCATGGGGCACAGAGCATTGCCATGTGGCACGGAGCTTTGCCATGTGGCACAGAGCATTGCGATGTGGCACAGTGCCATAATGGAGCATTGCCGTGTGGCATGGAGCGTTGCCATGGGGCACAGAGCATTGCCATATGGCACGGAGCATTGCCATGTGGCATGGAGCTTTGCCATGTGGCACGGAGCATTGCGACGTGGCACAGTGCCATAATGGAGCATTGCCATATGGCACGGAGCATTGCGATGTGGCACAGTGCCATAATGGAGCATTGCCGTGTGGCATGGAGCTTTGCCATGTGGCACGGAGCATTGCGACGTGGCACAGTGCCATAATGGAGCATTGCCGTGTGGCATGGAGCTTTGCCATGTGGCACGGAGCATTGCGACGTGGCACAGTGCCATAATGGAGCATTGCCATATGGCACGGAGCATTGCAATGTGGCACAGTGCCATAATGGAGCATTGCCGTGTGGCATGGAGCTTTGCCATGTGGCACGGAGCATTGCGATGTGGCACAGTGCCATAATGGAGCATTGCCATATGGCACGGAGCACCATCATGGCTCCACCACCACTGCACCTCTCCCCCCGCAGGGTCTCGCCGTGTCGCTGCAGTGCCACGATGGACAAGTAGAGCCGGGGCCGGGCTGCGGCTGCGGCTGTGCCCTGGCCCTGAAGACCCCCCCGCAGGACATGGGCTGGATGCAGCAGGAGCAGGAGGTGCTGGTGCCACGGAGCTGCTGTCAGCAGCCGTGTGCCGCCGGTGCCACCAACATGGTGCAGGTCATCGCCAGGAGCTTCGAGCTATGGGCGCGGCAGGACCCACGTGTGCCTCTGGCGGTGCCAGGGCCTGCACAGACCTGGTGTGGCCAGGCCGGGGCCTGCGATGGTGCCCGGTGCGGGGCCTGCTCTTGAATAAAGCCCCGGCCGTGGCCGAACCCGGTATCGGTCTCGGTGTCGGTGTGACCATAACTGAGCCCATGCGGTGCCGGTGCAGGTGGGAGAGAGCAGAGGGGGCTGCCCTGGCGCTGGGGGGTGCCGGGGGCAGGGGTCCCTGCCGGCAGCCGCAGCCCCGGTTCGGCCGGGCCGGGAGAAGCAGAACCAGAGGTGGCAGAGATGAACTAACGGGGGTTTATTATTGACAGCAGGAGCCGAACGGGGGGCACGGGCTGGGCCCCCCCCGGGCGGGCAGGGACAGAGCTGAGCCCCTGCAGGGACGCTCTCAGGGTGCCTCAGCCCTGCCGTCAGCCTGGGGGCTGCCAGCACTGCCCCTGCCTGCGCGGTGAGGGGAGGTGAGGGCAGGGACAGGCAGGGGCAGGCAGGGGATGGGCAGGGACAGGCAGGGACGGGCAGGGGGAAGACAATGGGGGCAGGACGGAGGGGGCCGAGCTCCACTGCTGGGGGGGGGGGGGGCAAAGTGCTTCCAGTCCACGTTGAACGCAATAAGGGGGGGGGGGGGGGGGGAGGCTGATTCACAGCGGGGGGGTGGGGGGGGTGGGTGTCGGGGGGGGACCCCCCTGTGTTCCCCCCTGCCGCTGTGGGGGGAAAGAAACGCTTTGAGGGACACAGGGGCTCACTGGGGACACTGAGTGACACCGGTGATGGGGGGGGGTGTGACCAGGAGGGGTCATGGGGGGGGGAGTCACGTTACTCCTTGGCCCTGCCGATGATGGCGAGGATGTAGAGGAAGATGTTGATGATGTCTGTGTAGAGGTTGAGCGCGGCGAACACGTACTCCTCGGGGCTGAGCGCCAGCTGCTTGTTCCCCAGGATGAGCTGCGTGTCCACAGCCAGGAACTGCGGCGCGGGCACGGCGTGAGGGGCACAGCCCCGCCGGCACAGAGCCACCGCGCGGCCCCGCACGCAGGGGCACCCACCCAGGGGCAGGCTGAGCCCTGCCGGGGCTGGGGTTGGGCTCAGGTCCCGTCCCCCCCCTCCGCCCCGTGGGATGTGGGGCGCAGGGGGGCACAGGGGGTGGGCAGACTCACGCAGGTGAAGAGCAGGGCGCCCAGCGAGGCGTAGATGATGTCCATGATGCGGTTCCGGATGAAGATGAGGAGGATGGAGAAGAGGATCAGCACCACCAGGCAGATGATGAGGACACCCCGGCACGAGGTGAAGTCGTACTTGGTCTGGGGGGGAGACACACAGAGAGATGGGGGGCGAGGCCCAGTTTGGAGCCCCCCAGCAGGCACCGGGAGGGATGACTGGGGGGTTGTACACCCAGCTTGGAACCCCCCTGCAGTGACAAGGGGGGGTCCTACACCCAGTTCAGAGCACCCTGAGCCATTAGGGAGCAAGTGGGGGTCCTATGTCCCATTCAGAGCCCCCAGCAGGGACAAGGAGAGTCCTATACCCAGGTTGGAACCCCCCCAGCAGGGAACTGGGGGGGATCTTTGTCCAGTTTGGAGGCCCCAGCCCCAGCAGGGATCTGCCTGGGGGGAGACTGGGGGGTCCTGCACCCAGTTTGGAACCCCCAGCCCCAGTAGGAAGCTGGGGGGGGGTCGTACACCCCATTCAGAGCCCCACCAGGGACTGGGGGGGTTTGTACACCCAGTTCAGAGCTCCCAGCAGGAAGCTGGGGTAACACTGGGGGGTCCTACCCCCACTGCAGATCCCCCCCCAGGGGTTGGGGGGTGACCCCCAGCAAACCTGCAGGGAGAAGATGACGACGGTGAAGCAGACGACGACGGTGATGCCCACGGCCATGATGACAGCATCCGTGTTGTAGAAGCTGGCGATCATGCCCACCATGTAGGACAGGCTGAGGGTCAGGATGGACTGGAGGGGGACAGAGGGACACTGTCATGGACAGGGCACCCCAAAGCCATCCCCTGTGCCCCAAACCTGCCCCATTGCACCCCAACCGCCACCCCCTATGTAGGACAGGCTGAGGGTCAGGATGGACTGGAGGGGGACAGAGGGACACTGTCATGGACAGGGCACCCCAAAGCCATCCCCTGTGCCCCAAACCTGCCCCACTGCACCCCAACCCCCACCCCACCATGTAGGACAGGCTGAGGGTCAGGAGGGACTGGGGGTGCACAGAGGAACACTGTCATGGACAGGGCACCCCAAAGCCATCCCCTGTGCCCCAAACCTGCCCCATTGCACCCCAACCCCCACCCCACCATGTAGGACAGGCTGAGGGTCAGGAGGGACTGGGGGTGCACAGAGGAACACTGTCATGGACAGGGCACCCCAAAACCACCCCTGTGCCCCACCCGTACCCCAGACCTGCCCCAGCGGGTAGGACAGGCTGAGGGTCAGGAGGGACTGCGCAGGCGGGCACGGGGACCCCACATCACGGCCACGGGCGCACCCACGTCCCCTGCACCCCAAGCGCAGCACCCACCAGGGCCACCAGGTTCCAGGGGTGCTTGCGGCGGAAGTCCCCGCAGCAGCTCAGCACGATGAGCGAGATGAAGAACACGGCGTAGGACACGTAGTAGGTCCACACGTTGCGCTGCACGAAGCCCTTCACCCCTTTGAAGAAGGTGAAGGCGGCCACGAAGGCGAAGGTGACGCTCAGCTGCACCGTGAGCACCAGGAACACCTTGGGGGGGGGGACACAGGGTGACAGCGTGGCACCGGCCCCCCCGGCGGCCCCCAGGGACGGGGCAGCTCTTACCTTGCGGATGAAGGCCTGGCGCACGCTCTTGTCGTCCCAGTGCGCCGAGGGGAAGTCCTGGTTGTCATAGTACGAGGGGGGCCCGTCCTCGTGGTAGGTGCTGTGCAGGGGGGCTGCGGGGAGGAGGGGGGCAGGGGTGCCAGGGGGGCGGGGGGCCTGCCCGCCCCTGCCCTGCCCCTGCCCTGCCTGCCCCTGCCCTGCCTGCCCCTGCCCTGCCTGCCTGCCCCTGCCCTGCCTGCCCTTCCCTGCCCACTCACCCACTCTGAGGAGCAGGACTCCGGGTCTCCATGGCCCCGGGGGGGGCCAGGATGTGGCTGCAGGCACCGAGGGGAGAGCAGAGATGGGCTTGGGAGCGATCCAGGAGTTGGGGGGACCCTGGGGCTGGGGTCCGGACCCGTGGGGGGTCCCAGGGGCTGGGAGGGCACCCAGGGCCTGGGGTTTGGACCCATGGGGGGTCCCAGGGGCTGGGAGGGCACCCAGGGGCTGGGGGGGCACCCAGGGGCTGGGGTTTGGACCCGTGGGGGGCCCAGGGGCTGGGAGGGCACCCAGGGGCTGGGGTTTGGACCCATGAGGGGGTCCCAGGTGCTGGGGGGGGCACCCAGGGGCTGGGGTTTGGACCCATGGGGGCCCAGGGGCTGGGGGGGCACCCAGGGGCTGGGGTTTGCACCCATGGGGGGTCCCAGTGCCAGGGGGTTCCTGAGCTCTGTGCCCCCAGGTTGGGGCTCCCTCGCTCCCTGCACCGGGCTGACCCCCCCCCCCCCCCGGGGCTGGGCTCAGGACCCGCCCCCCCGGTGCCCCCCCGGTACTCACAGTCCTGGTCCCCGGGCACCATGGGCTGCGGCTGCGCGTAGGGCGGCTGCGCGTAGGGACCCTGCGGGTACGGCCCCGGCGGCGGGTACGGCCCGGGCGGGAAGGGCCCCGGGACCGGGTACGGAGCCGCCGGAGCGGGGAAGGGCCCCGGGGCCTGCGGGAAGGGCGGCGGCGGGAACGGCCCCGCGGGGAACGGGGGCTGCGGGAAGGAGGGGGGGGGCGGCGCGCCCGGCATCCCCTCCCCCCCCACCAGGAAGCTCTTCTCGTGGGACATCGGCGGGCAGCGACCTGCGGGGGGAGACGGAGGTCGGGGGGGGAACGGCACCCATGGGGGAGCGGCACCCATTGATACCGGCACCTAACGGGGAACGGCACCCATGGGGGAGCGGCACCCATTGATACCGGCACCCATGGGGGGGCGGCACCCATTGATAACGGCACCCATGGGGGAGCGGCACCCATTGATACCGGCACCTAACGGGGAACGGCACCCATGGGGGAGCAGCACCCATTGATACCGGCACCCATGGGGAACGGCACCCATTGATACCGGCACCCATGGGGGAACGGCACCCATTGATACCGGCACCCATGGGGAACGGCACCCATGGGGGAGCGGCACCCATTGATACCGGCACCCATGGGGGAGCGGCACCCATTGATACCGGCACCCATGGGGAACGGCACCCATTGATACCGGCACCCATGGGGAACGGCACCCATTGATACCGGCACCCATGGGGGAACGGCACCCATTGATACCGGCACCCATGGGGAACGGCACCCATGGGGGGGCGGCACCCATTGATACCGGCACCCATGGGGAGCGGCACCCATGGGGGAGCGGCACCCATTGATACCGGCACCTAACGGGGAATGGCACCCATGGGGGAGCGGCACCCATTGATACCGGCACCCATGGGGAACGGCACCCATGGGGGAGCGGCACCCATTGATACCGGCACCCATGGGGAACGGCACCCATGGGGGAGCGGCACCCATTGATACCGGCACCCATGGGGAACGGCACCCATGGGGGAGCGGCACCCATTGATACCGGCACCCATGGGGAACGGCACCCATGGGGGAGCGGCACCCATTGATACCGGCACCTAACGGGGAACGGCACCCATGGGGGGGCGGCACCTATGGGGAACGGCACCAATGGGGGAGCGGCACCCATTGATACCGGCACCTAACGGGGAATGGCACCTATGGGGGAGTGGCACCCATGGGGGAACGGCACCCATTGATACCGGCACCTAACGGGGAACGGCACCCATGGGGAGCGGCACCCATTGATACCGGCACCCAGGGGGAACGGCACCCATTGATAACAGCACCTAACGGGGAACGGCACCCAGGGGGAGCGGCACCCATTGATACCGACACCCATGGGGAGCGGCACCCAGGGGGAGTGGCACCCAACGGGGAGCGGCACCCATTGATACCGGCACCTAATGGTGAATGGCACCCAGGGGGAACGGCACCCTATGGGGAACAGCACCCAACAGGGCACGGCACCCATGGGGAATGGCACCCAATGGTGAGCAGCACTCACGGGGAACAGCACCCAAGGGGGAACGGTACCCATGGGGAGCGGCATCCATTGACACCAGCACCCATTGACACTAGCACTCAGGGGGAATGGCTCCCATGGACACGGGCACCCATGGACACGGGCACCCATTGACAGCAGCACTCATGGACAACAGCAGCCATTGACAGCAAGAGTCACTGACACCAGCACCCATGGACAGCAGCAACCAACAGACACCTGACCCATTGACACCAGCACCCAATGGCCACCAGCACCTATTGACCACAGCACCCATGGCCACCAGCACCCATTGACAGCAACACCCACTGGCCACCAGCACCCATGGGCAACAACACCCATGGACATTAACATCCATTGACAACAGCACCCAATGGCCACCAGCACCCATTGACAACAGCACCCACTGGCCACCAGCACCCATGGGCAACAACACCCATGGACATTAACATCCATTGACAACAGCACCCAATGGCCACCAGCACCCATTGACAACAGCACCCAGTGGCCACCAGCACCCATGGGCAACAACTCCCATGGACATTAACATCCATTGACAACAGCACCCAATGGCCACCAGCACCCATTGACAACAGCACCCACTGGCCACCAGCACCCCCTGCTGGCATCATCCCCCCATCACCCCCTGGGACCATCACCATCACTGCCCCAGCCAGCACCCCCATTGCTGTCACCCCATGGCTGTCACCCCCCCATTGCTGTCACCCCATGGCTGTCACCCCCATGGCTGTCACCCCCCCATTGCTGTCACCCCATGGCTGTCACCCCCCCATGGCTGTCACCCCATGGCTGTCACCCCATGGCTGTCAGCCCCCCATGGCTGTCACCCCATGGCTGTCACCCCCCCATTGCTGTCACCCCATGGCTGTCACCCCCCCATGGCTGTCACCCCATGGCTGTCACCCCATTGCTGTCACCCCATGGCTGTCACCCCCCCATGGCTGTCACCCCATTGCTGTCACCCCATGGCTGTCACCCCATGGCTGTCACCCCATTGCTGTCACCCCATGGCTGTCACCCCCCATTGCTGTCACCCCATTGCTGTCACCCCATGGCTGTCACCCCCCCATTGCTGTCACCCCATGGCTGTCACCCCCCCATGGCTGTCACCCCATGGCTGTCACCCCATTGCTGTCACCCCATGGCTGTCACCCCCCCATGGCTGTCACCCCATGGCTGTCACCCCATTGCTGTCACCCCATGGCTGTCACCCCCCCATTGCTGTCACCCCATTGCTGTCACCCCATGGCTGTCACCCCATTGCTGTCACCCCATGGCTGTCACCCCATGGCTGTCACCCCATTGCTGTCACCCCATGGCTGTCACCCCCCCATGGCTGTCACCCCATTGCTGTCACCCCATGGCTGTCACCCCCCCATGGCTGTCACCCCATTGCTGTCACCCCATGGCTGTCACCCCCCATTGCTGTCACCCCATTGCTGTCACCCCATTGCTGTCACCCCATTGCTGTCACCCCATGGCTGTCACCCCCCCATGGCTGTCACCCCATGGCTGTCACCCCATGGCTGTCACCCCCCCATTGCTGTCACCCCATGGCTGTCACCCCATGGCTGTCACCCCATTGCTGTCACCCCATGCCTGGGCCCTGTCTCGGGGTCCCCGGTGCCCGTTGGGGGCCGCGGTTCGAGGCCTGCCCAGGCCCGCTCAAGATGGCGGCCGGCGGCAGGGCCGTTGCCGTGGCAACCAGCGCGCGCCTGCTCCGGCCTGGGGAGGCCTCGGCCACGGCGGGGCCGCTGTGGGGCCGCTGTGGGGCCGCTGTGGGGCCGGCGGCCGTGGCCACCCCCCGTCACCATCCCCGCCCCCTGCCCCGCGCTCGGCCTCCCCTGGCCCGGCACGACCGGAGCCCCGGGAGCCCTCAGCGCTGAGCCCCGGCCTTACCGAACAGCGGCGGCTGCGGCAGGCGGTGAAGGCAGCGGGGACAGGCAGGGGGTGCAGGCAGTCAGTACAGGCAGCAGGGACAGGCAGGGGGGGACAGGCAGCAGGTGCAGGCAGTGGTTGCTGGTGGCGCTTGCAGTCAGTGGGTGCAGGCAGTGGGGACAGGCAGGCTATAGGCAGGGCGCAGTCAGTGGGTGCAGGCAGTGGGGACAGGCAGGCTATAGGCAGGGCGCAGTCAGTGGGTGCAGTCAGTGGGTGCAGGCAGGGGGTATAGGCAGGCTATAGGCAGGGTGCAGGCAGCGGGTGCAGGCAGTGGGTGCAGGCAGGGGGTACAGGCAGGGGGTACAGGCAGGCTATAGGCAGGGTGCAGGCAGTGGATGCAGGCAGGGGGTGCAGGCAGGGGGTACAGGCAGGGGGTACAGGCAGGCTATAGGCAGGGTGCAGGCAAAGGGTGCAGGCAGTGGGTGCAGGCAGGGGGTACAGGCAGGGGGTACAGGCAGGCTATAGGCAGGGTGCAGGCAGTGGGGACAGGCAGCGGGTGCAGGCAGGGCCCTGTGCAGAGCCCCCACCGCGGTGCCGGTGCCGCAGCGCCGGTGGCTCGGGGCCGCCGCAGCCGCCGCCAGCGCCAAGACCTGGCCGCGGCAGAACCGGAGCAGCTGCCGCCGCCGCGTGACACCGGCCCCGTGCCACCGGCAGGGACGCGGGGGGGTTGCGGCACCGCGGGAGCCCCCGGCTGCGGCTGCACCGGCACGGGGGGAGCACGGCAGCACCGGGAGCACCCCGCGGGAAGGGCGAGGGGGTGCGGGGGGGGGGGGCAGCCCCATGGGGTACAGCGGGCACAGGGAGCGGGCAGCGGGGTGAGGGGGGACACTCAGGGCTATGGGGCTGCCTGCCCGTGGGTGCACGGGATCACACAGCACGGGGTGCCGGCGCCATGGGTGCACGGGATCACGCAGTGCAGGGGTTGCAGGACCCATGGGTGCAGGGGATCACACAGCATGGGGTGCCGGCGCCATGGGTGCACGGGATCACAAAGCACGGGGTGCCGGCGCCATGGGTCCACGGGATCACGCAGTGCAGGGGTTGCAGGCGCCATGGGTGCAGGGGATCACGCAGCACAGGCTGCAGGGGGTGCAGGACCCATGGGTGCAGGGGATCACGCAGCACGGGGTGCAAAGGTTGCAGGACCCATGGGTGCAGGGGATCACGCAGCACAGGCTGCAGGGGGTGCAGGACCCATGGGTGCAGGGGATCACGCAGCACGGGGTGCAGGGGGTGCAGGACCCATGGGTGCAGGGGGTGCAGGACCCATGGGTGCAGGGGATCACGCAGCACAGGCTGCAGGACCCATGGGTGCAGGGGATCACGCAGCACGGGGTGCAGGGGCTGCAGGACCCATGGGTGCAGGGGATCACGCAGCACGGGGTGCAGGGGGTGCAGGACCCATGGGTGCAGGGGATCACGCAGCACAGGCTGCAGGGCCCCCGCGCCCCCCCATAAACCGCTTTGCCTGAGCGCTCGGTAAAGCCCCGCCGCGGCCTATTTACGGCAGCAGCGCCCGCGCCCGCGGCGCTAATCCCGGCCCAGATCCCGGCGCTAATCCCGGCCCTCGCCCGCCTCCCCCGCTCCGCGGGGCTCCCGCAGGTCCCGCTCCCGGGGCTCCCCCCCCGCGGAATGCGGCAGCACCGGGAGGGGGGGGGGGCTGTAACCGCGCTCGGGGCGGCCCCGGGGCCCCCGCACTGCCCCCCCCCCCCGCACACACCGCACCCCCCCAGCCCCCGTTCCCGCTGCCCCCCCCCTCCCCGCTCACCGCCCGTGCGGGTCCGAAGCGCTGCGGGAGGGGCGGGGCCTGCGGGAGGGGCGGGGCTAAGGGAGAGGCGGGGCCTGCGGGGAGGGCGCCCCCGTGTGGCGGCAGCGCGGCCTCGGGGCGGGGGAGGCGCTGTTTGTGCCTGCGGGTCCCTGCCAGTCCCTGCCCATCCCTGCCTGTCCTTGTCCATCCCTGTCCATCCCTGCCTGTCCTTGTCCATCGCTGTCCATCCCTGCCTGTCCCTGTCCATCCCTGCCTGTCCTTGTCCATACCTGTCCGTCCCTGCCTGTCCCTGTCCATCCCTGCCTGCCCTTGTCCATCCCTGTCCATCCCTGCCTGTCCTTGTCCATCCCCCCCGTCCCTACCTGTCCTTGTCCATCCCTGCCTGTCCCTGTCCATCCCTGCCTATCCTTGTCCATCCCTGCCTGTCCCTGTCCATCCCTGCCTGTCCTTGTCCATCCCTGTCCGTCCCTGCCTGTCCTTGTCCATCCCCCCCTGTCCCTACCTGTCCTTGTACATCCCTGTCCATCCCTGCCTGCCCTTGTCTATCCCTGCCTGTCCTTGTCCATCCCTGTCCGTCCCTGCCTGTCCTTGTCCATCCCTGTCCATCCCTGCCTGTCCTTGTCCATCCCTGCCTGTCCTTGTCCATCGCTGTCCATTCCTGCCTGTCCTTGTCCATCCCTGCCTGTCCTTGTCCATCCCTGCCTGTCCTTGTCCATCCCTGTCCGTCCCTGCCCATCCCTGCCTGCCCTTGTCCATCCCTGTCCATCCCTGCCTGTCCTTGTCCATCCCTGCCTGTCCCTGTCCATCCCTGCCTGTCCTTGTCCATCCCTGTCCGTCCCTGCCTGTCCTTGTCCATCCCCCCCTGTCCCTACCTGTCCTTGTCCATCCCTGTCCATCCCTGCCTGTCCCTGTCCAGCCCTGCCTGTCCTTGTCCATACCTGTCCGTCCCTGCCCATCCCTGCCTGCCCTTGTCCATCCCTGTCCATCCCTGCCTGTCCTTGTCCATCCCCCCCGTCCCTACCTGTCCTTGTCCATCCCTGCCTGTCCTTGTCCATCCTTGTCCATCCCTGCCTGTCCCTGTCCATCCCTGCCTGTCCTTGTCCATCCCTGTCCGTCCCTGCCTGTCCTTGTCCATCCCCCCCTGTCCCTACCTGTCCTTGTCCATCCCTGTCCATCCCTGCCTGCCCTTGTCCATCCCTGCCTGTCCTTGTCCATCCCTGCCTGTCCCTGTCCATCCCTGCCTATCCTTGTCCATCCCTGCCTGTCCCTGTCCATCCCTGCCTGTCCTTGTCCATCCCTGTCCGTCCCTGCCTGTCCTTGTCCATCCCTGCCTATCCCTGCCTGTCCTTGTCCATCCCTGTCCATCCCTGCCTGTTCTTGTCCATCCCTGTCCGTCCCTGCCTGTCCTTGTCCATCCCTGCCTATCCCTGCCTGTCCTTGTCCATCACTGTCCGTCTCTGCCTGTCCTTGTCCATCCCTGTCCGTCCCTGCCTGCCCTTGTGCATCCCTGCCTGCCCTTGTCCATCCCTGCCTGTCCTTGTCCATCCCTGCCCATCCCTGTCCATCCCTGCCTGTCCTTGTCCATACCTGTCCATCCCTGCCTGTCCTTGTCCATCCCTGCCTGTCCCTGTCCATCCCTGCCTGCCCTTGTCCATCCCTGTCCATCCCTGCCTGTCCTTGTCCATCCCTGTCCGTCCCTGCCCATCCCTGTCCATCCCTGCCTGTCCTTGTCCATCCCTGCCTGTCCTTGTCCATCCCTGTCCATCCCTGCCTGTCACTATCCATCCCTGCCTGTCCTTGTCCATCCCTGTCCATCCCTGCCTGTCCATCCCTGCCTGCCTTTGTCCATCCCTGTCCATCCCTGCCTGTCCTTGTCCATCCCCCCCTGTCCCTACCTGTCCTTGTCCATCCCTCCCTGCCCTTGTCCATCCCTTCCTGTCATTGTCCATCCCTGTCCATCCCTGCCTGTCCTTGTCCATCCCTGCCTGTCCCTGTCCATCCCTGTCTGTCCTTGTCCATCCCTGCCTGTCCCTACCTTTCCTTGTCCATCCCGGTTCATCCCTGCCTGTCCCTGTCCATCCCTGCCTGCCCTTGTCCATCCCTGTCCATCCCTGCCTGTCCCTGTCCATCCCTACCTGTCCTTGTCCATCCCTGTCCGTCCCAGCCCACTGTCCATCCCTACCTGTCCTTGTCCATCCCTGCCTGTCCCTGTCCATCCCTGTCAGTCCTTGTCCATCCCTCCCTGTCCCTACCTGTCCTTGTCCATCCCAGTTCATCGCTGCCTGTTCCTGTCCATCCTTGCCTGCCCTTGTCCATCCCTGTCCATCCCTGCCTGTCCTTGTCCATCCCTGCCTGTCCATCCCTGCCTGCCTTTGTCCATCCCTGGCCATCCCTGCCTGTCCTTGTCCATCCCCCCCTGTCCCTACCTGTCCTTGTCCATCCCTCCCTGCCCTTGTCCATCCCTTCCTGTCCTTGTCCATCCCTGTCCATCCCTGCCTGTCCTTGTCCATCCCTGCCTGTCCCTGTCCATCCCTGTCTGTCCTTGTCCATCCCTCCCTGTCCCTACCTGTCCTTGTCCATCCCGGTTCATCCCTGCCTGTCCCTGTCCATCCCTGCCTGTCCCTGTCCATCCCTGCCTGTCCCTGTCCATCCCTGTCTGTCCTTGTCCATCCCTCCCTGTCCCTACCTGTCCTTGTCCATCCCGGTTCATCGCTGCCTGTCCCTGTCCATCCTTGCCTGCCCTTGTCCATCCCTGCCTGTCCCTGTCCATCCCTGCCTGTCCTTGTCCATCCCTGTCCATCCCTACCTGTCCTTGTCCATCCCTGTCCATCCCTTCCCACTGTCCATCCCTACCTCTCCTTGTCCATCCCTGTCCATCCCTACCTGTCCTTGTCCATCCCTGTCCATCCCTGCCTGTCCCTGTCCATCCCTGCCTGTCCTTGTCCATCCCTGTCCATCCCTGCCTGTCCCTGTCCATCCTTGCCTGCCCTTGTCCATCCCTGTCCATCCCTGCCTGTCCCTGTCCATCCATGGGTGTGACACTGACAGGACAAGGGGTGATGGGCTCAGCCCGGCACAGGGGGAGCTCGGGTTGGGTGCAGGCAGAAGCTCTTCCCCGTGAGGGTGCTGAGGCGCCGGCACAGGGTGCCCAGAGGAGCTGTGGCTGCCCCATCCCTGGCAGTGCTCAGGGCCGGCTTGGACACAGGGCTCGGAGCACCCTGCTCCGGTGGGGGGGTCCCTGCCCTGCCCTGCGCTGCCCGTGCCTGGAGCCGCATCCGCTCTCGGCGCTCCCCGTCCCACGGCTCCAGGACCCCGCCTGCAGCCCCTGCCCCTGCCCGTGCCGTGCGTGACCCGAGCGTGACCCGAGCGTGACCCCTGCGTGACCCCTGCGTGACCCGAGCGGGCTCCCCTCGCGCTCCCCTCCTGCCCCGGGACCCGCACCAGTGCGCATGCGCGGCTCGGCAGGAGGGGGCGGGGCGCTGCCGGTTCCGGGGTCCCCCCGCGCCCTGGGCCCGGTCTGAGCGCGGCGGCGGGGAACGGACGGGAGCGGGACGGGAGCGGGAAGGGAGCGGGACCGGGACCGGGAAGGGGAAGGGAGCGGGACGGGAGCGGGAGCGGGAGCAGGACCGGACCGGACCGGACCGGACCGAGCGTGGGGCTGTGGGGGGTGGGGCAGGGACGCCCCGTTTCGCCTGCCGGGGGGGGGTTGCATCCCTGGGACCCCCCCATCCCCTCCCGGTACCTTTGGTGACCTCCCCCCACCGCCATGGGGCTGCTCTTGGACCCCCACTGCCGCCGGGCGCTCGCCCGCCTCATCGTGCGCCTCAACACCCCCCTCTGGTGAGCGCTGGGGGGCTCTGGGGGGCTGCATGGGGGCTGGGGGGGGCCTGTGTGGGGGCTCTATGGGGGCTCTGTGGGGGGCTGTATGGGGGCTCTGTGGGGGGCTGTATAGGGGCTTTGGTGAGCGCTGGGAAGGCTCTATGGGGGCTCCGTGGGGGGCTCTAGGGAGCACTGGGAGGGCTCTGTGGGGGGCTCTGTGGAGGGCTCTAGGGGGGACTCTGGTGAGCAGTGGGGGGTTCTACAGGGGGCTCTAGGAAGGGCTCTATGGGGGCTCTGGTGAGCGCTTAGAAGCGTCCGTGGGAGGTTCTATGGGGGGGCTCTATGGGAGGCTCTATGAGGGGCTCTGTGGGGGCTCTGTTGAGAGCTGGGGGGCTCTGTGGGGGGTCTCTATGGGGGCTCTACGGGAGGGCTCTGTGGGACCCTCTACAAGGGGCTCTGTGGGGGCTCTGGTGAGTGCTGGGAAGGCTCTATGGGGGCTCTATGGGACCCTCTACAAGGGGCTCTGTGGGGGCTCTGGTGAGTGCTGGGCAGGCTCTATGGGGGCTCTATGGGGGCTCTATGGGACCCTCTACAAGGGGCTCTATGAGGGCTCTGGTGAGTGCTGGGAAGGCTCTATGGGGGCTCTATGGGGGCTCTATGGGACCCTCTACAAGGGGCTCTATGGGGGCTCTGGTGAGTGCTGGGCAGGCTCTATGGGGGCTCTATGGGGGCTCTATGGGACCCTCTACAAGGGGCTCTATGGGGGCTCTGGTGAGTGCTGGGAAGGCTCTATGGGGGCTCTATGGGACCCTCTACAAGGGGCTCTGTGGGGGCTCTGGTGAGTGCTGGGAAGGCTCTATGGGGGCTCTATGGGAGGGCTGTATGGGAGGCTCTACAAGGGGCTCTGTGGGGGCTCTGGTGAGCGCTGGGGGGCTCTATGGGGCTGGGGTGGGCGGGTTTAGTGTGAGGTGCCCTCTCCATGGCAGGGGTTGGAGCTTGATCTTAGGTCCTTTCCAACACAAACCATTCCATGATTCTATGGGGGGCTCTGGTGACCCCCAGAGGGGAGGGGCTCTATGGGGTGCCCCATGCAGTGCCCCCCATGCTGACACCCTCCCCCCCCAGCGTGCTGAGCTATGTGCTGGGGGTGGGCTGGTTCCTGGCGCTGGCGTTCCCCCCCCTGGCCCCCCGCACCTACACGTCCGAGAACGCCATGGGCTCCACCATGGTGGAGGAGCAGTTCGGCCTTGGGGAGCGCGCCCTCGCCCTCGCCCGCGACTTCGCCACCCACAAGAAGAAAGCGGGGTGAGAATGGGGTGAAACTGGGGGGCGGTGGGGTAGGAACGGGGCTGGGGGGGGCTGAGGGATGGGGTTGCTGCAGGAGGCAGGGAGTGGTGGAGGCGTGGAGTGGTGGAGGTGTGGGGTGATGGAGGTGTGGGGTGGTGGAGGCAGGGAGTGATGGAGGCATGGGGTGGTGGAGGCGTGGAGTGGTGGAGGCGTGGGGTGGTGGAGGTGTGAGGTGGTGGAGGCGTGGGGTGGTGGAGGTGTGAGGTGATGGAGGCGTGGAGTGGTGGAGGTGTGGGGTGGTGGAGGTAGGGAGTGCTGGAGGTGGGGGGTGATGGAGGCAGGGAGTGATGGAGGCGTGGGGGATGGAGGCGTGGACTGGTGGAGGTGTGGGGTGGTGGAGGCAGGGAGTGGTGGAGAGTGGGGTGATGGACGCGTGGGGGGGTGGAGGTGTGGGGTGATGGAGGCGTGGGGTGGTGGGGCAGGGAGTGATGGAGGCAGGGAGTGATGGAGACGTGGGGCGATGGAGGCAGGGAGTGATGGAGACGTGGGGCGATGGAGGCAGGGAGTGATGGAGGCGTGGGGCGATGGAGGCATGGGGCGATGGAGGCGTGGAGGCGTGGGGCGATGGAGGCGTGGGGCGATGGATAAGGCTGGGTTGGGCTGGGAGAAGTTTGAAGCTCCTCCAGGTTCAGTCCTGACCCCTTCCCCTGGAGCAGGGTGCTCCCAGCCCCTGTGTCCGACCCGGCCTTGAGCCCTGCCAGCAATGGGGCAGCCCCAGCTTCTCCCTTCAACCCCTGCCAGGGTCCCGGCGCCCTCATGGGGAGGAACTTCCCAAGACCCCTGCTCAGCCTTCACGGGATCCTGGGGTGGTTTGGGCTGAAGGGAACTTAAAGCTCCCCCCGTTCCAGCCCCGTGCCCCAGGCAGGGCCCCTTCCACTGGAGCTGCTTCCTCCAGACCAGCCCTTGGGGCTTTATCTGGGGCTATTTCCGATCCCGGTTTCTCTGAGGTTGGGTTTTCCATCTGGAAGCAGTGGGGTGGGAATGATGCTCCTTGTTCCCCAATGGCAATGGGGGTTATTTCCTGCTGGAGCAGGTCCTGAGGAGGGGCTGAGCGCTGTCCCCAGGACGGGAATGTGGCAGCCGCCAGGTCATGGGATCGTGGAGTCAGGGAATGGGTTGGGAGGGACCTTAACGCCCCTGGTTCCAGTTTGGGATTGAACTGGGACCATGTGGAGAGCAGCTGGGAATGCAGAGGGATGAGGGAGCTGCTCCCAGTGAGGGGCAAGGTTCGAGGGGACCTTCTCCATGTCCAAACCCCTGGTGGAGCCGGGGGGCAGCTGGATCCGGTCTCAGTGTCAGGCTTGGGCAAGGGTTTGTGTCTGATGGAGGTGAGAGGGGAATTCGAGAGGGATTTTACATGGAATTCGAGAGGGATTTTACATGGAATTCGAGAGGGATTTTACATGGAATTCGAGAGGCATTTTACGTGGAATTCGAGAGGGGTTTTACGTGGAATTCGAGAGGGATTTTACATGGAATTCGAGAGGGATTTTACATGGAATTCGAGAGGGATTTTACGTGGAATTCGAGAGGGATTTTACGTGGAATTCAAAAGGAATTTTACGTGGAATTCGAGAGGGGTTTTACGTGGAATTCGAGAGGGATTTTACATGGAATTCAAAAGGAATTTTACGTGGAATTCGAGAGGGGTTTTACGTGGAATTCGAGAGGGGTTTTACGTGGAATTCGAGAGGGATTTTACGTGGAATTCGAGAGGGATTTTACATGGAATTCGAGAGGGATTTTACATGGAATTCAAAAGGAATTTTACGTGGAATTCGAGAGGAATTGGAAGGGGGGAGGATGGGAGCGGGAAGGATGCTGGAGGTGCTCCCGGTGGGGGTCAGGGTGATGCCCTTGATCCCAACCCCCCAAGGCAGCGCCCGGGTGAGGCCGGACCCTGGGTGAGGGGCATCCCCCGAGCGTTCCAGCAGCTCCCTGTGCCGAATCCCCTGCTCGGTGACACTGATGGGGCCACCCTGGGAGCAGGGGGACCCCAGCCAGCGAGGTGCAGGTACCGGGGTCACAGCCGGCGAGGTGCAGGTGCAGGTACCGGGGTCACAGCCAGTGAGGTGCAGGTGCAGGTACCGGGGTCACAGCCAGTGAGGTGCAGGTGCAGGTACCGGGGTCACAGCCAGTGAGGTGCAGGTGCAGGTACCGGGGTCACAGCCGGTGAGGTGCAGGTACCGGGGTCACAGCCAGCGAGGTGCAGGTGCAGGTACCGGGGTCACAGCCGGTGAGGTGCAGGTGCAGGTACCGGGGTCACAGCCAGCGAGGTGCAGGTGCAGGTACCGGGGTCACAGCCAGTGAGGTGCAGGTGCAGGTACCGGGGTCACAGCCAGCGAGGTGCAGGTGCAGGTACCGGGGTCACAGCCGGTGAGGTGCAGGTGCAGGTACCGGGGTCACAGCCAGCGAGGTGCAGGTGCAGGTACCGGGGTCACAGCCAGTGAGGTGCAGGTGCAGGTACTGGGGTCACAGCCAGTGAGGTGCAGGTGCAGGTACCGGGGTCACAGCCAGCGAGGTGCAGATGCAGGTACCGGGGTCACAGCCAGCGAGGTGCAGGTACCGGGGTCACAGCCAGTGAGGTGCAGGTGCAGGTACCGGGGTCACAGCCAGTGAGGTGCAGGTGCAGGTACCGGGGTCACAGCCGGCGAGGTGCAGGTGCTGGTACCAGGGTCACAGCCGGCGAGGTGCAGGTGCAGGTACCGGGGTCACAGCCGGCGAGGTGCAGGTGCAGGTACCGGGGTCACAGCTGGCGAGGTGCAGGTGCAGGTACCGGGGTCACAGCCGGCGAGGTGCAGGTGCAGGTACCGGGGTCACAGCCAGCGAGGTGCAGGTGCTGGTACCAGGGTCACAGCCGGTGTGGTGCAGGTGCAGGTACCGGGGTCACAGCCAGTGAGGTGCAGGTGCAGGTACCGGGGTCACAGCCGGCGAGGTGCAGGTGCAGGTACCGGGGTCACAGCCGGCGAGGTGCAGGTGCTGGTACCAGGGTCACAGCCTGGGATCAGGGGATCAGCTGGGGTAGAAAAGAGCTTCAGGATCACCCAGTCCAGCCCATCCCAGCCCTGCCAAGGCCACTGCTGCCCCATGGCACTGAGGCCTCATCTCCACGGGGTGTGAGCACTCGCAGGGCCGGTGCCTGCAGCCCTGCCCCGGGCAGCCTCTTCCGATGCCTGAGCACCCTCTGGGGCAGGAATTGTTCCTCAGCTCCATCTAACCCTGCCCTGGGGCAGCTTGAGGCCGGTTCCTCTGGTCCCATCCCTTGCTCCAGGCCCTGCACCAGCTCCGTTCCTGCTCCAGATGGGTCAGAGGAGGGGCAGGATCTGCTCGGGGGTCGGGTCAGTGGAGCAGGATCCCATTGGGGTCCGTGGTGCCCGCAGGGATCAGCGCTGGGCCAGGCAGCTCCTGTGGAAGGTCCCTGCCCGGGGCAGGGTCGGGGGGGCCCGGAGTCATCCCAGGGCCACCACAGACCCGCTCGTGTGTGCCCTGCTCCGGGTGGGGGCCTGGAGGCGCTCCCGAGGCCCTGCAGCGGGTGCACCAGGGTGGGGAAGCCCTCGAAGCCCGTTCCCGTTTCCCAACGCGTGTGTGCAGGGGGATGCCCGCGGCCTGGCTGGAGAAGACCATGTGGAGCCTGGGGCTGGAGGTGCATCGGCAGCACTTCTCCCACACGCTGCCCTTCCCTGACGAGAGCCGGGAGCGCTACGTACGTACGGCTGCCGCGGTGCCGCCGGCTGCGGGGGCACAGAGCCCCGTGGCTGCTGCGCGGTGTCACCAGCGGTGGGGACGGTCACTGGCGCTGTCCCTCGGGCCTCGGTGTTGTTCAGTGCCTCCGTTGATGGGTGAGGGGATCGGGGCACCTGAGCACCCCCTGCACCGGGCACCGGGGAGGCCGCACCTGGGATCCTGTGCTCGGCTCCGGGCCCCTCACTGCAAGAGAGACCTTGAGGTGCTGGAGTGGGGCCGGAGAAGGGAATGGAGCTGGAGCAGGGCCTGGAGCACAGGGGTGATGGGGAAGGGCTGAGGGACCTGGGGGGGGCTCCCATCACCCCATTGCCCTGTGCCCCATGCCTGTGCGTCCCCTGCAGCTGGTGCGGGGCACCAATGTCTATGGGATCCTGCGAGCGCCGCGCGCCGCCAGCACCGAGGCGCTGGTGCTGAGCACCGGCTGTGCCCCGGGGCCGCACAACAACCAGGCCGTGGGGCTGCTCCTGGCACTCGCTGCCTACTTCCGGGGTGAGGAGGGGGGAGTTTGTGGGGCAGGGGCCATGGGGGGGTGTGTGGGGCAGGAATGGGGCTGTGTGGGGCAGGTGCTGGGCTGTGGGGTGTGTTGGGATAGGGGCATGCGCCATGGGGGGTGTGTGGGGCAGGGATGGGGCTGTGGGGTACGTGTAAGGTGGGGTTGGGGTCTGTAAAGGGTGTGTGTGGGGCAGGGATGGGGCTATGGGGTACATGTAGGGTGGGGTTGGGGTCTGTAAAGGGTGTGTGTGGGGCAGGGATGGGCCATGGGGTGTGGGGCTCTGTGGGGCAGGGATGGGGCTGTAGGAGGGATCTGTGACCGTGCCTGTGTCCTTCAGGGCAGATCTACTGGGCGAAGGACATCATCTTCCTCGTCAATGAGCACGACCTCCTGGGCATGGAGGCCTGGCTGGAGGCTTACCATGACGTGAACATCACCGGTGAGCAGGAGAGGGGGTGGTGGTGGTGGTGCTGGTCATGGGGTGGAATGGAAGTGGTGCTGGTCATGGGGTGGAATGGAAGTGGTGCTGGTCATGGGGTGGAATGGAAGTGGTGCTGGTCATGGGGGTGGAATGGAGACGGTGCTGGTCATGGGGTGGAATGGAGGGGGTGGTGGTGATGGTGCTGGTCATGGGGGTGGAATGGAGGTGGTGCTGGTCATGGGGTGGAATGGAGGGGGTGGTGGTGATGGTGCTGGTCATGGGGGTGGTGGTGATGGTGCTGGTCATGGGGGTGGTGGTGATGGTGCTGGTCATGGGGGTGGTGGTGATGGTGATGGTCATGGGGGTGGAATGGAGGTGGTGCTGATGGTGGTGCTGGTCATGGGGGTGGAATGGAGGTGGTGGTGATGGTGCTGGTCATGGGGGTGGGTGTTGGAGTGGGCATGGAGGTGCTGACTCCCAGTGGTGCTGAGGCCCCATGGTGCAGTGCCATGCCCGGTGCCAGTGCCCGTGGTGCAGTGCTGTGCTGTGCCCACAGTGCAGTGCCATGCCCACTGCCTGCCATGCAGTGCTGTGCCCAGTGCCCGCGGTGCAGTGCCATGCCCGGTGCCGGTGCCTGCGGTGCAGTGCCATGCCCGGTGCCCGCAGTGCAATGCCATGCCTGGTGCTGGTGCCCGCAGTGCAGTGCCATGCCCGGTGCTGGTGCCTGCGGTGCAGTGCCATGCCCGGTGCCCACGGTGCAGTGCCATGCCCGGTGCTGGTGCCCGCGGTGCAGTGCCATGCCCGGTGCCTGCAGTGCAGTGCCATGCCTGGTGCCGGTGCCCGCAGTGCAGTGCCATGCCCGGTGCCCGCAGTGCAGTGCCATGCCTGGTGCTGGTGCCCGCAGTGCAGTGCCATGCCTGGTGCCGTTGCCTGCAGTGCAGTGCCATGCCTGGTGCCGGTGCCTGCAGTGCAGTGCCATGCCCGGTGCTGGTGCCCGTGGTGCAGTGCCATTCCTGGTGCCGTTGCCTGCAGTGCAGTGCCATGCCTGGTGCCGGTGCCTGCAGTGCAGTGCCATGCCCAGTGCCGGTGCCCGCGGTGCAGTGCCATGCCCGGTGCCCGCAGTGCGGTGCCATGCCTGGTGCCGGTGCCCGCAGTGCAGTGCCATGCCCGGTGCCGGTGCCCGCAGTGCAGTGCCATGCCCGATTCCCGCAGCCGTGCGCTCCTCGGGGCCGCTGGGCCGTGCCGGCGCCATCCAAGCGGCCATTGCCCTGGAGCTGAGCAGCGATGTGGTGACCAGCTTCGACGTGGCCGTGGAGGGGCTCAACGGGCAACTGCCCAACCTCGACCTGCTCAACCTCTTCAACGCCTTCTGCCAGAAGAACGGGCTCCTCTGCACCATCCAGGGCAAGGTGGGACCCACACCCCCCCCCCGGGCCTGCCGGTGGCACCGCGCCTTGTGCCAGCGCTGGGGGGGCACCGGAGCTGAGGCCTGGAGCACAGGGGTGATGGGGAAGGGCTGAGGGACCTGGGGGGTTCAGATGGGGAAGGGAAGGCTCAGGGGGGACCTGATGGCTCCCTCCAAGTGCCTGCCAGGAGGATGGAGCCAGGAGGGGCTGGGCTCTGCTCCCAAGGAACAAGGGATGGGACAAGAGGAACCGGCCTCAAGCTGCCCCAGGGCAGGGTTAGATGGAGCTGAGGAACAATTCCTGCCCCAGAGGGTGCTCAGGCATCGGAAGAGGCTGCCCGGGGCAGGGCTGCAGGCACCGGCCCTGGAGATGTCTGAAGGGGGCTTGGGAGTGGTGCTTCCGTGGCGGCCTTGGTCAGGATTGGTCTCGGCGATGTTCAGGCTCCTTCCCACCCTCCGCAGAGCCAGGGCTCAATGGTTCACGCTGCCCTTTGCTCCGGCCCAGCTGAGCACCACAACCTCTCATCCTCCTTTCTCTTGTCCATGGGGTGATGGGCTCGGGGAGGGACCCAGAGGTGGTTCCTGACCTGCAGCACCCCCTGGGCTGCCCCCCGGCCGTGGTGGTCATGGAGCCACGGAGCTATGGAGCCACGGAAGGGGTTGGGAGGGAGCTTGGAGATCCCGATCCGGCTCCTGGCCAGGGACCCCTCACACTGGAGCAGCTGCTCCAAGCCTGGCATCCCCCCCCCCCCCGCCGGTCTCTGAGGGCCCTCACTGCAGGCAGTGCCCTCGGTGCCATGGGCGGTGCTGGCCACGGTGTTTGCGCTGCCCCCCGGCCCATTGCTGAGCTCCATCCCCATTGCTGAGCTCCATCCCCATTGCCGAGCTCCATCCCCATTGCTGAGCTCCATCCCCATTGCTGAGCTCCATCCCCATTGCTGAGCTCCATCCCCATTGCTGAGCTCCATCCCCATTGCCGAGCTCCATCCCCATTGCCGAGCTCCATCCCCATTGCTGAGCTCCATCCCCACTCCCCCCCTCCCTCCTCATCCCCACTGTCCCCCTTCCCTCCCCACCTCCCTCCCCATCCCCACTGCCCTCCCCTCATCCCCTCTCCCTTCCCTCCCGCAGCTGCAGCACTCGGACTGGGACTCGCTGCCCGCCTACGCCCGGAGCCTGCAGACCCTGCTCCTCATGGTGCTGGCGCAGGCGTCGGGGCGGCCCCGCGGCGAGCACGGCCTCTTCCTGCGCTACCGCATCGAGGCGCTCACCCTGCGCGGCATCAACAGCTTCCGGCAGTACAAGTACGACCTGGGCACCGTGGGCAAGTGAGTGCCGCCGCGCCACCGTGGGGCTGCCACCGTGGGGCTGCCACCGCGCCACTGTGGGGCTGCCACTGTGGGGCTGCCCACGTGTCCCTATGGGGCTGCCCACGTGTCCCTATGGGGCTGCCCAAGTGTCCCTATGGGGCTGCCACCACGCCCCCGTGGGGCTGCCCACGTGTCACTATGGGGCTGCCCACGTGTCCCTATGGGGCTGCCCACGTGTCCCTATGGGGCTGCCACCGCGCCACCGTGGGGCTGCCACCGTGGGGCTGCCCACGTGTCACTACGGGGCTGCCACCACGCCACCGTGGGGCTGCCACCGTGGGGCTGCCCACGTGTCACTATGGGGCTGCCACCGCGCCCCCGTGGGGCTGCCCCTGCACCCCTATGGGGCTGCCCACATGTCCCTGTGGGGCTGCCCCTGCGCCCCTATGGGGCTGCCCACGTGTCCCTGTGGGGCTGCCCCTGCGCCCCTGTGGGTCTCCCCACGTGTCCCTATGGGGCTGCCCCTGCGCCCCTGTGGGTCTCCCCTCGTGTCCCTATGGGGCTGCCCCTGCGCCCCTGTGGGTCTCCCCTCGTGTCCCTATGGGGCTGACCCTGTGCCCCTATGGGGCTGCCCATGTGTCCCTCTGGGTCTCCCCACGCATCTCTCTGGGTCTCCCCATGCGTCCCTCTGGGTCTCCCTACGCGTCCCTATGGGGCTGCCCCCATGTCCCTCTGGGTCTCCCCACGCATCCCTCTGGGTCTCCCTACGCGTCCCTATGGGGCTGCCCCCATGTCCCTGTGGGGCTCCCCACGTGTCCCTGTGGGGCTGCCCCCATGTCCCTGTGGGTCTCCCCACGCGTCCCTATGGGTCTCCCCCCGTGTCCCTCTGGGTCTCCCCACGCGTCCCTCTGGGTCTCCCTACGCGTCCCTATGGGGCTGCCCCCATGTCCTGTGGGGCTCCCCACGTGTCCCTGTGGGGCTGCCCCCATGTCCCTGTGGGGCTCCCCACGCGTCCCTCTGGGTCTCCCCACGTGTCTTTGTGGGTCTCCCCCCGTGTCCCTCTGGGTCTCCCCACGCATCTCTCTGGGGCTGCCCACATGTCTCTATGGGTCTCCCCCCGTGTCCCTGTGGGTCTCCCCCCGTGTCCCTGTGGGTCTCCCCACATGTCCCTCTGGGTCTCCCCACGTGTCCCTCTGGGTCTCCCCCCGTGTCCCTCTGGGTCTCCCCACGCGTCCCTGTGGGTCTCCCCCCGTGTCCCTCTGGGTCTCCCCACGCGTCCCTGTGGGGCTGCCCCCATGTCCCTGTGGGTCTCCCCACGCGTCCCTGTGGGGCTGCCCTGCCTGCCCCCCGCCCCCAGGATGCTGGAGGGAATGTTCCGGAAGCTCAACAACCTCCTGGAGCGCCTGCACCAGTCCTACTTCCTGTACCTGCTGCCCTCGCTCTCGCGCTTCGTGTCCATCGGGCTCTACATGCCGGCCTTCGGCTTCCTGCTCCTCGTCCTCATCCTCAGGATATCCTCGGGGAGCGCCCAGCTGGGGCTGCGGGGGGACCCCAACCCCTCTGCGCTCATGGGGACCGGAGCCGCTGGAGGAGGGGGCAGGAGATGGGAACTGAGAGGGACAGGGGGAGCTCAGCACCGGGGATCAGGTCCCGAGCGGGACAGGGGGAGCTCAGCACCGGGGATCGGGACAGGGGGAGCTCAGCACCGGGGATCAGGTCCCGAGCGGGACAGGGGGAGCTCAGCACCGGGGATCGGGTCCCGAGCGGGACAGGGGGAGCTCAGCACCGGGGATCAGGTCCTGAGCGGGACAGGGGGAGCTCAGCACCGGGGATCAGGTCCCGAGCGGGACAGGGGGAGCTCAGCACCGGGGATCAGGTCCCGAGCGGGACAGGGGGAGCTCAGCACCGGGGATCGGGTCCCGAGCGGGACAGGGGGAGCTCAGCACCGGGGATCAGGTCCCGAGCGGGACAGGGGGAGCTCAGCACCGGGGATCAGGTCCCGAGCGGGACAGGGGGAGCTCAGCACCGGGGATCAGGTCCTGAGCGGGACAGGGGGAGCTCAGCACCGGGGATCAGGTCCCGAGCGGGACAGGGGGAGCTCAGCACCGGGGATCAGGTCCTGAGCGGGACAGGGGGAGCTCAGCACCGGGGATCAGGACAGGGGGAGCTCAGCACCGGGGATCAGGTCCCGAGCGGGACAGGGGGAGCTCAGCACCGGGGCTCAGCTCCCAGGGAGGAGGCAGGGACGCTCCCGGCTGGGGCAGGCCCTGCCCCACAGCTTGCCCATGGTGGGGCGCGTCGGAGCCAGAGCGGGGGCAGAAGAGGGGGCGCCGCGGGGAGGAGCCAGGGGGGCTTCTCCTGCCCGGAGCTCCGGGAGGCCTGGCCCGGGGAGGTGGGGACCGGGCGGCGGCAGGGCTGGAGCGGGACATCTCCTGAGGGTCCCTGCCCCGTCCCATCCTGTCCCCATCTCATCCCATCCCATCCAATCCCTTCCCATCTCATCCCAACTCGTCTCATCCCATCCCATCCCTTTCCATCTCATCCCATCCCCAACCCCTCCCATCCCCATCCCACCCCATCCCATCCCTTCCCATCCAACCCCATCTCATCCCATCCCATCCTTTTCCATCTCATCCCATCCCCAAGCCCTCCCATGCCCATCCCGCCCCATCTCATCCCATCCCTTCCCACCCCACCCCATCCCCTCCCCACCCTCTCCCCACCCCATCCCCACCCCACCCCCATCCCCACTCCTCCCCTCCCACCCCTCCACCCCCCCTTCCCCTTCCTTCCCCCCCCATCCCCACCCCCCCACCCCATCCCCATCCCCACCCCATCCCTTCCCACCCCACCCCATCCCCTCCCCACCCCCTCCCCACCCCATCCCCTCCCCACCCCCTCCCCACCCCATCCCCACCCCATCCCCACCCCCCCCTTCCCCTTCCTTCCCCCCCCCCATCCCCACCCCCCCACCCCTCCCCATCCCCTCCCCCCCATCCCCTCCCCACCGCTGCCCTCCCTGCCCCCATTTCCGCGCTGTTTTCCCTCACGGCCCCGCACGCCCTGGACCTCTGGATGAAGCTGAGCCGGGCGGAGCCGGGCGGCGCGGAGCAGCGCAGCGACAGCGCCCCGGAGGTGGGTGAGGCCCCCCCGCGCCCCCCAGCCGCGCCCCGCACCCGGCCCCTCTGACGCTGTGCCCGCAGGCGCCGCGGCTGCTGGCGCTGGTGCCGCCGGTGCTCGTGTGCCACGCGGCGGGGCTGGCGCTCTACTCCCTGCCCGTGCTGGGCCAGAGCGTGGCCACGCAGCACTTCCCGGTGTCCGAGGCCGAGGCCGTGGTGCTCACCCTCATCGCCATCTACGTGGCGGGCATGGCCCTGCCCCACAGCACCCACAGGTGAGCCCCGGCCCTGCCCTGCCCCACAGCACCCACAGGTGAGCCCCGGCCCTGCCCCACAGCACCCACAGGTGAGCTCCGGACCCTGCCCCACAGCACCCACAGCACCCACAGGTGAGCCCCGGGCCTGCCCCACAGCACCCACAGCACCCACAGGTGGGCTCCGGGCCTGCCCTGCCCCACAGCACCCACAGGTGAGCCCCGAGCCCTGCCCCACAGCACCCACAGGTGAGCTCCGGACCCTGCCCCACAGCACCCACAGCACCCACAGGTGAGCTCCAGGCCTGCCCCACAGCACCCACAGGTGAGCCCCGGCCCTGCCCTGCCCCACAGCACCCACAGGTGAGCCCCGGCCCTGCCCCACAGCACCCACAGCACCCACAGCACCCACAGGTGGGCTCCGGGCCTGCCCTGCCCCACAGCACCCATAGGTGAGCCCCGAGCCCTGCCCCACAGCACCCACAGGTGAGCTCCGGACCCTGCCCCACAGCACCCACAGGTGAGCCCCGGCCCTGCCCCACAGCACCCACAGCACCCACAGCACCCACAGCACCCACAGGTGAGCTCCGGACCCTGCCCCACAGCACCCACAGCACCCACAGCACCCACAGGTGAGCCCCGGCCCTGCCCCACAGCACCCACAGGTGAGCTCCAGGCCTGCCCCACAGCACCCACAGGTGAGCCCCGGCCCTGCCCTGCCCCACAGCACCCACAGGTGAGCCCCGGCCCTGCCCCACAGCACCCACAGGTGAGCTCCGGACCCTGCCCTGCCCCACAGCACCCACAGCACCCACAGGTGAGCCCCGGGCCTGCCCCACAGCACCCACAGCACCCACAGCACCCACAGGTGAGCTCCAGGCCTGCCCCACAGCACCCACAGGTGAGCCCCGGGCCTGCCCTGCCCCACAGCACCCACAGGTGAGCCCCGGGCCTGCCCTGCCCCACAGCACCCACAGGTGAGCCCCGGGCCTGCCCCACAGCACCCACAGGTGAGCCCCGGGCCTGCCCTGCCCCACAGCACCCACAGGTGAGCCCCGGGCCTGCCCCACAGCACCCACAGGTGAGCCCCGGCCCTGCCCCACAGCACCCACAGCACCCACAGGTGAGCCCCCAGCCCTGCCCCACAGCACCCACAGGTGAGCCCCGGGCCTGCCCCACAGCACCCACAGCACCCACAGGTGAGCCCCCGGCCCTGCCCCACAGCACCCACAGGTGAGCCCCGGGCCTGCCCCACAGCACCCACAGGTGAGCCCCGAGCCCTGCCCCACAGCACCCACAGGTGAGCCCCGGCCCTGCCCTGCCCCACAGCACCCACAGGTGAGCTCCGGACCCTGCCCCACAGCACCCACAGCACCCACAGGTGAGCCTCGGCCCTGCCCTGCCCCACAGCACCCACAGGTGAGCCCCTGCCCTGCCACACAGCACCCACAGGTGAGCCCCTGGCAGGGTGCTGGGTGCCCCCATTGACCCCCGTTCCCCGCAGGGTGCTGGGTGCCCCCATTGACTCCCATTCCCCCGCAGGGTGCTGGGTGCCCCCATTGACCCCCGTTCCCCCGCAGGGTGCTGGGTGCCCCCATTGACTCCCGCAGGGTGCTGGGTGCCCCCATTGACCCCCGTTCCCCGCAGGGTGCTGGGTGCCCCCATTGACCCCCGTTCCCCGCAGGGTGCTGGGTGCCCCCATTGACCCCCGTTCCCCGCAGGGTGCTGGGTGCCCCCATTGACCCCCGTTCCCCGCAGGGTGCTGGGTGCCCCCATTGACCCCCGTTCCCCGCAGGGTGCTGGGTGCCCCCATTGACCCCCGTTCCCCGCAGGGTGCTGGGTGCCCCCATTGACCCCCGTTCCCCGCAGGGTGCTGGGTGCTGGGTGCCCCCATTGACCGCCGTTCCCCGCAGGGTGCTGGGTGCCCCCATTGACCCCCGTTCCCCGCAGGGTGCTGGGTGCTGGGTGCCCCCATTGACCGCCGTTCCCCGCAGGGTGCTGGGTGCCCCCATTGACTCCCGCAGGGTGCTGGGTGCCCCCATTGACCCCCGTTCCCCGCAGGGTGCTGGGTGCCCCCATTGACTCCCATTCCCCCGCAGGGTGCTGGGTGCCCCCATTGACCCCCGTTCCCCTCAGGGTGCTGGGTGCCCCCATTGACCCCCGTTCCCCGCAGGGTGCTGGGTGCCCCCATTGACCCCCGTTCCCCGCAGGGTGCTGGGTGCCCCCATTGACCGCCGTTCCCCGCAGGGTGCTGGGTGCCCCCGGCTCGGCGGCGGCGGCGCGGGGCTGGATGCTGCTGAAGCTCCTGGCACTGCTCTACCTGGCGGCTCAGCTCACGGCGCTGGCGCTGCTCAACTTCTCCCTCGGCTTCCTCCTGGCAGTGACCATGGTGCCGGCGGCCGCGGCCACGGCCCCCACCGGGCCCCGGTCAGCACCGCGCCGGGGGGCAAGGGGCTGCAGGGGCACTGGGTGCTGGGTCCCTGCAGGGTGATACCGGGGGTCACTGGGTGCCATTGGGGTCACTGGGTGCTGGGTCCCTGCAGGGTGACACCGGGGGTCACTGGGTGCCATTGGGGTCACTGGGTGCTGGGTCCCTGCAGGGTGATACCATGGGTCACTGGGTGCCATTGGGGTCACTGGGTGCTGGGTCCCTGCAGGGTGACACCGGGGGTCACTGGGTGCCATTGGGGTCACTGGGTGCTGGGTCCCTGCAGGGTGATACCATGGGTCACTGGGTGCCATTGGGGTCACTGGGTGCTGGGTCCCTGCAGGGCGACACTGGGGGTCATTGGGTGCCATTGGGGTCACTGGGTGCTGGGTCCCTGCAGGGTGATACCATGGGTCACTGGGTGCCATTGGGGTCACTGGGTGCTGGGTCCCTGCAGGGCGACACTGGGGGTCATTGGGTGCCATTGGGGTCACTGGGTGCTGGGTCCCTGCAGGGTGACACCGGGGGTCAGGGGGGTCATTGGGGTCACTGGGTGCTGGGTCCCTGCAGGGCGACACCGGGGGTCGGGGGGGTCACTGGGTGCTGGGTCCCTGCAGGGTGACACCGGGGGTCATTGGGGTCACTGGGTGCTGGGTCCCTGCAGGGTGACACCGGGGGTCATTGGGGTCACTGGGTGCTGGGTCCCTGCAGGGTGACACCGGGGGTCACTGGGTGCCATTGGGGTGCTGGGTCCCTGCAGGGTGCCGCTGGTGCTGGTGGCACTGGGTGCTATAGGGGGCTCCCTGTGTTCCTGCTCCCCATAGGGTGCTGCTGGCACTGGGTGGCACTGGTGTCCTCGTGCTCACTGTCCCCGTTCCCCATAGGGTGCTGGGTGCCCCCGGTGTCCTCGTGCTCACTGTCCCCGTTCCCCGCAGGGTGCTGCTGGCACTGGGTGCCCCCGGTGTCCTCGTGCTCACTGTCCCCGTTCCCCGCAGGGCGCTGCTGGCGCTGGTGCTGGTTTTGGCCACCCCGGCCGTGTCGCTGCTCTTGGGCATCTTCCTGGAGCGGGAGCTGGTGGAGGCGCCGGCGGCGCCGGGCGAGGCCTGGCAGCGCTTCCTGGGCGCGCTGGGGCAGGGGCTGCTCCTGCACCACCTGCACGGGGCCTTCCTCTGCCCCCTGCTCGCCCTCGGCACCTACCCCTGCTGGCTGCTGCTCTGGAACGTGCTCTTCTGGGACTGACCCACAGCGCCCCACACGTGGACCCTGAGCCCAGCCCAGGGCCCCCCTCTGCCCCCCAGCACCTACCCCTGCTGGCTGCTGCTCTGGAACGTGCTCTTCTGGGACTGACCCACAGCGCCCCACATGTGGACCCTGAGCCCAGCCCAGGGCCCCCCTCTGCCCCCCAGCACCTGCCCCTGCTGCTCTGGAACGTGCTCTTCTGGGACTGACCCACAGCACCCCACGGTGGGACCCACAGAGAGACCCATGGTGGGACCCACAGAGGGAAGGGACCCACGGATGGACCCACACAGGGACCCATGGCTCAGGAACGTGCACTTCTTGAAGCGATGCCGCTGGACCTGCAGAGAGCCCCATGGACAGACCCACGGAAGGACCCATGGATGCACCCACAGGTGAACCTACATCCAGAGCCATGGATGGGGCCAGAGCCAGCCCCACAGCCGGACACTGTGGCCGTGGGGCAGGGACAGGGACACCAGCCCCAGCCGAGCCCTGGGGTGGCAGCAATGGGGGCGGTGCCAATGGGCCCCATTCCCATGAGGCTGCAGCCCCCAGGGTGCATGGGGGGGGTTCTGTGTGCTGGGGGAGCCTGGTCTCTATTGGGGGTGGGTCCTGGTGGCCCCAAAGGGGGGGGCCCTGTCCTGGGGGTCTCTGTACCGGGGTCTGGTCTGTCCCGGGGGTCTCTGTCCCGGGGGTCTCTGTCCCGGGGGTCTCTGTACTGGGGGTCTCTGTACCGGGGTCTGGTCTGTCCCGGGGGGTCTCTGTACCGGGGTCTGGTCTGTCCCGGGGGGTCTCTGTCCTGGGGGTCTGGTCTGGTCTGTCCCGGGGGTCTCTGTACCGGGGTCTGGTCTGTCCCGGGGGTCTCTGTACCGGGGTCTGGTCTGTCCCGGGGGGTCTCTGTACCGGGGTCTGGTCTGTCCCGGGGGGTCTCTGTCCTGGGGGTCTGGTCTGGTCTGTCCCGGGGGTCTCTGTACCGGGGTCTGGTCTGTCCCGGGGGTCTCTGTCCCGGGGTCTGGTCTGTCCCGGGGGTCTCTGTCCCGGGGTCTGGTCTGTCCTGGGGGTCTCTGTCCCGGGGTCTGGTCTGTCCCGGGGGTCTCTGTACCGGGGTCTGGTCTGTCCCGGGGGTCTCTGTCCCGGGGTCTGGTCTGTCCCGGGGGTCTCTGTCCCGGGGTCTGGTCTGGTCTGTCCTGGGGGTCTCTGTCCCGGGGTCTGGTCTGGTCTGTCCCGGGGGTCTCTGTCCCGGGGGTCTCTGTAACGGGGTCTGGACTGTCCCGGGGGTCTCTGTACCGGGGTCTGGTCTGTCCCGGGGGTCTCTGTACCGGGGTCTGGTCTGTCCCGGGGGTCTCTGTCCCGGGGTCTGGTCTGGTCTGTCCCGGGGGTCTCTGTCCCGGGGGTCTCTGTAACGGGGTCTGGTCTGTCCCGGGGGTCTCTGTACTGGGGTCTGGTCTGGTCTGTCCCGGGGGTCTCTGTACCGGGGTCTGGTCTGGTCTGTCCCGGGGGTCTCTGTCCCGGGGGTCTCTGTAACGGGGTCTGGTCTGTCCCGGGGGTCTCTGTCCCGGGGTGCCTGTGCTGGTCTCTGTACGGGGGGGTCACTGTCGTGGTGCCTCCCTGCATCGCGGCGGCTCTATCGCAGCGGCTCTATCGCGGTGGCTCTGTCGCGGTGGCTCTATCGCGGTGGCTCTATCGTGGCGGCTCTATCGCGGTGGCTCTTCACGATACAATAAAGCCAGGGCTGGGAGCGGAGCTGTTTCATGTGACAGGGTTGGGGATGGGTTAAAACCACCAGAGCTTGGTGCATTGGGTGCTCCCAATGGATGCTGGGTGTTATGGACATGGGGGTGCATTGGGTGCTCCCAATGGATGCTGTGTGTTATGGACATGGGGGTGCATTGGGTGCTCCCAATGGATGCTGGGTGTTATGGACATGGGGGTGCATTGGGTGCTCCCAATGGATGCTGGGTGTTATGGACATGGGGGTGCATTGGGTGCTCCCAATGGATGCTGGGTGTTATGGACATGGGGGTGCATTGGGTGCTCCCAATGGATGCTGGGTGTTATGGACATGGGGATGTGCTGGGTGCTCCCAATGGATGCTGGGTGTTATGGACATGGGGGTGCATTGGGTGCTCCCAATGGATGCTGTGTGTTATGGACATGGGGGTGCACTGGGTGCTCCCAATGGATGCTGGGTGTTATGGACATGGGGATGTGTTGGGTGCTCCCGGTTCCTGGCCGGTCCCAGTTGTGAGCCCAGAGGCTGCTCCCACCGTTCCCTTCACCCCATTCCCTGCTCCTCACCTTTAGCACCGGGAGGAGCCTCCATGGCCTGAGAGGAGAATCTGGAGGCCGTGGTGTAGGTCCTTGTCCCTATAGAGCCCCTATAGCCAGGCTCTGTCTCTGGAGCCCTATAGCCAGGCTCTGTCTCTGGAGCCCCTATAGACAGGCTCTGTCTCTGGAGCCCCTATAGACAGGCTCTGTCTCTGCAGCCCCTATAGCCAGGCTCTGTCTCCGCAGCCCCTATAGCCAGGCTCTGTCTCTGGAGCCCCTATAGCCAGGCTCTGTCTCTGGAGCCCCTATAGCCAGGCTCTGTCTCTGGAGCCCCTATAGCCAGGCTCTGTCTCTGGAGCCCCTATAGCCAGGCTCTGTCTCTGCAGCCCCTATAGCCAGGCTCTGTCTCTGCAGCCCCTATAGCCAGGCTCTGTCTCTGGAGCCCCTATAGCCAGGCTCTGTCTCTGGAGCCCCTATAGACAGGCTCTGTCTCTGCAGCCCCTATAGACAGGCTCTGTCTCTGGAGCCCCTATAGCCAGGCTCTGTCTCTGGAGCCCCTATAGCCAGGCTCTGTCTCTGGAGCCCCTATAGCCAGGCTCTGTCTCTGCAGGCCCTATAGACAGGCTCTGTCTCTGCAGCCCCTATAGCCAGGCTCTGTCTCTGGAGCCCCTATAGACAGGCTCTATCTCTGGAGCCCCTATAGCCAGGCTCTGTCTCTGCAGCCCCTATAGACAGGCTCTGTCTCTGGAGCCCCTATAGCCAGGCTCTGTCTCTGCAGCCCCTATAGCCAGGCTCTGTCTCTGGAGCCCCTATAGCCAGGGTTTGATATCGATTACCCACTGCAGCACGGGTCTGATATCGATTACCCACTGCAGTACGGGTTTGATATTGATTACCCACTGCAGCATGGGTTTGATATTGATTACCCACTGCAGCATGGGTTTGATATCGATTACCCACTGCAGCACGGGTTTGATATCGATTACCCACTGCAGCACGGGTTTGATATCGATTACCCACTGCAGCACGGGTTTGATATCGATTACCCACTGCAGCACGGGTTTGATATCGATTACCCACTGCAGCACGGGTTTGATATCGATTACCCACTGCAGCACGGGTTTGATATCGATTACCCACTGCAGCACGGGTTTGATATCGATTACCCACTGCAGCACGGGTTTGATATCGATTACCCACTGCAGCACGGGTTTGATATCGATTACCCACTGCAGCACGGGTTTGATATCGATTACCCACTGCAGTACGGGTTTGATATCGATTACCCACTGCAGCATGGGTTTGATATCGATTACCCACTGCAGCACGGCTTTGATATCGATTACCCACTGCAGCACGGGTTTGATATCGATTACCCACTGCAGTACGGGTTTGATATCGATTACCCACTGCAGCACGGCTTTGATATCGATTACCCACTGCAGCACGGCTTTGATATCGATTACCCACTGCAGCACGGGTTTGATATCGATTACCCACTGCAGCACGGGTTTGATATCGATTACCCACTGCAGCACGGGTTTGATATCGATTACCCACTGCAGCACGGGTTTGATATCGATTACCCACTGCAGCACGGGTTTGATATCGATTACCCACTGCAGCACGGGTTTGATATCGATTACCCACTGCAGCACGGGTTTGATATCGATTACCCACTGCAGCACGGCTTTGATATCGATTACCCACTGCAGCACGGCTTTGATATCGATTACCCACTGCAGCACCGGTTTGATATCGATTACCCACTGCAGTACGGGTTTGATATCGATTACCCACTGCAGCACGGCTTTGATATCGATTACCCACTGCAGCACGGGTTTGATATCGATTACCCACTGCAGCACGGGTTTGATATCGATTACCCACTGCAGTACGGCTTTGATATCGATTACCCACTGCAGCACGGCTTTGATATCGATTACCCACTGCAGCATGGGTCTGATATCGATTACCCACTGCAGTATGGGTCTGATATCGATTACCCACTGCAGCACTGGTTTGATATCGATTACCCACTGCAGCATGGGTTTGATATCGATTACCCACTGCAGTATGGGTCTGATATTGATTACCCACTGCAGTATGGGGTTTGATACCCGTTATTAGACACTGAAATACGGGCTTCATATTGGTTATTATACAGTGAAATACGGGTTTGATATTGATAACACACTGCAGTACAGGTTTCATATTGATTATTACACACTGAAATACAGGTTCGGTGTCGGTTCTTACACCCGTAAATACGGGTTCGGCGTCGGTTCTTACAACCGTAAATACGGGTTCGGCGTCGGTTCTTACTCCCGTAAATACGGGTTCGGCGTCGGTTCTTACGCCCGTAAATACGGGTTCGGCGTCGGTTCTTACGCCCGTAGTTACGGCTCTCACGGCCGTCAGGGGCGGGGCGGGGCGGGGCGGGGGGCGGGCCGTGTGTGACGCAGCTTCCGCCGCCGGTGACGCCAGTTCCGGCGGCTCCGCTCTCGTCCCCTCGACCTCGGGCCATGGCCGCGGTTCGGGGCCTGGCGCTGCGGGCGCGGCTCCTGCGGCCCCCCCCGGGCTCGGGCAGCGGCGGCGCCGCGGTGAGACCGGGACCGGCCCCGGGCCCCCGGGACCGCCCCTACCGGTTCCCTTCCCCCCCCCCCCCCCGCTGTCCCTGGTTCCCTCCCCCATCCCCCCGGGGTCCCCCCGCTCCCTTCCCGCTCTTTCCCCTCCCCCTCCCCGCCGTTTCCCCGGTGCCCCCCATCCCCCCCCCCCGGTGCCCCCCAATCCCCGCTCCTCTCCCCCCCCTCCCCCCCCCCATTGTGCCCCGTTCCCCCCCACGGCCTTGCTGTGTCCCCTCCCGGCCCAGTGCCCCAAGGGCCCCTCCCCAGCTCAGTGCCAGGGTCCCCCCCATCCCCACCCAGGTCCCCCCCATCCGCACCCAGGTCCCCCCATCCCCACCCAGGTCCCCCCCATCCCCACCCAAGTTCCCCCCATCCCTGCCCGGCTCCCCCCCAGTCCCTTCCCAGGCCCCCCCCCACCCCTTCCAGGGTCCCCCCCATTCCTTCCCAGGTCCCCCCAATCCCTTCCCAGGCCCCCCCCACCCCTTCCCAGGCCCCCCCCACCCCTTCCCAGGGTCCCCCCCACCCCTTCCCAGGGTCCCCCCCAGCTCCCCCCCACCCCAGTCCCGTGCCCTGGTGCCCCCCAGCCTCCCCCCCCCCCGTTCCCCTGGTTCCCCCCCCCTAACGTTGTGTTCCCCCCCCAGGCCCCCCTGTCCTCGTCCTCCTCCTCGCGCCCCCCGCCCCGCTCCCGCTGGGGGCCATGGGGGGGCCGCGCGGCGCTGGCGGCTCTGGGGGCGCTGGCGGCGGGGGGGGGGACCCTGGCGCTGGGCTCGGCGCTGGCTGCGGGGGAGCTGGAGCTGCACCCCCCAACCTTCCCCTGGAGCCACAGCGGGGCCCTGGCCGCGCTCGACCACGCCAGGTACCGGCACCGGGGCCGGGGGGGGGGGGCCGGGGTTGGGGGGCAGCGGGTCCTGAGCGCGGTGCGTGGCCGCAGCCTGCGCCGCGGCTTCCAGGTGTACCGGCAGGTGTGCTCCGCGTGCCACAGCCTCGAGTACGTCGCCTTCCGCAACCTCATCGGCGTCTCCCACACCGAGGCCGAGGCCAAGGCGCTGGCGGAGGAGGTGAGGGCCTGACCCACGGCGGCTGCGACCCCAACTGGGATGAGGGCTCTGCCCCGGCGCAGCCCCGACACCCCGGTGATGGGCTCTGCACCCCCACCCCAGCTCAGGGCTCTGCCCCAGCGCAGCCCCGACACCCCGGTGATGGGCTCTGCACCCCCACCCCAGCTCAGGGCTCTGCCCCGGCGCAGCCCCGACACCCCGGTGATGGGCTCTGCACCCCCACCCCAGCTCAGGGCTCTGCCCCGGCGCAGCCCCGACACCCCGGTGATGGGCTCTGCACCCCCAGCTCAGGGCTCTGCCCCGGCGCAGCCCCGACACCCCGGTGATGGGCTCTGCACCCCCCACCCCAGCTCAGGGCTCTGCCCCGGCGCAGCCCCGACACCCCGGTGATGGGCTCTGCACCCCCAGCTCAGGGCTCTGCCCCGGCACAGCCCCGACACCCCGGTGATGGGCTCTGCACCCCCACCCCAGCTCAGGGCTCTGCCCCGGCACAGCCCCGACACCCTGGTGATGGGCTCTGCCCCCCCCAGCGCAGGGCTCTGCCCCGGCGCTGCCCCGACACCCTGGTGCTGGGCTCTGCACCCCCAGCTCAGGGCTCTGCCCCCCAGCTCAGGGCTCTGCACCCCCCAGCTCAGGGCTCTGCCCCTGTTACCCCGCTGAGGGCTTTGTGCCCCCCGGCTCTGCCCCCCCAGGTGCAGGTCCTGGACGGCCCCGATGAGAACGGGGAAATGTTCCTGCGGCCCGGCAAGATCTCCGACTACTTCCCCAAGCCGTACCCCAACGCCGAGGCCGCGCGCGCCGCCAACAACGGGGCGCTGCCCCCCGACCTCAGCTACATCGTCAACGCCCGGTGAGCCCCGCTGCACCCCCGGAGCCCCACTGCACCCACTGAGCCCCGCTGCACCCCCGGAGCCCCGCTGCACCCACTGAGCCCCGCTGCACCCCCACTGCACCCACTGAGCCCCGCTGCACCCACTGCACCCCCGGAGCCCCGCTGCACCCACTGCACCCACTGAGCCTCGCTGTGCCCACTGAGCCCCGCTGCACCCCCACTGCACCCAGGGAGCCCACTGCACCCACTGCACCCACTGAGCCCTGCTGCACCCCCACTGAGCCCCACTGCACCCCCACTGCACCCACTGAGCCCCGCTGCACCCACTGAGCCCTGCTGCACCCCCACTGCACCCACTGAGCCCCATTGCACCCACTGCACCCCCACTGAGCCCCGCTGCACCCACTGCACCCACTGAGCCTCACTGTGCCCACTGAGCACCGCTGCACCCCCCGCTGCACCCACTGAGCCCCGCTGCACCCCCACTGCACCCACTGAGCCCCGCTGCACCCACTGCACCCACTGAGCCTCACTGTGCCCACTGAGCCCGCTGCACCCCGCTGCACTCACTGAGCCCCACTACACCCCCACTGAGCCCCGCTGCACCCCCACTGCACCCACTGAGCCCCGCTGCACCCACTGAGCCCTGCTGCACCCCCACTGAGCCCCGCTGCACCCCCACTGCACCCAGGGAGCCCCACTGCACCCACTGACCCCTGCTGCACCCCTGCTGCACCCCCGCTGCACCCAGGGAGCCCCGCTGCACCCACTGCATCCACTGAGCCTCACTGTGCCCACTGAGCCCCGCTGCACCCCGCTGCAACCAGGGAGCCCCACTGCACCCCCTGAGCCCTGCTGCACCCCACTGAGCCCCACTGCACCCCCACTGCACCCTCTGAGCCCCACTGCACCCCCACTGCACCCACTGAGCCCCACTGCACCCACTGAGCCCCGCTGCACCCACTGAGCCCTGCTGCACCCCCACTGCACCCACTGAGCCCCATTGCACCCACTGACCCCATTGCACCCACTGCATCCACTGAGCCCCATTGCACCCCCACTGCACCCAGGGAGCCCCACTGCACCCACTGAGCCCCGCTGCACTCAGGGACCCCCACTGCACCCAGGGAGCCCTGCTGCACCCCCACTGCACCCAGGGAGCCCCACTGCACCCACTGAGCCCCGCTGCACCCCCTGACCCCATTGCACCCACTGAGCCCCATTGCACCCACTGAGCCCCACTGCACCCCCACTGCACCCACTGAGCCCCGCTGCACCTCCTGACCCCATTGCACCCACTGAGCCCCATTGCACCCACTGCACCCACTGAGCCCTGCTGCACCCCCACTGCACCCACGGAGCCCCGCTGCACCCCATTGCACCCACTGAGCTCCGCTGCACCCCCACTGCACCCACGGAGCCCCGCTGCACCCACGGAGCCCCGCCTGTACCCGCACTGCACGCAGTGAGCCCCGCTGCACCCACTGAGCCCTGCTCCTGCCCCCCTTGCACCCACTGAGCCCCGCTTGTACCCGCATTGAACTCGCTTGGGCCCTCGTACACCCCCATTGCACCCCCTTACTCCCTGTTAAACCCCCATTTCACCCCTTACACCCTGGTTACACCCCCGTTACACGCCCCTCCACCCTGTTACACCCCGTTAAACCCGTTACACACTCCTCCACCCCGTTACACCCCGTTAAACCCGTTACACCCCTGTTACACCCCATTACACCCCGTTAAACCGTTACACACTCCTCCACCCTGTTACACCCCATTAAACCCGTTACACCCCCGTTACACCCCATTACACCCCGTTAAACCCGTTACACACTCCTACACCCCGTTACACCCCATTAAACCCGTTACACCCCATTAAACCCGTTACACCCCGTTAAACCCGTTACACCCCCAGTTACACCCCATTAAACCCGTTACACCCCATTAAACCCATTACACCCCGTTAAACCCGTTACACCCCACTTTAACCTTGTTACACCCTGTTAAGCCCTGGCTGCATTCCACCAAACCCTGTCCCAGCCCAGTTAAACCCTGTTAAACGCTGCTCAAACCCCATCAAAGCCCAGGCAGACTCTGCCAAGTTAAAGCTGTCAGACCCCATTAAACCCCAGTTACACCCCAATTCCCAGTTAAATCCCATTAAACCCCATCAAACTGGGGTTAAACCTGACAGAGACTGTTAAACTGCATCAAACCCAGGATAAACCATGTCAAATCCTGGTTAAACCTGGTTATACCCAGATCAGACCCCAGTTAAACCACATCAAACCCAGGATAAACCATGTCAAACCCTGGTTAAACCTGGTTATACCCAGATGAAACCCCAGTTAAACCACATCAAACCCTGGCTAAACCCTGTCAAACCCCACCAAACCCCAGTTAAACCCCGTTCAATCCCAGTTAAACCCTGCAAAACCCCAGTTAAACCTCATCAATCCCCAATTAAACCCCATCAACCCCCAGTTAAACCCCACAAAACCCCAGTTAAACCCCACAAAACCCCAGTTAAACCCCATCCAACCCCAGTTAAACCCTGTCCAACCCCAGTTAAACCCCATCCAACCCCAGTTTTAAGCCCCAGTTAAACCCTGTCCAACCCCAGTCAAACCCCACCAGACCCCAGTTAAACCCTGTCCAACCCCAGTTAAACCCTGTCCAACCCCAGTTAAACCCCGTCCAACCCCAGTTAAACCCGTCCAACCCCAGTTAAACCCCATCCAACCCCAGTTAAACCCCATCCAACCCCAGTTAAACCCCGTCCAACCCCAGTTAAACCCTGTCCAACCCCAGTTAAACCCCGTCCAACCCCAGTTAAACCCCATCCAACCCCAGTTAAACCCCGTCCAACCCCAGTTAAACCCCATCCAACCCCAGTTAAACCCCATCCAACCCCAGTTAAACCCCATCCAACCACAGTTAAACCCCGCAAAACCCCAGTTAAACCCCATCCAACCCCAGTTAAACCCCACTAAACCCCATCAAACCCCAGTTAAACCCCGTCCAACCCCAGTTAAACCCTGTCCAACCCCAGTTAAACCCCATCAAACCCCAGTTAAACCCCATCAATCCCCAGTTAAACGACATCAAACCCCAGTTAAACCCCATCAATCCCCAGTTAAACCACATCAAACCCCAGTTAAACCCCATCAATCCCCAGTTAAACCACATCAAACCCCAGTTAAACGGCGTCACACCCCAGTTAAACCCTGTCCAACCCCATCAAACCCCAGTTAAACCCTGTCCAACCCCAGTTAAACCCCATCAAACCCCAGTTAAACCCTGTCCAACCCCATCAAACCCCAGTTAAACCCTGTCCAACCCCATCAAACCCCATCAAACTCCAGTTAAACCCCATCCAACCCCAGTTAAACCCCATCAAACCCCAGTTAAACCCTATCAAACCCCAGTTAAACCCTGTCCAACCCCATCAAACCCCACCAAACCCCAGTTAAACCCTGTCCAACCCCAGTTAAACCCCGTCAAACCCCAGTTAAACCCTGTCCAACCCCAGTTAAACCCCACCAAACCCCAGTTAAACCCTGTCCAACCCCAGTTAAACCCCACCAAACCCCAGTTAAACCCTATCCAACCCCAGTTAAACCCCATCCAACCCCAGTTAAACCCTGTCCAACCCCAGTTAAACCCCATCCAACCCCAGTTAAACCCCATCCAACCCCAGTTAAACCCCATCCAACCCCAGTTAAACCCTGTCCAAGCCCAGGTAAACCCCAGTCAAACCCTGTTAAACCCCAGGTAACCATCAAACCCCAGTTTTAAGCCCCAGTTAAACCCTGTCCAACCCCAGCAAACCCCCATCAAACCCCAGTTTTAAGCCCCAGTTAAACCCTGTCCAAGCCCAGGTAAACCCCAGTCAAACCCCAGTCCAACCCCACCAAACCCAGTTTTAAGCCCCAGTTAAGCCCCATCCAACCCCATCAAACCCCATCAAACCCCAGTTTTAAGCCCCAGTTAAACCCTGTCCAAGCCCATCAAACCCCAGTTTTAAGCCCCAGTTAAACCCTGTCCAACCCCATCCAACCCCAGTTTTAAGCCCCAGTTAAACCCTGTCCAACCCCACCAACCCCAGTTTAAGCCCCAGTTAAACCCTGTCCAACCCCATCAAACCCCAGTTTTAAGCCCGGTTAAACCCTGTCCAACCCCAGCAAACCCCAGTTTTAAGCCCCAGTTAAACCCTGTCCAACCCCATCCAACCCCAGTTTTAAGCCCCAGTTAAACCCTGTCCAACCCCATCCAACCCCAGTTTTAAGCCCCAGTTAAACCCTGTCCAACCCCAGCAAACCCCAGTTTTTAAGCCCCAGTTAAACCCTGTCCAACCCCAGTTAAACCCTGTCCAACCCCACCAAACCCTAGTTTTAAGCCCCAGTTAAACCCTGTCCAACCCCATCAAACCCCAGTTTTAAGCCCCAGTTAAACCCTGTCCAACCCCATCAAACCCCAGTTTTAAGCCCCAGTTAAACCCTGTCCAACCCCATCAAACCCCAGTTTAAGCCCCAGTTAAACCCTGTCCAACCCCAGCAAACCCCAGTTTTAAGCCCCGGTTAAACCCTGTCCAACCCCATCAAACCCCAGTTTTAAGCCCCAGTTAAACCCTGTCCAACCCCATCAAACCCCAGTTTTAAGCCCCAGTTAAACCCTGTCCAACCCCATCAAACCCCAGTTTTAAGCCCCAGGTTAAACCCTGTCCAACCCCATCCAACCCCAGTTTTAAGCCCCAGTTAAACCCTGTCCAACCCCACCAAACCCCAGTTTTAAGCCCCAGTTAAACCCTGTCCAACCCCAGCAAACCCCAGTTTTAAGCCCCAGTTAAACCCTGTCCAACCCCACCAAACCCCAGTTTTAAGCCCCAGTTAAACCCTGTCCAACCCCAGCAAACCCCAGTTTTAAGCCCCAGTTAAACCCTGTCCAACCCATCCAACCCCAGTTTTAAGCCCCAGTTAAACCCTGTCCAACCCCACCAAACCCCAGTTTTAAGCCCCAGTTAAACCCTGTCCAACCCCCAGCAAACCCCAGTTTTAAGCCCCAGTTAAACCCTGTCCAACCCCAGCAAACCCCAGTTTTAAGCCCCAGTTAAACCCTGTCCAACCCCAGTTAAACCCCACCAAACCCCAGTTAACCCTATCCAACCCCAGTTAAACCCCATCCAACCCCAGTTAAACCCTGTCCAACCCCAGTTAAACCCCATCCAACCCCAGTTAAACCCCATCCAACCCCAGTTAAACCCTGTCCAAGCCCATCAAACCCCAGTTTTAAGCCCCAGTTAAGCCCCATCCAACCCCATCAAACCCCAGTTTTAAGCCCCAGTTAAACCCTGTCCAAGCCCATCAAACCCCAGTTTTAAGCCCCGTTAAACCCTGTCCAACCCCATCAAACCCCAGTTTTAAGCCCCAGTTAAACCCTGTCCAACCCCATCCAACCCCAGTTTTAAGCCCCAGTTAAACCCTGTCCAACCCCACCAAACCCCAGTTTTAAGCCCCAGTTAAACCCTGTCCAACCCAGCAAACCCCAGTTTTAAGCCCCAGTTAAACCCTGTCCAACCCCATCAAACCCCAGTTTTAAGCCCCAGTTAAACCCTGTCCAACCCCAGTTAAACCCTGTCCAACCCCACCAAACCCTAGTTTTAAGCCCCAGTTAAACCCTGTCCAACCCCATCAAACCCCAGTTTTAAGCCCCAGTTAAACCCTGTCCAACCCCATCAAACCCCAGTTTTAAGCCCCAGTAAACCCTGTCCAACCCCATCAAACCCCAGTTTTAAGCCCCAGTTAAACCCTGTCCAACCCCAGCAAACCCCAGTTTTAAGCCCCAGTTAAACCCTGTCCAACCCCATCCAACCCCAGTTTTAAGCCCCAGTTAAACCCTGTCCAACCCCATCAAACCCCAGTTTTAAGCCCCAGTTAAACCCTGTCCAACCCCCATCAAACCCCAGTTTTAAGCCCCAGTTAAACCCTGTCCAACCCCAGCAAACCCCAGTTTTAAGCCCCAGTTAAACCCTGTCCAACCCCATCCAACCCCAGTTTTAAGCCCCAGTTAAACCCTGTCCAACCCCATCCAACCCCAGTTTTAAGCCCCAGTTAAACCCTGTCCAACCCCAGCAAACCCCAGTTTTAAGCCCCAGTTAAACCCTGTCCAACCCCACCAAACCCCAGTTTTAAGCCCCAGTTAAACCCTGTCCAACCCCAGCAAACCCCAGTTTAAGCCCCAGTTAAACCCTGTCCAACCCCAGGTAAACCCCACCAAACCCCAGTTAAACCCTATCCAACCCCAGTTAAACCCCATCCAACCCCAGTTAAACCCTGTCCAACCCCAGTTAAACCCCATCCAACCCCAGTTAAACGCCATCCAACCCCAGTTAAACCCCATCCAACCCCAGTTAAACCCTGTCCAAGCCCAGGTAAACCCCAGTCAAACCCTGTTAAACCCCAGGTAAACCCCATCAAACCCCAGTTTTAAGCCCCAGTTAAACCCTGTCCAACCCCAGCAAACCCCATCAAACCCCAGTTTTAAGCCCCAGTTAAACCCTGTCCAGGCCCAGTAAACCCCAGTCAAACCCCAGTCCAACCCCACCAAACCCCAGTTTTAAGCCCCAGTTAAGCCCCATCCAACCCATCAAACCCCATCAAACCCCAGTTTTAAGCCCAGTTAAACCCTGTCCAAGCCCATCAAACCCCAGTTTTAAGCCCCAGTTAAACGCTGTCCAACCCATCCAACCCCAGTTTTAAGCCCAGTTAAACCCTGTCCAACCCCACCAAACCCCAGTTTTAAGCCCCAGTTAAAACCCTGTCCAACCCCAGCCAACCCCAGTTTTAAGCCCCAGTTAAACCCTGTCCAACCCCATCAAACCCCAGTTTTAAGCCCAGGTAAACCCTGTCCAACCCCATCAAACCCCAGTTTTAAGCCCCGGTTAAACCCTGTCCAGCCCCATCAAACCCCAATTTTAAGCCCCAGTTAAACCCTGTCCAACCCCATCAAACCCCAGTTTTAAGCCCCAGTTAAACCCTGTCCAACCCCACCAAACCCCAGTTTAAGCCCCAGTTAAACCCTGTCCAACCCCATCCAACCCCAGTTTTTAAGCCCCAGGTAAACCCTGTCCAACCCCATCAAACCCCAGTTTTAAGCCCCAGTTAAACCCTGTCCAACCCCAGCAACCCCAGTTTTAAGCCCCAGTTAAACCCTGTCCAACCCCATCCAACCCCAGTTTTAAGCCCCAGTTAAACCCGTCCAACCCCAGTTAAACCCCATCCAACCCCAGTTAAACCCCATCCAACCCCAGTTAAACCCATCCAACCCCAGTTAAACCCCGCAAAACCCCAGTTAAACCCCATCCAACCCCAGTTAAACCCCACTAAACCCCATCAAACCCCAGTTAAACCCCGGTCCAACCCCAGTTAAACCCTGTCCAACCCCATTTAAACCCTATCCAACCCCAGTTAAACCCCATCAATCCCCAGTTAAACGACATCAAACCCAGTTAAACCCCATCAATCCCCAGTTAAACCACATCAAACCCCAGTTAAACGGCGTCACACCCCAGTTAAACCCTGTCCAACCCCATCAAACCCCAGTTAAACCTGTCCAACCCCAGTTAAACCCCATCAAACCCCAGTTAAACCCTGTCCAACCCCATCAAACCCCAGTTTAACCCTGTCCAACCCATCAAACCCCATCAAACTCCAGTTAAACCCCATCCAACCCAGTTAAACCCCATCAAACCCCAGTTAAACCCTATCAAACCCAGTTAAACCCTGTCCAACCCCATCAAACCCCACCAAACCCCAGTTAAACCTGTCCAACCCAGTTAAACCCCATCAAACCCCAGTTAAAACCCTGTCCCACCCCAGTTAAACCCCACCAAACCCCAGTTAAACCCTGTCCAATCCCCAGTTTAAACCCACCAAACCCCAGTTAAACCCTATCCAACCCCAGTTAAACCCCATCCAACCCCAGGTTAAACCCTGTCCAACCCAGTTAAACCCCATCCAACCCCAGTTAAACCCCATCCAACCCAGTTAAACCCCATCCAACCCCAGTTAAACCCTGTCCAAGCCCAGGTAAACCCCAGTCAAACCCTGTTAAACCCAGGTAAACCCCATCAAACCCCAGTTTTAAGCCCCAGTTAAACCCTGTCCAACCCCAGCAAACCCCAGTTTTAAGCCCCAGTTAAACCCTGTCCAACCCCATCCAACCCCAGTTTTAAGCCCCAGTTAAACCCTGTCCAACCCCAGCAAACCCCAGTTTTAAGCCCCAGTTAAACCCTGTCCAACCCCAGCAAACCCCAGTTTTAAGCCCCAGGTAAACCCTGTCCAACCCCATCAAACCCCAGTTTTAAGCCCCAGTTAAACCCTGTCCAACCCCAGTTAAACCCTGTCCAAACCCCACCAAACCCTAGTTTTAAGCCCCAGTTAAACCCTGTCCAACCCCATCAAACCCCAGTTTTAAGCCCCAGTTAAACCCTGTCCAACCCCATCAAACCCCAGTTTTAAGCCCCAGTTAAACCCTGTCCAACCCCATCAAACCCCAGTTTTAAGCCCCAGTTAAACCCTGTCCAACCCAGGCAAACCCCAGTTTTAAGCCCCAGTTAAACCCTGTCCAACCCATCCAACCCCAGTTTTAAGCCCCAGTTAAACCCTGTCCAACCCCATCAAACCCCAGTTTTAAGCCCCAGTTAAACCCTGTCCAACCCCATCAAACCCCAGTTTTAAGCCCCAGTTAAACCCTGTCCAACCCCAGCAAACCCCAGTTTTAAGCCCCAGTTAAACCCTGTCCAACCCCATCCAACCCCAGTTTTAAGCCCCAGTTAAACCCCGTCCAACCCCAGTTAAACCCCATCCAACCCCAGTTAAACCCCATCCAACCCCAGTTAAACCCCATCCAACCCCAGTTAAACCCCGCAAAACCCCAGTTAAACCCCATCCAACCCCAGTTAAACCCCACTAAACCCCATCAAACCCCAGTTAAACCCCGTCCAACCCCAGTTAAACCCTGTCCAACCCCAGTTAAACCCTATCCAACCCAGTTAAACCCCATCAATCCCCAGTTAAACGACATCAAACCCCAGTTAAACCCCATCAATCCCCAGTTAAACCACATCAAACCCCAGTTAAACGGCGTCACACCCAGTTAAACCCTGTCCAACCCCATCAAACCCCAGTTAAACCCTGTCCAACCCCAGTTAAACCCCATCAAACCCCAGTTAAACCCTGTCCAACCCCATCAAACCCCAGTTAAACCCTGTCCAACCCCATCAAACCCCATCAAACTCCAGTTAAACCCCATCCAACCCCAGTTAAACCCCATCAAACCCCAGTTAAACCCTAATCAAACCCCAGTTAAACCCTGTCCAACCCCATCAAACCCCACCAAACCCCAGTTAAAACCCGTCCAACCCCAGTTAAACCCCATCAAACCCCAGTTAAACCCTGTCCAACCCCAGTTAAACCCCACCAAACCCCAGTTAAACCCTGTCCAACCCCAGTTTAAACCCCACCAAACCCCAGTTAAACCCTATCCAACCCCAGTTAAACCCCATCCAACCCAGTTAAACCCTGTCCAACCCCAGTTAAACCCCATCCAACCCCAGTTAAACCCCATCCAACCCCAGTTAAACCCCCATCCAACCCCAGTTAAACCCTGTCCAAGCCCAGGTAAACCCAGTCAAACCCTGTTAAACCCCAGGTAAACCCCATCAAACCCCAGTTTTAAGCCCCAGTTAAACCCTGTCCAACCCCAGCAAACCCCATCAAACCCCAGTTTTAAGCCCCAGTTAAACCCTGTCCAAGCCCAGGTAAACCCCAGTCAAACCCCAGTCCAACCCACCAAACCCCAGTTTTAAGCCCAGTTTAAGCCCATCCAACCCCATCAAACCCCATCAAACCCCAGTTTTAAGCCCCCAGTTAAACCCTGTCCAAGCCCATCAACCCCAGTTTTAAGCCCCAGTTAAACCCTGTCCAACCCCATCAAACCCCAGTTTTAAGCCCCAGTTAAACCCTGTCCAACCCATCAAAACCCCAGTTTTAAGCCCCAGTTAAACGCTGTCCAACCCCATCCAACCCAGTTTAAGCCCCAGTTAAACCCTGTCCAACCCCAGCAAACCCCAGTTTTAAGCCCCAGTTAAACCCTGTCCAACCCCATCCAACCCCAGTTTTAAGCCCCAGTTAAACCCTGTCCAACCCCATCAAACCCCAGTTTTAAGCCCCAGTTAAACCCTGTCCAACCCCATCAAACCCCAGTTTTAAGCCCCGGTTAAACCCTGTCCAGCCCCATCAAACCCCAGTTTTAAGCCCCAGTTAAACCCTGTCCAACCCCATCAAACCCCAGTTTTAAGCCCCAGTTAAACCCTGTCCAACCCCATCAAACCCCAGTTTTAAGCCCCAGTTAAACCCTGTCCAACCCCATCCAACCCCAGTTTTAAGCCCCAGTTAAACCCTGTCCAACCCCACCAAACCCCAGTTTTAAGCCCCAGTTAAACCCTGTCCAACCCCATCAAACCCAGTTTTAAGCCCCAGTTAAACCCTGTCCAACCCCATCAAACCCCAGTTTTAAGCCCCAGTTAAACCCTGTCCAACCCCAGTTAAACCCTGTCCAACCCCACCAAACCCTAGTTTTAAGCCCCAGTTAAACCCTGTCCAACCCCATCAAACCCCAGTTTTAAGCCCCAGTTAAACCCTGTCCAACCCCAGCAAACCCCAGTTTTAAGCCCAGTTAAACCCTGTCCAACCCCAGCAAACCCCAGTTTTAAGCCCCAGTTAAACCCTGTCCAACCCCATCCAACCCCAGTTTTAAGCCCCAGTTAAACCCTGTCCAACCCCAGCAAACCCCAGTTTTAAGCCCCAGTTAAACCCTGTCCAACCCCATCAAACCCCAGTTTTAAGCCCCAGTTAAACCCTGTCCAACCCCAGCAAACCCCAGTTTTAAGCCCCAGTTAAACCCTGTCCAACCCCATCCAACCCCAGTTTTAAGCCCCAGTTAAACCCTGTCCAACCCCACCAAACCCCAGTTTTAAGCCCCAGTTAAACCCTTGTCCAACCCCAGCAAACCCCAGTTTTAAGCACCAGTTAAACCCTGTCCAACCCCACCAAACCCCAGTTTTAAGCCCCAGTTAAACCCTGTCCAACCCCACCAAACCCCAGTTTTAAGCCCCAGTTAAACCCTGTCCAACCCCAGCAAACCCCAGTTTTAAGCCCCAGTTAAACCCTGTCCAACCCCACCAAACCCAGTTTTAAGCCCAGTTAAACCCTGTCCAACCCAGCAAACCCCAGTTTAAGCCCCAGTTAAACCCTGTCCAACCCCAGTTAAACCCCACCAAACCCAGTTAAACCCTATCCAACCCAGTTAAACCCCATCCAACCCCAGTTAAAACCCTGTCCAACCCCAGTTAAACCCCATCCAACCCAGTTAAACCCCATCCAACCCCAGTTAAACCCCATCCAACCCCAGTTAAACCCTGTCCAAGCCCAGTAAACCCCAGTCAAACCCTGTTAAACCCCAGGTAAACCCCATCAAACCCCAGTTTTAAGCCCCAGTTAAACCCTGTCCAACCCCAGCAAACCCCAGTTTTAAGCCCCAGTTAAACCCTGTCCAAGCCCAGGTAAACCCCAGTCAAACCCCAGTCCAACCCCACCAAACCCCAGTTTTAAGCCCCAGTTAAGCCCCATCCAACCCCATCAAACCCCATCAAACCCCAGTTTAAGCCCCAGTTAAACCCTGTCCAACCCCAGCAAACCCCAGTTTTAAGCCCCAGTTAAACCCTGTCCAACCCCATCAAACCCCAGTTTTAAGCCCCAGTTAAACCCTGTCCAACCCCATCCAACCCCAGTTTTAAGCCCCAGTTAAACCCTGTCCAACCCCACCAAACCCCAGTTTTAAGCCCCAGTTAAACCCTGTCCAACCCCAGCAAACCCAGTTTTAAGCCCCAGTTAAACCCTGTCCCAACCCCATCAAACCCCAGTTTTAAGCCCCAGTTAAACCCTGTCCAACCCCATCAAACCCCAGTTTTAAGCCCCGGTTAAACCCTGTCCAGCCCCATCAAACCCCAGTTTTAAGCCCCAGTTAAACCCTGTCCAACCCAGCAAACCCCAGTTTTAAGCCCCAGTTAAACCCTGTCCAACCCCATCCAACCCCAGTTTTAAGCCCCAGTTAAACCCTGTCCAACCCCAGCAAACCCCAGTTTTAAGCCCCAGTTAAACCCTGTCCAACCCCATCAAACCCCAGTTTTAAGCCCCAGTTAAACCCTGTCCAACCCCATCAAACCCAGTTTTAAGCCCCAGTTAAACCCTGTCCAACCCCAGTTAAACCCTGTCCAACCCCACCAAACCCTAGTTTTAAGCCCCAGTTAAACCCTGTCCAACCCCATCAAACCCCAGTTTTAAGCCCCAGTTAAACCCTGTCCAACCCCATCAAACCCCAGTTTTAAGCCCCAGTTAAACCCTGTCCAACCCCAGCAAACCCCAGTTTTAAGCCCCAGTTAAACCCTGTCCAACCCCATCCAACCCCAGTTTTAAGCCCCAGTTAAACCCTGTCCAACCCCATCAAACCCCAGTTTTAAGCCCCAGTTAAACCCTGTCCAACCCCATCAAACCCCAGTTTTAAGCCCCGGTTAAACCCTGTCCAGCCCCATCAAACCCCAGTTTTAAGCCCCAGTTAAACCCTGTCCAACCCCAGCAAACCCCAGTTTAAGCCCCAGTTAAACCCTGTCCAACCCCATCCAACCCCAGTTTTAAGCCCCAGTTAAACCCTGTCCAACCCCAGCAAACCCCAGTTTTAAGCCCCAGTTAAACCCTGTCCAACCCCATCCAACCCCAGTTTTAAGCCCCAGTTAAACCCTGTCCAACCCCATCAAACCCCAGTTTTAAGCCCCAGTTAAACCCTGTCCAACCCCATCAAACCCCAGTTTTAAGCCCCAGTTAAACCCTGTCCAACCCAGTTAAACCCTGTCCAACCCCACCAAACCCTAGTTTTAAGCCCCAGTTAAACCCTGTCCAACCCCATCAAACCCCAGTTTAAGCCCCAGTTAAACCCTGTCCAACCCCATCAAACCCAGTTTTAAGCCCCAGTTAAACCCTGTCCAACCCCAGCCAAACCCCAGTTTTAAGCCCCAGTTAACCCTGTCCAACCCCATCCAACCCCAGTTTTAAGCCCCAGTTAAACCCTGTCCAACCCCATCAAACCCAGTTTTAAGCCCCAGTTAAACCCTGTCCAACCCCATCAAACCCCAGTTTTAAGCCCCAGTTAAACCCTGTCCAACCCCAGCAAACCCCAGTTTTAAGCCCCAGTTAAACCCTGTCCAACCCCATCCAACCCCAGTTTTAAGCCCCAGTTAAACCCTGTCCAACCCCAACCAAACCCCAGTTTTAAGCCCCAGTTAAACCCTGTCCAACCCCAGCAAACCCCAGTTTTAAGCCCCAGTTAAACCTGTCCAACCCCACCAAACCCCAGTTTTAAGCCCAGTTAAACCCTGTCCAACCCCACCAAACCCCAGTTTTAAGCCCCAGTTAAACCCTGTCCAACCCCAGCAAACCCAGTTTTAAGCCCCAGTTAAACCCTGTCCAACCCCACCAAACCCCAGTTTTAAGCCCCAGTTAAACCCTGTCCAACCCCAGCAAACCCCAGTTTTAAGCCCCAGTTAAACCCTGTCCAACCCCAGCAAACCCCAGTTTTAAGCCCCAGTTAAACCCTGTCCAACCCCAGTTAAACCCCACCAAACCCCAGTTAAACCCTATCCAACCCCAGTTAAACCCCATCCAACCCCAGTTAAACCCTGTTCCAACCCCAGTTAAACCCCATCCAACCCCAGTTAAACCCCATCCAACCCCAGTTAAACCCCATCCAACCCCAGTTAAACCCTGTCCAAGCCCAGGTAAACCCCAGTCAAACCCTGTTAAACCCCAGGTAAACCCCATCAAACCCCAGTTTAAGCCCCAGTTAAACCCTGTCCAACCCCAGCAAACCCCAGTTTTAAGCCCAGTTAACACCCTGTCCAAGCCCAGGTAAACCCCAGTCAAACCCCAGTCCAACCCCCACCAAACCCCAGTTTTAAGCCCAGTTAAGCCCCATCCAACCCCATCAAACCCCATCAAACCCCAGTTTTAAGCCCCAGTTAAACCCTGTCCAACCCCAGCAAACCCCAGTTTTAAGCCCCAGTTAAACCCTGTCCAACCCCATCAAACCCCAGTTTTAAGCCCCAGTTAAACCCTGTCCAACCCCATCCAACCCCAGTTTTAAGCCCCAGTTAAACCCTGTCCAACCCCACCAAACCCCAGTTTTAAGCCCCAGTTAAACCCTGTCCAACCCCAGCAAACCCCAGTTTTAAGCCCCAGTTAAACCCTGTCCAACCCCATCAAACCCCAGTTTTAAGCCCCAGTTAAACCCTGTCCAACCCCATCAAACCCCAGTTTTAAGCCCCGTTAAACCCTGTCCAGCCCCATCCAACCCCAGTTTTAAGCCCCAGTTAAACCCTGTCCAACCCCAGCAAACCCCAGTTTTAAGCCCCAGTTAAACCCTGTCCAACCCCATCCAACCCCAGTTTTAAGCCCCAGTTAAACCCTGTCCAACCCCACCAAACCCCAGTTTTAAGCCCAGTTAAACCCTGTCCAACCCCAGCAAACCCCAGTTTTAAGCCCCAGTTAAACCCTGTCCAACCCCACCAAACCCCAGTTTTAAGCCCCAGTTAAACCCTGTCCAACCCCAGCAAACCCCAGTTTTAAGCCCCAGTTAAACCCTGTCCAACCCCATCAAACCCCAGTTTTAAGCCCAGTTAAACCCTGTCCAACCCCAGCAAACCCCAGTTTTAAGCCCCAGTTAAACCCTGTCCAACCCCATCAAACCCCAGTTTTAAGCCCCAGTTAAACCCTGTCCAACCCCAGCAAACCCAGTTTTAAGCCCCAGTTAAACCCCTGTCCAACCCCATCCCAACCCCAGTTTTAAGCCCCAGTTAAACCTGTCCAACCCCAGCAAACCCCAGTTTTAAGCCCCAGTTAAACCCTGTCCAACCCCAGCAAACCCCAGTTTTAAGCCCCGGTTAAACCCTGTCCCAACCCCACCAAACCCCAGTTTTAAGCCCCGGTTAAACCCTGTCCAGCCCCATCAAACCCCAGTTTTAAGCCCCAGTTAAACCCTGTCCAACCCCAGCAAACCCCAGTTTTAAGCCCCAGTTAAACCCTGTCCAACCCCAGCAAACCCCAGTTTTAAGCCCCAGTTAAACCCTGTCCAACCCCATCCAACCCCAGTTTTAAGCCCCAGTTAAACCCTGTCCAACCCCATCAAACCCCAGTTTTAAGCCCTGGTTAAACCCTGTCCAACCCCATCAAACCCCAGTTTTAAGCCCCAGTTAAACCCTGTCCAACCCCACCAAACCCCAGTTTTTAAGCCCCAGTTAAACCCTGTCCAACCCCATCCAACCCCAGTTTTAAGCCCCAGTAAACCCTGTCCAACCCCACAAACCCCAGTTTTAAGCCCCAGTTAAACCCTGTCCAACCCCAGCAAACCCCAGTTTTAAGCCCCAGTTAAAACCCTGTCCAACCCCAGCAAACCCCAGTTTTAAGCCCCAGTTAAACCCTGTCCAACCCCATCAAACCCCAGTTTTAAGCCCCAGTTAAACCCTGTCCAACCCCAGTTAAACCCTGTCCAACCCCACCAAACCCTAGTTTTAAGCCCCAGTTAAACCCTGTCCAACCCCATCAAACCCCAGTTTTAAGCCCCAGTTAAACCCTGTCCAAGCCCATCAAACCCCAGTTTTAAGCCCCAGTTAAACCCTGTCCAACCCCATCAAACCCCAGTTTTAAGCCCCAGTTAAACCCTGTCCAACCCCAGCAAACCCCAGTTTTAAGCCCCAGTTAAACCCTGTCCAACCCCATCCAACCCCAGTTTTAAGCCCCAGTTAAACCCTGTCCAACCCCATCAAACCCCAGTTTTAAGCCCCAGTAAACCCTGTCCAACCCCATCAAACCCCAGTTTTAAGCCCCAGTTAAACCCCTGTCCAACCCCAGCAAACCCCAGTTTTAAGCCCCAGTTAAACCCCTGTCCAACCCCATCCAACCCCAGTTTTAAGCCCCAGTTAAACCCTGTCCAACCCCACCAAACCCCAGTTTTAAGCCCCAGTTAAACCCTGTCCAACCCCAGCAAACCCCAGTTTTAAGCCCCAGTTAAACCCTGTCCAACCCCAGTTAAACCCCACCAAACCCCAGTTAAACCCTATCCAACCCCAGTTAAACCCCATCCAACCCCAGTTAAACCCTGTCCAACCCCAGTTAAACCCCATCCAACCCCAGTTAAACCCCATCCAACCCCAGTTAAACCCCATCCAACCCCAGTTAAACCCTGTCCAAGCCCAGGTAAACCCCAGTCAAACCCTGTTAAACCCCAGGTAAACCCCATCAAACCCCAGTTTTAAGCCCCAGTTAAACCCTGTCCAACCCCAGCAAACCCCAGTTTTAAGCCCCAGTTAAACCCTGTCCAAGCCCAGGTAAACCCCAGTCAAACCCCAGTCCAACCCCACCAAACCCCAGTTTTAAGCCCCAGTTAAGCCCCATCCAACCCCATCAAACCCCATCAAACCCCAGTTTTAAGCCCCAGTTAAACCCTGTCCAACCCCAGCAAACCCCAGTTTTAAGCCCCAGTTAAACCCTGTCCAACCCCATCCAACCCCAGTTTTAAGCCCCAGTTAAACCCTGTCCAACCCCACCAAACCCCAGTTTTAAGCCCCAGTTAAACCCTGTCCAACCCCATCAAACCCCAGTTTTAAGCCCAGTTAAACCCTGTCCAACCCCATCAAACCCCAGTTTTAAGCCCCGGTTAAACCCTGTCCAGCCCCATCAAACCCCCAGTTTTAAGCCCCAGTTAAACCCTGTCCAACCCCAGCAAACCCCAGTTTTAAGCCCCAGTTAAACCCTGTCCAACCCCATCCAACCCCAGTTTTAAGCCCCAGTTAAACCCTGTCCAACCCCACCAAACCCCAGTTTTAAGCCCCAGTTAAACCCTGTCCAACCCCATCAAACCCCAGTTTTAAGCCCCAGTTAAACCCTGTCCAACCCCAGCAAACCCCAGTTTTAAGCCCCAGTTAAACCCTGTCCAACCCCATCCAACCCCAGTTTTAAGCCCCAGTTAAAACCCTGTCCAACCCCATCAAACCCCAGTTTTAAGCCCCAGTTAAACCCTGTCCAACCCCAGCAAACCCCAGTTTTAAGCCCCGGTTAAACCCTGTCCAACCCCATCCAACCCCAGTTTTAAGCCCCAGTTAAACCCTGTCCAACCCCAGCAAACCCCAGTTTTAAGCCCCAGTTAAACCCTGTCCAAACCCATCAAACCCCAGTTTTAAGCCCCAGTTAAACCCTGTCCAACCCCACCAAACCCCAGTTTTAAGCCCCAGTTAAACCCTGTCCAACCCCACCAAACCCCAGTTTTAAGCCCCGGTTAAACCCTGTCCAACCCCATCAAACCCCAGTTTTAAGCCCCAGTTAAACCCTGTCCAACCCCATCCAACCCCAGTTTTAAGCCCCAGTTAAACCCTGTCCAACCCCATCCAACCCCAGTTTTAAGCCCCAGTTAAACCCTGTCCAACCCCATCAAACCCCAGTTTTAAGCCCCGGTTAAACCCTGTCCAACCCCACCAAACCCCAGTTTTAAGCCCCGGTTAAACCCTGTCCAGCCCCATCAAACCCCAGTTTTAAGCCCCAGTTAAACCCTGTCCAACCCCAGCAAACCCCAGTTTTAAGCCCAGTTAAACCCTGTCCAACCCCAGCAAACCCCAGTTTAAGCCCCAGTTAAACCCTGTCCAACCCCATCCAACCCCAGTTTTTAAGCCCCAGTTAAACCCTGTCCAACCCCATCAAACCCCAGTTTTAAGCCCTGGTTAAACCCTGTCCAACCCCATCAAACCCCAGTTTTAAGCCCCGGTTAAACCCTGTCCAACCCCACCAAACCCCAGTTTTAAGCCCCAGTTAAACCCTGTCCAACCCCATCCAACCCCAGTTTTAAGCCCCAGTAAACCCTGTCCAACCCCACCAAACCCCAGTTTTAAGCCCCAGTTAAACCCTGTCCAACCCCAGCAAACCCCAGTTTTAAGCCCCAGTTAAACCCTGTCCAACCCCACCAAACCCCAGTTTTAAGCCCCAGTTAAACCCTGTCCAACCCCAGCAAACCCCAGTTTTAAGCCCCAGTTAAACCCTGTCCAACCCCACCAAACCCCAGTTTTAAGCCCCAGTTAAACCCTGTCCAACCCCATCAAACCCCAGTTTTAAGCCCCAGTTAAACCCTGTCCAACCCCACCAAACCCCAGTTTTAAGCCCCAGTTAAACCCTGTCCAACCCCATCCAACCCCAGTTTTAAGCCCCAGTTAAACCCTGTCCAACCCCATCAAACCCCAGTTTTAAGCCCCAGTTAAACCCTGTCCAACCCCAGCAAACCCCAGTTTTAAGCCCCGGTTAAACCCTGTCCAACCCCATCCAACCCCAGTTTTAAGCCCCAGTTAAACCCTGTCCAACCCCACCAAACCCCAGTTTTAAGCCCCAGTTAAACCCTGTCCAACCCCATCAAACCCCAGTTTTAAGCCCCAGTTAAACCCTGTCCAACCCCACCAAACCCCAGTTTTAAGCCCCAGTTAAACCCTGTCCAACCCCATCAAACCCCAGTTTTAAGCCCCAGTTAAACCCTGTCCAACCCCATCAAACCCCAGTTTTAAGCCCTGGTTAAACCCTGTCCAACCCCATCAAACCCCAGTTTTAAGCCCCAGTTAAACCCTGTCCAACCCCATCAAACCCCAGTTTTAAGCCCTGGTTAAACCCTGTCCAACCCCATCAAACCCCAGTTTTAAGCCCCGGTTAAACCCTGTCCAACCCCAGTTTTAAGCCCCGGTTAAACCCTGTCCAAGCCCTGGTTGGGGGGTGCTCTGGGGGCGCTGGCTCCGCGTGGCGCCGGTGCTGAGGCGAGCCCCCGCAGGCACGGCGGTGAGGACTACGTGTTCTCGCTGCTGACCGGGTACTGCGAGCCGCCGGCGGGGGTGACGGTGCGCGAGGGGCTGCACTACAACCCCTACTTCCCGGGGCAGGCCATCGGCATGGCCCCCCCCATCTACAGCGAGGTCCTCGAGTACGACGATGGTGAGAGGGGAACGGGGCCGGGGGGCCGGGGCCTGCCCTTGGGCTGCAGCAGCCCCATGGAAGGAACGGGGCCGGGGGGGGCGGGTGATGGAGCTGAGCAGGAGCCTGTGCCCACGGCAACCGCATCCCGGCTGGAGCAGCACCAGGGCCAGGGCAGGGGTTGAGCCCCTGCACCGGGCACCGGGGAGGCCGCACCTGGGATCCTGTGCTCGGCTCCGGGCCCCTCACTGCAAGAGAGACCTTGAGGTGCTGGAGTGGGGCCGGAGAAGGGAATGGAGCTGGAGCAGGGCCTGGAGCACAGGGGTGATGGGGAAGGGCTGAGGGACCTGGGGGGGTTCAGATGGGGAAGGGAAGGCTCAGGGGGGACCTGATGGCTCCCTCCAAGTGCCTGCCAGGAGGATGGAGCCAGGAGGGGCTGGGCTCTGCTCCCAAGGAACAAGGGATGGGACGAGAGGAACCGGCCTCAAGCTGCATCAGGGCAGGGTTAGGTGGAGCTGAGGGACAGTTCATCCCTCACGGGTGGTCAGGGGCTGGGTGCAGGGAAGAGGTTGAGTCATTGCCCCTGGTGGTACCTAAAGGATGCGTAAATGGGGCGCTTGGGGCCATGGGTTCGTGGTGGCCTTGGCAGGGCTGGGAACCCTTGGGCTTGCTTAAAAGCCTTTTCCACCCTGGTTGATTCCGAGAGGTCTCAGGACTGTGCCCGCACCCGTGGGTGCTGCTCACCCCATTGTAACCCTCCCCTCCCCAAGGCACCCCGGCCACCATGTCACAGATTGCCAAGGACATCTGCACCTTCCTGCGCTGGGCAGCGGAGCCGGAGCACGACCACCGCAAACGGATGGGCCTGAAGGTGGGTGCTGGGGGGCCGAGGGGGACCCAGCGAGCCCCCCGTGTGCCCAGAGCCATGGGGCTGAGCTCGGGTGCTTCCTCCCCCTATAGATGCTGATGATCTCGGGGCTCCTCATCTCCCTCCTTTACTACTTGAAGCGCCACAAGTGGTCGGTGCTGAAGAGCCGGAAGATGGTTTATCGGCCCCCCAAGTAGGGGGCATGGGGGGTGTCCTCCCCCTTGCGGTTCCCCCGTCACCCCCGGGTGCAGCAATAAAGCCTGGGTTGATCGCGGCTCAGCGGGTGCCGGTTGCGCCGCGGTTGCCGTCGCTCGGAGCCCAGGGAAGGGGGTTCCGGTGGTGCCGCCGTGTGCCGGGGCCACGCGAGGCCCTGCGGCACCACCGTGCCCGTGTCCGTCCTCTCCTTCGGCCGTGGGGCTCCGGTGGGCCCTGGCTGTGGCGCGAGGCGGTGCCGGCACCGGCTCAGTGGCAGTTCTGGCACCGGGGGTGGCACTTTTGGCCGTTGACGTTGCAGCGGCACCCGCCGCTGGTGTCACCGGGGCCCTGCGTGGGGACGTTAACCCAGGTCATGGGGGGGGGCACCCCACGGCGGGCGTGGGGCTGCGGGCTCTGGGTACCGCACTCACCGCCGGCCCCCAGCGCGGCCCCTTGGTGACCCAGCAGATCTCGGTCTGGCACACGGCGCAGCGGATCCAGTCGCACCCGTCCTTCTTCTGCACCACGATGAGGCACGTGGGGCAGTGCATGGCGTCCCCCCGCTGCACCAGCGTCTGCGGGGACACCCCGGGGCCGTGGGCACGAGCCAGGCCCCCCCGGTGCCCCCCAAAGCCCAGCTCCCACCTGCAGCATGGCGCTGGTCTGCCGCGCCGCCGCGTCGTTCCGCGCCCGCAGCTCCAGGTCGTCCTGGTACTGGCGGCAGTTCCGGCCCTCGTGGATGGCCTGGGGAGGGGGGGACAGAGCTGTGATGGGGAGCGGCCATGGGGCTGTGCCGGGGGGCGGCTGGGAGGGGGCTGGAGGTGCTTGGGTGGGGGTTGGTGGGGTTTGGAGCTGGTTTGGTTTGAGGGGGGTTGGAGCTGGTTTGCTGGTGGATTGGCAGCCATTTGGTGCTGGTCTAGTGGTGGTTTGGAGGCGGTTTGAGGTAGTTTGGTGCTGTTTTGGTGGAGGTTTGGTGCTGTTTTGGTGCTGGTTTGGTGGAGGTTTGGTGCTGGTTTGGAGGTGATTTGGTGCTGGTTTGGTGCTGTTTTGGTGGAGATTTGGTGCTGGTTTGGTGGAGGTTTGGTGGAA